>NC_046639.1:20193560-20856685 GCF_900324485.2 Mastacembelus armatus | reverse complement strand
TTACAAAAACCTATAATATATGACCATTACAGATATCACATTTCAGCTATTAGCGGTTGTCAGAAACAGTTTTAAATCACTCTTGTTAGTAAAGATTGCCATCAACAGGGTCTGAAAGACTCTAGAATCAAAACACATTTAATGTAATCATGTTTTTCTCCAGCTACAGCCTGGTCTGTACTTCCACAACAGCAAACCTGCAGCAAATGTCAATATCACCCTGGCAGTGACAGCTTTTGTTATAAACATCCAACCTCACACAGATTCTTTGGCTCGCTAACATTTTACTACCCGTTGTCAGTTTTGGAGCGGTATTATTTACAGTATATGCAAAGAATTGGAATTGGTTGAATAAGCAACAGTCTAGACTGTTCTGTATAACATTTGAGAGAAAAAATAAAACTCTTCCTCTTACAGGCAAAAAGTTGAATTCATATCTAACAAAATGCAACTATTCTCAGAGGTTTGCTGCTGTCTTACCTGCTCTATTATAACCAGTGGTTTAGAATAAATTTAGCTGTGCAGGGCACATTACTGAACTCACTGACTTTATGACTGTAAATGTACTGTTAGCACTTAGAGACAAAAGTTCTATTGAATTAAACACCAACAGCATAGTTTAATACACATTTTTCTTATCTTAAGATGATGGAGCACTTTTAGTCAGCTCATTACTTTTAATTACCTCCACCTTACCAGGCCTAGCACCAGCATGCAACACTACAAAAGTAAAATCGACTTTTCAACCTGAGGGCGAGGAAGTGACCTGTATAAAACATCTAAAACTGGTGGCTGCTGCAAACAAGAGCAGCTAGACGCCACGTGCCTTTCTCAAGGGCACCAAAAGGACGAAGAGGGGAGTGTTTGGAGCAGCAAGAGTTTTAAAACATCTACTCTAAAGTTACGTGTTTACTGCCATCAGCAGATTCCTCTGGACAAACAGGAAACAGGTCCTTCCTTACTTTTCCATTTCCTTCTCTGCTGTCATGCTCTCTCCTTTGCTTAACTTGCAGCCCAAACCCCTTTATTACCTTACCCGTTACTTTTGCATCTACTGAGAGTGACTTCTTGAAAGAAATGATTTATCTGACACTAGTGCACCTGCTGCTCTCCAGTAAGGCACCAATGCCAAACAATAATTACAGTATCTGTGTCTGTGGCACCTGGACTCATTAAGCTTTTTACTACTCTTGGTATGTAGGGACCTGGCAGCACTGAGCCCATGTCCTCTTTACACTTCAGACTGTGGTTTGGGAAATCAGACCCTCAGGAAATGAGCTTCTGATTTGATGCCCAGAGAAAAAAAAAAAAAGTCGATTAGTAGTTTACAGTGTAAGTCGAAATCATGTTTGACTGGAATCAAAGACTGCTAGCAGGATGTGTTAATTACTGCTGCTATGGCAAAGATAGAGACTGCTACTAATGAATCAAATGTGCAAGTTTTCCAATTACTATATTTAAAGCATAAAAGCAGAGTTTTCTGTCTGACTGAAGCTCGTTTCCAAGGCAGTGTTTTGGTATGTTGAGGGTTACTAGGCACAGAATAGAATTAGTGCAATGATATACACTCACAGCACTTCAGGTCTTAGCATTGCAGCAGGGAGACATACAGTGTACTGTTGTAGTGTGCTTAAGGATGAGTGAACATCACCGTTCCCTTTAAGGGGCCAATACCTCCTGAAAAACACAGCAAACCACAGATTTCTACTGGAAAACATAACCCATAACTAACCCATATAGAATGTTTCAGTTAATACTGAAATCACAGAGAAACAGCATATATTCTCTGTTTGTTCAATGTTTCTGCAGACTTAGGCAGAATGGCTCTGAATAAAAGAGAGGCTGCCATGTGAACTGTCACTCCCTGTATGTTTCTAAAGCAAAACTGCAGTGCTATGCAAAACCTTTGTCTTGAACCTTGTAAGTAAACAAGAATATTCTGATTGATTTTAGACCTACTTTAAATTCACAATGAAGCATCAGCTGTGGCCATTGATCTCAGCTGACACAAGATAAAGTGCATGGTGTCAAGGAAAAATAGGTGGATATTGATATCTGGCAGCTTCTCCTCTATGCAGACTAACTCATCCAGAACATTTCATTTCCTGCATGCACTGAGCTGCACATACTCTATGTGCATCTATATACGTTTACAGTGAGCTGAATTGGTTGTAAATCTCTTATGCTCCACATGTGATGAGTCCTTAACGGAAGGTTAAACAGAAAATGTTTTTTTTTCCTACATGCTGCTATTACACATCCTCATTTCAAGTCAACTAAAATACATTTTCCTGCTGTCTTACAAATACAATGTCTGCAGCTTTTTGCCTGTACACTGTACACACATTCTCACACATTGATTCTGATGGACATCCATCAGAGCAGCTGATTACTCTCCGCAGTCGCCTGTTGCTTCTTCCCTCTTCATCCTGCACTAATCAGATTTCTTGTAAAGCTCCTGGTGAAATGATGGAAGCAAGTTAATGAGAGCCTCTGTTAAGTGCTGCTTTAATTTGTGAGCCTTGAACAAAGCAGAGAATTATACTGTAGATTCTGCCTGCAGATCCAACAACAGAATGTGTTTTGTTTTTGTTTGTTTTTTTCCACCACACCAAAGACTAAGAATATGTGTCAACACTACAGGGTATTACTGGGTGGGTATCACTTTGTAGCGTTACGATTTGAATGGGTTGTAAACAATAATTTTAACATGAACGATTTGTTTTCTATAATATGAAACAAATATTTCATGATAAAACATCATTGAGAAAAGTTAAATTGCCTAGTTGTTAGCTGATGGAGTCGATGTACTTAAATATAATGTTAGATTTGTCATTAATGGCGGTTACATAATCAATTCAAAAAGGTCTTGGGTTAAAAACTGTACTTCACAGTTAACGGAACCGGGAAAGGATATGGAGCAGAAACACTAGTGCCAAGTGTGAATGAATGTAACCTCGTGTGTGGACATGAGGTAGATCCTGGGGAATTGTGTGAGTGTGTGTGTGCACAAACACTGTGTTTTTATGTGAGATGAAGATGATGAGATACAGAGACAAGCCAGCTGTAATTCTGTGCTGCGTGTCCTTGTTTGTCAAACACAAGGTAGTGGACATAAACCTAAAGTGACAGCTTGGTGATGCAGGCTGCTGCTCGACACACACTCTGCACTCCCCCCCCCCCCACCACACACACACACGCAGGCACGCACACACGCACACACACACACACGCACACACGCACACACACACTCCATCAGTCTTTGGGTGTATAAATCTTCCTGTTACACGTATGGTCAGACAAGCTTGCTTCCCCCACCTCTGTCTCTCTCACTGATGCAGACACATTCTGATTTCTCTGATCTGTCCTGTTCTGCAGATGTGACAGGGGTGATTGTGTTGTTTTGCCTGAGCTGTGGTGGCTGATGACAAGGCAGCGACACAGCAAGCCATGGCATCAGGCTTTGACTCGCACAGTTCATACACAAGACCAAAAACAACATCATTACCCATCATTCTGTGGGTGTCAACACTGGCACAAGAAAGCAGCGGCTGCCTGTCATGTCAGACTACAAAACACAAAAAACGTCAGTGTGTATAAACATCTTTTTGAGATGGTTCTTCCTGGGCAACACAATGAGCTGGATGGAAAACATGATCAGATACTGTACACTGACACAACTACACACTCACTAACACAAGCATGCAGGCTTCACGGTGTTAATCTTAAAGGGTCAGTGCACCCCAATAAACAATTGTGCTGTAGTATCTGGCCATAGCCAGTTTTGGTTTAATTTGCCCAGATTCAAGATGTGAAGATAGTTTTTTTCACCAATAAAACTGTTTCATTTGTGGTGGAAAAATCACATTTAACAAAATATCCTCATTCCTAAAATAATGTTGTGGTTCAAAGTTATTTTTTTCTGAAAACCTGAAAAATTCATAAACCAGTGCATATAAATCCTGTCATACAAATCCTGTATGACAAATCATACAAATCACCATATAATATTAGACTGATCAGAGTCATAGTCAAAACAACCACTTACGAACCAATAACCAAAACATCACTGCACAAGTAAAATAAATAATATATTTTCTGCAAAAGCATGTTAGTGAGTTATATGGCAGCTACAGTAGCTCAGCTGGCCCTGTGACTCTTCATTAAGCTTTTATATATTCTGCAAGGACATGAAGATGATCATCATTTTTGCACCTTTTCTTAGAAATGTGCTGTTTTGTGTTCAGCTATCCAGCAGTTTTTATCCACTCAAATTTTACAATCTAGTGTAACTACTCAAGTTCTGCTTCCTCTAAACCCACAAGTATACAAAAAAAAAAACAGAATTTAAATGTTTAATTCTCTTGAGACATGATCACTGCCTTAATAAATATGTTTTACTCTAAAATAAATAGATGGGGGCAGTTACCACAGTGAGAACAACTTCTCTGGAGGAGACACATTAATCCTGATCTGAACCTCAAAATGGCTGACAAATATGAACGATCAACCAATAATACTCACAAAGCATACATCGACAAGTATCCTTATCTTTTGGGAAATAAAGATCCACATTCAAAGATTACATCAACTATACACCTGGGTGTCTTTGTACTGTATCAGCAGTGTTACTCCACTGTGTCTGACAGTGTTGCGTGTTCCTCTGGCGTGCTCCGTGGTGTGTAATATTTGGTATACTCAGTGGTATTACGTGATTTGATGGGATCGTTAGCTGATGTTGTGCTGAGAATTTCGCTGAAGTAACACACAGATTCACCAGTACAGCAGAGCATAACCAGACAGATGGCTGGGATTCTCTCAGACCACAAGAGCTTTAACAGGCCGCAGACGCACTGAGACACACAACAGGAACACATCCCATCACACTGTAGCAGTTAGACAGAAAGGCAAGAGTCTTAGGGGCAAGACGGAATTAAAAGGAATGGAATTAAAAACCAATTGAGATCAATTTGAAATGTAATCATTTTTAATGTATGTGTTGATCCTGATTTAGCAAATTCCTTTAAATCATCAAATCACTTTTGAACTGAAAATTTGACAATGACTTCACAGAGTTTGAGGTCACAAGTCACTTTCTTTCCTTTCAGTTTGCATTTACTAGACTGGCTTTTTACATAAATGTGGAACAGTGAAATGTGATGTCCTTCCCGCTTATACTGTAACTCCCTGCACTGCTCTCACAATGCACATTACAGGGGAAACTAATCTTGCAAATGACATCCCTCTTTGGAACTGGTCAAAAGGCCCCATTAGACTCCTGCAGCTGAGAAGCAGGGACAGTTAGAAGGGCTTTGTCAGATGCCCTGAGAGGCCACAAGTGTACATTAAAGTTTTAACACTCAGCAATTTAGTATTTTTCAGTTTCATACCAGGAGCTAAAACTAGAAATGATTTACATCTTAACTTGGGTTTTGTTTTTGTTGTTTTCCACAACAGCTTTAAAAGTCAAAAACATTAACTAAATCAACAGTGAAATGAATGATTGATTATAGCACTGTTATTTTTCCTGTAGGTTTTGCCTAGAATAAAAACAACTTTCCAAAAATTACATGAATATTTCTTTATCTTCCCATTTACACTTAGATACTACTCTATCTGTCTGTATCCCACTACAGACAACAGTGCTCTACATTCATCAGCTTTTCACTGCAGCACAGTGTGATGAATGTTGTACATTTACCAGTCATCCAGTAAACACTGACTCAATCTGCACTGTGTCACCAGACTCACCACCCAAGTGTCTTAGCTACCTGAGAGTGACTGTGCTGCTTTCCTTCTAAGGTAAACTTTGTGTCACCCTCACAGGAAGCCATTTTTAGCTGCACTCGACACAACACGTCTAGCAGGCATTCATAGAAATGTAAAGCTGAAGAACAGCCCTGTTTTCTTAATATCTTATTTAATAACAGTGATTCTCATAAAAACGGGTCATATAAGATTAAAGAGCTAAAAGAAGACACAATGTATTTTTAACAACATGAGTCAGTTTTCAAAAAAGTACGATGCTGAAATGTTCTGCAATTACCTGCTCAAACTAGAGCCCCAGGACAGGACAGTGAGGTAAGGAGGAGTCACTCAAGGCCTCAGAACAACCTTCCCCTTATGAAAATAATGACTAATTTGACAGCCACCTATGTGCACACCTCATTTCCCTGCATAGAGTAGAGCTAAAGGAAAATGTAGTCCTCCCCCAAAGCAGAGTGTGTTAACATAACACGACTGTCCCAGTGTAATAATGTTGGTGCCACACCTTTAGCTTTCTCCTGACAGACATCCCATTACACCACATACAATGTTCAGATCAGATAATTAAATTGCAGTACACTTACTCAGGACACACAGGCACAAACTTAAACGCATCACACTGTCTCCCTCTCACACACATACAATATCACACACTACAGCATGGCACAACTTCCAGGTAGTAAGTCGGTAGATAAATTATTCTCCATTACGGTGATGTGTTTCTTGACAATGGGCCATTAGCGGCGGATGGCATGCTGTTAAGAATTTGATAACTGGTAGTTTATTTGCTCAGGGCAGGTCTGAGTCATTTGTCAGAAACAGAAAATTTAGATGGGAAAAGTTTTCTGTTTTTGCATTTTCATTACTGAAATAAACCCAATGTCACAACTCTGTTTTCCCAGTTTCTATATCTCAGTTATCATCAATCAAATATTAACATTAAAGGTGCTGATGCACCAAGTGAACAGTCCACTGCCTGTCACCTTCATGCTAGTGTTGAGTATTTTTGGCAAATCAACCATAATTTTCCCGTGTTCACCACTTCTTCAGTGGCTGTTCAACCAAGTGAGCATATTGAGTTGGTGGACAGTTATCAAATTTAGACTGAGCTGAGATTTAGTCTAAAGGGACCTGATGTTTAAGAATCCACATTTAACTGTCTTAATTTTATGAATAAATCCTCGTGTTAACTTCTGATTTATATGGTCCAGGAAGAGAGAGAGTCTTTATGGAGCTTGGGGTTGACAGCTCTAAGGAAACTACAGAGGCATTTTTATACTGAGTCTCTGTGTCCTGATCCCCACTCTGGATTGTCAAACAAACAAAACGCTCCACACCTGCTAACGTGGCTAGGCTAACTGGCTGTGTGAGGGTGCGGAAATTTCCAATTCAATGATCCTCGCCAATCAAAGCTACCACAAGCTCACACTTATTACACGTGTCGTTATGACTAAAGGAGGCAGAGAAATAACTAGACATGTGGCACACTGAGCAGGAGAGACAGGGAGAGGCCATGCTAGCAGCTAGCTGAGCTAACTGCTAGGCTAACGAGCCGGAAGTAACAAGTGGAAGTTTACTTTATTGTTAAATCTGCCACATGTAGAGCACATACTCTCAGACCCTTGGTGCATACAGATAAACTCTAAAACTAAATAGTGCAACGTAAAAATTACAAATAAGGGTATGAAAAATAAACTTGGATGAGATAAAAGTAAAATCAAGTTAAATCTAAAAATACAGTGCTGGACAAAAAAGACGGTCATTGACTAGTACAGGAATGTATAACAGTTTATGACTTGTACAGAGAATCCAGTTAGTTTTTAGGTGTGTTTCATAGAGCTAATCTGTAAACGAGCTGTACAAACACACACCACAACGCGCTAACAACCGAAAGAGAATTCGCTTACCGGAAGTGGCGTCACCAACGTAAGTCCCCGAACAGGAAGCCGACTTGTGACCGAGGTCAAACTGAAACATCTGCTGGACGGATTAGCAGAAAATGTGTGTTTTCTGCATATTTCCATAGTTGCTCCTGTATATATGTATGTATATATAAAACCTGGATTAATTCATTATAGAAAACAAAACTGGCGACACGCCGCCATAGGAAAGTGCGAGTAAATGCGTTATTGTTTTCTGTAATGAATTAACACGTTAAAGTCCCAGCCCTACATTAAATGTTGGCATGAAAATACTGCTACATGCTAAACTAAGATGATGAATATAGTGAAACTATACATATAACATTTTATTTAATGATTCTGCAGGTTATTCATCAATTGATCATTCGTGTATTAAGTGTTACAAAATCGAAAAATGGTGCAACTTCACAGAATTCAAGACAAAACAATATAGAATTTATAAAACAAAGTAAGAAATCCTCTTTTTGACTGATGTGAACTTAAATAGGAATATTTTTTCATTATCATTTTAATTTAATAATTGTAGTAATATTTTTTATCTTGATTAACTGACAACTCATCTCAACCCTAAAAAATAATGCTAGTGAATAGTGAGAGATGTACTCGGAAGAAAAGCAGGGAGGTAAAATTATTGCTGACAAACCAGCATGAATACCCATATCACATAAGCCTCCAACAGCAACCAGCCAGAGTCCACTATGCTCAGAGGGTCAGTGTAAATTAGTGAGGACACAGAAATATACACCATGAGAGTACTGGATACTTGTTGCTCTGCAGGCTGAACTGTTCTATTATTTATAGCCCAGGTCCAGCACAAGGCATGTTCTCAGAAAGGGTCAGTTAGCACACGGTTATGCTAACCATGTATGTGAGGGAAAAATAAAAGCCTCTTTTGGGCCTCCTTGCATATCCTGTAAACCTGACCTATTTCAGGAAGCACAGCCAACCTGCCCCTCAGACATGAGATGGGATGAAGAAATTGAGCATAAAACTGATTTTAAAGTGGAGGATGACAATATAGCACATAAATCCAATAATGTCATATGAAAGAAGGCTGGTTCAGAGCTATTACATTATTGAGGTTATCCACTGGGCAGTTCCTGTCACTTACACTTCATTCACTTTGGCCTATGATGACCATACCTGTACAGCAGTGTCTGATACTGACAAAGTAAAGAAAACAAAAACACCCAATTCTCTATGAGACACTAAATAAAGAGGTAAGAGCAGATTTAGGGATGTGACTTAAAATATGGCGACAGACAATACTGATACAGTACTGTATCTGAGGCTGAATGCGACACAGAAAATACTAAACAAAGGCATCTCATGTGGCAGAGCTGAAAAGCATGAGGTAGGTGTTCATTTTATGCCTGTTCACTGACACCACATCGTAGGCTTCACTTACATTTATGCTAAAGCTGACACTGCTGGCTACTGTTGGAATAAAACTAAAAGACTTGCAATTACTTTAGACCAGGAAGGCAACAGCAAACTCACCAAGAGACTCTGACTTCCCAAAACCTTATAACAATCAGATTAGTGATCATTTGTAATTTTCTTTTCAGCCCTACCTATCATCAGACCTACAAAATCAGTTATTCCTTAAACATCACCATCTATCTCACTACACACATAGAAAGCTGATCAGTTCCTTTGTTCAGTCAACCAGGCTGTCAAAGCACCTTCCAACAACTCCAAATTCCTACCGCCTGTGCTGTAGGTCAGCTGGTGTTTGAGTGAGAAACGTCTGGATCATCAAAGAGATGGGTGAAAGTAAAAGACAGGAGCCATTGTGTGGGAGATAAAACTGCTCAGGCGTCACACTGACTCAGAGATATTATCCTGATGGATAACTCAATACCCCAACCTGACAAAGAGCTATGAAGACAAGCCTGCACATATCCCCTTTTTTTCTTTTCACACTTTTCTCCCTGTGATCAGATCCTCTGGAGGTCTATGTGGAAATAATCCAAAATGACACAAACGCAGCATGTTCTTCTTTAAATCAAGAAAGGAACCAATTTATTTATTATTTTATGGTGAGTTTCTCTATTGGATTTTAGATGTCGATTTTGGCCTTGAGTTCTGTATGAAGCCTGAACAGTTCTGTGTATGTGAAAAGCCCTGACTTCAGTGTGTGATGCACTTGAGGAGCTCTATGGAAGAGTAATAACAGCAGCTGTGAGTGGCAGCACTTATTTAAACAGCTTAATTGGCTCCAGGACGAAGCCATATTGCGTATTTGTTAACCTTTAATTTACCCAATGGGGATTACCTCCACAGACTCTGTTGCTACAACAAGCCACATCAAATTCACAAGGGACCAACAAACCCTCTTATGTTTGGTTATGGAACAACTCAGCTGGACCTGTCTTATATTCAGTGCCTTGCTAAAGGGCACATCAGCCGCCTGGAAAGATAACCTTTATCACTTGTTATTTATGCTGAATTCAAAATGTCACTCTTCTAAAATCAGATCTTTAACTCCCACAGCGTGAAGTGATATATTTATTATCAACACTGCAAATGGTTTAGTGTATGGCGCATCAGTTCCAAATCATACTAACAGCTATGAAACCAGATAAATGAGGAAACAGGTGAGGTGGGGTGTGAGCAGGTGCTCTGAAGGTTGCATTCTGCAATCTCACCACTAGATGCTGCTGAATCTTTCACATTTTACACATTGCACCTTTAATATAGCTTGTGTCTTATTTTTATAGTTCTGGCCAGTTTGATAACAATGAAAGCTAAATGATATCACCTGCAAAGCGCACACATGTGAAATGTCAGTAACAATCTGTCTATAATGCTGTCTATAATAATGCTAGGGCTGAACCTACTCTGAACTCAGGTTTTTATCAGCATTAAAAAAAAAAAAAAAATTCAGTCCATCTTATCATCAGTCAAAGCACCTTCCTGCAACTCACCAACATTCCAGACTCACACATGTAGAAATAGGAAATGAGTGGTGTGGTTAAACAAGCAGACAACCTGTTTGGATCTATGTATTGACCAACAGCTAATGTGACGACTGCCTGCAACTTCCAGAAGGCCTGAGTGTGTTTTTAGATTGTGCAAGAGAAATAATTCAAGGATGCAGGTGAAGCTGGTTGGTTTAGTAAATTTATATCTATTTAACCAACCTACGTCCAATTAGGTGCTAAAATAAGTGTTAATAAACCAGAATGATCCTTCACCAGCAACCAGTCATGTTTCTCCCTGCCCTTTTGTACTCTGTTAGCACATACTGCAGAAAGGAAGAGAGTCAAAATCCACAGTGAGTCCTATAGGACGTCTTACATCACAATCCTCATTAGAGCTGAGATCCCCTTGTGTGTCTCTCTGTCTCTCTCTCACACTCACACACACACACGCGCGCTCACACACACACACACACACACACACACACACACACACACACACACACACACACACACACACACACACACACACACACACACACACACACACACACACACACACACACACACACACACACACACACACACACACACACACACACACGTCCAAGGAGGGGCTGCCATCAATAATGAATCCAGGTGACACACACAGCTCAGCTGCAATCAAGCACAACTGTATGCCCATGGACTGGTCAGCTACATATACTGGGTGTCTTTTTCAGATTAAGGGGAAACCCAGCCAGGACAGGAGCACACGGGGATATCATGACTGTGAGATATAATACTGTGTTTCTTATTAAACCTGTGCAACATGGCCAAACTATGAAAGACAGAACTGTTTGCTTTCTCCTGTAACCAGCTTGTTGCTACATGCACGAATGAACCAGCTAATGAATAAACATTCTTTCACCCAGTTTGAGTTTTCCCCTCAACATAAAGTCTCACCTCAAAAGAATGTCAAATATTTGTCATGATAATAAGGTGTATCTGATGTCATTTTCCTTTACCAGCAGTCGTAGCACCACTTTCCTCTGTCAGCGGCTGCATGCAGCTTGATGTGGCACCCTGAGAGGCTGTTGAGAAAACATGAGGAAGTAGAGACAGCTCAAAGTGTTTGTCCCATCTGTATGCTGGGCCACATGTAATTACAGGCACTCCTGCATTTGCCTTTCACTGCAGAGGCCAGCTTTATATTTTATGCAAATCTGTGATAATTTAAGGACGTGAAATTTCATGCTGAGTTTCATGATGCATTGTTTATGCAGTAGAAAGAGTGAGCCTCAACTCTGTCATAATGACAGTGTTGTGTAATTTGGTATATATAGAAAATATAAATTGGCTACATGCAAACAAATCAAACAATGAAATAAAGTGGGATAGATTATAAATCATGATATGCTTTGTATTTTTATATACGCATATACTGTATCATAATTGAACAAAAATACACATCAGTTGGCTCGTCATCAGGTATGCCTAGCACATCTTATCTAAGAGTCCTATAATAAATCCTTCCCACATTCAGGTTAAAAAAATGTTTCAGAGACTGTCAATTTGGAGGCTGCAGTGCAATGTGGTGAATTATACCGTCTTATTCCAACAGGGTTTCTATTATTCTGTCCACCCCATTAATATTAATGAGGACAGACAAAATAACAAATACATCATAGGCATCATAATGATACGCTGCTCTGGTTCTGTTCCCTGGCTGCGACTGGACAATTGATTGCTTCTCATTTTTAAAATGTTGCCATCCTGAATACTGAAGCTTTCACCAAGTTGAACATAAAACTTTCTAAGACCTTTAGAATACCAACAAAAACTGCAGTATAATAGTAGTTTAAATTTATAAATGTACCTTATATAGGGGCCTATATTGTGGAACTACTGTATTTATTATAATATCACATTTTTCAGCATGTTCCAGGAGCATATAAACAATAATTCCAAATGAAATTTAGATTAAGAACATTTATGTTCATGCTAAACTCTAAGTCCTAGTGTAACACAAGTAAAGACTCTTTTTATCAGCATTAAAAAAAATGCTGATAGACTACAGGCTATAATTAGTTTAATTAGAAATGCGACTTATACTCCAAAAAACACTTATATATGTTTTTTTCTGCTCAACATGGCTATTTTTGCTTAAAGCGACTCAAAATTCGGTTCAACTTAAAGTCTGGAAAATAAGGTAATTAAATAAATGCTACCTGGACTCAGAGAAGTGCCACAAAATAGATCGATAGATTAACAAAATGAAAAATCCTGAAGTCAGAAAAAGACATGTCCATTTTGAGCTTCCTCAAACAAATTATCTATCTGGATCCCATAAAAATGACCAGGATGTTGAGCATTTTCTGTATTGAGATTTCAATGCAATAAATAAAATGGAAATACTTCACTTTCACTATGTCTTAATTCATTTTATGTAGGCATTTTTAATCTGTAACCCTGGACCTCTCTGAGTTAAGTTTTAATGCGCACTGCTCAGACTCTTCACAGATGGGCACTGGTCCTCAGTGCACTGCAGAGGCAGACCATTAATGTGTGCAGGTATGAACACAAGAGAGTCTCTAGGGATCAGAGTTTTTTGCTTTCATATTCCTCCATTTCCCTGCTTCTCTCTCTCTCTCTCTCTCTTTCTCTTTCTCTGTTCTGACAAACAAGTTGGCTCATTAATGCACAAATGACAGCACCTTGAGGAACAGGACTTCTTTATATAACCCAGATCTCTCTAGTCTGTATGGATGCAACAGAAGAGACAGTGAGGGATTCAGACAGACAGAGGCGTCTACTGAAATGGGAGCCAAAGAGAGAGAATTCAGGGGTACACCCCTCCTGCAGCTCACCCACACACTCACAGATTACCTGAAAACTGACACACAGACCAAGCCATGCAGCTTTTTGCCTCTTGATCTCTTTTCTTTCTTCTCTGATCAACCTCTGATGCACTTCTCTTCTCACCATATGCAGAGGCAGCATCTCATGTGTTCAGCCCTAATGCTCTTACACCATAAACTCTACGGTTACGATATTTCCCACAACACCTGCAGATACCCTAAGCCACGTCTCCATTTAAAAGCATCTTCTAAAATCAGCACAATAAACATGGAAGATTCATGAAACTCATTTCCTAATCTTGCAGCATCAGACTCGCACCTTATTTTTACTGTCTTTCCTGTGTTTCAGGGTGATTTTTATTACTAATATCTGGTTAATAAATGTATTTGTGTGGTGGTTTATTTGCATTCATTTCTTTTTTTTGCATCCTCTTGCAAGTAAAATGTGAAACACATTTGCTGTGCTTGACAATTTCACCTGTTCTATTTAACCAGTAAACATTTTAGGAGGATCACTAAGTCCATTTCAAAGTGTGTGTATTTTTTCTTAATGGCCAAGCAAAACATTGCAGCTCCAACATACCCAAGACCGAACCTCTGCTCCACATTTCTCCTGTAAGTTTGAAAGTTTTCATTTTTTACCTCCAGCTTTAAATGCCTCTGAATACTTGAGTTCAACATGTCAATCCTCATAAACCCCTAACGATACACACACAACCAGCCAATGCTTGTCAACAGACAGACATGCCGGCTTGTATAAATCATTTAAAGGGCAACAGGTTAGGGATTCATGAATGAATATGAACAATCTCCACAGCACTGACTAACTTTCCGTCATGTCTACCACTGACAAAATATTTTTCTCTGTTTTGTGTTTATTAAATTCCATGATCTGTCATCTATAAATCCATTTTCCTGATGGTTTTGTTTTTTGTCATATATTTTCAGTACCTAGGCAGGTCTTGCTATCAAAGTCATAATTTTGTCACTAGTTCTGAGGTATTTCCACCTTCACAATGATCATATAGAAGTAAATGTAATTTGCTTCATGATTCTTACATTAGAAAATTTTATTACAAGTCACCTGTCCTTTTCCAGAAACAACATCCCTGTTATTCTGGGTGATTTTCACAGCTTTCACTGAACAGTTTTCAGGCAGACTATTTTTATAGCCGAAAATATTTTCAGTCCCTGACTCATCTCGGGAAAGAATTACTTGGAAATGTGGAGGTGTCACTATTGAAGATTACTACTGCATTTTAGGTATGTTCATGTAAATTCGAACTAATCATATTGCAGACTCTTAGGAGCCCACCTTCCATACCAGGCACAGCGTTTGGACAGGAGACGTGAGTGTTCCTACAGAGGAAACTTCATGTCAGTGCAGAAAGTGACAGCTCAGGAGTCACAGCAGCTGTCAAAAGCTGTTATGGACAAAAAAAAAAGGTAACTATGTTTTTGGTGTCTGACACAAAACAGAAAGGTGATGTGCATATTGTTAACTGCCAAAGGCCTATGTCAGTGCAGATGATAAATACCACAGTGTATCACCTGGAAAATCACCATATAATCAAAAACATAAATAGCCTCAAACACCAGCAATTAGATCAGTTCTCTGGAATAAGGCACAATGATCTTAGAGAAACGTGCAAAAACTGAAAACTGCATCAATAGACACATCATACCTGATGTTTTAATGATGAAAAACATGCTCCTAATATGCAGGTTTGAAAAGTATGAAATAATATTTATTTATTTTTAAGACACCAAATTGATTCTACTAACAAGTACTGTGGTTATAATTCCTCTGTGCCAAATCATTTTATCCTTTATTGAAAGTGAAAACATATAATCTTGATCCATTAATCAAAATGCACACTGGACTCCAACAGTATGCACAGTTCATGTGCATTGATTAAAAAGAAAATATAATTTACTATCATGTCACACAAAGGCAGCATTCACATTTGGCAGCACAGTCATGCTGGAAGCACATGGTATCTCTCCAAAACAAAACAAAACAAAAAAATCATGTGTGTTCTGGCATGCACATGTGTGTGTAGGTGTGTGTGTGTCACAGTTATATTTATTCAATATGCTCTCCTTTCATGTCCATGCACACCAGAATTAGAAATTTCCCAGCCTGCATCAGCATTTGTGTGTGTGTGTATGTGATTTTCCTCTGTTGCTGTGTCTGTGTGCAGCCTACTTAACCAGACATCCCTTAGCCAGGCAGGCAGAACATCACTGTTGTTTATCTTCATATACTAAGCTGTAATGATCCTAAGTACTTAAATGATGTAACCTTGTATGGAGTTAAATAACAAGACCAAGCTCTGTGGGGAATTCGTTGTCATGGGACTAAAAGAGCTGTAGGAACTATGCTTTTATGAAGAGGTATACACACACTTGTGTAGTATGTTGTGTGTGTAAACGTGTGAGTGATATGTAACAAAAAGTCAAAAAACTGAGAGGACTTGGAGGAGAGACTGTGTCAAGCCAGGCTGGCAGATTCAGTCAATCCCACACACAGGCATGCTTCCCCCTTTTTTCCAGTGCCTTGGGCAGATTTAAGGTTCACTAGAAGAACATCATGGGCACACTGGAACCATGAAAAGCTGAGCAGCCAGAGGCAATGCACTGGGCTGTATAATCAATGATGGCATGCCGCTCTGAGACCTAGGCAGAGAGCAAGAGAGGAGGTGGAGAAAAGGCTGATGAGGAAGCAGCTGAGCAGAGACAGGTGAGAACCAGGGAGTGCGGTGAAGGGAAATGAAAGACATGTAGAGATGAGGTGCAGATGATGGGACCAGCCATAAAAAAAAAAAATAAAAAAAAAATGCTGCTAACAGGGCACCAAGACCTGAGTGTAAATCTGTTACACTGCCCCAGGCTAGACTCTGTGCTGATACAGGCAGAAGAATTTAATTTAATGCAGAAAACAATTCAAAACAGGGCTGATTCTACTATCTCCCACAAACACTGGTGCTCATGAAAGGGAAAAAGATAAACACGTGTCTTCATTGATGGAAGGGTGTGGCTTAAATAATCCAATTGAAGGAACTCAGTTGAATGGTTAAAAATGTTATGCATTTAATAAATACACCAACCTACCACTGTGCTAAATACTCTGAATCTTAACAATCCTGATTGATGTTATTTTAGTAGAAGTTAATTTGTCTATTCAACAAACTGAACATATTCTGAAGATTTTCTATGTAAAGAAATGCTAATAGATTAATTTTGTGTGCTACAGTCCGACTGCGTCCACAAGTCAGTGGAGTAAATGCATGTCTTCAAGCAAATTTAGCAGTGGGGGTGGGGAGAGGGGGCTGCTGGCTGGAGGGTTGGTTGTGATTAATGGGAAATCCAAGAAAGAAACAGCCCAGAGAAAACATTGGAACGGAGAATGATAAATTTGGAGAAAATAATCTGAAACACTGAGCTCTCATTCCCCTGTAATAATGACAATTTAACTGTCAGAGCATCAAATGCAGACTCGCAACTGTTCAACTGATAATTTCAGCCTGGGGAGAAATGAAATACTTCAAATGATTAAACTGGGATTGATCTGACATCATTCAAACTGCTGTTTCTGTGTTGATGAAACTAAAACAATCTAATAGAGAAACAGATAAGTATGACACTAGCATAGAGGTGCTGTGATGTTCTCATTTAGAAATTGCAGAAAACTGTGTACCTGTCATGGACATAGTACATGTCTTGAAGGCATTACACAAATTTACATACTCAGAATTTACATACTCAGCTAACAGTGACAGTAACATATATAGTAGAGCAATTTCAGGCAGCTGACAATTAAGAGACCAAATAGTCACTGATACAAGTCTAACTGAACATATGTTTTGAATCCAGGTTGAAAGCAGAAAGGTTTAGAAGGCAGCAGTGCAGGCTGTGCTGAGCATTATGAGAGGAAAATACATTTAGAGATTATGATATCATCAGAAAGTGTAAATCACACTGCATCTAAAAATATATGTATCATATATGTTTGGCCATTTTTGACTCAGTTATGACACAAACTGCAGCAATCAGGTGCTAACAGAGTTGAAGTGCATCCATCCACCACTGCTGCTGCTCCAACTGCTGCCAATGTACAACAACTAAATTTTATCTGGTATTAAAACACTGAAATGACCCAGTTCCTTTCACCTCAGCCATGGTCTTTCCCTCAGTCTCTCCTTCCTTTATTTTGTTTTACTGAGTTGCTCTGGTTCTCACCACCTCTCCCATGTCAAAGTGGCTGAGAAAGCCCCAAATTCTCTCCCAAAGGACGGTGGCAATGCAGGCATGTGCCCCTCCCATCCCACACACACATAAACTGGGGTGAGCTCCAGATGTTCTGCAGCCAGACTGCAAAGGCAGAACAAAATGAAAAAAAAACAAAAAACTCCCTCATATACTATGACTTACTTGTAAATTCAAGAGTTGCCTGCAGTAACTGAAGCCCTGCACCATTTCGTACAATAAATGTTCAGAGATAATAATTTTCAGATGGTTTACACTGGAGTCGTGATAAAGAGACTGTTTGAACAAGGCATCATGGGACGTCTGTCACAGTTAGTGGGAATCGATAGGAATCATCTTAACATAATCTGTTTTTCTTCTCGCAGCCACACACCAACAGCACCAACAGGTGACTGGTGAGGAAGCAGAGTGTACTTGAAGTCCACTGTTGTTTATCTTTTAAATCATGATAAAAACCATGTTTATAACCATCGAGTGAAGTTTTTATAATTTAAAACAGGACCCGCAAGTGAGTAGTAAAATTTATAGTCAGCAGTGATTCTGCAGGCTGGAGCAGGGATTTCTACCACTCATCCACACATGCTGTTTTTCCACACTCCTGCACAGTGTGAATATTTAACAGACTAGACTCTTCAAAAATGTTTTTATTTTCTTTTGGTAACATAAACGTTCAATTTTACTGACTGTCTTATTGGGTTCAAGCTTCACCCTGTATTGAACTGAAGGTCAGGAAGCAGGATAACTAAAACTACTAAAGCTGAAAGCAGAACACACTAACTTTTTAAACTTAGCAGTTAGTACATCATTTCAGCCAATTTCAAAATGTATGTCTGTTCTCAGTCTACTCATACAAGAATCTGTTTGAAAAAAGGTCCACAGATTCACTAGAATATTATGACACAAGTTTCCTGCAGCATGAATAAATAAAAAAAGAACTAACCAAAATAAATCCACTCTGAGTGAGCCTTTGTGTTTTCTGTGTGGGTGGTTTGAGCCCCTGATTCTCCCTCTGTCCCACTCTTTCTTTGTGTGTGTGTCAGTATTTCATATTTTCACAGGCCAGCTGTCTGTTCTGTCCTGCCTCTCTCTTCTTCCCTAACTCACATGGAGTCTGGGCTGGTGGGGCCCTCTGCCTCTTTTTAGTTTCTACCTTTCAGGAAAGGTAGTACAGACGAGTGTAAAGATATAAAACACACCTGATTCCTCAGAAGCTGATGATGAATGTGTGGTAGTTGTGAAACACACATTTGACACTTGGTGCACGGGTGAAATTCTAATGCATCAGTCTTGGAAAACGCAGCTGAGGAAATGTGGTGACAAGTGGGTTCAGGAGGTCAATTGGTTCTATCTCCAAAATAAGTAGTCTCCATGTCTAACAGATGACACGGTGACTGGAGACATTCTATCACAGACTTCTAACAAAGCAGTTTCATCATGAAAACAAGGATAGGGTCAAACTCCATTCCTGGCCCTTGTACACATCCTCCCTCAGAAGTGTGGAGGTTTTCTTTGTGATAAAAGGCGCAGTAATGATCACACTACAAACAGCTCAGGGCAAGGACGACTGAAGCTGTTCCAAGTTTAAGTCGACTCTTTTATTTGCCCCCTGAAATTTATAGAAGACCATCATTCTCTGTTAAATGTACAAGTCAGTGCCAAGGACACTTGGTGGGTAAAATTATGTTAGTAAAGCTATTATACGGTATAATGTACTAATCCATGACAGCAGCACAAACTAAGTCTGCTGTTTGAAAAGCTCCAAAAACAGCTGCAAATGGACTTTGTGGTGACATTGTTTTGTTAATGGATGTTTCCAGAGTCACAAGAGAACCTTTAATCTGAAATACATGACAGGGTGTTTTATGTCACACTAACAACTAGTGGGAACATATAGTGTGACCAAAGACGGGAATGGAAGCTCAGCAGTTTTGAAAAAGTCACTGTATCGTTTACTTTAAAATTCAAGTAACTTGATGTGCACTTTATCTGCTCTTTGAATTTTTTATTTACTCAGTGAACACGATCAGAAACAATTTTTAACGTAAAAAGACAACTGCATTTCTCACAGTCAAAAACTAATCTGTTTTTTTAATTGAGGACAGTGCTTACAATTTTCACCCCTGCCCTTCCCTGTCAGAGAATAAATTGTTCCACAAAAGGCAACACAGTTTGCAGACAGTTACCAGGTAGGAGTTAATGGAACAACAGTGTCTCTTAGAGAAACTGTTTAGTTATTGTCCTGTTAGGGACTGAGCTAATGAGCCTGCCAACTAACAGCGAAGCTGAGCAAGTTTCGCTCATTGTGCCAGCTACACAATTTAACCAACAAGCCTGCGAGTAGTGACTGCATCACAACCAGAACCAGCTTAAAAACAAGTTAATTGTAATACAAGAAGCCTCTGAGGGCTCATCACGGGCGTCCAAAACCCTTTTAGAGCTTTGTGGAAAAAGTCATTCGCATTTATCACTTCAAGCAACTTAAATTGTGTGTTTCAGCTCTACTAACAACATACATAAAAAACAGCTGCAACACAGTGTTTTAAACACACAGAATCACTCCAGCTGTGTTTCTTCACTGGTTTTCAAAAAAAAAAAAAAAAATTGGCTGTATTTTTAAAGCAAGACTGGGTTTGACTCTACATTTACATATGATTTGTCTTAATGTCTTATATGCTTCAAATAAAGCATTTTCTTCAGAAACCACAATGCAGTGCATCACTTTTTATATCTACCACATTTAACTTGATCTGTAAGAGTTGCCTCATAAATATAGAAAATTCATCTGACTTCATTTCTACAGGATGCACTGCAGGTCATGCAGAAAAAACAAGGGGACACCTGCTGGCCTAGTGTCTCAGGTTTCTAGCTAGACTCATTTGTCAGAGCAACAAGCACTCCATCCTCCTGACTTCCCTCTGCTGCCTCTAGTTCAGCCCCAAATGTATCACAACACTCCAGGGGGCCTTGCAGGCAAGACAGATTTATTTCCACTTTTGTTAAACAGCATAAAAACCAAACACCAAAATCACATTATGAGGCAAATTAAATGTAAAATGCCAGACAGCAGCTCAGTCACTGGTTGCCATTAAACTTGCTTTCTGTGGTTTCCATGTGCACAGTAGTCTCGGCACAGATAACACAAAAACTGTCAGTGAGGAGGTGAGGCTGACCCTGTTGCTAGGTGTGACGCAGATTGTGAAAACACCTCCACATCTTGCACAAAAAGTGTACGGTGCATTATAAGCCTTCACTTTGAAAAAAATCAAGTCGATTTTTGTATATTTCACCCTGACCACGTGCACATGCTTAATCTATTTAAAAATAACTGGGGGAAAAAATGGCTCTGCTGTTTATGGTCTACAATGAACACAACTCAAATGATCACACTGTGGTACCTGTTTCGATTTATACACAAACCTCTTCATTTTCTGACAGTGCAGTAACTTGGATGTGTCAATTAAATCAACTACTCTAACACCACCAATGAAGCCCACATATGCCTGTTTGTGAGTCTCTGAACCTGCAAAGATATTTAAAAATTCAAGTGTGTAAGAAAAGTAAATGAAGGACCATATGTGTGTGTGTGTGTGTGTGTGTGTGTATGTGTGCGCAAAAATAAAATTCAAATTACAATATCCATATTTTTCATTGTTTTTTTCAAATTCAACATTAAATGTAGATTAAACTGCTGACTTCTTATCTGCTAAGGTTTTGGCGATGGTTGGGAGAGATCCCACGTTTATGATCGCAGGCCTTTAAAAAGCCAGATGTGGAAGTTGCCTTTTAAGCCTTTTACACCATAATCCTGGTCAACTTTTTTAATTAAGCAAATTCAGCACTTCTGGAAACAGCCAGACTGTGTGCAGCCTTTATGCTACACTAAACAAACCAGCTACTGGGTATGGCTTTGCATCTAGTATGGAGGTATAAAAGGGGTAACAGTCTTTTAACTTAACTTCCATAAAGAAAATTAATAAGCATAATTCCCAGAACAATGAACGACAGAGTGTGTCATTGATCAGCAAAAACAGGGGAGGTCACAGATGGCTTCCATTAGTTGCACTTTAGTGGCTCTAGATCATCTACTATTTCCCAGTGACTGATCACCTGAGTCCAAACACCACTGAGCAATTCTCAACTGCACAATGGATTGTGGGACACTGAGGGCTGAGAATTTGGGCCAAACAGGGCCACATGTCTCAGCCTGGTATGGGACAGACCATGTCCACGCAGTATTGTTGCCCTTAAACTTAGACATTACATCTGTGCAGCATATACTGACTCTCCTGTTATCTGCCCACCCAGCTACTCCCTGTCCACAATCACCCACGTTATATGTCAGAGGGTGTCTATTAGTCACACTCTGACCGTTTATCCGCGCTTACTGGGTAATCTAGCCTACATTCTTCTCTGTCTGCTTGAACCTATTCTGAAGATGCTATTCTTGCTTTAAACCGGTGCATTATTTTGTCAGATCTTATTTTACCACACTTGGTCCACCTTACAAGTCTGAACCCAGAGCTGTGATGCTGTGTTACATCAGTTATATTTCACATATAAGCTCCAGTATCAGGGCTGAAACCACTCATTCATACAGCGATTTATAAAAGCTGCAGAAAGTGTAAGGCTGTAGGCTGTTTGCATTTATTTGGCTGGTTAGACCTGTGCTCAGGCGTTATGAAGCATCACGTAAACAGATGTTACGATAAACAGCTGGCGGTGCTAATTTATCATTTAGGTACCTTTAAACCACTTTAGAACAAAAATGGTGCAACAGGATGACATAGGCGTCAATGACACCTCAAACAACAAGAAGAACAAAGTCTAGGAAACATGATTATGGCATTGTTTGTGTTTTAATTTAAGAGATTTTTAATTTCCTCATCAATCCACACAGATCTAATTTAATCTGCCACTATGTTCTGGCTCTATTCAGCTGCTAACTTAGCAAGGAAAACCAAAGCCAAACAAGCCAAGCAAATATCATATTAGCAGTTATTAAAAGCACATAGCTATTTCTGCAATATAAGCAGCTAACAAGTCCTCCTGTGCATCTACTGTTGACTTCATGTGTTTTCAGGGCACTTCATTTATATTTATGGACTCTTTCTGTGACTGAGACGTCTGATATGCTCTTCGATTCCATCCTGAGTTGCTTTCCATGCCTCAAAATATGAAGTGATACTAAAATATGTATTGCTATAGAGACGGGGGGGGCTTTCTCTGTCGACTCATCCATAAAAAATAATCAAAATGACTTTCTGCTATGGTTTTATCTGAATTAGGAAATCTGAAGTGAACGTATGTCGTAAACTGTGAACCTACATGAGGAACATGTGGCAGCTGATGACAGATGACTAGAAAACATGTGACATCAAAACCAAAGCTAGTAGAAAATAAGACATCAAACTGACATGCTGCTATAGTATATGTGGGTCCATGTTAGTATGTGTGTGTGTGTGTGTGTGTGTGTGTGTGCTGCTGTGGATTCAGGCTGATCCAGTGTTTCTGTCTCCTCATGTGATCCCAGACTGACTCCACACTGCCTAAAACGTCTGCACAGCACAGTGCAAGCATCAACAAGCATGTGCACTTCACCCACCATGACCATACTGCAGCAGGGAAGATTCACTTCACATGTACATGTAAAAAGTGGTAGCAAAATGATTTGAAATGCTGCTCTGTGTTTTTTATATAAAAGACAACAGAAGACATGTTGAGTGATATTGTGATCACATACAAATTCAGATCCTCATCAAAGTGAGCATGCACCGCACTTTTTAAGTGAATAGCGACTTCATTAATTACGGTTTTGTTTAAACTTTGATCTTTGAGCTTTTTTTATGGTTAAAACCTTCTCAGGCAGAAACAAAACACCCAGACCATGTCACTCCTCAAAGGCAGGCTTGTTACACAACTGGGAGGCATCTTGCAATTAATTTTGCTCCTGCTATAAAGTTCAATGGATGTATCCACAACCCAAAACCCAAAATGAGCTGTTGTTGAGAGGGTCTAAAACTTAGTATCACCAACTGATTCAGTGTCACCACTGAGCAGAGCCAGAAATCAGGTTTAGAAAGTTGCTCCCAAAGTGAGGGAAGAACTCATGACAGTGACTATTCATTAAGCTCCTGTAGTGAAAATGACTCATTTATCAACAAAAAAGGGTACTACTCCCACTAGCTCTGGAAGAATTCTATAATGTGCTGTGTTTACTATAGGATCACACACCAGACTCCTTAATTAATTAGCAGAAGACACAAGCCAAAAAAAAAAAAAAGACAACAATCACATCATTAGAGGAAATAATTAGTCAAATGAAACAAAATTATTTGTAGAGAAGTCCAAGATATTAAGTACACATAAAAAGCTGGTCCATAACGAGTGTAACCCAAGACCTAGTATAGTCACCTGAAATCTTTCACTCTCCGAATTGCTGTTAACCTTTGAGGGATGAATTCATATGGCCCATATATAAATGACATGGGAACAGATTATCTGGAGTAATGGTGGTGGTAGATGGAGAAGCCATGTGTGTGTTAAACACATTAGATGAATCACTAATAAAACCTTGACCCTCAGGACAGAGGTCCCATCACACCATAGACACAAAAAGCAGATAGGCTGGAAAAGTGAATGGTGGTTGAAGAAGTGCAGAGTAAAGAGTGGGGTTGTAAGTTAGCATGTTGAAACACATTTAAAGTGGAACTGAAGTTTGAATTCTCCTCAGCTTTTCTGTAAGGAAATGCTCACTATAATGACAGCGCTGCATCTTTTTTATTTGTAGAAGCAACAGCTAAGCTTCCTGTGTTTAGGCGAGAGTTTCACGTGGCAGCGGTCGACTGGACCATGTCACAGCCCTTTCACCTATAAATACTGAAAAAGGATACATTTTCCTCTTTTTCAGCAAGCCCACAAAGCATTGGTTCTCAAATGTTCAACTCAAATTAGATCCAACTTTAGCATGTAGCCAATAACTGCTTGATCTCCCCTATTCACCACATACTTGCTGTTATTCTTCATATCTCTGCCCCCTCCTGCAGCCTGGCTCCCCTGCTCGTCTCTCAAGCTACTACGCCTGCTCTGCAGTAACTGGCACCGAACTCCACTTACTTTCTGCATGAAACGCCTCATTCAGTGTTTTTTTTTTTTCCCCCATGCTTATTGTCTCCATGGTGCAAACTGCAACATGTTCCTGACTCCTCTACATGTCATGCACCCACAAATGAGACCAAAACGATTTTCTAAAATGGGGACTGGCAAGAAAACGCATCATTATGCTAAAAATGTCAAATCTAAAAACAAACAGAAACTGAACTTTAAAAAAAAAAAAAAGACTCTCAATAGAAGACATTTTTTATTTTGATACAAAGCAGCCACAGAAACATGAGTTTGTATGTTAACAAACTGGATGTGTGCGCACATCCTTAAATCCTCTCCACTGAGGAAAAGTACATACACAGTATAAATAAAACTGCTATAAAACTAGACCAAAAACAAAAAATTTAAAGTGCTCTTTATCCAAGAGGCACCTGAGTATCACAACAGCAAAGTGAGGACATCATTACCTTATTTACATGATTGTGTGTGTGTCTGTGTCTGTGTGTATTTTAGATGAAAAGCATAAAAGCTGTAACTGTAACTGCATATGACAAATGCTGTCCAGAGACTTGGATAAGAAAGACTTGTTAGTTGTCGGGATATCAGGAACACTGCTGAGAAAATTGTTTGAGTGCTGAGTGTAAGACAGAGGGAGAGAGAACAAAAGATGAAGTAGAGCAATTACTGTTAATAAAAACGTGTTTGACTAATGGGAAGGAGTCTGTGGAAGAGGCGAAGGTCATAGTGTTAAAAAGAGACACAATGAGGACAGAGTGCATAAGGCAGGAAATGGAGGTATGGGAGGTGCGATTAAGGAAAGAGACAAAAACAAGAGAGTGCTCAGGGGAATTAGAGACAGTAGAACGGAGACATGAGGTAAAAGGAGGAACAATAAGGAAAAGGACAAGGTATTTGTGACTGTATGGCCAAATATGTGTGGACGCCCACATTCACATAGGTTTGTGTACTGTTGATCTGGGGCCCCTTTCTTCACAGAAAGGGAAATCATGAGCTCTGACATTTTAAACAACTGGATTTAAACTGGATTACAACTTGGGTAAAGCAGGCAAAATAAGTAAGCACCAGCATTTTAGCATTCCCACTGTGTGATATTAACTTTTAGCTCAATCACTGCTGTGCCCTAGGAACAGTTTTTACACTCTGTTGTTCAGTCATGGCTGTTTTTACTTCATCTGAACTCACTTAAATGCAGAGTGAAAAGCTGTCTGTCACAGAGAAATGGGAGAAACAATATCATTTAAAGCTATCTAATCATGTAACATGCAGTTCTACCTGAGGAGTATATTGAACCATTAAGTACAGCTTCACTGGGGCACTAGCACGGCTGTAAACTGTTGTTCAAGTAGAAATGCAAAACACTGTTTTATACTGTATTTATACTGTTTTTTTTGTCTTATTTCATGGGAAAATGAAATAACTTTTGGACTGTTTGTCAAGTCAAGTACTTGGACAGCTCACAATGAGCCAGACTTTATCCCCAAACATCAGTGGCCAACCTCACTAACTGCAGAATGGGAACTAATCCCTGGAGCTAGGCTTCAAAACCTAGCTAGGCAGAAAAGCATCCCACAAGAGTGGAGGCTGAAACAGCCCATATGGGTGTAGTTCACACACTTTGCTCATACTGCTGACCATGTTGTGTACTGCATGTATTTTATACATTCCTGTCCATGCATTGTTTTTAAGAAGCATATCTGCATATTTATACAACCCTTTTCACTCCAAGTCATTTTTACAGTTCATGTCCTGTTTTCCACTTGTGCTTGTAAAATGCTTTAATTTCACCAGACAGATCAATAAAATCTCATCTTATTTTAACTGGATAGACCGTGGTTTGTTTTACGTCGTCCATTACAGGGATGAGTCAGTGCTTTGACAAAGCAAACAACCTCTACAGGGACTAACATCCATTCTCTACAAAAACATCCAATTTTTCCTTTTTCACCCACATCAGAGATGTCCTGAATAAAAGCAGCTTTTCCTTTTCAGTTCCCAGCTGTATTCCTTTTTAACTTATAAACAGAAGATCTATTGTCCTGTTGCTGTTATTCTGGCCTCAGGTGAAGCACAGAACTTAAATCAGGTTATATTAGATTATATTAGCATTTATTCTATGGTTCATTTTCATCATTCTCATTGTAATCATCACTATTTGTCCCCAAATCTGCTCAGAGAAATAATGAATGTCTCATCCATATTCAGACAGTGTCATCAAGACAATAGTAATACTAGATTACCCTCCTCACTATTTATATGCATGCAGACAGAGCCATGGCCAGTGGCAGAAATGGGGGGGGAAAGTGGCATGAACAATAATAGAAATAAGAAATGTGCAAGAAGGAAAAGAAGAGGAAAAGAGAAAGAGGAGGATGGGACTGCAGCAGTAAAAAGGCAATCAGGAGTGAAGACACAATTTGATCTAATTACCAAAAAACACCAACAAAAGAATGTATGGCTGCAGCCTGTAATTACTGCAATAGTAAAATTAAAAGTATAAACCTATCAATATGACATTAACAGAAACAGAGCATTGATTTAAAAAGTGAGTGGAACAGTCTCAACTTCCTGCACCAGCCAATTTACTCCTGACCAAAACTACTAAATAAAACATTACATTCATGTGACAGCACTGGCCAAGCAGCAATCAGGCGAAATGTGAAATATGTGTGTGAGGAGCTGCTCTGCATGTGTTTAACCCACAGCCTCGCTGCTCCTCATCATAACGTGTAACGTGCACAAACAAGGGAGCGAATCAGTCTCCATTTACATTTGTAAACTGTGAGGTCAAGTATTGGGCGTGTGGGTCAGTCACTCTCTAGATGCAACTGCAGGCTGTTATCAAGTCTTTTAGGTTTTGGTGTCAGCTTTCAGTTCCCTCTGCCCCTCATGTATTTTTAATGCTCTGAATGCTAGAATGTCTTTATTCTTGTGTTGTTCAATCTACAGACTTTTCTCCAGCTGTTTTCCCACACAGCGTTTTCCTCTCTTCTTCTACATTCCTAAGTCACAAATTGTTGCTTGTTTTCCTTCAACATCATTTTTACTTTCCCACAGATTAGAGTATGAAATCTCAAATGGCTTTGCTGATTTGATTTGGTTTATTCAGTACAGAAAAAGGTTCATAGTCCCCCCCCCCACCCCCAAACACCATAAATGAATAGATTTCTTAGTGACAATAGATCACATATATAGTCCAAAGCCCATTATATTCACACAGCAGAAATGTGCTATTAGCACAACAAACCAAAGTTTTCAGGCTCCTAATTTTTGCCAACTGACTGATCAGCTTTTTATCTGGGAGTGAGACGACACTGATACCATGAGCAGCAAAGTCCAAATAACTTTTCATGTCATTAAAATTACTTTCCACTGTTTGTTAGTGCTGGGCTTCACTTGTTAACAAAGCACTAGAGATATAAACCCTAGCAAAAGTAGTAAAGGATGTGAGAACACTCACAAGACAAATGTAGGCCTTTCTGTGTTTTCCATTTCTACAAAATGCATAAATGCAACATAAATACAGAGCTGAGCATAGGGCTGGTCTAGCTCAGTACAAGAACTCTGTTCTCCCTTTGTTGCTCTGCTCTAGTCAAGTTGTTCAGTGACCACCGGAAGAAATCAATCTCAGGTGTGAATGAGCAGATGGATGAAAAAGAGCGTACACAGACGAATTATGTAATTACAGCTTTTAAATAAATAAATGCAGCCTTATGTCTGGTACAGAATCTGCTTCTGTACCCAATTCAATGTATTATCAGTATCTTTCATTTATGCCCTGATCATATTTTAAAAAGCTAATGTTTATTTTAATTCAAGTTTTGACTATGAAATTTATTCATTATAAAACTGAACTTGCAAACTTTAGAAATGTTTTACGGCATTAGGGAACAAACATTACCAACTGGCCACCTCCCTATATCTTTTGTTCAGTGTACTCTCGTCAGGCTCCGCATTACTGTAAAGAAAAAACAACGGCTACTTTTTAAAGATACGATTCACATTTCACTGCTCATGTCTCTAATACAGCTGTCACTGCTGACCACTGTTTTTGTATGTTTTGAGCTTCACCAGTCACCTGCTGGCAGTGCTGTGCAGCCAGGGCTGTAATAGAAAACAGTGGGTGACTTTGACAGCTGTCATGGGGAAAACATCCTGCTTTACAGTCAATATCCGTAAATAAAAAGTGTCTGTACTGGCGCTGATCATCATCATCATCGATACCAACTACGTTCATTCTAATATTAAGGTGCAGACCATCACCTGTTTTGTTAAACTTACAGACTACGAGACGACTCTATTTAGTAGACACATGCATATCCCTGTTGTTATTTTCTGTGGGGGTTATATTAAGATCTCTGCATGGCAAATAATGATTCATACACAGCAGTATAAACAAGTAAGGGGTCTCAAATACCTGGCAGCCAGCAGTTCCATTTAATTAATGACAGCAAATGTCTACCCCCAGTATACAGTGTCCCCCTACAGAGAATGACTGCACACTCCTTTCACTCCATCAGCGTGGGAATCTGTGTGTATTACTGCTGTAACCATGGATGGATTACTGCCAGGGGCCCAGTGACTCTAGACCCCAGAACCATAGGACTGTTAACCTTTGTAATGGTTATCAAACAAATAACTGCAAAATGCCACAAAATGAGAAAAAGTAGATTCAAAATTATAAAAGATGACATGAAAAAAACTGAAAACCAACTGCAGAAATTTGCCAAATGAATAAATGAACCACAAAACAAGTAAAAGAAGTGAATATGACAACAAAAAGACATAAAATAAGGAACATAAGGACATAAAACAGAATCGAACAACTAAAAGTCATGTGGCTGCTCAATATGTGAGTTTTGCTCCAAGGAATGTTGGAAAGGTGGGGCTTTTTACACATCCATGTCCAAATATATTACACAAAACTGAATTGAATAAAAGATAAGAGAATGAGGGAGTGTGGGCAAGAGTGAGAAGGTCAGACAAAAAGTGAGAGGTAACAATGTAGTGTGTTTCTGTCAGCTCAGTGTCTGCCAAGAAGAGGTCATGGGAAAAAAAAAAAAAAAAAAAATCTTTGCTTGCAGCGAAATCGGTCAGTCAGGTCAGACTGTCTGCAAGTTTTTTTCTCCAGTCAGGACCAATGTGTCCATTTCAACATCCAGGTTTGTATGGATAAAGTGTTCATCCTTTTCAGGAGAGAAGAAAAAAAGTGGTGAAAATGTATGTAGGAATGTAATATATGTAGCAGAGAGAACAGGAATGAAGCTCATCAGAGAAAAACTAATCCAAAAACTGTAACTATGTTTTATATCGAAGTGAGCAGATAACACATCATGTCAGGGAGCTCAGCTTCATATAGCAACACGGCCAAACTGGGTTTGTGCAACAAGGTGCAAAAATATTTTTCTCTACCATAGCATCAAAACACCTGTCTTCATTCACTGAATGGCATCAGATGCTTCACAATTAGTGACTCATTCATCAGCTGCTTGGCTGTCCAGTTATATTTATACAAGCAAACACAATATATATAGATATATATATATATAACCTGACTAGCTCCCTCACCACCTCCATTACATGATAAGGGTTTGGTATTGACTTTACTGCATTGATGTTCACATTGCTGCTGGCTAAGAGGAAAAATATTATCATGATCATTTATTTCTCACATGAGGTGATCCCAGTATACTATATGGCCACAAGCCTCATTTGGATTGAAAGTCTATTTCTGTAACTAAACTGCTGTCACTATGATTGTGTTGCACTTTGCTGGTAACAAGTAGGCAAACAGTACAAATGATTCAAACTGCACTGTATAGGAAACATTTGTATCACGATCAGTTCTTAAATTGTGACTAAGCTGCATTGTTAGACATAATGTATGTGCCACAAGTTTTGACTAAGAAAGTGTGGAATGCTAAATTCTTATCCACTGTGAGTCCAATGATGCTATAGGAGTAAGACGTTTAATTATTAGTTTCCATGGAAGAATCTTCATTGCTGCTAAAGCTCTCACCATTCAATTGAAGAACCGACCATTTTCTGTCAAATATAAGTAATTCCTATAAATGTTCAATTGTTTGATGTGTCTGCAGTCTGTGCTTGGTACTGCGGTATTGTTACTGGCTTATAAAAACACTTTAAATGGACTTAAATTGATGGTGTAGACTTGGCCAAATGTGCATTGTGTGATGTGCTGTTCCAGAAAATCAGGAACTGCAAAAGTCTTTCTCTAACCTCAGTCTTAATGTAGAAACTGAGAGAGTTCTACTTACTAATACTAATACTACATCTGAAGCTGAAGTATTATAAAAAAATACAGTACAAAGCACAGTGTGTGCTCAAAATTGATATCCCCCAGCAGCCAGCTGATGTCTGGACTTTCAGGCTGGTAATCTTTGTCAAGATGGAGACTGCAGTACCCAGGGAACTAGAAAGCAAAGAAACGTAATTTCCACATAATAACATACTTTAAAAAGGATTTTATACATGTATGAATCAATTTAGCATCCATTAAATAGAATCAAAAGTTTTACATTGGTATAATCAGTAAAGTTTCTCCTCCCTGTGCATCACACTCCTCTCATTCACTCTTCTCCAATGTTTCCTGTTTCTCTCCCTTTCTCTTCAACATTCAAAAGATGAAACACAAGTGAGTGTCATTGTTTCTTATCTCCAGATTTCCGACTGTCAGGCAGCCGACTCGTTTGTCTAGGTTTTCCCCTCTAATCATCCTCTCTATGAGCTTCTAATGAAAGCCTCAGTGGGGCTCCAGGCTTCAACTGGTAAAGCACTTCGCTGAGAGGATGAGGCTCTGCAACTGGAGTCTACAGTAAATGTAGTGTCAACAGATACCAGGCTTTCAGAATAAATAATCTTAGCTGCAACTTTGAAGAGTCAGCACCATGGTCTTTGGCCAAAGCATCAAAAGTCTAGACTTATAGCTCTGCTGGGTCAGAGTGGCACAGTGAGTATGATCAGAGTGCTTTCACTTTGAAGGCACTCAGCCTCATTTCCTCTTTAAGGACATCAGCACTCTTGGATACTCTCAAGCTGTTATGTATCATCAACCTGTGATGTGCACTTCCAGGAGTTATTCCTGTTCAACGGGATGTCATATATATATCTATATATATATTTTTTTTGCTGTATCCATTTTTTCTCTGCTGCTTGAATCTACCTCCATTTTGAGATTCTTACATTTCCTGAACATCTTTTGACAGGTGAAGCATCTCATTGAATGGTTTGCTGTCTTGTGTGTGGGTGGAAAGAGCAGTCGCAGTACTGATAGGAGCTCAACATATTTTGTCGGTATTCTGATCTGGTCTATGAAGCACCATTAATGGATCCATCTCTGCTTCTTCTGCAATGGATTTCTCTAGACTAGAAATTAGAAAGAAACCTTTACAGCAGACATGCTTCTATCTCGGTGAACTTCTGTTCTGCATAAATGTCTTAGCAATCATTGAAATTGCTGAAAATGTCGTATTTGAAGGTAATAACATCAGGCAGATTTTTTAGCTACAACTAACGACAATCACAAAAAAAGGCAAAGAAGAAAAACATTGAATGAGTCAGATTTCAGAAGATTTTCTAACATTAGCCACCATTAGATACAGCTCATACAAGACCAACTTCTTCTTCTTTTCCTTTCGGCTGCTCCCTTCAGGCGTCTCCACAGCGAATCATCTGCCTCCATTTAACCCTATCCTCTGTATCCTCCTCACCCACACCAACTATCCTCATGTCCTCCTTCACTACATCCAAGAACCTCCTCTTTGGTCTTCCTCTAGGCCTCCTTCCTGGCAGCTCTAACCTCAGCTTCCTTTTACCAATGTATTCACTGTCCCTCCTCTGAACATGTCCAAACCATCTCAATCTGGCTTCCCTGGCTTTTTCTCCAAAACATCTAACATGAGCTGTCCCTCTGATGTCCTCATTCCTGATCCTATCCATCCTCGTCACTCCCAGAGAGAACCTCAACATCTTCAGCTCTGCTACCTCCAGCTCTGCCTCCTGTCTTTTTCTCAGTGCCACTGTCTCTAAACCAGACAACATTGCTGGTCTCACCACTGCCTTGTCCACCTTTCCTTTCATTCTTGCTGACACTCTTTTGTCACACTTCACACCTGACACTTTCCTCCACCCGTTCCAACCTGCTTGCACACGTCTCTTCACTTCTTCTCCACACTCTCTGTTGCTCTGGACTGTTGACCCTAGGTACTTAAAATCCTCCACCTTCTTCACCTCTACTCCCTGTAACCTCACTGTTCTACTTGAGTCCCTCTCATTTACACACATGTACTCTGGTTTACTGCGACTAACCTTCATTCCTCTCCTTTCCAGAGCAAACCTCCACCTCTCTAGATTTTCCTCCACCTGCTCTCACTACAGATGACAATGTCATCTGCAAACATCATGGTCCACGGAGATTCCTGCTCATACAAGACCAACTAAAACTGGCCATTTGTTTGAAAAAGAAAAAGATCGCAACATGTTAATTATCAATTTAACTTTTAATTTGTATGGTAAAACGTGTTATTTTGGGTATCAACATTATATACAGCTCTCTCATTTTAAACCTACAATTATCCATTTTGGACACTGATATATGATCCATCTATCTCTCTATTATCTACCAGTTATTCCTGCTGTCCAGGGTCACAGAGGGACGGAGCCAATTGCAGCTGACATGGGTAAGAGACAAAGTCCACCCTGGACAGATCATCAGTCTATCACAGGACTGACACATAGAGACAGACAATCTCACAGAAACTTGTTAAACAGCTGCTTATTAACAGATCCTGCATTTAATAAGCAAAGTTATCTTTCATTTGGATAGATGTTTATCTTGTGGATGTAAGTTCAGTTTTCACTCTCGTTTAGCTCAGTCAATGATCTCTACTGTCTCTTAAAGGAAAAATATTAAGACACTTTAGCTGCTAAAGGTTCCACTAGTCTCTAACTATGTCTGTGTGCTGGATGGTCCTGAGCAGTGAACAGTGGATTGTTTAGAGCTTTTTGACTGAAACATGCAACTGCCTGCTGTAGTCAAAAAAAAAAAAAAAAACAGAATGAAAGGAGTGAGAACCAACACGGTAAAGCTGCAGGCCAGACAGCTCAACAATGAGCCAAAAGGCTCAGTAAAGCTGAGGGGAGCTGCAGATTCAGGTGATTTTTCTCCACAGGTTCACTATGTGAAACCTCTTTCACATTTTTTTGCACTGCAATTTGAAACAATATTAGTAATATTTCTTATAATTGCTCAGTCAGGTCACTATATCAGAGGCTTCTGTCAGCAGACTAAGACACCTCTGTGCTCAAAAAGTCTCAAACTTTGTTCCAAGCAGAAGCCATGTTCAGAACACCAAAAGGAAAAGCCTTGTCACACAGAACAAAGTAAGTGTGAGTGTCAGGTCTACTCAGACAAATGCCACTTTCATGTCAGGATCTCAGGCTTTTCTGCTTTCATTAATACACTGTAAGCCTCTCAGGGAAAAAATCCTTTAAAATGACAACTTTCAAAGGTTTCATAACAACTTTGCACAAATGATCTGGACTTAAAAAATGACAACATGCTGTATTGTTTGTTTGTAATGTTGACATACATGACATGAACAAGCCACAAGATAGTCTGGATGGTTGTGTGTATGTGTTCCTTTTACTTTAAGGAAGAAAAAGAATATATAGCCACAACACTGACAAAATAACAACACACACACACACACACACACACACACACACACACACACACACACACCTCTGCTGTGAACCTAAAGGCAGCACATTTAAAGCTAAGATCATCATCTCTCTGTGATTTGTCAGTCAGCTATGAGCGAAAATGCAGGAAGAGGATCAGAAAGTCAGATCAAACAGCCCTAACCTCCTCAATGGGGACTAATGGTCTCATCACGTAACATTCATACAGAGCGGGTGCTTTTGTGCGATTATATGCATTATTTCAAAAAGGGCATATGTCTGTGTAAACACACGTAGTGGTCCAACTTCAGTATGTGAATATGAACCTACAGTCATAATAGTCTGATTAATTGTCCTTGACATTTTCTGTTGTGCTAATTAAAACCCATTATAGTGAATGTAACTCCAGGCGGGAAGATGTGAGGCATACAGATTACAATGTATGTGAGAAAAGCTGAGAAATAGTTTTCCAGGTGGAATCATGGGTAAAGAAGGCCTGCAGTGTATTCTGTCTGCATGCTTAGTGAGATAATGATGCCTTTTTCTGCTCTATTTTAAACAGGCCATTTATGAAACAAGTCACTAGGCAGCTGAAGAAACTTGAATCTCGTGTTTCAGTGGTGGATTATGGCTCAGTACAGCACATATGTAACTTGAGGTGGCTTCCTTTTCCTACTGCTGGAATAAACATCCATTTTAAATGAACAAAGGCAAAGGAAGTGATCATCGGAACAGGAGTGCAAGCAAAGGCTTTTAGAGGAAACGAATTTCCAACAGTTTAAAACATAGGATTTCTGTGCACTATAGCTACCTGAATTTCCCTTGAAAAACCTAATGTTTGATTCACAGACAGTGCAGATAAAAAATCCACAAAAAACTCTTCTGATCTTTCTGTTACCTGCAGATTCAGACTCAGACACAGCATCAGTGCTGACATAAGAAAACTGTAAACTCTCAAAACCCTGGAAACACATCATAGCCTTCCTCTGCAATTTTGTTATTTCAATCGGTTCGACCATACCCATGTGTACTTACTGCTCTAATGTTTACTAACAACTAGATTATAATAATGTGATATCACTAACCGAGAATAATCTGAATCATGTGTGGCAGAGCCCCAGGTGCATTACCTTATAAATTTCTAAGTTTGTTCTTTCCCATCACATGATCTAACTGGCCCAAATCTCACATCACAGAGAACTCTTCAGCACCTCTGTCTATAGCAGAACGCAGAAGACTCTTACATAATGCATTCTGAAGCTTCGGAAGCTCAAAAACCAGGTTATCATGGGTTGTTCAAGAAAAGCAAGCCCGACTTCAAATGTACAGTAAATGACGTTCTTGAGCTCACAGAAAAAAAAAACAATCATGTTTATTTAAATTCTAAGAATCGCAGGGCAGGACGGTGCTCTATTAGTGAGGAAAAGTAAAAACAAAAAGCATGTAGCAGTAACGCTCCTTTCAAACCTTTTTCTCTCACCAGAGGAGAGAGTCTTTCTCCTTGTGGATTTGTTTGTAACTGACTTTACACTGGTTTTCCTGAAAAAACAAAACAAAACAAAACAAAACAAAAAAAAAAAAAAACACTCCTGCACCACTTTGAAGCCATGACAGCATTACTTTATCTTCTTCCTTGTAGAAACACACAATATATCTATCATGATGTTGACAGCCCTGCAGTGCAGGTATTTTTCAGTCAGGTTTTGAGCAGGCCAGTTGATAGACAGACCATGGCTGTTGACTGAGGACAGGGCAGCAGTCGGTAATCACAGACCAAGGGAAAAGGAAAATTAAACTCATCAGCTCAGTAGAAAAATGATACTCGCTACAGAAGCTATTAAAAAGTGGCCTCTAAGTTATCTCTAGTTATACTAATGGCAGAGTGGCTTGTTGCATTTATTATATGCAATGCTTCATGTCTAAGCAAACTGATTTAAGCCAGGAAAGAGATGCATTTCATAGTTAGTCATAGAGTGAGCTGTGCAATGAGTGCTGCAGAGGAGCTGAGAGGAAAAAGATAACATAAAAAGGCAAAACTCAAAAGAAAAAACTAAAAGTGAGCCGACGTTTGAGCCGAGAGAAGGGGCTGTGTCTGTGTTATACAGCAGTATTTGGGATTAATGATGAAGGGTGAAAAGACTGAAAAAGAGAAGTGGAGAATAAAGGAGAGAGAAAGCCACTCACACACAGAGCTTACTTCATGGTAGGCAGCAAGAGGCACCAGAGTTCTGCACAGGCACTGGCTCTTTGAAATGCATGTTCTGTGCTAACTTAGGAGCACACGGAGAACATGCTTACTGTCTGTGGCTCTGCCTGACACACACACACACACACACACACACACACACACACACACACACACACACACACACACACACACACACACACACACACACACACACACACACACACACACACACACACACACACACACACACACACACACACACACACACACACACAGATATTTACAATGAATCTGCTTCCTCCAACTTATTAGTCTAAAAACAAACACGGTACTCACACGCTTGTTGCCAAGCAACAGCAATGCTCGCTTGATCAGTTGACTCTGAAACGCAGAGTAAGTCAGAAGACAGACAGGGAAACAGCTAGGAGGCGACTGGTGAAAGGAGACGAGAGCAGAGAAGGCAGAGAAATGTCAGTCATCAGACCGCCATCTGACAGAGAACACACACCCTGGGTCACCACAGACATCACGAGGCATCAGAGGAGAGAACATGAATGTTGGCTGAAAGCCTGTCCCAACACACACTGCATTCAATGGATTGTCTCTCAGAGTCTTACACAGAAAAGCAAAACAATAAGATGTTTTGCTGTTTTCATGAAATGAACACAGGTTTATGGAACAAACACTAGCACTCATTACAACACCATGTATGAACTGGCTGGGGAAAGATTGGGGTTTTAACAAAGAATTTCAGCATGATTACAGGTAAGTAAGACAAAGTCACAGCTTACCTTCACCACCATGCTGTTACTTCCAGCTGCACTAAATAAAGGCACACTACTTTCTTCTATGGCCACAGGTCATTGGCAAATAAATTCAGCCTTTGATCAAGCTTTCCATTCTTGCATGGCGCATCAGTGCACAATTACAATGTAGGCAGATTTACCATTAAACTATTTAAAGCCTTTAGTGAACTGAATGGTTTACTGAGCAGTCGATAAGAGATACTGGACTATTGAAAACAATGCAGTGTGTGTCTCAGGAGAGAAGATGACCAGGTAAAAACCTATTCTAAATTCTGCGTTCAGAAACACAATGCACACTGTGTCACCCTGTTCTGTTTCAGGGCCAGAGCTGAATGTCACACCACACATCTAGCATCCTCTAATCACAAACAAAGGAAAACAAGCTAAATCCCTCTGGAGATGCACAGCAACTAAAATGAATTAATCAACACCTGCTGTCTGCTGTGACCAAGCTGAAGGCTTGATTTACATGAAGCTGGCCCTCTGTGCCAACAGGCATACTGACTGACATACTGTAGGAATACATTTGCACACATACAGTATTTATTCACACCACAGACACATAGATGCTAATGTGTCACTAATTTTTTTTTTCTCCAGATACTGAGCAGACGATACACATGTGGATGTTTACATATGAGATGATGGTAAGAGGTTTCAATACTGAAAAACATATGTGCATATCAAAAATAACTGAATCTAACTTATCCAGCCTTCATATTACTAGTGAATGCAGCAATACTGCACATGTCTTTTCCACATGTACTATCCCAGCTAGTAAACCAGTCCATCTGGGCTGACTTTGTTAACACAAAATGAAACCCTAATCATGACAGCAAATCATCTGAGAAGTAAAATGTAAACAAGTCAAAGGTGGACAGTAACACTACACATTACTAGAAACACTGCAGTATGTGTAATGTATAAGGTATGTATTGTCATGTGTAATAGTTTATGTGTTGGTATCCAATAACCAATTAAAACACCTTTTTCACCTAGACCAGCAGCCTTTACTGGACAGTAACTATCAATCAGTATAAAGTGATCACTGCTAATGGCTAAAACACAACATGTACATATAGTTGGCTATTTATCAAAGATAGGGCTCAGAAGGCGTTAGAGAATATATATGATCCTGTTTTATTATAGTTTCTCAAAGGAAAAATACACTCCGGTGTATCTCTGCTGCCGCTGCATTCACCAACACAAAAACTAAATGTTTGAGCTGTTACTGTTAAGTTTTCTCTAATGGGGATTTTTCTTTAATGAATGTGGCAGCATCCACTCACAGAAGTGTTTCTGGAGAGTCTCTGGTCTATAAGCCTGTCCCATCTTCATGCTCATTAAAAAGCACCACAGACTGCACAATGAGAGTTTCATTAAAAACACTGTTCTCTTTAGTGAAGATAAATAATCTTTTTTTTTTCAGACCTAAGATACCAAACATAAAACATTACTAAGGTGTTGCTATTACACAGCTCTTCAATCATGACTGAAGAACCAGGCTATGTTTTTTGATTGAAACAAAAAAAAATCAAAATACAACATTTCCAATGTGCAGGATTATTAACTATTAAAATCCGAGGACTTATTAGCTTGAAAGGTTGTATTGATTTCTTGGTTTATCATGTTGCCAGTCAACAGCATGCACCCTGACATGCAACCACAGGAGGCAGCATAGAAGAAGCACTTTATTGAGCTCACATGTATCTCACTGTTCTCATTCTGTTCTCCTTGTTCCCTCAGTCCTGTATCAGTTTTATCATTTTATTCTCTCTTGGACATTTTGGCTGTGTCCATTTTTTGTCTTTAATGGTATGTGATCATTTCATTCTCTTGTCTTTCCCTCCAACTCTTGCTGCTGTCCTCTGTGCCAGCATACACCACCTCATGCCGGAGAGATGAGCATGAAGTCCAGTATGTTTATTCAGCAGAGGTAGACTGTGTGACTCCTGGCTCCTCCACACAAACTACATTTGACATTCTGCACATGAGGAATCACACACGCACCTGAAGCAGATTTACGCGCACACGCACACACACATACAACCTAGTGATGATTCACATAATCAGAATCCTGGGATTTCTCCAGTCTAATATATCCTGAGCCTAAGTCCTAGTTAAGCCCCAGCTTCATGACTCGTGTGAGCAGCCATTGATGTACGCACCACCCACCTTTAATCACGAATCGACAGTTTCACTCAGTGGAAAAACCTGGAAGGGCTTTCCCAAAAAATAACAGCTAATTAGTAACTTCACCACTTCAAAAGGAACAGGTTTGTAGCTGCTGTTGTTTCAAAAACTTATAAAGCTGCATGCTCCATTTTATCAGTTTTTAATGAGCCTACAAAAAGGCTTCTGTTTTTACTGTAATTGAGAAGGATGAACACACAAGCCCTCACTGATAAATTTAAAATATGAGCAGAAATCAAATAAATAAATAAATCTTCAAATGTCGCAATCATATAAACCTGTGCAAAAAAAAAAAAAAAAATCATCCAATGAAAGCCAGTAATTTAGTCTGGTTATCAAAACACACGTGCATATGAAGAAAGGTGCAAGAGAAAATAATCCCACAAAGTAGAGGTTTGAGATTTTTTTTTATCCCAGAGTCCCTACAGAATTAGAGAGTAGAACAAGTAACTACTGAAATTCTAAAATGCATGGGAATTTACAGGACCTTAGCTTTTCTCAACAATGTGTCTCTGCCAGTAGACAAATATCATCGTCTCCCGGGCAATAATTTAGACTCTTGCTGTAATTGTCGGTATCTAACAAGCCAGGCAGAGAAGTGGAAAAACACAAATAAAAGGCAAACTCTTAACATACCAACTTTCACTGTCACTTCAACTACATGCACACTGCTTCAGAGCCCTGAGCACTGGGTTTGTTTTCACCAGCAGCCTTTAAAGTCTTTGGCAATGATTAAAGTGCATAAATCTGAAGACTAAATTAAAACACTAGTCAACACACTGAACAACTGGCCAGTAGAGACTGGAGTTCTGGCAGTACTTGACCACACAAATTCACCAGCTGGTGCATGTTTTTGGACCACAACAACATGGGCTGTTTAAGATGTGGCATAATGAAAGAGTTGATTGAGATTTTCTGACACCAACAACTACTTATCCAAACTGGACCAAACCTGGACCACCTTTATCTTATTACACACAAATCATATTCATAATGGCTCAAATGTCACAGTGTGTCCCCACCTTTAACACAGCTGCACTCTCTATTGACATCAATGCACTTTTGCACTTTTGCAGTTACACACACATTCCACTTTCTTACCTTTCTCCACGGTGGTGACACCCATCGATGGCTGACCCAGGCCAGTCTTCGTCTCCCACTTGCCCTCATCAGGGTGGTACATCTCCACAGAGGCCAGTGGAGTCTGCTGTTGATTCATGCCCCCGAGCACCATCACCTGGCCCCCCAGTGCCACAGCAGAGGCTCCTGCCCGTGCCGTGGGCAATGGTGGCAGCTGGCTCCAGGTCTGGCTCTCTACATCCAGGACCTCAACGCTGTCCAGAGGCATGCCGGTCTCACTGCAGCCTCCTAGCACGTAAATCATGCCTTCGTGGTAGATGGGAGTGCAGTAGACACGGCGCTGTGACATGGGGGGGAACTGCTCCCAGTACAGGGACTTGACAGGACTCACCGCCATCTCCTGCACAGGCATGTCTCCACAACCGAGAGGAGGGGACGCACCATCACACACCGTGCTGGGGAGGATGAAGAGGAGGGGCAGGAGATGGGGGAGGTATAGAGGGTGGAACTCAATTGAGTCAGAGCAGAAGAAACAAGTGGAGGCAGAAGCTTGTTTCTGTCTGTTTGAGTGAGCGCCTCAATCTCTGTGTCCACAGAGAGAGAGAGACAAGAAAAGGTGAAAGATGAACAGAACGAACAGGGTGTATGTAGGGATGGAGAGGAGAAGAATGCTAAGGAGTGAAGTGGACAGAATAAGGAAAAAGAGGAGTGTGTCCAGCTCACTGCTCAGCCAGATGTCACGACCTCAAATGTTTTATTCATCTGGCTGTTGGTGTTGAGCAGTGTATCCATCTGGCCTTCCTTTCTCTCCAAACTCCTTCTCCACTTCACTGCATCCCGCCAACTGGTTATCACAGTTAAAGTTTTGGTTTGAGTAAATTCCCAGGAGGAAAAAAGATGCTCAAAGAGGGTGTAGCGAAGGCTTAATGCTTAATCCCAGAAAAACCTCAAAGTCAAGAGCAGAGGAACCACAAGCAGAGTGATGGCACACGATCAAAGGCCAGAAGAGAGTGTTTAGGAGCGCTGACCTTCACCAGTGTCCCGATAATCCAAGAAAAAGGCTTTATGGCAGGCAACTGTATGCCTTCAAACAAAAGGCAATTATTCAGCTACCAGTCCCACTCAGCTGTAACTGCAGTTCTGTTTGCACCCTGCTGTTAGAGTCTTCAGTGGAAAAAAAAAAAAAAATCTTTAATAAATGAACCAAAGTCTTTAAATGAAAGCTCTACAGGAGTGCAATGTCTGCAAGATTTACTTGCATTTTAAGATAGATTTTCTTCCCTTAATTAAGCAAGAACCCCTTGTTGTGTGCTTCACAGCCTGGTGGTAGCTCAGGGGAGGATGAGGGTCCTTTGACAAGGCCCAACCTGGAAGAAAAGACAACACGGGATCAGATGTGGGGAAAAAAAAAAAGAGTTTAAATTAAGAACTACAATGATGGCCTTAGTTTAAAGGAACGGTGAACATCCTGTGAATATGCTCAACAATTACATGTCATACTCTTTTCAGAGGTTATATACTGACTAATCAGTAAAAAGCATTAAAACAATGCAGGGCTCATTCAAATCCACAACTATTTTATTACCGAAAACATAATCACAAATAGTTGCACACAAAAAGCTGGCACCAAACAATTTGGAAGTCCAGAGGCCAGGATGGTGGGAGTGTTTCTGCTGAATGCAAATTAATCATGAAGACCACATTAAGAATTTGAATGACCTCAAGATATGACACTGCAACAACACCATATGGTGGTAACTGCTATGCCAAATCGTGAACCACTGTGTTCAACAATTGTGTAGCCATAATCTGTAGTTTGGAGCCACATTAGCTTTTAACAAATACAAATTCAATAGTGCAGCATTATGTTCAACCAAAGGTGTTAGCAGACAGAAACTATCATCACACTATAATATCATACTAAATTTAGGTAAATGCCCCATATTTTCTAAAGTTCACCTACAGAAATATAGAAAGACAGTAGTTAAACTTAGTGTAATACTGATTACAAATCTAAATTTGAGATTTTGCTCACATCGTTAAATCTTTGTACTGAGTTGACTCTATTCACTTCTGCTGATCTGTGCTGCTGCCACCAACATGAGGGCTCCAATGTATAGTGCTAGCTGGAGGTCTACTGTTCCTGACTGAGGTATGAGGTTCTTGCCCCATAATTTGGGAATTATCCCCATTCAAAATCTGCTCAGTAGCTAATAAAGTTCTAAATTCGTGAACTGGATTTCTCCAGTTTCCTGCTGCTCCTACAGTTTCCCATCATTAAGACTCCAGGTTGAATTAGAACAGAGTCAGAATAAGTAATGTTTCCCTGTCTCAGCATATTACCATCAGATTAAAAATGCAGGTGATAATCAAATTGAAATGCATACTGTTGACAGCAGTGAGATGTCTGGCTGCATGAGTGTGTGGCTGAGACACAGTAGGAAGTGAGCACACTATGACCTGAGAATTCACCGTGAAAGCAATGACATTTAGCAAGTGGGAGGAGAAAAAGAAAGCAAAACAGTACAGTATCTCTGTTCTTTAGTTTCTCCTCTGCAATCTTAATCTTCCAGCTCAGAGTCACACTATGTAGCTATAATACTGTATATTCATGATTAATGATGCCTTAGTCCCTGTCCCAATTAGTGGCCGGAGCCCTGTGGACACGCTGACCTTTACAAGTGAGAGGGAAAGAGAAATAAGGACGACAGCGGAGAGGTTAAGTGTGTCCATACCTGCATGCATAAGTGGAAGTATTTGCAAATGAGCATCTTTGTGGATGATGATGATGAGTGTGACTGCAGAAGGGAAAATAAATGATTTATGGAATCTAATTATCATATTACTTCACAAATGTGGGTGGCAACACCCTAAAATAACATGGTTTTGTGGGATATTTCTGCAAGATATATATTCATAATTACAGAACAAAACACCAAAACAGTATAAGAAGTCTTTTGTGTGCCTGCATATTCCTGTGGGTTGCTGCAGATCTGACCTTTAATATACAAACTGCTTCTTTTGGTTGATCTCATTTATACCTGCATTCTAGCTACATTGTTCCTGCCATGTTTGCTGCTCTTGTACAGACATTACATGAACATGTGTAGGTAACATTATGATTTCAAAATGTTCACCACAATGCAAATGATGCCATTACACAATAAAATGACAGTATTATGGGATATGATATGACACACACCCACTAGCTGATGATGTTAACACTGTTAATACTTCTGATCTGACATATCTGTTACCAGCTGACTGTACTAGTTTGCGGTTGCATTAATCCACCTAAATGATGAATACACAAACCAGGCTTGTTTGTGTAGTGTGTGGTATTAACAGTATACGCGTAGGCAAAATCAAACATGTGGGATGTGGATGTCTGACCAGTAGAATCCCATTATGTTGAGTCCCATGTGTAAGGTGAACAAGACAAAGCTAGAACATGAACAGATACACAAAGTACAGGCAACCAACGACAGTCGCACCACAAGTCTCATAGCGACCACTTCGTGTACCATCATGGATTCCTGTACTTGGCAGTATTAGCCCTTATTATTTTCACTTTAGCTCCTCTTATCATAAACATGTGTACAAATAAAAGCTCCAACTCCAACCAGGGGCCTGTTTCACACAGGATATGTGCATGTATTATGCACATTTAGAACCATGTTTGGCTAATCCTCATTCCTTTTTGACATTATAGTCTGAAAAAAAATTCTCAAAAATATATCATTAATTATTCATTTGTTATAAAATATTCTTACAATAAAATATTCTTACAATATTCTTACTTTCATGATTGGAAAGTAAGTAAGAAGAATATAATGTCAGTTAAGTCTTGCTGTTAAATCTAACGTCTGAAGCTTTTAATATTATTAAAGATGCACCCCCATCCTCACAGCTCAGAGAAGAGAAGAAACCATCAGTCCTTCCTACGGATCCCTGCTACTTCCACTGAGTCTATCAGAGAGATTAGCAGACATAACTGACTTAATGTATTTAATTTAGCTCACAGTTCATTACAGGAAAATATTATCTATTTCCACTTAACTCAGTCTTTCTATCTCTCTTCCCTAATACTGGGCTTGATTACTCCAGAAATACTGTCGATGACTTAAAGAGTTGTAAGATAAGACACATTGAATTTATAAATTGCCTGTGTTAAAAATGACTGTAGCTATTTTATTTAAAGGTCTAATTGAACAATTTTATAATAAGATACCAGGAGGCTAAAGAGTATTAGCAGTACATTTTACAGCCTGGTAATTAGCTATGAAGGGTGCCTGTCACACCCCGAATAAAGATTTCTGTTTATATCAAAGTCCTGTCCACATTCTCACAGGGCATTTAATAAAAACTGTAAATGACCTGAAACAAGACACTAACATGGGAACAGAACATTGAACTGTGGTAAACAGGTTCATGGATGTGAAAAAAGTATTCACACCCCTTCACTTTTTAAACACTAAAACAGAATTGCCATTTTTCCTCACCATGCTACCTCTATGACATATAATGACAAAGTCTATATAGTTCTAATCAAAACTCTGTGGAGCCCTCATCTGTTCCTGCTAGCAATAAACACAGCGAGAGATGAGCCAATTAGCCTGAAACCCAAATAGCCAGTCCCTCTGGGTGATCGAGCAAAGCACACTAAGATTAATTAAGCACAGTAACCAGGGTATTTGCTTTATGTGTGAAATTAATGTTGAAGGTGGTTTAATGGATTTTGTAATGCACAGCTGATCACATCATTTGGGGACCTGAGCATCTGCTATGACGTAACAAGACTTGACACACTGTGTTTCCTACATGCTAAAGACATCAAGTTAACATGCTCACAATGGCAATACTAAGAAAGTGATGTTTAGCTGCTAGACTATGTTCACTATCTTAGGTTTTTACTAACATTTGCTAATTGGCACGTCACAAACTAAACCCTAGGGAAAATATGATTTGTCATTAATTTAGATGGTATTTAGTTAAAAACCAAAGTAACTGGCAAAATTAACGTTTGACTTAATCATGGCAGTAGATGAAAGGTGATGACTTGTAACGCTAAAATCCATCCTAAGGTACATGGTTGCCCGTATAAAATTACAAAGAATTTTATCCAGTACTTATTGAACTATTTCAGTCAGGACCGATGTGACGTACCAACCTAGGAGTCACACTGCCAACAGGTAAAACTGAATCACAAGAAAACAAAAACAATAACTGTCATCAAAATAATCACATTAACATTTATACAAGACACTTAGGAGCACAGGACCAAAATAGGACATGTAATCTGTCCTCCCATGAGACAACAGCAACATCAGTGCCATACTATTGCAAACCTCCTGGGGATGCTTTCACAGCAAAGCCTAACAAAGCTATTAGGCAGCTGGAACTGCTGCTTTATAAGCACATAAAAAAGCTATACTGGCTGCTATTCAAGATAAATATAATAAACAAAGTCCCTGTGAGGCTGATGTGTTGGTTGACTGATCTATTAAGTGTTAAACTATATGTAAATCCCACCAACTTTAGTTTTCAGTAGGTTATGGAATAATATAAAGAAGTTATGTCTTAGTAGAAAAGAATTACCGTATATGCAAGCTATGAAATAAATGTGCTTAAGTGGCCAATTTCACAACCAACTCCCTATAGCTGTGGAAACAGCGCCTGTGCATTAATGTCACTTCGCACTCAATAATGATTTAAAAGAGGTTTACAAGGGAAATTAGGAAGACAATGAACACATACCCACGCCCATGCTGTAGCTTTACTCCTGGTAGAAAAGAGCTGTAACACTGAACCACAAATAAATCACATCTGATTGCAGTTCAGCCACTAACCAACAATGGTGCATTAATTACAACGGAGATGTCTGTGCTATGAAAAAGAGATCGCTTGAGTGTGTCTGCTGTGGCCCAACAACACACAGCCAGACCTCCATGTGTTCAAGCTCTCCGACGTTTAAAAAAAAACAAAGGCTCCACTCAAACCTCTATGAACTTGTTAGTCTGTGACAGATAAGACAGACGAACGCAGACGATGTAACTGCAGTTCATGACGTGTGTTGGAGCTTACATAAAATCCTTCGGTCATACATCAGTCCTGCAGTAATTAAACTTAGTTGATAAATGTTCAGAGGAAAAATACATAATATAGTTAGATAGTAAAACCAAATGGTAGTATGGTGGTATGATGGCAGCAATACTAAAAGTCTGACTTTGCCTCAACGTTTTCCACTTTATTGTCAAAATGGTAAATGAAATTTAAAAAAAAAAAAAAAAAAATCTTCTGCTTCTCATTTTTTCCTGTGATGTGGCCCTGAAGCTCAAAGTTTTTGTACTTAATTTATGTAAGATTGGCTGGCTGCTATTAAGATTATACAGAAATCAAACTGTGTCCTTTGGTTGCAGAGTCTTAGGACAAAACAATGGACAGGACTGATGTTGGACAAACATGCCGTCTATACTTAGCTCAGACAGCTTTGCTATTTATCCAACAAGAACCAAATTTTCACTTTCACAATCAAAACAACTTTGACAACTGTATCCAATCAGAAGTCTCTTTCACTTCTCAAGACAAATGCCAACAGAACAGACAGGTTAAGTTTCATATTCTCAGTGGGGAAACAGCTTTAAGTTAATGTGCTCACATGAGAAGAACAAGCTTCCAGACACAGCAGAAGAGCTGATGTGATAACACTCTGCCACAGCTGAAGTCTCCTGGTATTAGCAATGAAAGGCTCAGGTCTCAGGTGGAAGGGCTCATTTTAGTGATGACGCAAACTTTTTATTGACTATACAGTAAGTAGTAATCAATGCAAATGTTAGGCAATAACATTTAAAGAATACATAATGGAGGATGTGCAGCTGATGATGATGAGTGATGAGAGGAAGATGCCGACGAGTCCCAGGGGTAAGGAATGATTATGCGGCTGATGAGATAATGACTGATTATAATTACTTCAAAATCAAAATACTGGTGAACGACGCCCCCAGTGGTTTGATTTGTATCTCAACCCCATTAACGCCTTCAAAATTGAACTTCCTTATGTTCTAATGGGAATCCAGGTGAAGTTCTAATTACTACACTGTGAAGGCAGATGAGCTCTTGAACTGCTTACAGGTTTTTGGCACATACACTTTACACAGGTCCCCTTGCCGGCAATACATTTAGTAAAAGATTTTCACATATCGATTCACAGAAGCTCATTTTGGATTTATTAGATGATCTCAGCTTCAACTGCCTTGTCAGTTAAAACCAACAAAACAAACAACATAAGGTTTGTTTATTAAAGATATTTAAATCAGACTCACGGCAGCACAGATGGCAGCTGTTTTGATAGAGCTACAGTATAAGAGTAAATTCCCCTAATTAAACCACTAGTGCCAATAATCAACAACTAAACAAAAAATATATTTGCTTTTTGACAAAACGTCAGATATAGCTGGACATCCCAGGGCTCTCATTTCTGCACTGAGGAGCAAGGAGGCTGCCTGGAGGAGCTATAAGGAGGAGCTATACAAGTGCATCCTTCGCAGACTGAACCGCACTTTGATGTGCAGTCACCTGATGCTGCGTCCTTGCTTCTTATCCTTGCATCTTAAATGGGTCAGACTAAGATGCAAGCAAGAAATATGGATGCAACTAACACACCAAACCTGGTAGAACTGCTATACACTGCTATAGCCAAGCCCAACAGGAAGTGAGGTATTTGGGATTTTGTGCGTGTTTTCACCCATAATGGAATTTAACATATTTCTCTTACATCTTTCAGGAAATTTGCGTCAATTTAGGTCTGTGTGATGTCAACGTATTGCAGATGTCAAATTGGAAGCATTTTTTTTTTAAATATTATGTATATTAAATGTTGAAATATGATGAAATAGCGTTACGATGAATTTACACATCTTGCCAAACATACAGGAAATGTATCACAAATTTAAAATGCATTCCTTGACACACAAAACTTCAGTGGTTACTTGAGAATGACTATGATGATATACACATGTGCAACATGGCAGACTGACATAGAGCCACCGTGTGGCAAGCCAGCAATTAGTGCTTCCTGTGTCTAAAGGTTGTGAAATTTGGCACACTCTCATTAGTTGAGAGAGTGCAATATTGGATGGCAGCATGTCAGGGCTTGTGGCACCAATTCAGAGACCATGTCCTGTCCCATTTTCATCCAGTTTTGCTCAATGTGTAAAATTGTAGTTGATGCACCTTTAAAGTGCACTTCAGTCCCAAGGTCACAAAAAGTATTGATGAGAAACAAATCTAATCCTCCTTCAGCAGGGTCAATTTTTCCAGTACTTTTTTTTTTTTTTTTTTTTTACACAAAAACACAGCTGGGTGGAAAAGGCAGCATGACATACACATCTGGACAGAACAAGAAGTAAGAGGTTCAGCTATTTAAAGGAGTGCTCAAGAAAATTTCTGGAACTAAATATTATTATGAGAAACAGTTTTTTAAACAACATCCCAATGGAAAGGAAGACATTTAAAAAAAAAAAAAAATAGGGCTATGGCTAATTGAAGGGACAGGTAGTTAACAGAACAGAATTTTGTCTTTTCTTCCATGTGTCACACCTGAATTATCATCTGGGTAAGAACACACCGATCTTGGCCATCAAACAGACAGAACTGATGCTCAATTAAATATTTGTCACTCAGTAGTGATTAGTCTCACTAATACACCAAAGCTTTGCAGCTGCACTGAAATATAATACCTGAAATACTGCATTGAACACGAATACCTGTTATTAAACAAATGTCACTGCTCACACACCTTTAAGAAAGCAAAGCCAGCTGACTTGTCCTCCTTGGTCTCCTCTCTAAACACCATGTGTGCCAACCTCTTGAGACATCTTGTGTAACAAAAAGGTCAAATATGTTTATGTTTCACTTCCCACGACTCAGAGCTGGAGAACCTCTCCATGCGCAAACTGTGAAGTGCGTCAAGACAGCCACGTAATCACAGCAGCTGCTCTGGTTGCTTTACCCTCTGCAACGAATGCTTAAAAGACTTAATTTACTCTTCGCTATTTCATCCCAGAGGCCTGTCTCTACTGCACCAAACAGTAAGGTAAAAGCCAAGTCCACCTCTTTTCAGCTTTTCAATGCGCCCTCCCTCCATCTCTTACTCCCCCCTTCCATCCATGCTGCATCCCAGATTCAGCCTGAAAGTTTGATGCTATTTATCATTCATAATTTAAAGCTGATGTGCAATGTGTTCTAGTTCCCCAGTTCCACATCTTCTACCTTTGGTTCAATATCCTTCTGAGATTTTCTACACTTTCTTTTTCTCAGTCCATTCATTGTCATTTTGCTCCCGGTCAATATATTATAAAAAGGCTTACTCCTCACAATTATAATCAATATGTCATTTCCAAGCTCACTCTGCACCAATCAGTAGTTTTCTCTTGCATCATTTACCAGTTACCCCATAGCTATGCATGTACAATAATATCTGAATCAAATGCTTTTTGACTGCTGCAGCAGCTGTAATACTTCTCTTATTGCATATTTATTGATCAGTCTAATTAGGACTAATTAAGCAGATTAAACACTTACAGTATATAAAATTGAAAGTATATTACAATAATCCCAACAAGTTTAACAGCAGCCTCAAAAGTGCATTTACATAAACTACTGTGATTGATTCCAGAGTCAAGTGTAAAATGTCACAGCTGTACTACTTTTACTTTACACTTTTTTTACTGCTTTGGACTATTGCTCTAAAAAAAAAAAATCAAGCAGGCTTTCGGCATGTGTTTCTTTCCTGCAAAGCCCAAATTGGTGAAGCAGTGGAGTGAAAGCAGTGCTCTCAGGCTGCTGGACTCTTGATCAAAGAGCTGTTTGACCAAATGATACTGTATTATGACAGAGAAGAAAAACTCACTTTGCCTCTCAAAGATCTTGTGTTGGTTACATAATCCAACCATGTCTGAGACAGTCTGCCGCAGCGACTCAGCCTGTGTCTGTGTGTCCGTTTTGAAAAAACATAATCAGTATTGTTCAAGGCAGTAACGTCCTGAGCCTCAGAAAACCCCTCCTGTTGGATTAGGGAAACAATGCATTTCATGGTAATCATGTATTGGCTTCATGCAAACCATGTGAACAGGCTGCTCAGTACATCTTTACACTAAAGCTTTCCACCACTGCCTCTAATCGCTGCCAGTGTAAATTTGATAACACCCATGCTGCTGAGGTGTGAGGCAACAGTAATGTGAAAGCTGAATGCTGATGGCTTCTGGTTAATGAAGGAACTTTGTCCAACTTGCAGCCTCAGTTCACTGTGTGACCATGACAACAAATAAAAAATAAAAAAAACCACCAGGAGCTAATTTTACTGCTATCGGAGTTCCCTGAATAAACATGGCACTTTAAAAAGCATGCTTTGAGTTAAACGCTAATGCAAGAAAACTTGGTAAAGTTTGGCTTGTATGTTTAACATGTTTACCATCTTAGTTTAGCACAATGGATAATTTGCAGTAAACACAAGGTACAGTGAAGTCGATGGGACTTTCAGCAGTTTAGAGAAATTCTGTCATCAAGCAAATTCAAATTCTGACCTGATGTGTCACCAGACTGTGGGATCACTAGTGTAACAGCAATCAAACAACAGTTAAGCGTTAAAGATATCTCACTCAAAACTGCAAATATGAACTTTGTGCTGATACAAGTCATTTAATAGAAAGAGAAACTCTTGGCAATAAAGAATAATTAAATTTCAAAGCCAACAAATACATGTGTCTAAATTAGGGGGATAAAGATTTTAGAGATTTGTACAATTTATTTTTCAAGCACCGATGTAATGTTGATGTCAGTGCAAACTGAATGATGATCAGCTGATTTAATTATAAGTTTGGCTTTTTTCTTTTTGCTCTCACTGTTAAGAGGCAGTGCAGGTATGCAGGTGTTCATCTACAGAAGGTATCTAGATTTTATTGCCTTGTAATAAACCTAACTGTATTCATTGCAAAATAAATGTAATTACTGTAACTACCTACAAATTGCCTTCAATATAAGATGACAAGTTTTACTATAATTTTCATAAAGGCCAGTAAGCAGGATTCTGACATTTAATCTTGCCCAGCTGCATTTTTCTCAAACCCTACAGATAGTATTTTCTGCATCACTGAAAGAACTAAACAGAAAATACTGCTTATACAACCCTTTTAAGGTAGAACAGGTGGTGCAGTGGGGTGACTGTCATCCCAAGACTTTGTGCTGCCATACACAAGAAGATAAATGCTGGGATTTGTGCAGGGCCAGCTGTCACTGCAGTCCCAGCCTGTACTGACGAACTCTGCACCTGGGATCCTACATGGCAACTACAGACATGAAACCTCTATTAGAAACCAACAGATTATTTCTTCTGGGGTTGCATTGAAAATATTTGTGTTGAGTTGTCAATACTCCCTGAAGTGTTAAATTGGATCTCCAACTTTACAGCTCGAATCATCCTCAGAACATCACCAGGAAGTTTTTAGACAGAGCTGTATTTGTTTTGGATTGTCATTCCAACTATTTCCATTGCTTTAACACAATCCATTCTAATGCATTCCTGTAGTGCACTAATAGAATAACACCTCTATTCTCATCAGGCTCAGACAGACTGGCAATAAATGCCTTGCTGAAACAATACAGTGAATGTAATGTGGCATAGAATTGAGATACTATAATACTAACTGATGGTGTTCCAGCAGCTGGACAATAACAGTGCAGGGAATAATGATCTGGATAAAGCTCAGTTGTGTTTAACATCAATACATGACAAACGTTATATGAATATGCACAGCAAGTAACATCCATATCAATTGGCTACCACCGTGAGCTGAAGCAAGTGTGTATTATCACCAGTTACATAGATACATAGTTTGTGTTCTTTCACATAATCAGCCTCATCATATATTTAAGCTCATAGAAAGGTGCGATTAGTTTATTAACTGACCAATCTTGAGTGACTTTGCCAGTTTGTGGTTGAGCATTTACTCTAAATAGATCTTTAAAGTGCAGATACATTGTTTTATGAAAATAAAATAGTACTTACAGGATACCATAGGCGTTTGTTCTAAAAGCAAATTATTATTACCATTACATCCCATACCATTTACATGCAAGAATAAATGGCTTTATGGTATATACATGTCATTTACTGAACGTGGCAGCTATACACGAGTGCTGTTTTCTTCTGCTTTCTTCTTACACCTTTGTTATTATAAAAATACATCAGCTGTGTGGTTGCCCGCTCTTTTATGCAGAACGTGTAAGAGAAGCTAAAGATTTAAATTCACAAGTCATGCATGCAAGGCTGCACATGTGTGACTGCAGAGGTTTATGGATGCAACAGCAGCATATGAACCATTTGCCATGGGCCTTAGTGGGGTATGAATCTTGGAGTGGAAACAGCATTTCCATCAAGCATTTTTATATGTTTCAGGGCTACAATTTCAAATGTCTCTAGTATTTATGAGTCAGTTCATGACTACCACCAATCTAGCTCTGTCTACTCCCACGATCAAATCTTAGTCATGGCAAACTAGACCTGTGTTACAGAGATATGTTTTTGGGTTTTTTTAAACCAGGAACAATATGAGCAGTAAACTTCAAAATAAAAAATTCTGTCCGTCCTCTTCACAAGATCCTGCACAATGTTGATGCTGAAATGTGGATGGAGCCTGTCCCTAAATCCTGAGGCACCACCATTCAGGAAATGAATATTGGAACTAGTGATTGTAATCACAGGGTAGTGAATTTCAACAAAGATTGGGGCAAACAGTGTAAAAAAATATCATTTAGTGCAAAAGTAAATACAAACAATGAAAAAGAAACAGATGTACAAATGTGTTGTACACACAAAAACAGATGGTAAGTAGACACATGCACATGTGCTAAGCAAAGAACAAGAGCTGAGAGGATCTTCAAAGCAAAGAGTCAAAGAAGGCAGTGAGGGAGGGAGACAGGAATAAGAGAAAGACTGAAAGCGAAATGCAAAGTAGCTGCAATTTGCATGAAAGAAAGAGATAAAGGAAGATAAAGACACAAAGGCACATAAAGGAACAGAGAGGCTACTAGAAGATGTGACAGAATAAAAATACATAAAGGGGGAAAAAAAAAAAAAACAGAGTGCTACTGGGAAAGTAGAGAGCGAGGACCGTCACAGTCAATGGGGCACGTAAGAGCAGAGAAAAATGTGTTTGCACAATGGAATTATACCGACGCATGCTGTTGGCCAGGCAGGCTAAATGAAAGCGTTTCTCTCTGGCGCACATTTCCCATCAGTCGCACTAAGAGGAGCAGCAGGCCCAGTCAGCGCAAACGCCCCTGAGGTTAACTGTCCAATCACTCGCTCCGCTCCCCGTCTCCACGGAGACAGCCCCAATGACATCATCGGGGGTTGAGGCTGGTAAGAGTAACACAGTCACGTCACCGGTGTCATGACCCCTTGGGTACATTAAGACTGTTAGTATCATGTTGCTTGTTCCTTTTCATTCTTTGCAATTTAATCTTCTAGCACTAATCCTCTTCATCCTGCTTTAGCTTCTCCCTCCCTGAAACAACTGGTGGATAACAGCAGCTGGAAAAACCACAAATCTCTTCCTCACAAATGACTTTTTGATTTATAGTGTTAATGCACTGACTAATGACAACCACAATGACTGTTATTTTCTACTTCAAAGTGAAGAATAGATCGACATATCTTCATTTGAAGAGGAAGAGCTTCAACACAAAAGTCAGAAATCTGCATTTTAGGGCAACACATTAGCTACAAGGACAGACTACACCAACCTACCTCTGTCTACTCCCACGATCAAATCTTAGTCATGGCAAACTAGACCTGAGTTGTTTTTTGTTGTTGTTTTTTTTAAACCAGGCCTTATTTCCTTAAATATCAGTGGGAGAAACACTAATGTGCAGTTGGACAAACGACATGGAAATAAACCTGGAAACTATTCACACAAATTCACTCACTGGTCTGTGTTCATTGTACTTTCTTCAAATTATTTTTATGTATTTTTCGTAACGGACAGCACCACTGACCTTATGTGTTGAAAATGATGTGTGATTCTAAACAGGGTGAGCACTCCACGCCAGCCTGTCAAGGACTAAGTCAGCTGTTTATTTGATAATGCCATCCTTGAATTTAAATCTACAGCAGGGTTGAGGTCATAGTTCACACACACATGCACACAGGGCTGGAGATAGAAGCAAAGCTTCACTAGTTTAATTGGAGCAGGGTGGATGCTGGTGGGAGTACAGTGGCTCCAGCCTGCAGCTGTGCACTTAATCACTCTTCTAATCAATGTATGCAATACAGCCTTTCTGTGTGAAGCAAAATGACAATATTTATGTGAATTTAGGAACATAAATCATGTTCACATTAACATTATTATAAATAAACTGAAATTTCCCAAACTGACTGAAGAGGAGGTTTTTATATTTATTTCTCTCTAACGGACTCACCCTGCAGTGATATTGAGTGATCTGCCTTCCTGCAGAGAGAAGAGAAAGTGAAGCCCAGAGTTTTCTTAGAAAACAGCAAAGTACTTTTCTATTCCATGGAGGTGTTAGACCTGACCTGAAAGACAGAGGAACGTCACTCTGAAATGAAAAATCAAGTGATAGGAAAAGAAAAATGAAAGGCAACTATCTCAACTAAGTGACAGAAAGTAATGACGTAGGTCAGATAGAAAAATAAAGGTTTGAGAAGGTGTGTGGGTAAAGAAAAGATGAGTGGAGACATGAGCAGCAGGAGAACAGATCAGCCTCCTTGTAAAGAGCAGGCCTGTTGTAAACATAAGCACAGATATAACAGAGGATTATGGAGCTGCAGCTGATGGCTCTATTTCTTCCTCTGGGACGTGTTGCCTGGAAACAAGAGTTAAACAACTACAGAAATGAGCAGAGGAGAGTGGTGATTAGATCTTCTACAGAAAGTTTGATGAAAGAATAACCATGTAATGAAGATGGAAACTGGTGTGAGGATGACTGAGAGCTGAACAAGAGGAATCAAGTTAGTCGCTTCAAAAACTTATTTCTGCTTTATTAGATATGACACTGTGAACAACGACTAGACAGGTGGCAGGGTCGGTGGGTGGGTGTGTGTGTGTGTGTGCGGGCCTCAGTGAACCACCAGACATTAACGGCTACATTACTTCTCTCATAGTCATAACAATTACTAGTTGTTATTATTACTATGATTATTTGTATTATTATTATTATTATTATAATTATACAATTAATTTTTAACCCCTGAATGAATTTCAGCAGTTTATAAATGAATTAATATTAGCTCAGCATACACTATCTGCAATGTTAAGCTGACAACTATAATACAATAAAATTAATTATTCTAAGTCATTCTGCCTAATGAGCACTTTTACTTTTGGTACTTTTGCTGATAATACTTCTGTGCTTTCACATTTTGAGTGTAACAAGAGTATTTCTACTACACTACACTGTATAGGCCAAAGTACACTCTACCTGGAAGTGCTGAAATGCCGCCACAGGTGTGAAGAGTAGTTTTATACAGCTATATATGTGCTCTACTAAACAAGATACAGTATAGTTGCCACAAGTATAAGCTCAGTCATGTTTCTAAATAAGTTGAAACATAAAATAACTGTTTAATGTCACCGGAGACTCTAGATAACTAATGTTATTTTTCATTTCACAGACTAAAGGTTAATTAGCAGGGGCAGTCACCAACTGAAACTTTGACTCACTACACCTTGTTAAAACATTTTATTATTTAAAGTATTAAAGTTTCATCTGTTGTGATGTGAAAATTGCCCTTTCAAACAATAAATTCAGCTCTAATCAAAACACTAACTTTGCATTATGATGCACTCATCCCAGAAGTGCAAAATAAGTTTGTTTTATTTTGTTTAACTGTTGATTCATGTGCACAGGAGCAGAATGTGTCTTTTTGTATAGAGAATTTAATGGTCCACAAACCACACCTGTTGGGTAGGACCAGCTCTGTTCTAATCTTGCTTGGTGCACACCATTTTATTTAGTAATTGCCTCCCTCTGCTATCTGATTTAGACTTTCCCCTCCACAGCTGTTGCTTTTCATTTTTTGTTACACTCACACACCTTATAAGCAACAACCTTGGAATAACTCTTAAAAGATCATTGCAATCTATTTTTTTATTACAGGATGAATCTTGTTTTTATATCTTGGCTATTCATCGAAGAGAGGGCTGAGATCTGGGATCTGGGTGAAATGGCAGCAGGAGACATGGATGTTCTATTGATCAGTCAGCTAAAAGCTCCAACGTGTCAGTCAGATCATGTCCACTACCTTGGTTGGAGGCAAAACTGAATCGGTAAAACAACATGGAACAGAAGAGTAATGAGTAACACAGCACTACTCTTAGAAACTGAAGGCATCAGATGAAAGATTCGTTCAAACATACAATTTTTTTTTTTTTTTTTGCTCCACTGTCTTTTATATGATCAGCCATCCTCGGATGTTAGTACAGAAAAAAAATACAGTGTTGCTGCTGTGCAGCATTAATGCCCAGCAGCAGAGTTGGTGGAGCACAAACATTAGGAGGCTTTCAGCAGGACAAGGCACAGCAGAGGTGGAGCTAAGCACATTTTTCCTCTTCTACTCCCCTACTTCCTTTGTAAATCTCCCCCTGTCCACTCTTCCTCACTCTGAACAGTTGTTTTCTCTTTCATGCTGTTGCTCTCTCAGTATCCGCCTATCTGCATCAGCCTCTCCTGCTGCATGAGCCACAGTCGGGTACCTGGGGACTTGCTGTGCCATTCAGCTATATCTTCCCACCCAGCCCAGCGGTTTCCCAGCAGAGCCTGCTTTCTTCCTTAAATAGATAGAATACAAGGCTGAATTAAGAGAAGCAGCAGAAGGAGGCGGAAGGGAGGGGTGAGAGAAGAGAGAGAATAAACAAGGAAAGAGCCATTGAGGATGGATGATAAGATTAAATTGGAGGAATAAGTGGCATACAGGGTAATAAAACAGGATCAAAGATGAGAAACTGCAAAGATAAATCTACCTGGTAAAATTACTGTGACTAACATGTGCTGTGACAGGAAAAACACAGTAATAAAGAAAATAATGTGAGCTAAGAAAAGAATGAAAAAAAGAACGTTCATGGAGGAAAAAAAGTTGAAAAGGAAGAAAATCAAGATGTTGGTACTACACTATTTAAATAAAGACCCACCATTACATGAATGCAAAGTTAACATATCTCCTATGCTTCATTTCAACATGCAACATGACATTAAATCAAATGATTTCATCAAACTGATAAACATTGTCTTATTAAACTAATGAGAAACTCAGATTTCAAATAGTGGGATTCCAACTGTTATCTAATTATTACTGTACAATCATTATTGAGCAGCTGAAGGACTTATAGCCTCCTACAGGAAACAGGTTTGGAGATTTTCAGATTTTGTCACATCTGGACAAAAACGGACCAGTTGCTCCTTTTCCGGTTGTTGGGCTAAGCTAAGCTAACAGGCTGCAGCTTCATGACGAGGGAGGAAGTGCTTTCATCTAATGTTGCAGCACAAAGCTAGTAAGTGTATTTCCCAAAGTACTCCTTTAAAGTTGATGAACCGCATCAGGAAATCACAGCACACTGAGCAATATTTGCCTTTGCTTATTTTTTTTAATTATTATTTCTGATGTTGATGCCTGTGATGTCAACAGTCCAGATGTTTGCTATAAAACATGCTTATATACTCTTAATGGACCAACTGCCAACATCTGGATCACAAAAACACAGCTTAATACATCACAATCTCTTACTCACACTGTATGGTTTCTTTATCCCAGTTGTTGACAACCACAACTAACCCTAATATTAGAATGTTTGTACATCCCTTAGGCTCGTATCAGTTGCCCAGCATCTGTCTTGGTAAGTTAAACGAAGGAGACAAATGTTTTAGTAAAGAAAACACAGTCCAAATTATTTTCTGAATAACAAACAGTTTAGAAAGGAGAACAAAGCCTTTCCTGCAGCCTGTTCTCCATTACGAAGCACTTTTATTAGCTTGACCATTTAGTGCACTTAGATGTAAACAGTCATTACTGACTGAACGTCTACACTGTTCCTCAGAGTGCGTCAGTGCATTTTGTTCCAGCTGTGCAAAGCTCTGTGATTGAACACTTGTACGTGGACCCGTCAGCTGCAGTGCTTCTAAAATAATGAGACTAAAATCTACAGCCATCCTTGCAGCTGGGTGAGCTAACAGTGCTGCTTTGACTGAAAGACTAGTCATTAGGATGATCTGGAAACTTATGACTGAACAAACTTTAAAATCATCTGGAGAAAATGTTTTTACAAAATGCAGCAGTTGAGATATTTCAGTCTGGATCAACGCTGCAGCCTCTACAACCATGCTGCTAAAATTGGTAAAGACACGAAAAAAAAAACCCTCTTCTGATATGAAAATTAACACCAAAGTCTTATTATATGAAAATGTCTGAAGTGATCTGACGTTAATATAACACATGGTACGACATTTTCATTTTAGAGCATCTAGTCGAGCCTGAAATGGGTGTACTGTCTGGAGAAGACACCTGCTGTTACCAAACCACTGAAGACAAGTGACAAAAGGGCACAGGTGCATTCATAAAAGCATCTCATGCAGCTGAGGTTTAAATGTTGCTGAAGCACCATCAAACACTAGCTGAAGAGCTTTATCCTTTTCCCCTGCCTCCCGGGTCTCAATACTCGCCTTACAGGGCCCTTGGCGTCCCTAGATACTGTCAATCAACTCCGACGTGCCTGTGGCCTCTACCTCTGGGGCCAGTAATGAAGTGTTTAGGAGGAGAGCGAGATAATGAGCAAAAAAAGAAGCAAAATAAAGAACAAGGGAATGGGGGGGGAAGCTACAGTAAGGCCTAGGAAACACGCAGCCCACAGAAGAATTAACAAGCTGCTGTAATCAGCACTTCGCTCACTGCATTTAGAATGACTCCGGGGCTGAGTGCCAAAGAGATACTTTGGCATCCTCATATTTCTGTAAAGAGTATCAATTAATCTGCTGCGACTTATGCCATCTGCATTACAATCATTACACTCAAAGACGTGTTCTCCATGGACTGATGTGACAGGTCAAATGGGCAATTGATTATAGCCATGTCTCAAGGTCAGATTCACATTTTTCACTTTTTGAACTCATTTTATACACTAAACACTGAGCCCATTAAAGAAAATAACCACTTGCAGCTATACAGTGTCTAGTGTGTATTACTCATAAGATATTCTCATGATAAAATTTAATTTTCCACTTAAGGGAAAGGTTCAGCCTTTGTGGCAACTTCTCACACGCCTCCCCAGCAGGAGCTAATATCAGAGCCAGTGTTTCTGGTGGCAGAAATCATAAGAAACGATAAAATAGAAACCAGACTCCATAAGCTGAGCCAACCCGGTGCCTCTGGTAAACTTATATACTGCCCAGTTCCACACGTGCCAGCAGCCACACAAAGCAATCACACAGCAACTTGTTTCCCTCCAGTCTCAGCCTGTGCTTCAGGCAAACATAAAACAGTCATACAAAATAATCAGTCTCTGCTGAGCTGGATTCACTCACTACTGTACTGGTACTTGAAGCCATCGCAGTAATTATTTAACTAAATCTTGCCCTGTCTTCTCACTTGCTCCAACCACTAATGTGCTGACAAAAACATGATTTTTGCTCATTGCACCCTGACAGTTTTTTTTCTTTGAAACATGCTGCTGTTGTCAAATTAAGCTACACAACATATGACCAACCTGGAACTACACTTTAATGTTAAAATCAAGCACACAGGTCTCCTATTTTCTCCATCTTTGATGTCAAGTGTTAACTGTGGCGCTGATACTCCAGAACAAGCTGTTGTGACCAACAGTCATTCACTGCACCTGATCCACAGTTTGAGCTTAAAGCCTATTTACAGATTTTTATGTTGAGGATGTTTTTAATTTGGTGGACTCTGATGAGGTTTGTTTATTTTATTATGGATGATGACACAAAAAGAACCAGGGCCAATTTTACATTAACACAACTCTACTGAGCCATCACAGATGTAAAAATGACGCAGGTAAGGGAAATGTGGATAAAACAATGGAAGTGTGCCCAGTTTGAACAATACCAGCACGGAGAAACCAGCACAGACAAATGCAGTCACCACAGGGTTATTGATTAGGCCCATTGCTTTTTGTTACATGTTAAAACATGCACCATGAAAAGACCTGTTCTCCTTTGGTTGTTAGTTTGTCTTATTGCTTGTATTGAAAAAAAGACTTTTGCAAATCAACTTAAGACTTTTTTTTTCTTTTCCTTTATGTTTTTAACCATACTGCCAAATTTAATTTGACATTTGCACTGACCTGAAAATGAGCCACTGAACTAAATATGCCTGTGCACTGAACATGATTCAAGCTTATTATTCTAAACACACTTATAGAAATAAAGCATTTGTTTTATCCCCAGAGAGCCTGGTACATCAACAGAACATAAAACAAATATTTTCCAAAATGATGATCAAGGTGTTCGTCACAATCCTCTGATTCTTCACTCTCCGCTCTGCATCTGATTAGTCTCATTATAATCAAAATATGATCATTAAAGGAATATTGTGACATTTTAAAAAAACAGGTTAATTTGGCTTGTTGCTAAGAGTTAGATGAGAAAATTGATATGATCAGGTGGGGAAAACGTCGCGCCCGACACTGTTCACTGGCCTTACGCTATGGCGACAAGTGGTAGGTTCATATTTAGTGAATACACAGGAAGGGTGTTGAACCGCTCCTCAGACTCTTGGCAAGTAAGTGAATTTGCATATTTTCCAAAACTAATTTCAAACAATGACTCAATTTTCTACCTGATTGAAAATGGTTCTTTTCACCACATGCAACATCCTACTTGCTTTCTCAATTTCCTCCCTCAGACATTTCGTCCCGGCTTATAAGTCTGCAGTGTTGGCAGGCTGGACCTCCAAACTGTCCACTGTAAGCATCCCACTTAATCCTCTGATGGGAATATTGGCTCAGTTCCACACTCATCTGCCTGGGTTAATGTCTGTAGCTGGCTGGTGTGCGTCTCTGTGTGTGGCAGTGGCCATATCTGTCCTACACAATCCACCTTAATCACAGCTAAAGACATTTTATACTCTATGTTGTGTCCTGCTGAGTCCAGGGGCCTCATTTATCAAAGCAGGCGCAGAACTAAACATGCACAAAGGGACAGTGTGTACAAACAAGAAAGTTGGTATCTATGAAACGTGCACACATTTTCAGACAGCGAACCATGATGAACCTCACCTGTTCTACATCCATCACTCGTTCAGGAACAGGCTCATTTACATACAGACACATGCCTACAATGCCATATATGGTCAACGCAGCCCGTTGCAAGGCCGAGCAGCCTTAATCAAGCACCAGAGAGAGAGATTAAAAAAAGAAAAATGTCACACTGAGGTTCAGATACTGCAGTGGAACAAGAGGAGGAATGTGGAAAGGCTTCCCAGCATGCACCAGAACAAAGAGTTTATAGACTTTCAGTATTTTCTTGCATTGTTACCAGTGTTGTCTTTCACCACAGGTTCTGCAATGTTTCCAACTATTTCTACAATTTATTTACTGTCATAAAAGTTGTTATGTGAAGCTACAGCGTGTGTGATGCGGTGAGCACAATTTGTTCTCCCTACTGTGCATAATTTGTGGTTTGATGAAATGCTGATGCCCGTTGCTACCTCTCCAAATATATCGTATAATGAGAAGAAGTCTCTGCATTAAAGTTTCATTGCTGAGAAGCCCTAAAACACCACAGAACTAAATGAATATCAGCTAAACTCAATTGTTTTATATGACAGTTCCACAGATTTGGGGGGATCACAAAGAACTGGAGAAAACTAATGAGATTGTGAATACAGTGCAACTGTGCTACTTCACTGTAAGTCATGGTTTATACACAAAACTGTACATATATATAGCTGACACCTGTTCACCTGTTCTGACATGATGCTTTTATCCAGCACAAATTCCATTTCAACAGAAGGACAATTGCTAGACCACAGACATCACAAGCAAATACAACAAGCGGTTTAAGGATATGAACCACACTGGTTTCATTATATTTCAATGGACTGATGAGAAAATGATGACACAAAAAGGAAATGCCAGGAACATTACATAAAAGGCCAAGAAAGCAAACAAAACAGGCAGAGCAGATGTGAAATGCTGTCATTCACCCTGGGAAACAGCAGCATCAAAAATCATGTTGTGCCCTGTGGAGACAGTCTCGCTTCAGAACTGTGTCCCCTCCTGTGGGCTGACCTGTGGTTTGAACTTTAGTTTGAATTTAGCTGTAGAGTGGGTGGATCAACTGTCAGGAGTCAAACACAAAAAATAATTAGAAGAAAGGCATTTGATTGGGACAGAACTGATACCAATCAAAACTGTTAATGGATAAACCAAATCAATTCGTCTCAAATCCACGTATTATAATTGATCAATTTATATCCAACAGGCCACGACGCCTACTACAACATCAACAGCTAATTTCATACAAGAATAAATCACCCTCAGACAATCCATTTGTCTTTGACCCTCACTGCTGCACTGACGGTGGCAACGAGACAGAGGCCGCCCTGTCAGAGCAGGCTGCAGCCTTCCTGGTGAGGCCTGATTGAAGGTGGCATTTTGCTGGCACAACGAGAGCCGCCACAGGACTATGCTTCTCTGCTGGATCCTGCAAGACAGGCCCAGACGCTGCATGTCAGCTGTAATCTTTATTATGCAAATGAGCTCACACCACGTTAGGAGCTATCATCACAGGTCAGTTGGGGAAAGAGAGAGGAGATGATGATGATTCCAAGGTCCTGAACAAGCTGGAATCTGTTAGAGGAACAAACAGCCTGTTTAAAGGATCAGGTGACAGGCAGCTTTAGAGTGCAGCATGGAGGCACATGAAGCCTATACATGAAGACACACTCAACTCTATACAAACAGAAGGAACTTTATGCTTTGGATAGTGAGTAACACCAGCGGCACAAACAGATGTTGGACAGCACTGCAGATGATTTGTCTTGAAAAGAACAACTCACTAAACAGCTGGATGATTTAGCTTCAAACCTCTCGCCCAAATCCCAGAACCTGCACCATAACAGCTCAGCACTCCATCAAATGGCGTGACAGGGCTCCACTCCACTTCTAAACCACGCTGCTGGTCTGATCTGTCATACTAACTTGCAGCTCACGACGACGACATGACATAGACCTCGTCCTCCAGACTAACGGTGATGGGTCGTTTTTGGACATTGCGTTTAAACAAATTTCTAACGATATTCGTGTTGATCCTCGCCCACCATTTTATCACCAGCGCATCATTAAACGTGGATGTTCATACCCAGCTGAGTCTCACAGCCCCACAACGCCCAACAACTACAGCATCTCGTCCAACACAGCACATGTGCGAGGAGGAGACGCGCGATACCGCATCAACCTTCCCAATCTCAAGTCGTCCCAGCAGCGCCTTGATGTCCCTGCTCCCAGAAGTCTGCAGCTGTTCACGTGAAAGAAACCGAGAGAAGTGGAAAGTTTGGTGACAACAGTCCTTACCTTACTGTTCGGTGGGTGGACGCTATCAACGGTGCGTCGGAGCTCCCCGGAGCAACTCCGCGTAAATGTTTGGACACGGCAGGTTTTCAGCAGACGGCAAAAGCGGCACCATTGCTCCTGTGGTGAACGTGGTCAGCGAAAACAAGAGTTACCGTCGTCCTTCGTTCACTGACTCCCCCTGCCTCCTCTTCCCGTCCCTCCCCTCCCGTCTCCTCCCCCCACTCACCAGTGCGCAATTACGCAATACCGAAAACACCGCCGACACGCGCTCACTGTATCGGTTGCCCCTCCACCATCCCGAAGTGACAACACAGTGTTCACCATCATGTTAGCCGTCACATTTATCACTGCGTCTGTGCTGCGCTGTTGTGGTTACTGGTTTTCCGAAGCTCAGCGCCGGCACCAGGTAACTTCAGCCTCACCTGGGGGGGAAGGACGCTGGTAGGTGAGGGCGCTCACCAAGCTGCGCTGCTGCCCTCGTGTGGACTGAGAGAACTTCCGACCATCACTTAAAACCAAAAAACACATGGGACACGTTAGTTGCAGCTGTAGCACAGCCTAAAATGTAAAGCATTCAAAGAAACACAGCTCTTCTCTGTTAGACAGGTATTGGAATATTCTGGTCCTGCTGTCAACAGAAGTAAAATCACACAGGAAAGATAATAGTGGTAATATTTACATTCCTTTTCTTGTGACACCAAATATTTACTCTGAAGGGTCTAAACCAACAGTTCCATTAAATACAAACAGTCCAAATAAGTGATAGACAACAGCAAACCAGAACAGAGAGAACACACAGGCATAGATGAATGTAAAAAATGTACTCTTCCATGTTATAGTTAAACACAGTTCTATATTCTAGCCCCATTTCTAGTTGTCTTGGTTGATGAGTGTGTATGTCAATCATCAGTTATTCAGCTATTGTTGGCAGCACCATTATCATCCATCACAATCAGCCTGGGACCAACTCCAGACATGTCATAGTAATGTCTCTGAGCGCCACCTTAACAGACCGTTCAATTACACAAATGTTTTAACCTAATAAAAAAGAGCGTTGAAATAACTTCATGTATCACCTGCAGCTTTACGTTTAAACTCGTTAAACTGCAGAAAAAGGAAGCTTTTTTTTTTTTTGTACTTCTGCTTTCATTCTTCAGTTCCATATGCAGTAACCTGAGGTAGCTGCAGGTGTGCTGATTAATGGGGTTCTCTGCGGAAGATGAGAATATTTGCTTTAAAATTGCTGGAAGACAAATATTCCCCTTCTTTTTAAGACAAATACATTTGATTATTTACCATCAACACTTCCTACCTTCTTTCATTAAGCCCTGGTGGACCTGAGTTCATCTCACACAGACACACACTCACTTATCAACACAACTATATCTGAAAATCAGTAATAAAACCAAAACACCAAACAAAAGACAGAAACTGTTTATTTACCAATCTCTAATATTTCACACCAGAAACATATGAAAATGTTCAAGTTTTGATGTCAAGTGCAATCAAAAGTCCTGCAGCTTCACAATGAATGATGGGAATGTGGATGTGACTGGCTGTAAACAGGACAGTGTCAGCAAAACAAACAAATGTGCGCATCATCACCTCATATTGGCTTTCTCATTAGTTTCAGAGCTTATGACCAGGCATACACAGCATCAAATCTACGCGATATGTATCCCAGAAATAAAATGTAACCTGTAACTTAACATATTTTCTACACATGTAATTCAAATAGATAAGATTTGGTGTAGTGATGTGATAATTTTTACTTTGTATGATTCACTATCTATATTTATAGTAATAAAGTACCCTATATTCAAAGTTGCAAAAGTCATTCTTAGTCTTCACCATTTGCACTACTGACTTCTGCATAAATTGGAAATTTTTCTAAAAATTTAAAACCTGTAAAAACTTGACAAAGTGACTACTGCAGATTGTGTTTTGAAAATTATTGGAGTTACTATTTGCTGTGTAATGTTTTACACAATTTGGTGTCCATGTTTTTATTTTGTGTGTTGAGGCCAGAATTCGGAGTAAAGTATTTTACAGTAAAGGGTTGCAAATTGAACCTCTGTTAAGAGCTAGTAAAGCAGTAGCAGAATACTGTGACATTATCACCAATAACAAAGCTTTTCTTTGCATTTAATCTTAAAGGTAACCCACGCTCTATAAATAGTATTATCACTCCACTGTTTCCAGTGGTCCTCAGAAACCTGCATTAAATTACTGGTAGCTTATGTTCAGCTGCCTCTTTAAAACTGACCTGAGGAAAATAAAGCAATTAATAAATCTCACTGGAAGCTTAAAAGTAAATACGTCTTAAATCTCTCAAACTAAAAACTACCATAACTTCAACACAAATTCACCTCATTAAATCTTTCACCCAGCAGTACTTTCATATAATAAAAACTGCAGTAAATAATTCAGTGCAAACACTTCCCAACCTCTTGATCAACCTACTGATGTCTCAATGCCTTATACAAGATATCACTTATTACAATCCAACTGCTGACAAATGCAACATGGACATAGATCGCTATTCCCCAATCACATCAGGAAATGATGAACTGTTATAAATCTAACATGGTTTGTTTTTGTGATTCTGACTAGCAGTGTAGTCACAAGTAACACTAGTCGACTCAGTCTGAGTTACTGTGATAAAAAGTTTTTTTCTGACTACAGTCCCCACATCATGGGTTTTTGAAATCCCACCCTTAAGTTTCATAGAGTCATTATCATTAAACAGACATATTTTTAGTCATCTAGCAATATTCAAGTATTGACTTCCAATTGTGAGTGGAAGAAAACATTGCAGATAAAGTTCACATCTGATTTCTTGTAACACCCTGATAAATACGGAGATAAAACAGTGCTGGATTCTAATCATTGAACAACTAACACAAACTGACCACATATGACACCTATTATAGCAGTCTGCCACGCACTTCTCAAAATTAGGGCAATTATCGTGATCAGTCAGAGCCTTTGCTGCAATCAAAGAGTCTGGCTTGGCCACTTTAGTGATTAATAAGGTTAAAACCTTTCTGAGTTGTTCACTAAGGACTTCGTTAGCATTTCTCTAGCTTCTGTAGCTAGTGGAACTGTTTTAGGCTATTTGATCTTCAGATAATAACTGTGATCATTCATCATCTACACACTTCCTAATATAACTTTGACAGACTAAAATCAGTCTTCAACCTTTGAGCACGATCTCCGCAATCTGCATCTTCTGTCAGTACTAGGATCGTAGTATCTGAGCTAATGGTGCCCTAAACTGCAGGTTGTCAGACAGACAAGCAGACATACAGGAATGGGTGGATGGGGAAGGATTGTGTGTGTGTGTGTGTGTGTGTGTGTGTATGTGTGTGTGCGTGTGAGGGGGGGGGGGGGTTTGCTGGAGTTCTAGCCTGCCCCCTGCTGGAGATTCTTCTCATAGTTTTCCATACAAATGTGGACACGCTGAGTGAAGTAGTTAGTGTCAGCGATGGCCCGGAGGAGGTCGTTCTGCACCAGGGTGATGTCATACAGTTCAGAGGTGCAGGCTGTGCGGGTTTCAGCACCACCTGGGTCCAAGAAAACCTGAGAAACACACAGAAAATATAGAAAACAGAGGAACAGAATTTTATTAATGATGGATACAAAACAACAGGCATCTCTCGTTGTCTCTTGTTGCCCCGGCATTCTGTGTCCCACACAGCCCATTACAATCACTCAAATACCTCCAAAGTTGTGTAATAAATGCCATAGTGTAAGTGGACCAGTGTACTCACTTACTCTTGACTGACTCCCAGTACAGTTAATGAACCATTGGGCTGCTGTACATGCCTTAAGGGCTGGGTGTTGGCCAAAATGTTTTTGCTATAAAAACTATAAATGAAATTATATCTGCCCTCACATCAGCTGCTTCTTAAGAAATGACAGTACCTTAGGGTGAACGACGGTACCCTCATCATTCTGCCGTATGTTGTCATCAATGAAGATGTGCTGAACGTGCTGGTCAAAGGGGTCAATCCACAGAGGCTTCCCCCCATGGATGGAGACGGTATTACAAGTCCACCTAGATAGGAAACAAAGGCACAGAAAGAAGATGGGCAAGAGGACGGAGGCCACAAAACAAAAATTAATGAATAAAGATCTGAGGAGTGCTGTGGGTACCAATTGAAATCGTCCTGGAACCCTCCCAGGCCCTGGACTGAGCTGAAGAACTGGTACAGGCCTCGCTCTCCATCTTGAGTCGAGATGTGGTCGGTGGCTCGGCTCAGAATGACACTCCCGCTGCTGCAACGGATCCTGCCTGGAGTCTTATTCACACTTAACTGAGCCGAGAGCAAAAAGAAGAATCATACAGAGAGAGAGAGAGAGAGAGAGAGAGAGAGAGAAAGAAAGAAAGAAAAAGAAACAAAGAAAGCAAGAAAGAAAGAAAGAAAAAGAAAGAAAGCTCTTAAGTCTGTGCTAAGCATAAAACCCAAAGAATCTTCTGTGAAATTGCTTAATTAAAACAAAGCCCCTGGCAGACTTGACCTAAATAAAAGGTAGTATCAGCATTAAACTTTTTTAGACATAAAAAGTCTGTTCCAGCCACACAATAATAACATTGCTGCCATTCTATAGCTTGATAATAAATAGTGGTATGGAAATGATGAATGACTCTTGACTTGATGATTCATGCCATAACTATTTTTATATTGCATAAAATAGGTTTCTGACAAATTTAGTATTAGTGCTATAAATTGTTCATGAATTAAAATTTTGATATTTTTACACAGATAGTCCCAGGCTTCCTGACTGCATAAGCATAAGGGCCTTAAGCTGGGTTCTGCTTTATTACCTCACCTTGAGGCCCAATCCAAACCTACTTTTATAGTATATTCCTAAATTAATGTATTTAAAATCCATCACAAATATGGAGCAAACACAGAAGGGTCAGAATGTGGGCTAATGGGGCCCAGTGGGTCCTTTCTTCCCAGGAGCTCCCAGGCAGCCATGGGTGAGTCCACAATATGTCAACATGTAATGAATTTGGTGCAAATTTTCATGTGCAATCAGGAGAAATTGTTCAATTTCTTGGTTTAAGCCCATATCCCCACTAAACATCAGTACATCAGCATTTTCATTGTGAGAATGTTAGCAGTGTTCAGCTGAAAGCACAGCCTCACACATTCACTAGTGTTGTTTTTCAACACAGTGTGTTGTGGAGTCTCTCACTGATGAACATATTTGTGCCCCATGTGACAAATGGCAGAGTAAAAGATAAAATTTAGTGAAATGTCATATTCTAGTGATGAAGTGATTATTGTCACAGAAGTTCTACTGTGATAGACACAAACCCCAATATACTCAGACATTAGACTGAGATCTCTGAGCTTGAATATTAAATTGACCACTTACTCCAAGATTTAGTGCATTGCTTTGATGAGATATGTTTTCCCCATTGCACCCACCTCAGCACTGATAAAGAAGATGCTTTCCTTGCATTGCAACCAGGAACTCACTGTGATATTACAACAAATCCCATTCAGAACTGAACAATCACATTATGTCTTTTGATTGATTTTCCCCCCTGCTCTCGCTGTCTAAACGCATAGATGAACAGAATCTGACAGGAGACTCTTTGAATAAGATTTCCACCAGACAGCTCACTGTGCCTGACAACTTCACCCTCTGACATCTCTCCCACATGCCCCTCTCACCATCATCCATCCATTCCACTCTGCTTTTCTCTCAAATCAATGTGTTCCACTCCAGCAAGCAAACAAGTACAAAAAAGTCCTCTGGGGAGAAGATTCATGGCGTGTGTGTGTGTGTGTGTATGTGTGTGTTAGTGGGAGGGTCACAAAATCATTCTCTTCAAGGCAGAATTGCATTCACCCACCCATGAGACACTTTACCATGCACACAATTTTAGTGGAGGCCCTCAGATACATCCAAAAAGTGAACTGAAGCTGATTATAATTCCTTGTACTGCAGTTAAGATGTCAAACACTGATGAGGTAAACGAGGAAAGAATCCCCACCAGCCCTAGCTGTTATTTGTTTATGCTAATCAGCAATGTTAATATGCTAACATGCTAAACTAAGATGCTGAACATGCTACACAAAACAATAGCTGCGTGTTCCCAATGCCATTACACTGATGTTAGCAATTAGCTAAAAGCATAGAGCTGTGATTGTGGCTGTAGACTCCTGAATTTCCCTTTGGGGGTTAATAAATTTTATCTATCTATCTTAGTCTTGTTCACTTCTCTGAGTACATGAAATTTCATTCATCTCCATCACATGTTCTCAGTGGTGAATATCTCAAAAAACTCCCCCAATGTGCTTACTACTGCTATGGATAAAATATCTCTTTACACTTTGGGCAAACTGAGAAACATGGCTTTGGAATGAGTAAGTGTGATTTTTATTTTACCTTCAGTTCAGGCAGCTCAGGGAAGAGTGGATGAGCCCCTTCATTCAGTGCTCTGTGTACAGCTCTCAGCACACGAGGTAGGTCTGATCCAAATGTACGAAACAGGATGGCAAACTCCCGTCCTTCCTGCACCAGGTCTTTGAGCAGCTGGAAGAAGGAGGGAAGGATCCAGTGGTACAGTCGTCCATCCTCTCCCTTTATAGACAGCTCTCGGTCGCCCTGCAGGGAACAGAGCCGAGCAGCAGTCGGTAACATGGACATGTATCGAGCTGGTTTTCTGGAGGTGTAACACACTAGACTGTAGCTAAATCTACTCATGAAATGCAACATTTTATCATTAATCCAGTTTACGCACTGACTGTGTGAAATACATTTATTCATATAGAATAAAGATTTAACAGGTAGAGCCTAACAAAGAAGCTCCTAAATTATGGGAAATGCAGCATTAGATTAATTTTAGGAAGTAGTAAGTCAGGATATCTCAACCTTTGATGCTTCTATTTGTCATCTTTTTTTATATCCGTTTGTTAAAGGGAAGTGCCGCAACTTTATTTACATAACACGTAACTAAGGTCTCTCTCAAATCAATACAAAATGTAAATCTAAAAAGTAGAAGTCATAAGCTGGGAATAACTTCTCCTTTATGTCACAGCAGTGTATCTGACTACTTCTCTAACTCCATATAGACACCTGGACTTCCTATACACTCTCCTGCCAGGAAACTTGCCTCGAGGCCCTCAGGCCAGCGGAGCAGATCCAGATGTTCATCCAGAATCCCGCGGAAACGTCGTCCGGCACCAGAGGTGAAACCATGTGTCCGCCCATACTGAGAGTAGTAACTAACAGCGTCCTCACATGGTGGAAGAAGGGAGGGTGAGTCACTCAGCCATTCCCACTTCCCTGCACAGAAATGAGAACAAAGATTTTACGAAAATACTGATCACACAAAGGGTGAAGGTTTTACTTCTAATATGAATGAATAAATAGCCCTATGAAATTAATACTGCTATATAAGCTATTTTCACCAGGCATACTTGCTTTGATATATAACACTGATGATCCAGTGTCTATTCATTGAAAACCACACTGTGGTCATACAATCTGTAATAAATATGAACAGATGACTTAAACATAGCCTTAGTACGAGCAACAACTTTATTACAGTATTCTCTCAGTATTACTGTTGAGAAACACAACACCTCAGTATTTAGCTTTGTAAGAATACAAATTCTAGAAAATTGAATAGATTTATTTAGCTTATGAATTAGCTGTAAAGGAAGACGTCATGCTAGTTAGTGGTACATTAGAAAACAAACAAAATAACTTAAATTGTAGTAAATTGTGTAACTTGATTAACTCTCCCAAAAATGACAAAATAACATTCTACCAAACTCCATTTGATAAAACGTAGGTTTAATGTTTAACGCTCATCTTGGCACCATTGTCACATCACAAAATAATATTTCGCACATTGAATTAATGATATTATTGATGACGTACTATTCGGCAAATGTAAATTTATGTTGTGTGTAACTTGAACACCATGTCAACGATTTTACTGTCGTTACTTAGCTCCATGTTCAGGAGAAGTAAAGGACGACAACATTAACTTCGCAGAATATTATATGGAATTCGGTGTGTTTTTTTGACGGCAAAGGAATAACGAGGTGGCTGTATCAGCTTACTCGGCGCAAATTCCAACCATTCTCGTGTGATGAAAATCAAGTTAATGCCCAGTTTACCGCGTTTGCTGATCTTTCCCCAGGTGACAGTGGTGAGGAAATAGTCCAGAGCAGCTATTGTCCCCTGTCCCGTCACGGCGTCCGATACCAGTATGGTGTTGTTCAGGTCAACATGCAGGACTAACTTTTTCCCCTGGGCGTCATGTGGGGACCAGAGCCGGCGTGGGACTGGCACCGCGGGGTCACCTGTCCCGCAACTACGCTCGGAGTCATTTCTGCTGCTTGTCCCGTCATGTAGCTCAGGTTGGCGGCCGCTGTTACCCCCGAACACCGCCATGAGGAACAGCAGTGATGTAATGGTCTGAAATTATTTCCACTGAAACCTGCTCCCAAAGCGGCTGAGCAACCTGACTCACTTATTTACCGGTACTTCCTCCAACTCCATGCCGTCTTCTTCTTCGTCTCCAGCGGGTCAACAGACTATGAAGCGCGCCATCTTCTGGTGGTCCTCAGAAGTGTCACACATATTAAAGTAATATTAAGGTAACCAGTTTTCACAAGCAGGAGTAAAATAAAGACTATTGCCATAAATACACCCTGTCCCACATTATTATGCAAAAACACATAAGTGGAAGCTCAGCTGTTGAATTAAAGAGTTTTATACCTTGGTTCCACAAGTTATTGGAGCAATTGCTGTCACTCATGTCACTGCAACTCACAGTTAGACTGTTAGGTAGAGGCACAAATCTGTCCACCATTCAGTGACAAAAAGATATAAAATCAGTGAAAACTGGTCATGAGGACTGTATATCCTTATCTGTTAGTGTACAGTATCAGCATTGACTCCTCCCACAAAATCAGGTAAATTATGTACTCAAAACTACCTGATCGATGTACATTTCATTGCAGTCGTTTCAGGCTCTTTAAATGTTTTAGATTCTTATCACACAACACCACCAGGTGTCTGACTGATCCCAGATTCATTGTGCAGGACAACACACTCATAAGAAACCCACTGGAGCTCATGAAGAATTGTTTTCTGAGGCAAGAAGAACCAGATGTCCTGCAGCAGATGGTCTGACCCCCACACAGCCCTGATCTCAGGAGTGTGGAGTCAGTCTTGGAGGACATGAGGAGATAGAAACCCTGGGACAGCCCGAATCTACAGAAGAACTGCAGCAGCTTCTCCAAGGTGCTGCAAAGTACCAAGAGAAACTGTGCATAGATCAAACCAGAGAGAACAGCTGCTGGTTTAAGGGCAAAGAGGAGAGCTGCAAATACTGATTAGATTTAGGTTTTGTTCACTTCTGCACTTTGCATGAGGTTAATTGCTCAATGAAAACTATTTATGATAAGAGACCAACTTACCCCTTTTAACAAAGATTCAAAGAAAATTGAATATTTGGAAAAGGATGAATGAAACCTAAAATTTTAATCTACAGTAGCTCAACCTCATCATGTGAGCCTTGGGTGCCCATGAACCTGTCACTGGTTCACCGTTTCTCCCTCCTTAGACAGCCTCCTTAGTCAAATTTTTGGTTTGAGCTCATTATGATCTATGAAAAGTTTTAAAACTGAATTCTGTATAATTTAAAAATGCTAGAATATTACTGCTGGCAGTAGTTTTGCTGGTAATAACACCCACATTGTAATAAATTGTGCATTTAAAAAAAACAAGTGTAGTATTAACATATTAAGAAATAATGTCAACAATTCCCAAACTGTTTTTATTTATATTAACCATTCTTATGTATCCACAGCAGCATTCTTAATGATCCCCACTTTATATACACAGTCCATTACAAAGGTAGCGGTGACACTGGACAACTCCGGACAACAAAACAGAGAATGAAACCTAGCAATGTTTGAAGAGGAGGGAGGTTAAAGTCTGAATGGACATGCACATACTGAAGCCAATGACAATTGTATCCACAGGACTGAATACCTAAAAAAAAAAAAAAAAAACAGAAACAAAACAGTAAAGCAATGCAAGCCAAATAAAATCTACAAAGGGAAAAAAAAAAAAAGAAATAGCGTCTGACTCTCGGTCATCAGCCATCTCTCTCTCAAGCTGCTCTGTCAATGAGTTGCTACTATTGCAATTCAGGTTACGAAACACCCTGCCACAGAAATAATCCAGGCTATACATCAAAACTAAAACAAAACAGATTTAGACAGATTACAACAACCTTCACTCAAAATCTCAAAATGTATTCTAATAAATTGGCTGCCAGTTTAACCAGAGTATTCAGGTTTTACAAGTCAGCTTAACTGAGTTATTCAGGTTTTACAGGTCAGCTTAACTGAGTTTTTTAGCTTGAAACCAGACCACAAGGGCGTTGGTGCATGGAGGCCTGGCAGCAACTCCACTGAACTCTGCTAGGTATGAGACAATGAACTATTTTAGCAGCAGCTTTACCAGGAGCTGCTAACGGGAGCTCTGAGATGTCAGAAGTGTATTAACTTCTGTTTGTGTTACTATATGCACTAAACGAATATAATTACATATACAACTTACTAAGTCTTTATCATTGGTAAGGTTATTAATGAGTATAGCGGTGTGTGTGCGTGTGCCTAGTTAGGACTGAGTACACATCTAAATGTGCATCTGAAGGTCGACTGCAGTTGAACCCTTACAGAACACACCTAGATCTTATAGCATTGCACCATTATTTCAGACACCTGAGTCAGGGGCCTGTGTAAGTAATGAGCATGAATATGTCCTTAGCTGAGGAATAGTTTCCACCTGGGACATTCCTGGATGACCAGCTCTGCTCTAGATTTCCTCAGACCTTCTCATGACTAGTCCACCTCCTCCATGTTGCTGTAGGATGGCGTTGCACACTCTCCAGAGTGGGCGAAGAGGTCAGAGGGCACCTCTGGAGTCAGCGTTGGTGGTCCTTCATGGTCCAGGTCTGTCCCAAATAGTGACTGGCTAGCAGCCTGTAAAATAAACCAATGTTAAAAATAAAGCATGCTGGTTTTTTATTCTGGGTGATTTAACCTGCTCGGAGAAAGCTGTGAGGATATAATATGACTTAAATAATATACATAAAAAGTCTGGTGGAAATTTTATTTCCAAAAGGATTGTAATGTTTTACAGTACTAGAAAGCAGCACTGAGATGGAGGTATCCAGATACATTATTGCAGAAAAGGTAATTTTAGGTACAGTACTTGCAATGATTTTAATCAGTAATTTAAAGCAAATTACAGACACGCAGACCTTAAAATTATTTCCTAACAAAAGTCACCATTACTTTTTCTAAATTGCCCTTATAGCAGACGAGACAAATAGTTTTGTCCTGTAGTCTGATCCATTGAAATACAGTCAAATTAAACGCAAAACAGCAAAGATTGTGCTGAAACTCCTCTAAAATTCAATGTGAACTCTATATCTAGAGTTTTAAAATATCTGTTGAACCCTCTTCACGTGTTTATATCGGGTACATCAGCACAGAAGTGTGTGCTGTGCGGATTTAAAAAATTGACTTTATATATCTGAGTCGATCATACACATGATGCTGCTCTGAGTTGAGCTTAAGGCAGACACACTATACTGCCTTGAACTGCAGACCAAAGAAATAATCTAAAGACAGTCTGGAGACTAAGTGCAAAAGACTGAAAATGGTTAATTCTGAATTTTAACTTAAAAGCATCAGTAAATAATAATATAGCACTTCAAGCAAATATATTTAAATAATTTGAAGTTAGATGATAACTATTAATTTAATTGCATTCAATTTAAATGTAATGTTTTCTACCTCCAAAAGTGTCTTCATTCAAAGTAACATCTTTACATTCAGAAACAAACAGTAACCTCCAGTTTCTGGGCTGTGAACACACTGCATCGTCAGTGACTTTCAAATGCAGGATTTAAAAAAAAAAAAAAAAAAGACCCAAAGCAACATATCACTATGGACTACTGTTCTTCCTGAGAGTTTCAAATCTGGCTATGGCTTAACAACATTACATAAAAACGGAACTACAACAGGTTAGGACAGACATTTCAACAAAAAACAAAAATACATATAAGGGGGAAGAAAAAAAAACGAAAAAAAAAACAAAAAACACAACACATATTACAGTGTACTACAGTACATTTGCTGAAAGAGAGGACTGATGGTGGGTGAACAGCAATTGTAAGGCCCCCAAATCAGTTTCTATTCCATTTAAGGAAATGGACAAGGCGACAACAATTAGACACACAAATAACAGAAAGTACTCACTGTACCTAATAATGCATTCATACTGTGATTTTATCTTCTTCAAAAGTATAGTGCAATAAAAACTAAAGGCCTGTATCAATGGCTTCTCTCTGTCACGTTTCTTTCTGTGCTAGAATCTTTACTATATAACAAATAAAAGGCCAGTCTATTACCTTTTCAACAGCTTTCAACCACATTTTAAGATTATTTTTGTCAAACTGTTTCAAAGTGCAAAATGAACCTTGCCTCACAGGTTCCATAAACAGATGTAGGTGATTAAGGCTGTCATAGCTGATCATCTGAAAACAGCAATGTGACACTAAAACCCAAAAAAGTTCACATACATTGGAAGCAAGAGTCCAAAAAAAAAAAAAATGCACAGAGGTGATGTAGTGAATATTTTACACTTGAACCAACACTATGGGCAGATGGGCCACCTGGCTGCAGCTATAAATTCAAGGATTCTGCATTATGAAAAAGCCTTTTCATGTTGCTTTCAGTGTACAGTGTACAGTCTTACTCAGCACTAAAGTAGTGGTAAACATATGTTAAAGGGTTAAGTCATCTAAAGTTATACATACACTTCAAGTATTGCAGTGTAATAAAATGAAGACCCATTTCATTACCCCAAGATGGATGGATGACTAACTCAGTTTTTAAAAAGTATGGAAACTCAAACTGCACCCTCTGGTTTTTATATGACCCCTCTTTGTTTGAACATCACATTCAGATTTCTGGATGTTGTAGCAAAAGCAAGTCACCAACCAACCATGCTTAGGTCCAGCTGACTTTGTAAAAAAGAGGATAGACTAAATTGACAAACAGAGCAAACACTGCAGTCAGTGTGCCCAGAACAAAATATCGTACACAGTCATCGTCGGGATAGTCCGACATCCACTGCCTGCGGTGCCGTCGCACCGATCCCTCAGTTCTATCTTCATCTTCCTCATCTCTGTTCCCTGGTGTTTGCCGCCTCCGCAGAGCAGATCGAAACAGTCCATGCGGACCTTCATCAAGCCCCTCTTCTTCCTCCTCCAGTTCCCGCCATATTAGAGAGGCCTGCGATTGGCGGAAACCGGTGTCAGCTTCTGCTAAAAGTCGTGGTCTAACAAATACTATGACTGTAAACAGACCCATTCAGCTGATCTATCTCAGTTTCCAAAAAACTGTGCTTATTACAGCAATCTGACATGTCTTCTCTGCTTAAGGATGACATGACACAGCCTGAGAGCTTTGCCTTTCAGAAATAGGATGTACAGGCATGGAGGAAATTCCCATTATTTAGAAGTAAAACAGTTGAATACATCAAAAATACAAGGAAACTGTGCTCTCCAAGTCCTTTTCTGCAAACCCCGTGGTAAAATTTTTACCATGGGGTTTTTACAAATGATTTCCAGTACAATAAATAACACTACCTCTGAGATAAAGGGAAAGGATAGTTTTTCTTGTTGATTTAAAATATCACTACAGTATTTTTAAAGTAAGAAAAAGTTGCATTAAACAACAGTGTGTTTTTATACTAAGAACGATTTTCTTTTAGACCATAGAATAACACACACTCATTCTCACACACTCTTTCATTATAAGCATTGAAATGTTGCAACTAACAACCGAGGCAACAAAAGAGAACTGTAACACCACAATGCTGCATTTCTTTAATTTTTGGCATGCAAAGACGATCCCCATCTGGATACAGAACTGAAAATGGACCTTCAGAGTAGCAGATGGCAAGAAGTCGTATTCTAATTTTTTCTGTGCACTCCACTAAAGCTCCTGAAAACTATGTCACCAGATGCTAATGCTCCCTGACTCCTGAGCTTTGCTGAGTTGAAATTAACAGACTATCTGAGTAAAGGCTCTTAATAAATCAAGCCCAGTGGGTTTATAAAGCATCTCAGGGCACAAGCACTTGTCAAGACTAAATAAAAGGAAACACACCTAGGAAACACACCTAGGAATTATCATGATTCAACAATGTGTCAATCCTAGGTGTGTCTCCTTTTATTTAGTCTTGACAAGTGCTCGTGCCAGTCAGGCATACAATCATGTCTCCTAGGTGTGTGTCCTAGGTGAATCATGATAATTCCTAGTCACTGGAGGACAAATTTGCAATTTTGTCCCACAGTGTGATTGGATTTTGCATTTAAGTATTTTTATCTATTTTAAGTAAATACTCAGTGGACAGCAACACATTCATTACATTAACCGTGATACAGTGATTAGGATATTATCCGACTTCAGTCCAACCTAACCCCTTTGTTCATCCTCCAAGTATAACCCTAGACTACACTACAACACTACTACAAGAACTTTAAACAGCTAGTGTTGCCTTTATTAACCTGTCAAATTGAAACCTGATCACCACAAGTGTGCAGAACAAGATCCATGTCCCATGTGAAATCCTGAAAATTAACAGTATGAACTCTTGAGTTAAGGGGTAAAAATGTCTAGTTTAAAATGTGAGGACATTAGAACTTTTGAAGTGCAGCAGGCAAGAATTAGATTTTAACTAATGTGAAACTTTTACATTGTGTGTAGACATAGGAATTCAGTATTTTGCACCCTCACCTGGCTGGCATTAGCTCCAGCAGCAGTGGGCGACTCAGCTCCTACAGGCCTGAGGAAGCGCGGCGGCCTTTCCACAGGGGAGTTTCGCCGTCGGTAGAACAGAACGTAGGCGTAGCGTGTCACCACCTGACTCTCTTCCACCATCGTGACAGTGCTGTCATCAAAAAGACGCCAACCTACAGGCAAGGGAGAACAGATAGGTAGAGCTCAAGAGGTTGGCAAGAAGGTGGTAGGCGGAAGGGAACAACTTGTCTGAAATATGTATGTGTGGCAAAAACCTTATTGACTGCACACTCACCCACGTCACTGCGCTGACTGTTCTTGTCACTTGGTAGGCGAGCATAGGCTGTGTAGTGGCCTCCTATCATTCCCCCATAATGGTTAATGACTGCATATAAGTCATAGATTGGGGGCTGTTGCATCTCATCCTTCTGGCCAATACAGAACTTGCTCAGATCCAGATTCCTAGAAAAAGACAACAGAAACAGTGACCATAGTGATCAAATTCCTGCATCAGGCTTTAATCACTGACATGTTTATATTAAAAGACATATAATTAAGTCGTTCAGTAGAACAGACAGATGGATAGGTGGTGCATATGGATATGTACAACAACTCTTTAGTGTGTGCTCACCTGACAGGAAAGTCAACCATGTCGTTGATCTTATCCCTCCAGATGAAGCTCCTGAAGGAGAAGCGTTTGAGTTGGATGATCAGGACATTGGGCAGACGCCATAGCAGCAGCTGCTTGGAGGCCTCACGGTGCTGCTGGCACTTTGGACAGTACCTTTTAAAAAAAAAAAAAAAAAAAAACGTATTAAAATGTTGAAAGAAGTTTGATACACATAACCAAATAAAATATATATAACAGGTACTTAAAAAGAGACAGAACCCAGGTCATGTTTTGACATGTGTCTATTTTTGTGTGTGCATGACTGTAGTGCATTGGTCAGACAGACAGTACCAAGCTGCCCCTAAGTTGATTGGCAATAGTTCCATACTGTTGCTTCAATAAGGGAAAAAAAACACAGATGTATAGTAGTTTGTGAGCTGGAGCCATAATATGAACATTTCAGTTACATTGGCCAGTTATCACATGCCAACACACCTCAATTTTTGGCTCCCAAAACTAGAATGAAAAAGATGGGAAAAAAAAAAACAATGTTGCATCATTTTAAATGATTATATCTGAGTAAGATTCCTACCATGCCTCCTCTGGTGCCAGCACCTCTGGCTTGGTAAAGAGGTTGAGGCACTGTTCTAGGGTAAAGTGCCCAGCTCTGGCTGTCTCACTCAGAGAGCCAGGGTCCTCCTCATACTCAAGCTCCTTGGAGCTGACCAGGACGTATTCCTTCAGACGCTCGTTGTTTTTCCACACCAGCTCCAGGGTCGCATCCTCAGGGAGATCTGCCAACACTTCCTCTGCAGAAGAAGAAAAGAGAGAAAACACAGGCGTGTTTGAATTTCTTTAACAGTACACACAGAAAAATGCACTGTACAATTTTAGGCAACGAAAGATGCAAAATATATTAAGACATTAATATACAATAAATCAACATTTCTCTGACAGCTACAAAAAAAGACTTAACATACACCAAACTCCACCAAATAAGGATGACTATGAATTGAACTAAATATCAGTACTGATGAGAATTCTGGTTGTACCTCTCTCATCCAGCCTCTGTTCTTTACTGTTAGAGTCCACCAGAGATATGTGGAACTGACTGGCATGACCCGATGCTGATTCAATTGGATGCTGATACCCTGTTACTGCAGCTGCAAAAAGTGGTAAGAAGGACAAATTAGGTGATGCAAAAGGAAATGGGGGGGGGGGGGCATTTGAACATTGTCTTATCACCTTCTGGCCGTACAGCCTTTTCACAGGATGTCTCTTTCTCAGCATGAGGATCCAGGGAGTAGCAGGACGTTGTAGAGACTGGCTCAGAGAATCCTGAGTCTGCAGTCTGTGTGGTGGAGAGTGAGGTCTGGGAGGAGGAGAGGGAATCAGACTCCAGAGAGTGGAGGGCTGAGGCTTGAGCACACTCTCTCTGGGATCCAGGACCCAGAGACTGACTCTCCAGTTCCATATCACCTGCTCCTATAGTACTGCCACCTCCAATGGCCTCATCCCCAGACCCAAGACCCTCAGGAGAGCCTGCTGGCATTGGGGGGAGGTCTACCCGGCCCTGGGACGTTTCAGGTGATGTCCTACCTGACTGGAAAGGAGGCTGGAACACGTTGACAGAGAACCTGCATAGAGAGAGAAAACTTATCACATTTTGGAGATATTCCATAAACAGACATGAACTAATGCATGCTAATCTTTCTTCTTCAAATATACACCATTATATAAACTAGACTAGAAACTAATTATTTTGAGCTACATTTTTCTTCCACTATCTGCCTGGGTATGAAAAGCTGATGCTGTCCACAGTTCCTCAAACTTCATGGTAGATTGAATGCAATATGTAAAATTACCCTCCCATTTACCTAAGTAGGTATATGGCTCAAAAGGGCTATTTACATAGATGAATCACACAAAATATCTTTCTAAGTAGTCCTAACAATTATGTGTGTACCATCATAAATTTTAAATAAGGAGCACCAAGGGCAAGTTAGACAATGTACCTGGAATAACCCTCTAGGAGCTGGCTCAGCCGGGCATAGGTGAGTCGGGACTCTGGCACGCTCACCAGGAAGGGCAGACCCACATTTTCTGTGTTGGGTCGACACAGACCCTTGTGACTGGGCCAGTGGGTCTTCTGGCATACTCTGGTAAGATGAGAACACAAGAGTTCATGGATTAAACTTAAGATCAAAACTACATATGTATTGGCATCCATGGCTCTGACTGTAACCAACTCACTGATTGCAGTAGCCCACACGATAGCAGCGAGTGCACCGTTTCAGCTTGTCTTCCTCAGTCCCTGGAGGTTTCAGGCAAGCAGCACACTTTGAGATGGGGATGTTAGGGACCTGGAGTTTCTAAAGGGCAAACAGAGGGCAAATACAGCCCTTTCAATATCTATTAACAGTAACATATCCAAAATGCACTGTAAAGACCTAGGTTTTATTACCTGTTGCACTCTGAGCAATACCACTCTCTCTTTGGCCAGTTCTTTAGAGAGCACCTCAAAGCAGAACAACATGTCAGAGGAGGACACTGTGTCCAGAGAATGGGATGGCAGTAACATGCGCTGGAAACGATTCTTCCCCACCTGAGAGAATTGAAATCCAATTTTCAGTCTAATCTTCAGAACCTGCCACACTATGAAATTATAAATATTTTAAATATCTAACCTCTGCAAGTCTGAGATTCTCTGGTTTAATCCTTACGCTCCTGGAGATGGATTCAAGCACCTCAGCAGTGCTAGAGTTTTCCTTGCTCACACTCACCAAAAACTGGCGACATTAAGGGGTTTATTACATATGAGATATGTTTATATTTTCTCAAAACAAAGCAACAACAGCTCAAAACATTTCTGCATTATATTGTTTAATGACAGTAGTATGAACTATTTAAGTTGAAATTATAAAGCAATTACCTGATCTTACCTTAATGGGTTTTTTATGAGGTTCCTTAGCAAAGTAGAAAACTGAGAGCACCTTTTGTTTCTGGGGCAATGGGACTGGCAAGTAGAGGAAAGGATCAAAGGTGATAGACACCTGAAGAACACACAGAAGTGAAGAGAGGGTTAAAGGCAATAGGTTAGTTAATACAAGTTTGTTATAAGGCAAAACAATTTAAAAGCATTTACATGAAATACAGTAACATATTTTGTGGAAAGTAACTGTGTTACCTTGGAGCATATGGGGCAAACAAGCTTGGATTTGAATTGGCCTTGGAAGAGGTCAACTATAAAGGAGTCATTCCTCATCTTGTGCCTCTGCCATGCTTCCTCTGCTACCACCTGCACCAAGAGACAAAACACATCAGGCCAAGCTTTGACTGCATTGTATGAGAAAATACAGCTGCCCTTAAAAAGATGTTTCTTTTACTTTGTTGGTGTCCTGCATAGTAATTAAATAGTAAAAACATATCAGGCCAAGCTCTGAACAGTATAAACTGACCGAAATACATCACTAATCACAGCACCAACAGTGATGCATTCCTGGCAGTCTTCCAAAGCATAACAAGTCAAAGAAAAACCACCTACTTCATCCAGCCGTCCATCAGAGTCAACCGTCTCTGTGTACGGCTTATTCTGGATACGGTTCAAGTCCTCATGGAGCCCATCCAGCAGGAAAGCCATGAACTCCTGGGCATCGTGCTGGGCGTAGCCTGTAAACTGACTGGCTTTACTGGCCACAATTGCCTATGAGGTTACAAAGAGAAACAAAATGTAAAATGAAAGGAAATTAAAAAACTGATCATATTGTTTCTGTTGCATTGAACAATATTAACCAGTTCCCCTGAGGGAAAATAGAAAATTAAATATTTGATCAATGCAGCCCAAAACGGGATTAATTATTAGTTACATAAAGTGAAATACATCTTAGATAAGCTGCAGAAAGAGAAAGACTTAGTATATATTTGACATCCAGAAAATCTCAGGGTGCTGCTCACCTACCTTGAGTTTTGAGGGTTGGAAGGCGTGGTGTGTGCCCTTCCAGAGGGCCCTAAGCAGCACAGCAAAACCAATGGCTAGCCTCCCTCCTGTTCCCAATGGATTATTACAGTTGATTTCTGCCTCAAATGCTCGATCTGCAGGGGCACAGATAACAGACATGAGATAATGGAACCACACATCAAACACAGCAGTCACTGGTCACTTAGACACAGATGGACAAATAGCAACATGGAATAGCACATGGAGAATGATCCTAGTAAAACAGAAATTCTCTTAGAATGAGCTTATGTGGACAACAGTGAAAAAAATGAGACAATCAAGACTCTTCAAACACATTAAGTAGTAATATTTCAGACAAACCTTTGTTATTTCGAATGTATAGGCTTCAGTATGTGTTGCATGAATGACTCATCCTTGTGTTTACAATATAAATTTTCTATTTTCTCTGGTTCTATTCTAACATTTTTGGCTAAATACCTTAAATTAACAAAACTAAGTCACCTTGATTTTGCAGAAATTATTCAACTGTTTTAAATGCTTAAATTGCAGAAGAGTGCAGTTGCCAGGTCCTATTGAAATTTACCCCTATGGGCCATTTGGCACCACATTTGTGACCATATTTTCAGTCTCTCAGACAGTCTGCAAGTAGATGCAGACAATATAAGCAGATCTAATCTGGCAATAATTATCATAGCATCATCTACCTGTGTACCAAAGCACTAATAAAACACAGTTTTATTTCTGAGCAACATTAATAGATTCCTGACCAACTACATATAGTCAGCATTAGGAGTTAAAGCTATTTTATTTTTTCCTTTATTCAAAGTTGAACATAGTCAAATACACTATTTACCATGGAAGTAATCCCTGAGTTCCCTGGTGTTGGAGAGGGATTGGATAACACTGTTCATGAAGCAGGTGTTGCCAAGGTTGACCAATCCTGTAAAACCAGGCAGGCACACCTTCTTCTCTTCTTCTTCCTCATGGCGCTCACTGCTGGCAGGTGGTGCATGGGTCATAGGTTGCACCATGCATGTAGGCTTAGGCTGACACAGGAAACATTTACAGAATGCACTAATTAGACCAATCTGAATTTCATCTTAACTGCAGTACAAAATATCTTTAATAGTTTGGTTGAACAACTGTCCAAACATTCCATATATATATATATATATATATATATATATATATATATATATATATATATGTCTGGACTGGACAAGAGCATTATCCTCAGGCTCATCTCTTCAGTTTCTATAAGTATTTAATCTTTGACTCACCGTGGTAACAGTTGGCTCTGGTTTGGGGATAGCAACATGCTCAGAGACTGTGCGAGGGGCCACAGTATCCAGACCACCATCCTCTACTCTGGATGAGGCCTTAGGGGCCTTGGGTTTCTCCTCCCCAAGCCTCGGTGGCTCCTCCTTGGCTGGGAGGCTGTGTTGACTGCTGCCTGGCTGGCTTTTCTCCATGCAGGCAGGGCTGGAGGGCACAGCAACCTTGGCGCCACCCACTGCACCTTAAACAGAGGAGGATGGAGCTTGTGGTTAGAAAATAAAGGTCAACATGGAGCAACTGGGTAGCACTGGACATCAGTATTAATAGTCTGTGGTGGATGACACATAATACACTTTTCATTATGGTGTACACCTGAAAAATATTACATTCCTGCAATTTGGAATCAGAATATTATAGCTTATTAAAGTGGAGACAAGGTTTTTGTTCTTTACACAGTCACGAATTCCATATTTTTGCTGTGATGACATAAAGTCTTGGTAGTGATTTATTTTGCAGATTAGTCATTTCCATATAACTTCCTTGGAAGTTCCCAAGATAGAGGAGTGCTATTTCATGCTATCTTTAATGAAAATTAGGGTTGCAGTACTTAATCGATATTGATAAAATTCGATTATTAAAATAGTTGGTAATGAATGTATTTATCAATTAGGTGAATCTGGTGACGTAGCCGTTTGTGGTGACACGCAGTGTAACTGAGCAGCTGCAAAGAGGAAAATGGCAGATGCAGTGAAGAGTGAAGGTCTGGTTTTCCAAAATTAAACAATTTTTACACAGTTATGTGGATAGCAGTGGTGCCTTCTTTTTCTAGTTTTTCTGTTATGTGGTCAAGGGAACCAGGCCTATGTCTACTAGATAGTTCAGAGTGGCACTCATATCGACTTACTGGCTAAGTTACAGAGTTCAAATTCCTGTAACTGAGAGGTTGAAAAAAATAACATCCAACACACATCCATGGGAGCATACAAGCTTATGTTTGTGATTGTGTGATGATGATGCAATGTGGTATTTCACCACACATTAAAACATTAAAAAACTAGATTTAGAAACCTGGCAGCAGACCTTGTGGGGCATGGGCCTCCAGACCACCCCAGCGCTGGCTGTGTCTCTTCTTGAGGGTGATGTCCAGACGGGACGGGGTGAAGGAGTATCTGCACTGCTCAGGCTGGATCAGGTTCCTGAAGCACAGAAGAGATGAATGTAGACAGGTCAGATTAAGTAGGAAGGAGGTGAAATATATCAACACCAGTCTGTAATCATCGCTGACCCACTAAAACGTAAGTTGTTTTATTTATTTTAAAACATGAATTAGGTTAAAGACACTTAAAACTTGTGCAGTTAGTGCTCAAAACTACATTAGAAACACAAAATCACTGCTTTCTCCAACTGCTTATTTAAATACTATAATGATAGCAACAGTTACCTGAGTTTGACTTGCCACTTGAAGACTGTATTTGGTCCACAGTCTGAATGAAGCCGCAGAAAGTTAGCATCACTGTAAAAGAACAAACATAGACATCAGGCATTTACTCGTTTCTTCAAGACAATAAACATGTCAACCATGCTTTATTTGTAGCTACAGTGATTACCTTGTCTGAAAGATGAGGGTGAAGTCCTGTTCCCTGAAAATTACCCTGGCTGTGTCCCGGCAAATTCCCTTCATGTAAACATTAACCACCATCAGGTCCGTGCCCTTCTCGTATGAATCATTCTTCACAAATTGTAAGTTAACCATTGGCTCTGGCGCTGTGAAAGTTATCACAGGTAAAAAAAAAAAAAAAAAAAAAAAATCATATTTAACAGATTAATTTAGTGAGTGCACATAAAATGAGTTGCATAAATCAAACCTGTTTTTTTTACAGTACTTTGTTATTGCTTAATCTATCTACATACATTGCATACAGATAAACTGGGTGTAAATCTGGAAAACCAGGCTCAAAGGTTTAGAAGATGTTGAAAATTGGGATGCTCCAGTTGTTTTTCTACTAACAATGGAAAGGTATTTTAAAATGTAAGCACACAGACAATAGTTTATGTACAATCAAACAGTAACAATTTTAACATAATTATTTGTATGATAATCCATCCCTAAGGCCTTCTGCATTCTTAAAATCTTCTCCACTCACCTTCTTGTTGCATAATTTCAAGAGAAGGCTCCTCCTTTGACTGGTCCCGCTTCTCCTCTCCATCACAGATACCTTGGCTCTGGGTTAAACTGGGTGGCAAGCCTTGCACCTGTACAGGTATGGCCTCTCCTAAACCTAACTGCTGGCAGATCAGAGTATCCTGCTCCAATTCTTGCTCAACAGGCTTTTTCTCTGACTCAGAGTCTGTTCTATCTCCTGACATTTCAGGAGAAGCTGAGTCCACATCATTGCTAAAGGTGATAGGTGTGAGACAGTCACCGGTGTTGACAGGAGCTGCTGGTTGACTTTCACTGCCATGTGCTGTTGCTCCATATCGGTCTGAAGGCTGGCTTCGCTTCTCTGCCACCTGAATCAGAAAAACATGCTAAGCTTTACCTCTTCTCCTCCAGAAGAATATTTACTCCCTCAAACGTACTGGAGATGAAGTGAACAGCTAGGAGCAATGGACTCAACTCCCTCATTGCAGTTATGAAAAGGAAAGCAGAGAACGTGATTCGTGTTCAGACCAGGTCAGTGTACAGTACATTATCAGTTTTGCCAGTGAGAGTTGGAGCATCTGTTTGACACTAGATGCTGTAAATGCACCTCACTACACTACAGTTATCCTCTTGTCTGGTTCACTGCTCTTCATCAGGTAAGCTGTGGTGTGAGCACACTCTTGACATGTTCACAACCAACACAGCCAAGGAGTTTGTTTGAAGAGAGAGGCATTAAGTGTGTGTCTAAAAAAATAAATAAATATCTTCTAAGCTCTGGGGAAAACTTTAAAGACAGAGCCCACGCAGGCCAGATGGTTGTGTTGGCTGTCATTTCATTAACCACAGTGCTGTATGCTTTGAGAAAATTATCAAACTGTGATTTGTCTCAAGAATTTACTTCAAATTCTAAGCCATCTAAGATTCAGGCAATAACGTCTAGTGTTCAGGTACATTACTGAAACAAAAAATAAGGAACACTCATATTTTGACTATAAACTTTCAACAGTCTAGAAGAAAACCAAGATGGAGTTCTCAGATAAACAATTACATGGCCACAACTTTTCTCACCTGAGTGTTGCCCCTTGCAGCAGCAGTATCAGCAGCAGCATCAGCAACAACTTCAATTTTCTGCTCCTGACCACTGCCAAGTGTCTCTGCTCTGTTGTCTCCATCCTTACATTGCAGGGTCCGACCAGCGGGCAGGTGCTCTACTGGCACTTTACCATTAGGTTTGACAGAGTGTGCATCTCTCTCGGCTGGTAAAATAGCCTCCTTGGTGGTCTTGGGCATCTGCATGATGGTGTGCTCCTGGGGCTGCTGATCACTTCTCATGACAGTAACCGGTTTGCTAATGTCAAAGCCTTCTCCAGCTCCACCTTTCACCCCTACAGAGTCTGGAGTGTCCTTGTCACACGCTGGTTTGTTTTTCAGACAGCGCTTGATACCCCGCTCAGGTTTACTACTGCGTCGCAACTCGCTGTGTGTAGGTGAGGCAGAAGCTTGGGGCTGAATTTGTGGCTCCGTGAAGGACAGTTTACATTTTTCTGATGACTCCAGGGCAACAGGCTTCATCTCCATCCCCTTGTCATTTTTAGTCTCTGTGGCTGTTGCCCCCTTTTCCTTTTCCTTTTTGTTTGACTGACGCAGAGCAGAGAGAGAAGCAAAACCATTTAATCATTTACCAAAGCCAGACTAATCTGAACACATTGTTATTGTCACAACTAACACGACAAATGTCATCACAAAAACACGAATACTACATTTATTACTGCAGACACATATAAGGATAAACAGGATTATTTTATATTGCATGACTCACCTTAAGTGAAGGCCAATTATGAAAGGGAATCTTCTTGTGCATGATGATATGCAGAAAGCCTCCCTTTTCCTTGTATTGGATTTTGCTACATGAAGCTTCAATTTCCTCCTGCAACTGGCAGCTCCACTGCCGTCCATCTGAAAAATGCAAACATGCACACATTACTAGCGCATGTAGACATGCACTCAGTGTTAATGCTTAGACTGCAGCAAAAACAGAATTTTAATGCATATCTTTTAACACATAAGTTAAAACATACACTGTTAAGGGTCAAAGTTCAATAAAGCTTAAACCTAAATTCACAACTGTGCTGTTTTGTGGTTCTATTTGAATAACATTCAACCTACTTATGTTCATTTGTTTTTCTCTGTTATAGTTTGGTACATACATTACTATGACTTACCTGGGAAGCACACATGGCAGTATGTATCAGTGAAGGTTGTGTTGATGTCCTCAAGTCTCTGCACACCCTCCCCACAGCGCAATCTGACAGTCACTTCATTGACATTCTGTTTCCAGTCCACAAACACATCTAAAAACAAAACAAAAAAAAAAAAAAACAGTCATATAGATATAGATGTTAAATCAGAGATGCACTTTCCCTTTCCAACATGATCATTAGCATACATTCAAATACTGTATATGTGTCACATTACTGACAATGCAGAAAAATTATAAAGATCAAATAAGAAATCTCATCTCAATCTGGAAAATATGGATGTAGAGAACAAAAATAATGCAAATAATAATACAACAAATAACCAACAAAAGGCAGGTTATAAGACTAATAGTTTATATACCTACATTTCTAATACACTGATAAAATATATGCATACACATTGAAATGCACCTGCCCACAAATTCCCATGGACATTGCACCATTGCTCTGATATGCTCAAGTGGGTCAGGCCACAGCACTAAGACACAGAGTAAAGCAGTAAACTCAGCAATCACAGATGGGACATCTAAAATTATCTGCGCCACCCAAACTGTACGTCGAATAAACAAATACAATGTACTGTAGAAACCATGCTGTCAAGCAATGTGCACAGTCTTGCATAGATTTAAGTGAAAAAATATCCCAATATGGAAAACCAAACATACCATTTTTCATAGTGACGTCAAAGTTGTGCCAATGAGTAAAAACGAAATACCATTCCAAAAACAACAGCAGTAGCAAGAGATATACAGCTGGCAAAAAAAAAGTCAGCTATGGATCACATAGACACTTGTATTTTGACGTAGTCTTTGAAAACAACAACAGCTAGACAGCCTTAACTATTCCACTGTCACTTCTTCACTTTCTCTCACCCTCTCTCTCTCTCTGTACTGTGATTGCTCTACAAAGGTCAAAAGCAACACCCAATCCCTTCCAGCTGGTGAGAGTTGTATTCCCAGACCAGCCACACCGCAGTGTACTCTAATTCTCGGGTACAGCATTATGTTGACATGAGCATGGCAAGCACTGAAGAAGATGTGAGGGGGCAGAAAGAGACAGGGCATTCTCATGACCTTGACAAACCCAGGCTGCCCAGATTAGGGGACTTACAGATCAACTAGAATTACAGGACTTCAGCATGAAGACAACAAGCAACACAAACACTGTATCACACAGGCAACTCTCTAGTGGCAGACAATATATAACAAATATAAAGATAGATATACCCAATGTAAAGTGGTTATCTACTGACAAAACCTAAAGTGGTTATCTACTGACAAAACATAATACTGAAAAAAATAAAACACAGTCCAGTCTTCTTGTGTAGATGTGTTCACAGACCAAGTGGCCTAGTCAAACATATTGTTCAAAATGCCTTTAAGTGATATTCAGCAAAACAAAACTATCAGCATAGATTATCTGCCAAAAGGTAGACTGAGCTAATGTCAAGTACCCATACTTTGACGTTATTACAGTTCATTTAAGAACACCAGACTGGTACTCAGTACTGGCAGATATTCAACATTTAGAAACCAGTTCCGTAGCAAAAAAAAGAAAGTAAAACTACTGTGCGTGATTTTGTTGCATCTTCACTCGTTTCAGACTTAAGAAAATTGTGACAACCCTTGGCAAAAAAACATAACATTGTACCTCTACTATAATAACACTGTTTACTATGCAAATGTGGAATGGCATATTATATCAGGCACTTTTGTTATCCTGCAATCAGCTACTACAAGCACTTGTTCAATAACCAAAAAAGCAACTTTAACTTAAAAAGGTGCAGTCATTTTCTAGTAGACAAATAAAAGTTACATTTACATTTGTGTGAATTCTTTAAGTTTAGTAAATGTATTAAACCCATTTCTTTATCTCAAGAATGTCACATTTAATCAGCAACACAATAATACTATAATGGAAAAATATGCTTATACACTGCAATATACAGCAAGTGGAATTATCTGCTATATTTATATTATTTATATTTACTTATGTAAATGTGCTGTTCCAATTTATGCTTTTTCTTTTTTTTTTTAAAACATCATCTTACTATGACAAATAATCAGCAAATTAATAGTGGTTGGTTCTAACCCTGATTGCATCACACATTTAATCCTACTCACCTTTCTTGACTTCTGGAATGACCCCTTCTACCGCTGCGGCAGCTGCTGCTGCCCTCTTGGCCTCCCTGCTCTCCTGGTTGGCTCTGTCCTTCTGCTTCTTCTTACTGGTACTGGAGGACAGGTCTGAGCTGTTGTCCCTGCCATTACCTCCTCTTTGTTGAGCCCCTCCGCGTCGGCCCATTGTTTCACTACCAGCAACACTGCTACCTCCACTGCTGGCCATCTTCAGGCACTTGGCACTCACAGGCCGCCCGTCGCTGGAATCACTACCACTGCTGGGGTCTGGATCTGAGGTATGCCTCTTCCTGCCTGGCCCGGCTATCTTGGCGATGATACTGGTCTGAACCCTCCCAGAACAGAATCAGGAAGTAAGGGATGGGGACCTAAGGCAGAAGAAGAAAGCAAAGAGATGTTTACTATCTGACAGGAGAATCTATATGTATAAGGTCTAACAGGGTAGACTCAGGGAATCATAACAATCTGCCTTTAATAATACTTTGATAACACAAACATATGTGTACACACACAGTGAGGAAGGGTGATTCGCTGGTTAAAACCAATTAGGAACAGGTTTGAAAAAACTTCCAACAATACTGAAGACATGTATCACAAAAGGAAACAGACGGCTGAACAGAACGTGAGACACCAAATCGACGTTGAGCCTTTCCTCGTTTCCTTAGCATAGCAACAGCAACCTGCTAACTTGGAGAATCAAATGACAAACAAAGGACAACAGCTTAATTCAGCCATTTTTGTCAGCGTTCAGCACAGCACGTTTAAAAAAAAAATTAACGTCACGGTGGTGTTTATTAAGCTAGCTAGCAAGCTAACGATTCAGCTGCCCTTGCCCAGACCTGTTAGCCTGGTAACGGGGGTAGGTAACCAGCCGACTGCAGAGGTGCGTTTATTTTAAGGCACACGTGTTTGGGGCTGTCATGTGTCTGTCAGTATAAGGGGTTATAGTCATTAGCATGTCCATAGCACTATGACGCTATTTCTCCAGGATCGTGTGTTTTCAACCTACAGAGTGGAATTAGAAAATAACGAATAAAACGAACGCGCTACCTGAGGAACTAGATAATCACGACGAAACAATGCACGATACACTTTTGATTTAATTTAACTAACGTAAGGCTATATACTTATCAAATTCATCTGTCCTGCTTTACTGACTAAAAATATTTAACCTTAAAGTCAGATTAAATTTTTATGGCTGCAGTTTATCAGATCGATAACAACGCCTTATCTCCTCTCAATGTCTTCCAGTAAAGCGCCGGACGGGTTGAACAACCAAACGCTCTTAGCAGCTAACGTCATTAGCCACAGCAAGCTAACGCTAAGTGACAAGAAACTGGTTGATATGGCTACATATTTCACACTAACACCAAACATGACATCGCGTGACACCGAACATCCGCATGTTACTAAACAAACGCAATAAATGCTGACATTAAAACGGAAGACTTACTGTGTGTTAATATGGAGACAATTCCTTTCCTGAAACACAATGGCCGGCGACTCCTTCTGCTACTCCCGGATACTAAGCTCCTTCACGGCCGCGGGCCGCTACAGTTCTGCCCGCAATCGAAACCCCGTAGCCCACGGTGTTTCTGGAATATTCCTTCTTCTACCCGGGACCCATTTGTGAAAACTTTAATATACTTATGCTAGAAATTCAAACAAAAGGATAACGATCGAAAAGCTGTTTAGTTTAGTGGTCCCTTTAGGGCACTGCGGGTGAGTCCTACTTTGTTTAGGATAAAATCCACCGCCGCCCGGCCAAACCTGAAATGAGTGCGCGCACAGTCCACTTCCTGACTGGCGCGTTCACGTGATATGTAGCTCTTCCTTTACCCCTCTCTCTCGCCCTAGCGCTCACACACAGTCATGTGTCTCTATAGTTGTGAGGACACTCATAGACATAATACATTACCTAGTTTCTTGTGTTTTTTGACAGAAGACTTACATGCAGGAATCCTGTAGATAAGGTGATTGACAAGTGTAAATAGGTAATGAACATAAGGAGATATCTTGCTGGAACAGACTGGGGAGCAGATAGAGCTTCTTTAAAACAAATTGATATGTATTTGATCAGCGCAAGAATGGAATATGGATGTTTGGTTTATGGCTCTGCTTCCAACTCCAACAGTTTTGGCTGGGTTGGACTTAATCCAAACTAAACCACTCAGGATTTGAATAAATGCTGTGTGATCATCCCAGTGTGTTGCCTGAAAATGAAAACAGGAGAATTTTGTTTATGTAAAAAGCAGCTTCAGGCTAACTACTGGGTTAACTTGATGGTTCAAAGGGATGATCATCCAGTTAAAATAGCAATTCAGTCATGATGGGAGAGGGAGATGACAAGACTTCCGAGCTTTGGATGGACAGGAGAGACATTAGCACAAGAACTGTTAGTACTTGATAAGACCTTTTGTCCTGTGGTATTATGGCTTTCAGTACCTTTATGGCAGCTGGAGGTTCCAAATGTAGATTTAGACATACTTGGATTCAAGTCAGAAAATTCAGATCACATTTTAATCTCTACTGATGGGTCAAAGGATTGAGAAACAGGTGCTACAGGGGCAACTTTTATTGTTCATTGATGGAACGTGGAATCATATAAGAGAACCTCAAATGTTCTAAGCGTCTTCACTGTGGCGTTATATGCTATTTTAATGTTCAAAGGACTGAGCAGGTTGAGAATTTTAAAGTGTTGGTGTGCAGTGACTCTGTCAGCGATCAGTAGTATTGGGACAGGCTCATCTCAGAGTCAACAAGGCCTTATTTGTGATGTTCTTTTGGTAGTCAGGGATGTGGCAAGAAGAAGCGTGGAAGTTTCACTGTTGTGGGTTTCAGAACATATAAGGCATTCCAACTAATGAGAAAGTTTATAAGTTGACTAATAAAGCTGCCATAACGATGATACTGATGTCAACATAAACCTTTCTAAAGCTGAGGGGAAGTTCATTTTGAAATGGCAACAGATACTGGAACAAGAGAGAAAAGGAAGGCATTTATTTTCACTATCCAGCAAAGTGACAGCATTTTACAAGAGAGGAGGGGTTTAATAGAAGTGAAGACGTTATGTGTAGATTTTAAGACTTGGCCATATATTCCTCAATAGTACTTTGTATATTTTAGGTAAACACCAAAATGGCCTATGTCTAGAATGCCAGGACCCATAAACAGTGTAGCATGTTTTAATCTCTTCCAGAAATTACACCAAACAACGACAGGAGTTGTTGAGAGAGCTGCAAGAGCTAGGCCTGGAAGATATGTCTTCGAAAAGTATTTTAGAAGTAGGGTCAAGTGGGAGAGGAAAACTTTGGATTTTTAAATTTTTAAAGGATACTGTGGGGCTGGACCCTCTAAGAACTGTGGTGGAGCAGCAGATATGGAGGAAGCTGCTTGCTATAATGGAAAAAAATGAACACCCCCTCCACGACATCCTGACAAAACAGAGTAGCAGCTGCAGTGGGAGCCTCATCTCATTGCACTTCAGAACTGAGAGGTTGAGGAGATCCTTTGTCCCCACAGCCATTAGACTTTTTAACATTAACTGTTGATATTGTATGTAGTGAAATTTCTGTGTAAAGTAAATATGATAGCTGCTGGACAATCTGAATTTCCCCCATGGGGGACGAATAAAGTATGTATCTATCGATCTATCGCTCTATCTATCGATCGATCGATCGATCGATCGATCGATCTATCTATCTATCTATCTATCTATCTATCTATCTATCTATCTATCTATCTATCTATCTATCTATCTATCTATCTATCTATCTATCTATCTATCTATCTATCTATCTATCTAGTTAAGGATTTAGCTTAGTAATGGATTAGCCAAGAAGGAGGCAGTAATGCAACATTTCGGATGCCAGCTGCTATAAAACCCCAAAGAAGAAAAAGAACCAACTTTGCAAATATGTACCAGTCCTATCCTATCCTATTGAGCATCTTTTAAAATTCTTGGTATATGCAAATTATGCATGATATATGCATAGTCATAAATAGTTTATTTAGAGACATATAGCACACATGGGGCAGTATTATACAGTATTTATATTGATTGCTGGAGCTCTGGCCAGAATGCGCTGGGGAAACTTCAATTGAAGACCATGTTCAATAATCCAGAGTCAACATTCAGTGGTGTTCATGTCAGCTCTCCATAGGGTCTATATTCCCACAGAGTAGGCCGATAGGGCCATGGCCATTCTACATCAAGACCCCTGCTATTTTTAAACAGGGGTCTTATCACAAATGACAGCCTTTGCCCTATGTCATCCTCTGAGTCTGCACTAACATCATGCTGAGAGTGATGGTGCAGGCCTTGTGATGCTCCTTTACTATTTCCTTTTCATAATTAAACACACAAGAACATCATGAGAACTTGAAAAAATCAAACATTTTACATCATGTTTCATATTAATGAAACATGAGCAGTTTGAACTTATTTCTTTCCTTTTCCTGTCATTTTACTGTTGATACTGCTACTCATATGATCAGACATTGCTGGAATTATTATATAACAAACAGTGAGGTCTGCAGAGATGCAGACTTCATTAAAACCTTGTCACATAAAGGTCACATGACAGCACTCAGTAGCACTCTTACAGAGCATAAAAATAGAAATGTGACATCTTACACCCTCCAGAGCATTGGGTGAATACATACACATTCAGTCCACAGGATAGCAAGATTAAAGACAGTAAAGACACTTTGCAGGGTCATCTGACACTTGATAAAGATGTTTAAAGATGGTCCTTCAACAAAGAGAAATGTTATGTGACTTTTATTCACAAAACTGTACACTGTAAAACTTTACACACACTGCTTTTGGTTTTTCTGCTTTGGCATTTAACTGGCTACCAGGTGGTGGGCAGTCTGAAGGAAATAGGTATAGGAAGTTAGTTTTCTGGTTTGTTATGTTTATGAAAAAAACAAGTTCCATACAAACAGTAAATGAGTAAATGATCAAGATACTGGCACAGTATAAGGCACAATTTAAACACTGTACATACTGTAGAATACTATGTCACTTCAGTTAGGCAGCAATTTCTGCAGACTGTACATATTCCATCACACTGTATTCAATAAACAAACATTCACAATCTGTGGATCACAAGTTTGGCACTCATAAATTAATCCTAGTGACATGATAACTTAAAGAAACAGTAATCCATTTCCACTGGTTAGCATGTTCATGAGTGAGATTTAAGGCAAGGGCAGGCTGGTATTCTTTTTACCTTTGGATAGAGCCAGGCTTACTGTTTTCCCGCTTCAACTTTCTGCTGATCAAGTACCTACTGGCTTCATAATGAATGGACATGTTTCTGAGTGGTATTGATCTTTTCATATAGCTATTAGCAGGAAAGCAAGAAAGCCTTTTCCCCAAAAGCATTACTTTAAGTTTGTCTCGGGGGATAGTGCCAGAGGAAATGCCGTTTTTTTCTTATACCAGGTTTTGTCATCAGTACATGTCAGACTAAGGTAGTAAACCCTAATATCTTCTTGTTTAATTAGTTCTGACATTTCTTCAGATATTTCAGTCACTTGCAAAGACCAACACCAACATACATAGAGCAATAGACCAATCACACTGAAAGCTTATAGTGCTGTCTATATTATTCCTGTGCAGCATCCTCCTACTCCAGGCAGAGGTGGTTTACATCTATTGACTTACGAAATCAAACAGTTCCTTTTCACATAAATTGTTTCCCTGTTGTTTGTATAATGGCAGACATAAAAATAATTTCTAGCACCAAAGTCTGTATTATTTTTATCTGAAAATCCTAAAATTAACAGCCACATAAACACAATAATCCTGTTAATCTTGTCCTACGTCATCCTGAAAAGGTACATGTATGTCTTTAGAATAGATAGGGACTAGAGTCTAGTGTCTACACCTTTGGCTTATTTAAAAATAATGTAAAACAAAATAATAAAGGACTCAGCATTTTCGCTTTTTACATCTTTATCAAAAATAACAGATTTTCACACTGATTTTATGTCCCAATGCATCTAAAAGCAACATTTCCTGCTGCAAGAAGACACGGTCCACTGCAATTTCATAACATCCTCTTGTGATGAGCACAGCTCAGAATATACTTCTAGTAAAAAATGGGGAGAAAATGATGACGAACTGCTGATTATGCATTTATTACTCTAAGTAAGAAACAATGTTTAAACTATAGCTTTATGTCTACAGCTATTTGCAGTTTATTAGACCCACCCAGATCTATGTATTATTGATACAAAGAAAACTTAAAAGACTGATATCAGACAACCTTTGTTTTATATTCAGTTTTAGATTTATCTCAGTGTGATAGCAACACTTCTTAAATACTTACAAGATGATTTGGACAAAAAAATAAAGCAAATTCATTTGCAATATGACAAAATAATCACCCAGCCTTCTTCTTTAATTTGTATCTGGAGGAAATGGCAAAATAACAGGATGATGGACTTGTTTCTTTGTAATACGGAGTAGTGAGTTACTGGCATGTGTTGTAGATCTGGATCTGTTTGTTGATGTCATTGAGGATGGCTTTCATCTTGTCCTCCAAGCCATCGAGCTGACGAGCTTTCCCCTCCAACTTCCTCTGGTTCTCCTCATAGTTCTTTTCCAGCTCTGTGAAAACAAGGAATTTCAGGAATGTTTGCATCTTATAACCTGGAATTTGCAACATGTGCTAGTTTAAGCATTTTTGGAGTCATTCTTTATTTGGCTGCTGCCACCAATAGACTGAGGGAACACATGACTGAGTTTCACACTGCAAATAATTTGTCAAACATTAAAATGAATCCTATGGTTCCTCAAGGATCAATTTTAGGGACACTACTTTTCAATCTATGGTGTCATGAGAAGGCATTACATCTTTCCATAGCTATGCCGATGATACACAACCCTCTCTCCTAATGCCACAGGGCCTACTGGGGCTGTTTTAGTTGTCTTTAGATAATTTTTACTCTTATATCTAAACATGAACCTACCACCAGCAGGTGGTTATCCTAGCTTAAGGAACATGAAAACTGTACCGGAAGAAATCAAATCACATAAGCTAGGTTTATTTACCTGTAGACAGAGCCAGGCTATCTGATTCCAGTAGTTAGTTTTTTACAATATTGTTTTACCATATTTGTATGATTATTACCTTTTAACAATTGTGCTGTAAGGCACTGAACTGATTGCAGTAATCTACCTGAAAGGTGCTGTATAAATAAAATTTAAATGAATGGCTGAGACTAGAACTGAAATTATAGGTTGTAACAATTCCGCCAATATCTTTTCTGTTTCACATTTGTTCATTTTAACTTGCATTCAAATAGTTTTCTGTTAGTGTAAATGGCAACATATAATTTCAAAAAAATCTGTCTTTGTAGTCTGTTTTGTAAATGGTGCAACATTTTTCTCAAATAAAGGACCCACAGTTTTCTTTCTCTGTCTCTTCCCCTACATAGATTAATAGACACAAACATAGATATTAATAAGCACCTGCTAGTCTCTGCAGCTTGTTCTGGGCATCTTGCAGTAGCTCCTTTGCTTCATCTCTGAGGCTCTCAGCCTTTTTCTTGGCATCCTGCACAGCCTTGGCCTTGTTGTTCACCCGCTGCTGCACCTCATTGTATTTATCTGTCAGCTGGCCATCCAGAATCTGAGCATCAAGACAGGACAAAGGTTTAACTGTACACTTTTCATGAGGCAAAATATGTGCACACACACACGTGCAAAGAGATACACACCTGCTTGGCTTCGTTTGCCTTGTCTCGTGCCATGGTAGCTGTCTCTTCAGCTCGGGCCGCTGCCATGCTGTTGTTGGCACGTTTGGTCTTCAGGGTATTGATCTCTCGTCCCAGTTTGCCCAAGCGATTCACGGCATCCGTCAGGTTGTTCTCACTGTTGGACATCTCTGACTCAATCTGTGGAGCGCACAACATGAATTCTGATCCTTCTGAAACAATGCCATTACAAAGTTTGTGTTTTTAATATGAGCTAGTGTGTTTTAATGTTTTGGATTACTTGCGCCAGTTTGGTCTCAGTCTCCCCTATATCAGCTTTGGCTCTCGCTATGGCCTTCTCTGCTGATGTTTGGACAGTCTTGGCATCCACCAAGGCCTTTTTTACTGTCTCTGCTGTGGTCTTTACCCCCTCAGCACGATGCCTTCAAAGAAACAAAGTTTTCGAAAGTGTTTTTTTAGGAAGGATGAATAAACATGAAGTGCTCCTGGTTAAGATAAATAATTTTTTAATCAATACATCTGTTTTACATCTAAGTCTGCTTTGACTACCTTGCTCTCTTTGCATCCAACAGCAGTTGCTCTGCCTTGCGCACATCATCCTGGGTCTGTTTGAGGATGGCATCCACATTTGAAAGACTGCGAACCCGTTCCTTGATTTCATCAGCAAGCTCTCTGATCTGAAGGGGTGAAGCAGGGATGGAGAGCTCCAATACATGGTTCGCGACTTCCTCAATACTGTCTGGATCTGCTCCCTCCTCTGAGAGAAAAATGAACAGAAACAGCAGGATTGAGACAATTAATGTTAGTTGCTAATGTTGTTAGTTAGTTTAAAATGAAAATCTACTAGACTCACGAGTGAGGAAGTCCCTGATCTGTTTGATGAGGTCTCTCAGGTCATTGTTGGAGCGCTCTACTTTGTTTTTGGTGGCTGTGGCTTTGTCCAGAGCTGCTTGGGCTTTGCCTTTGGCCTCCTCTGCCTTGGTCTTGGCCTCTGCCACCTGCATGAAAGACAAAAGTGCATCTAAAATTACAAAATCCATTCTGCGATGTACTGTGCACAAAAAATGTGAATTAGTGTGGAAATATATACCATAAAAATTCCACTCAGAAAAATAAAATAATTAATATGAAATTAACTGATAAAAAAGATAAATTTGACTTAACAACTCAGCTAAAGAGATACAGTGAGAAAATCTTAACTGTGTTCCATTCTGGTCTGACAATAATCGGACAAAAAGCTTCTTATGCCTCCAGTACAAATACTTCTTCTTTATACTAGTGCAAGGAGGAAGCTCTAGAAACAGATATGATGCCATATACTTTAAATAACTTAAATCCAAAAGCTTAGAAACTACCTTAATAAAGAGTCCTTCCACCTCTCCCATGGCTTTGTTCAGCTCCTTCTCTGCATGTTTGGCTCGCTCCAGGGCATTGCCAGCTACTGCCACAGCACCGTTACAGTTCAGGCCTCCACAGTGACGGTTCCCATCATCATCACGGCAACCTGCACCCCCACAGGGACTTTCCCCACAGGGAGCATCACCTGGGGCACCACATACCTGTTGGCAGAGGTGTACATGTAATTGTAGTTTTTTGGGTAGTATTATCATTAATTTCTGTCACCGATTTTAATCATGTAAATACTTATTATCCTATTGAAATAGAGTATGTCTGAGAGCAAGGGATCCTAATAATGGGAATTCTACCCAGTGTGACAGTTAAGTCTATAGTTAAAACTAAGTTTAAGTTTTAGAAAAATATCTACTTTGACAAATCAACATTTTAATCTTGCTTTTTCATATAACTACATCAGGCAATATCCAAATTCAATTATTACAGAAAAAACTGTCAGCTCATCACCTGCTGAACTAACATCACTAGCATAACCAAGTAGTTGACCTGCTTTTGTATTTGTATTTAGTGGAGAGCAACAAACAAATTTCCAGGAGTGACAGTTTATTTTTATCTTCTGTCTGCTTTTGTGCAGCTGTAACCACAGATGCTATTAAACTCTGTTAGGGCTCACAGCTGCTACAAAGAATCAAAATAACATCATACCTTCTCATTGAGCTTTTTCATGTCCAGGCCCTGTGCTTTGGTGTTGAGGTCTGTCAGTGCACGCTTATTAGCAGCATTTTTGCGGTTGAAGTCATCCTTCTTGGCGGCAATGAGGCGCTCAGTGCGTCTGCGGGTGTCTGCAGATTGGCTGACTGTGCTGGGCCTTGTGGTTGTTGATTCATTAGCACGCCGCTCCGCATCACGGGACTTGTTGTAGGAGCTACGGATGCTGTCGTATGCACCTAGAGGAGAGTGAAGACAGAAATGTAAATTTTTTGTTACTGTCCTCAATCAAAGTCATATTGAAGTAACTTTAAGGATCAGGGGCTACTCATTTTTGACACAGGGATGAAAAGATGATTAGGAATAATTATGTTACAAGTGATTGAATCTGTGTAGAAAAAAAGTTAAAGGAAACAGCTCTGTTCTCCTGCTTTTTCTTACCAAGGAAATTCGAGTTTTTGAGAATGTCCAGCTGGTGGTGCAGTTGCTCTGAAGTGAGGTTTAGTTCTTTAGCTTCTCTCTCAAGCACGCTCAGCTCCTTGCCTGCCTCAGAGTTGCTGTCCTGGACAATGGTTAGGTCTCCTTCTAACCGATTTAGGGTGTCAGTGGTCTCACCAATCTGTGCTCTATAGGACCAAACATGCAATTATTGAAGGCAAACACGTTTTAATCCTGATTAGATTTGTTTTGGACAAGCTGAATAAATTTGCTATTGGTGTTGAAGAAAGTGATCAATTATTTGCATTTGGGGTAACCAAATGCAAATAATTGATTTGCAAATTTGCAAATAATTGATAATGCAAATAATTAATCTCTGAATCAAACATTTTACATAGAAAATTGTTACAATGGAGTGAAACATAGCAGTCATACCTAAGATCTTCAATAAGCTCCATTAGGGTAGTGACAGCTGCAGCAGTGGCATTGCGTGCATTAACAATTCCCTGAGCTTGTGCCAGTTTCTCCTCCAGGTCTCTGAATGCTTTCTCATAGGCTCCAGTAAGCCCAGTGGTCTGAATCTCATGGGCACGCTCGGCTAAAGCCTTGGTACGCTCTGCAAGGTCCTGGTAAAAACACAAGTTTGTGAAGAGAATGCTTATAGAGGACTCCTATACAACCACATATTGTGCTGACATTTGCATGAAACCACACCTGCACAATTCGGTCCCAGTCCCCGAAGCACTGGTGACAGGGCTGACAGTTGGGGAACTGGCCAGAAAAGCCTCTGGCACACTGGTCACAGCGGACACCAGACACCCCCTGCTGGCAAACACAGTGGCCCGTCACACGGTTGCACTGAGAGGTCTCGATGCCACGCCAGTCACAGTCACACACTGGAAGGAAGAAGGATGGGACATGTACAGTGAATATAAAATACTGTACCTCAGATCCTGTGCAAACTCGTTTCTGGGCAAATCATTCCATGCATCTCTAAATTGTCCATATATATAATTCCAACATATTCACATATAGTATTTTATCAGTTTATAAAGTCTTGGTTACTTTGAAACAGAAAATGTTTAACACATTCATTTTAAACCAATTAAGAGACTTTAGAGGTACATGACATGAAATAATATAGTTATTTTGGGTATCTAGAGTTTTAATGGGGCCTGTTGTTTTTCAAGTGTAGATGTCTATTTCTCCTAACTGTAAATGTGCACAGTACTCTGCACAAGTTGTCATGTTTTGTTTAGATTTTTGCCCCATTAGCAGCTAGAGCCCTAAGTTTTTGTAATGAATCTAAGTTTTTAGGTTTCTAACCTCTGCACTGTGTCCTGGGGTCTCCCCAGTAGTTCTCCTGACAGTCTGTGCAGGTCTTTCCTCCGAAGCCATCACGACACTGACACTGACCAGTAAACTGCGTGACAGAAAGTGGAAAAACAGGTATGCCACATGAGTTCTGTTTGAGTAAATGAGAATCTCAACATATTCACAATTTCAGTACAGTTTAGGTCCAAGTGTTCTGCACCTCATTACATGAGGAGGTGACAGAGTTGTTGGGGTCACAGCCACAGGGTTCACATCCCCTCCCACTCGCCAGGTTCCAGTGGTTGGGGGCACAGTGGTCACATGTCAGGCCGATGACATTTGGTAGACACTGGCACTGTCCTGTGATGCGCTGGCACACACAGTCTTCACGCTCCATACACTGGTTGCGGTCAGTACCCAGGTAGTTACATGTGCACTCTGGAGGGGAAATAGGCAAAAAGCATGCTCTAATCACAGTATAGCTTTCTTTGGAAAAATATTACAGTAACATAGAGGCCACGATGTAGATGTTTTTCAGTGAACGTTACTCACTCCTACAGTTGCGTCTGGAAGCGTCCCCAAAATAGCCGCTCTTGCAGATGCCACAGTTGGGGCCTTCAGTGTTGTAGAGACATTTCCTGCACTCTCCAGTTTGCCTGTCGCACGCCTCCAGGTCTGACATGTCTATGTTGTTGTTGCACTGGCACGGCTGGCAACGTCCTCCAGGTTCAGACGGGTTACCATAGTAACCTGGGGCACATTCCTCACATCGAGCCCCTGTGTTGAGGGGGGAAAAAAGCAAATACAGAAGAGCATAAAATTTAAAGTGAGAACAGAGCTGAAGAAGGAAACATGATATTATCATAACTACTTTAATTAACACTGATTTATATAAGAATAGGTGAAGTGCTCTACAGGATTTCTCAAGCTGTTTTAATGGTGTATGAAACAGCAGGATGCAGGAAACTTGTGAATTTACAGTGATGAGGACCCTCGCCATAAAATAGATTTTGCTAATTCATTAACTGGGACTAAGATGTTTTCAGCAGACATGTCCATTAAAAAAAAAACATGTTAATCCAAGACTTTGATTAACAAGTCTCAGCAAAGCATGGGCATTATTATATTAATACAGTTTTTTGCTAGAATAAGTCGTTACTTATTAACACTCGGTGGTTAACCAGCTCTCATTTATTTACTGTCCCTGACAGGAGGAGTGTCAGTTTGTTGGGTACAGCAGATTTTTTTACTGATTATAAAAGAGACAGTTGCATTAATCGGCAGTCATTTAGATTCCAAGTTTTTGACATCATGTCTCAGTCCACTCCGGGAAAACTCCACAGAGACCAACAGAGACATCCTTGCAAGATATCATCCCACACTGTGTTGTGCATTGTGTTTGGCTTTATCTGTACTAAGTCTGTCATAGATTATTGCTATACTGTACTGCATTATGCAGTTAGTTTAATGAGGCTGTTTTCCACATTTTTTTCCTCATTTGATGGACTCAGAAGAAGAAATAGTTGGCAAAGGAGACAGAAGGCAGAAGGAAATTACAGAGAGAAAAAAAAAAGAAAAGGTGAGGAGAGGTAAAGAATAGAGCTGCGCTGGCAAAAAAGCTGAAGAACAAGGATTTACATGAGAGAGAAACAGAAAAAAGAGAAAGTCAGATGAAGGACAAGAATGAAAGAGACAGGGCAAAGGGAAACAGTGAGCAGAAAGAGGGAAATCTGGGTAAAAAGTGATGTCAGCTATATTTTCTTTGGCTTTTTCATCTTAACTACTGTACCTCTCTCTTCCTGTACTTTTAAAAGTCAGTGATTTGATGTTAATCTAAAAACAGGTATGGACTTTTGGACAATGATAGAGTGGACATCTGAGAGACAGTAGCTTTCAACCTGCTCCATTGTGCTGTATCTGAAAAGCCAGGCCGATTAGAAAAGTGTGTGGATACATTGTCCTGTCAAGACAGCTCTTGACTGTCTCTTTGATTTGACTGCTCAACCACCTTCCAGCATTCACAGTTAAACCTACTCCAAACAGAAGAATCTCACACTGACCCAGACTCAGAATCAACCTGTATCAACACAGGTTAATGGTGGCACAGCACCATTAATGGAAGGGGTGCTGAAGCCATGCATGGGTAGGACTGGTAAAGTGGAGGGTTGGTGGAAAATAGAGGAGGAGCAGGGAGAGAAGGTGTAAGGGAAGGGATGGAGGGGTCAACCTTTATTACTCACGCTTAAAAATGGTCACCCCGGAGCGTTTAGCAATCCCTGTGCCAGTAATACAGGGGAGGGAGGAAATAACACAGGTTACCATTCACCAGAGTCCACTGAGGAGCATCAGTTCTTATCTCATCTGAGACATACCCTTTGCCCTGTCATACAAGATAGAAGACTAGAGTTTTATAGCTTAAGTGTTTCAGGACTATTCTGGAGGAGGATATACTGTAACCCAGTGCTTGACTCAGTAGGGCAACTTGAATAATAATTTTCCAGAGTATGGTTGACTCTGACATGGATGATGATGAGCTGTGTTAGACCAGCCTGATATCTGGGAGAGATGTTCATACCCTCCAGAAGATGCCTCCTTTTTCCATGGGCAACATACAGTATTTAAACAAGCAACTCTGTGAGGCTGCTAACAACATTTGCAGTGCTGTAAGTTAAACTGCTGATGTTAACATGCTACAGGTGCATCATGACAACCAGGACATTTATCATGTTCACTACCTTATCTGAGCATGCTAACATTCGCTAACTAGCAATAAATCTAAAATATAGCTGAGGCTGACGGGATGTGATCAGTTCCACCTCTTTGGTTCAATTAAAATGCATCACCAAATGATCCATTTTTGTTCCTTTACTTAAAAAACACACCAAAGAAACAATTCGGCTTCATATATTAGACTCAGGTGGTTTTTGCAGTAATGTTTAAAACCCAAACATTGATTGCACAATCAAAACTATGATGCAGCATTTTTCAACATCTGTTCAGGTGTGCCACAGGTTCAACAGGTATTTACAATGTCTCTCACTCTCTCTCTCTCTCTCTCTCTCACACACACACACACACACACAAACACACACACACACACACACACACACACACACAATTGGACACATCAATGACTTCATCAGCATCACTTGCTGAGGATGAGAAAGCACGGACTGACTGAACTGGAAGTACAGAAGAAATATCAAGACAGAGCAGGAGCTCAGGGGTTGTCTTATGTTTACCTGTGTAACCCTGGTTACAGTTGCAGATGATTTGTCTGTTACGGTTGTCCTGGTAACAAGAAGCAGCAAAGTGGCGCCCACTGTTAGGTCCGTCGGGGCATGGGCATGGGCGACACTGACCACCAGATGCTAAGCCCAAAATTGGGTTACCATAGTAACCATTGGCACACCTATAGAAACAACAAGGGAGTGAAATCAGGTCAACAGCACAGTTAAAGGTGACACTGCTCAGCTTAAATGGGGCATCTAAAGCATAGTAAATTACCAAATCACATTACTTTTTACTTATTACTTTACATTTTAGTTAACCAATACTCAGCTGTTGACTTGTACCTTGCAAAAAAGTTCCTGTGAACTGTAACTAACAACTGTCAATTTAGTAACACACATATAAGGATGTACAGTTATTTTCTATTGTCATATTCATACTTGCTGTTACATGATTTTCTTTTAAAACAATCAAGCCAAGCCAATAAGAACTCAGTCTTCTTTAAATGTCTGTCTTTATCCATAATATTGATGTGAGGATAATCAAAGCACACTACTAAAAACAAACCAATAAGTTATATGTAAAGTAGACCCGGCACCATGTTGCTTGCCAGCCTCATACTGAACCATCACCTTTCACACTTGTCTCCTCCAGTGTTGTCCCTGCAGTTGATGCAGACTCCAGATCTCTGGTCGCACTGGTCTGCGTGTCCGTTACACTGGCATGGTCGGCAGCTGGGGAAGCCCCAGTGACCTGCCTGGCATCTGTCACAACGCTGGCCAAATGCTCCTGTGTGGCACTGGCAATGACCAGTGAACTTGTCACAGAGTCGACTCACTGAGCCTTGCAAGCTGCAACCACATGCTGGCCAGATGGAGAAAGGGATGGAAGCATAGGGAAGAAAGGAGGATGATAGGAAGTGAAGTAAAGAGAGGAGAAGGAATCATTGAGAGAAGAGGGATAGAAAATGAATGATTTTAGTGGGGCTTTGTAGCTGTGCACTGAGAGACAGTAGAGGGCGCCAGCATCTTACACTACAACTTACCCAAACAACTACACAATATTCAGGTGTTCAATAGAGTGTGTAAATTCAGATTACTCCTCTGACTGGCATCATTTTCATTTGTAAATAGAATAAAATATCTCCAAGGCACTTGATTTAAGTTTCAATAAAACTGCTTTATTTGTTGTTGCACCTTAGTACAGACTTTACTATGTCTACTGGCTGAAAAACATTAGTCTAGTTAGAGAGTTAATTACATGGAAATGGTGTTATGTTACAGTTTAAAGTAGCCTCCCTAAACAAAACGAAAAAACGAGAGTTTCTCACCTATGCAACCTGAGGGTCCAAAGCCGTATGTTCCTGGAGCACACTGGTCACAGCGCCGACCAATCACATAGGGCCTGCAGTGACAGTGGCCCCCACGGACATCACACAAGGAGCTGATGGACCCCTGAGGGTCACAATTACAAGCTGAAGAAGAACCAAGAGACACAGGCATCAAGTCACTGAACTCTAACATTTGAATTATGACATGGACTAACCTACAGAGTATGCTGGAGCTAAGCAATGGTTAACAAAGTCAGCACATAGAAGGGTGGACCTGACGTGACAGTGAACATTTGGAGCCTACCAGAGAATGCTATGGGCAGTGTCATTCAAACAGGGCAAGATCATTGAAATGAGGTATTTTGTCACTCACGCAGGGCACCATCATTTATGATTGCTGACATGCTGGTGATTAGCTTGGCACAAATGTCACTCATCAATGGGCGGGCCACACTCTTTGCCCCGTCGTGACAGCGGTAACGCTCATAGGTCTGTGTCCTGCTGTTTGAGGCCGGATCCCCCATGTTGAACATTTCCATGGAGGAGTGACGTGGCATCAAGGCTATCTGCAGAAGGACAGGGATTTATGAAAAAGGGGGTGTGCAATGAAAACTACAATTCATAACCCAGGTGTTTATTTTGGAAGACTGGTAAAAGAAACTCACTGAGTCCACAAGCAGGACAGCATTGGCCGCTCCGTTAAGAATAAAGTTGGCATCCTGATAGCGTGTGAACTCAAAGCGAAGTGTGTAAGTCACACCTCTCTCCAAACACACTGGCTGAGGGGGCACCATAAACCTGGGGTAAACACAGTCAGCACACAGTTTACATCAGTGCCAGAGTCTGTGCATGTATCTGAATGTGTGTATGTGTTTGAGTAACAAACCTGGCTCCAGCCACCAGGGAGACAGTGAGTCTGTCATCATCTGGGATGGTGTTTCCACAGGGGCTGCTGGTAGGAATTGGCCCTGGACGGATCACAGTTATGTGCACCTCCTCCCAGTCTCGGGGCATCTAGACAAAATTAGTGTTTGGTTAGTTTACAGTAAAATGTATGTGTGGCCAACTTGGAAGAAAGGACATGTCTCAGAATTATTTTCTGCAAGTAACATAACCATGTGTTATTGATAATGAGCTGAAATATGCCAAACCACTGGTATGCTCCTTTACAAGTCACTATTACTAGTAAATGGACCTTTGCATATAAAGGAAAGGTCATGTGTTTATTCCTTTTTACAAACCAAAATGTAAAAATGAAAAGTTGGTTGGTGATGGTTTTATGGGGGCTTATATGGGGGACTATTTTCTGCAGTCATGTTATCAGAATAAGGAAAGCACTTGTCCTGAGTATATAATAACAATGATGACAGATGAATATAAACAGACCTGTGACTCGTAACGAATGAGTAGGTCATATTCCATGGAGTAGGGGATGTTACTGATGAGGAACTCCAGGGTGCCTCCCTCAGGTACCCGAGCAAAACCAATGCCCGTCCAGGTAGCAGGGCGCTCCGGCTGGTACTCCCTGATCTCCAGTGTACAGCCCTAAAAATATACAGATGTCTTCAGATTTAGTGTGTACATAAACTGCATTTTCAATCTAAAATGCCAAAGAATCACTTCAGCACAAATGTGTGCCAGCGGAGAATCCAAGTTGGCTCACCTGCTCCATTTTGGCAAACTCAGCTTCATAAAGGAAGTGATCCAGAGCCATGAAGAAATATCCTGACTCCACCTGCGTACACTGCCGTCCTGTCATGTGACTGCGGCAGCGGCACTGACCACTCTCCATGGAGCAGCTGTGAAGAATAATTTCAACACGGTTAACATGCTCACAATGAGAATGCTAACATGGTGATGTTTACTCAGTTCATGATTTCAGCTGGTCATGTTAGGAGTTTAACATTTGTGTGGCTAGAATATACGTTGTTAGATTTTCTTATCACTAGGGAACTGAATCGTGTTGGAATACAGGATGTTAATCTCTGGGGGTGCAGAAGTTTCAGAAGAATTGAAACAAATTACTGCTCTTCAGGCAAAGGTGCAAATCAATAAATCTAAGTACACAAGCTGCTTCTGTTAACCTGACACTAATCTATGAAACACAATAACATTTGGAAGGGGCTCTGTGTTGTGCAGTGTAACATATGATTTGCGACCCAGTGTTTAAGTTAAAGTACAGCGTCACTCACTGGTTGTCCAGGGCTCCTCCAATGTCACACTCACAGCCTCTGCAGCCGTTCAGGTCATGGCTCAGCGCCCAGTGCTCAGGCTGAAAACACAGCACAGAGGGAGGGCAGGATGATTGGCAAACAGAGCAATCACCCAACAGATAAACATAGTGCATTATTCTCAATGCTATTATAGAGTGAGAAGGGAACATCCACTGCAGTAAGTGTGTGTGTGTATGTGTGTGTGTGTGTGTGTGTGCGTGTGTGAGAGTCAAACAAACTGCATTCAGCTCTCCAGTCCAATAAAACAACATTCATAGCTTTGGTGTAAATCATCACTGCCCCAGTTGTTTCTACTGACAGTGTGAGATTTTATTCACAGACACACAGCAGCTCAGCAGCTTCACTTTTTAGCTTCATTGTATTTTGACTGGTATATTTGTTAAACTCCACTATTCTTATCCTGTAAACTTGTCACTTCTTTACCAAATTTTGCAATCCTCTTATCTACTGTACACCAATGCTGGTCAGTGCTTCCACACGTATATGCTAGATGTCACAGTTATCTGCAGAGCTAAACTCAGAGACATCTTATTAAAGACAGTCAGAGTTAGTAACCTTTCCTCATCTATATAATTTTTACTGTCTGCATTTTTGTTTCTAAAATGAGACTTCACAGGGTTATTGCACAACAGGATCCACTTTCGGACCAGATCCAGCCCCTGACCATTTTAGGCCTGCTGTAACCCACACCAACCGGACAAATCCCTGGGCTAAATTTAGACACATGGCCCCGGCAGGTGCTCACATTCCTGCATATACTTTTCCTAGCTGAGCAGGTTTTGGAGAAGAGGGTAAATTATTACAGGAAGCTGATCAGCACCTAACATCTCAGGGCTGGTGGGCTTAGGAGGCACTGAGAAAGAAACACACAACGGAGACACCCAACAAATCCAGTGTCTACAAATACAACTGTACCATTTTAGTGAGACATGGTCAAAATGAAGAGCCAAGACAATGTCATATGTGTTTTAGAAGGTAAGGAAAAAAGGTGAGCAAAGTATTTTGTTCACATTACATTAGTACTTTGGACATGGATTAATAAAGTCAGAAAGACAAAGAAAAAAATCAATGATAAAAATATTTATAATATTCGAAAGTCAAACTCTTTTGTCACCATCTTACCAAACACTGGTCACAGCTGCGCCCAGTGACGAGACGCTTGCAGAAGCAGTCTCCACTGACTGGGTCGCACTGAGAGCTACCTGACACTGTTCCTCTGGGGTCACAGCGGCAGGCTGGAGGGCAGGGGGCACAGGGCACAGACACAGGGAGACACTGATGAGGTTGCTCAAAGGTAGAACATTTACTGCAGCACAATGAAAAGACAGTACTCAGGGCTGAAAACCCTCTACATCTCTTCTGCATTTTTGGAAAAAAAAAAAAAACCAAGATCGAATTAGTTGTTATTTATAGAAGATTCTCCTAAAAGGCTGGTAAAACTGAACAGAGAGGCTTAGTAGCGAAGACTGTAACAGGAACAATTTAAAGGATCAAGCTATGAAGCATTTTTATACAATAATAAAACCTTATTAATAAAGTAACAGGTCTTTACTAAAACAAAAGTAAATGTACTGAAAAATGTGACACCCCAGGGATGTAACACTGAACCAACACCTCTGCTTGTAGTTGCTCTTAGCATCTCACAAACTGGACGAAGTGGGTCATTATCACATTTCTATGTTTGCCTGAATTATAACAGCAACTATACTCACGTTGGCAGCCCTGAGGGTTCTCAGCACTCAGGCCGAAGAAGCCGTTCTTGCACTTGTCGCAGCGCAGTCCTTCGACATTGGCCTTGCAGCGGCACTGACCTCCCACCATGCTGAGGGAAGGGCTGGTGTGGCTGTCGCACAAGCCTCCATTCAGAGAACCATCAGGGTCACAGTCACAAGCTAACAGGCAAACAGGCAGAAGCCAGGATTTAATGCATGATAAGATCAGTACAACTCACAATTACTAGATTTTAAGATATATATTTAGTTTTCTTAGATATTTTTAATTTATACATGCATGCTTTATATTATATTATATTATATTGATGATAAACAAGAATCATGACTGATTTTAAAGTGTGTTTTATGTCTGGCTTATGACTGAGATGAATCGAGAATTGTTATGCAATCAGACCTTCAGATTTTTAAGGTATACCCTATAAGCTGTACATCAACAATGACTACACTTACACATTCACAAACACACTCACCAATGCAGACTCGTGGGTCCCTGATATCTTTACTGGGATCTTTATAGTAGAAAGGTTTGCACATCTCACAGTTGCGTCCCATGGTGTTGTGCTGACAATCATCACACACTCCTCCACTGATTTTTCCTGTGGCCGCATATACCGCCATATCAAAGTGGCAGGAGTTTGAGTGGCCATTGCAGTTACATTCTAAAAAAATAAGAACATATTTATTTTAGACTTTGAGAAGTCAGAATTAGCCATTGCTGATAGATTGTTATTCTTTTTTTCCAAGTGTTTACTGTCCCCAGAACACCTCAATTTGTTACGCACTGTGCTTTTGCGGTTACTGTTGTTTTTGCACTGCACTTTATGTTCCCTGTGCTTTCTCCTCTGTACTTACTCTGGCAGGCGTTGGTGTTGCGTCCCTCTGCAGGTCTCCAGGGCAGGTCGTTGTAGAAGTCGTCACACTGCTCGCAGTTCAAACCCTTGGTGTTATGGTTACACACACACCTGCCGTGAACCTTAAAATAGATGGGAGGTAGAGGAGCAAGAATTAAGCCATCTATATGAGATGCAGAATCAAAGGTTTTCAAATCATGGAAGTAAATTTGTAGTATGAGAAAATCAGGGGTAAAGTGCTATTTAAAGATCTGCACCGTAACTGAAGCCTCATCACTCACCATCCCTTCTATATCATCCCTGATGCCATCAATAGGGGCGCACTTAGAGGCGTGGCCATAGCAAAAGCAGTTTCCACGTACGACAAGCTCATAAATGGCGTAGTAATATTTTTCTTTGATTTCAGGTCTGGGGTCCAGGAGGTTGTCTCCCAGTGTGTGCAGTTTGGTGAAGTTCACTCTCAAGTTCGTGATCTTTAGTTGGTCTGATGATACACAGAGAGTAAAGGGAAGATGAACAGCATATAGATAGTCAGAATAAGGCTGGGACTTCTTTATAGATTGTGTGACACTATAGTTAGTGAGATAATGCAAATTCTTAATAATAACTATAATAATTCTGAAAAAAGTACACACAATTGTACAAAAGCCCCTTGACCCCAGAAAGAAGGACTGACCAAAAAAGCAGACTGATGCTTGCTCTGCTCTGAGCTTCTGTTCAGCACTGTTTGCTGCTACTGCTCACTCCATCAACACAACCTCTTCCTAACATGCCAAGTCTTTGGTACCAGTATTTACTAAAAATAAATTGTACTCTTATGTGTTGCAGTGGGGTTAGCTCTCCCAGCAAAATCCTTGCTGCTGATCCAAATGTCTGAGAACCCCCTCAAGAAGCAGCAACCTTTACCAATGAATCTAATTGTAAAACCATTTGCTCTGAACAGTCACTTCCTTAACATGGGCGTTTTTGACTGAACAGTTTCTTCATATAGCCCAGTTTCCTCCTTCAACTAACAATAAGATGAAAAACATAGAAACAAGCTATCATCCAAATGTCGATGACTTTCAAGTACATTACCAGAAGAGGGAAAATCCACAAATGTTGGAGGGGGGGAATGTGGTTTTGAAACATCCTGCCTCAGGCTGTCTGGGGAGAATTCATACTAAGAAGCAAGATAACATCTCCTCAGAGAGATTTGGGTGTCTGTTCACCCCTGTCACTCAGACACTGATAAGAGGATCCTCTGCTGTTAGAACCCATCTGTTTATTAGCAGCTATACACAGATATGTATTTCTATAACTGTAAGAACAATGTTTGACGTAACGAATTCCCTAGCCCCTTCCCTAAACCTAAACCTAATTCTAACCTGAAAACTCAAACCAAGTCTTATCCCTCGAACCGAACTGTTAAAGATAAATCAGAAAGTGAGGTTTGACCACAATGCCTTCACTTTTCCAAAATGTGCTCACTTCTATCGTGTAAAACTAAAACTCATCCTCACAAGTATAAACTAAACACACAAGCCTGACAACACATTTCACATGCATTTTCACAAGGGTACTTCGTTGGTACTGGCACTGTTCTGCTTACAGAGTGCCTACCTCCACATGCCAACAGTAGACATCATGGACAGATGACAGTGACGTACAACACTATGTATTATTTTTAATAGTCATAGAATCATAATATAGTATCAGAGCAGCTATAGTTTCTATTTACTGCTCTTCCCCCCAGAAAAGGAGATACCTTGGTCATGACAAGCATTTAAAAATATTTCAATTTAACTGAGTTTTCTGTGACTTCAAATCTTGCTGGAGGAGCTTGCAGCTGAAGCAGCAGTGTTACAATAAGAGGGATGAAATATTTCATGACAGGAATTATTCCCTTCCAAAGTCTGACCCTGCCCTGCAAACGTTATCTGAACTAATAGAATCCCTCTCTGACAGACAAGAGCTGATCCCTCCAGCTCCACTACAGTAAGGCACTGTGTGTTTCTCCTCAGGCTGCAATAGCAGATTGGAGAACAGTCATTCAGCTTGACTAGCAGCAACTACAGCAGCCAAACAGAAGCTTTCAGCAGGCCAAGGGCTGAAACTGAGCTGGCCATATGTTACTGAGCTGAATGGTAGACTGCCAAAAAAAGACTTCAAAAAGAGCAAAGTAAGACATTCAGAAAAGACAAGATTACCTGGATCAGGAGCCAGTCAGAAGCTGGAAGGGCAGGGACAGTTATTTATCAAGCAGGATAGTGGCCCCCGAGGACCAGAGTTTGCCACCCTTAGTGTAGCGCTATACAAGCAGCTTTATATGAGTCTGTACTTGAGTCAAATCCTATGAATATCATCATGCTAACAATCACAATATTATCATATTATATATTTAATATTATCTCACTCTACATCTTACTTTGGCATTTTTGCTAACATTTGCGAATTTAACAGAGTTAAATTACAGAAATGCTTTAAAGTGTCAGCTAATTTTGACCATATTTAATTTAGTTAAAATAAAGAGACAAAGATATTTGCCTATTATTAAAATAGCTGAAAACTTATTATAGACAAGTCAGTTCTAGTGTCCTAAAGTGTCCTAAATGTCCTAAAGTGTCTTCTCACAGACATTCTCACATCTCACAGTATTATCCCCCACAGGCTCTACTGGGCAAATGATTCAGGTTATATTCACTGACGGCAAGGTTTACCTGCAGGGCTAAACTCAGGGCATTAAACTCTCTCACTCTAATGATGCAGAAATGAATAAAAAAGCTGTGCAAGAATGAGTTTAAATGTGGATTTACTGTCTTGACAACAGTAAACAGCAAATATGGATTGTTCAGCTGTGCAGGGGTCAGGAGTCTTCATGTGGGCCAGTTACACCGAGATGTCTAACAGCAGAACAGGACAACCTCTGCTGATGCACTGGAAACCAAGTTCAGGTTTCTGGGAAAAGCTCTCATGTCCTGCCAGTCTAAACACGAGGACTAGGACAGTGAGGGTGTGTGGGAGAGGAACAGCTGCTTTTCACATCACTGCATGCCTTCCACACAGCAGGGCCATGGTTCACACCCCAGAGAGAAGGGCTGTTATGATCCGTGATGTGTCACAGCTGGAAAATGAGCTAATTGTTCCTGCTGGAGTTTGACTTATGATGATTTGATTGATGCTGAATGAGAAAAACAATTTGGAATAAATTTTTTCCAAAGTTTTAAATTTTGCTTTGACAATTGTGTAAGAGTTCCAATATCATGGCTTGGTTTAAATCATTGTAAGTATGATTTCGTAACATGTTTTTTAGGATGTTAGTGTTACAACAAACCCAAAGTTTTAACATGTAGCGGCCTTAAGCTTTTCTAACCTCTTAAATTAAGGAGACACACCTACATAAGGTTTCGATATTGTCTGAAATCATTTTATATTTTATAACAATAAGGAGAAACGGTTGTTTAGCCTCCACAACTTTGACTTTTTGCATCACTATGTAATGCACCATCATCCTGCTGTTAAAATGTCACCTACTCTGGATGTTTGGGCTGTATGGATCCTCAATCCGGATGGCTGGCTCCAACACTCTGTAGATGACCTAGGTCAGGAAATACAGCATGACTCTAAATTCTAAACAGTTTGTCACACATACTGTATTATATTGTATTTCAGAAACTGTATATTCAATATAAATACGACAGTATACGGATGTTGGTTGTATATTTTAGTTGACCTGGGGTTTGTTAAGAGCCTGTGTGCTTCGTCTTTTCTGTTGGTTTGTTGCAGCGTGGGTAGTTTTTTTCTTGCCTATTTAATAAAGGCTTTTCAAATTCAGGATCTGTTAATAAAACTGTCAGTACGTTAAGTATTGAATTAGAAACTGGCATGTGATGCTACTTACAGAATTCAAGGCTTTTTGCTTTAGGAAACCTGGATGCTGCAGTGTATATGATGTTAGGCAGCAGCAGGCATTTCAGCATAAAAAATGGAAACGGAGAAAGAGCTGGACAAGCTCAATCCAAACTCTGTCTGCTTCAACTCTAAATTTGAGTAATTAATATATTTATCTAATTTTGTTTAATTTAATGAACAGAATGGTAAAAACAATAAGTTAACCAATATATATTTTTACTTTGGCCAGAGCTAGGGCAGCTGTTTCTCAAACTGTGGAACTAGTCTCTGAAATTAGGCTAGAAGTTTGCAGTGGCTACAGAAATTGAATGTAACATTTAATATCCCAAAATTTGGAAGGAGGGAAAGAAAACACCAAATTTCCATACCAAGAACTATGTATTTAAAAAATCATAGAACTTGTAGGGTTGTTTTTATTTTATTCACTAAAATAGAAAATATTTTTGTATTAAACTTACACTATTATTTTAGCATTAGTCCTTAAATTGATCGCTCACCTCTCCCTCTGTTGATGGCTCAATGTCAGAATATCGTGACTCACAGATGACATCATTAATGTTACGCAAAGGACCCTGGGAGACTCCAGGAAAGGCATTGGCACAGTCATGGGCAAAGTAGCGGTAGATCTGCCAGGTACGACCAAAGTCTGCTGATCGTTCAATCAGCATGGCCGCTGGACGAAAAGTCTGCAAGACAGGAATATAGAGGATGAAAAGTCAGCAAGATATTTTCTTGCAAAGTTTATTTTCACAGTAACTCCCAATCAACACAACATATGTGGAAGTCATTCATTTCAGGTACTTAGATGTAGAAGAGTCTTTATCTAACCTTGAAAGTCATAATTAGATGAGTAAAATGAAACTCTGCTTCCAGATCCAGCTGGATAAAGACAGCCGCCTTCCCTGTGAGGGAGAAACAGACAGAGACAGAGACATGCTAAATTTACAAAAAAACATTTTCCTTTAAAGCTAATGACTTTCAGTGACACTTTATTTATGAGCCATAAACTGCTCACACTCATGTTCCATCAAAATCATTACTTTCTGACAGATGGATGACAGAAAACAATAGCTAGTGGCAGTGGATGAAGCAGCAACCATGTTTTTGGCTTGAGAAATGGCATCTTGTCAGGAAAAACCATTTAATCTTGTCAGCAGAAATTTAGCCAGAAAAGCTCACACACTTCCTTAGCTGAAGAGCAGCAAATATTCTGAAGGGCCATATTACTCTGAGGAGTACTTTCACTGCATACTTGTACAAGTACAAAGCCAGAGGACTTTCCCAGTCCTGCTTACTAATGCACAAAAGATGCACCACATGAATGTTCTGCTTAATACTCTACAACCCAATAAACTCACAATTTGAAGACAAACTATAATGCAGCTGTTTAATACACACATCATTCTGCAAAAACACGAACCTTGCTAACAGAGTCATTCTTAGGTGAGTCATATATATTCAAATGTAATGGAAAAAACACACAATTACACAATACTCCAGGAAATGACCTTTCTAATTAATAAGTGCACACAATCAAACCACTGTAATCCATATCGAATAGGCCTTCTGTGCACGCTGCCACCACCACCACCACGGAAATGCCACAAAGATGGCATGGAAAAGCAGCAGCAAACCAGGAGTAAAAATAGTCACTTCACTTCCTGCCCCCCTCGCTCTGTTTCTCTGTGTTCTATTCTGGGCCTGGTAGCACAGTGCTCTAATCAACAGGGCTCCATTACAGTAACATGGCCCACAAACAGTTAAACCTTGTCCCTCTCTCTGCCTTCACTACTGCCTCTCACTCAGCCCCAAACAGGCCCTTGACTTTTACTTCTGTCTTTCCATTAAAGCCTTAACGTGTGTCTCTCCCTTTCATCCACTTTCTCTGTCTGATGATGCCAAAACAGGACTTACTCTGTTATTAAGCCCATCTGTAGCTGGTCTGAGGATGTTGGTCACAATTTGTGTGTGTGTGTTTGAGAGAGAGAGAGTACTGTATAGTTATAGGCAAACTTAATCTGGCTTTTAAGGTTTCTCTACAGCTACTAGTTGCTTGCTGCTTGTGGTTTCAATAAACCTTTTGAATATTTTTCTAACACACACACAAAGAAAATGTTAAAATGCTGATGCATGTTATTCACCACTGTCTTAGCTTAGTGTGTTAGCAGGCTTATATGTGCCGGTGAACACTAAACACACCTGAGGCTGACAAAACAACATATTCATACCAACTTTAACTTTCCACTTGTCTGTGGGAACTATGGCTACCTCTACTAAATCTTATGATATTCCTTTAAACATCAGCTTTTTTGACTAAACACTGAACATATCAACCTGCTGGACACAGTAGAACCAGCAGATTTTATACACTGGGGAACATGAAAGTATGTATAATGAGAATATGAGAACATAGAGCCTCCAATAGTTGATGAGATATTTAGCCAAAGTGGAGGACTGGCTGATGCTGCCCATTTGTTTCATTGAGATGCAGCTGCATATGAGTATGAATGCACACCTAAATGCACCTTGGCTCATATATTTTTCTCTGACACTACTGTTAAAGACCACCTGCAGTATATTTGCCACTGCAATAAGAAATACTGGGTTCCACTCTCTAATGAAGTACCCTTTATTAAGTATTTAAAAAATGTAACATATGTTTTTAAATGCTTTTTTAATAGTTACATATTAACCAGCAGTAGCCAGTAGTAGTTATTTTTGCATTAGGTTGTCTAAATGAACTCAAGTTAAGTAGTTGTGTGTCAGTGCAGAACACAGGTGACTACAGAGTCTCCTCACCATTCTCAGACTGCCACCAGGACTTCTTGCGGTGAGGTTTGAAGGTGGTGATAACATTCTCTATCCGGTGATTGATGGTGTTGTAGACGGGGTCATACGGCCGTCTGGAGTCACAGTCGAAGCACTTCTTGTCATCCTGCAGCAGGATAGAAAGGGTCAGTGTAACATGTTCTAGGGTGAGGCATCTGGGGAGAAAGAACCGAAACAGCTCACTGACCTGAAGATGACTGACAATGCAGTAAGGCTCTTTTCTCCTCATCCCACATGTGGACGAGGCCTTCAGGTTCTTCTCTCGTCCAACCAGCAAGTCCCCCGTCGCTGGGTAACAGCTGCCATGTGCACAGCCGTGGCTGTGATCAGGCTCCTGGCCCACAGCGGCAGCCAGGACTGGAATGGAGAACAACAGGAAATGGATTTCAGTGAACAGGCAAAAGCAGTGTAGATTGGCAGTACTCTCTAACACAGCACTCATTCATGAGCTTGTGTTGGCAAATAAAGTCATTATGATTTCTGCACTAAAAGAAGAGACAATGTGAAAAGCTCCTACTACTTCCTGAGAAATAAAAATAGCCAAGGATGGGAAACTAAGGAGCTAAATTTGTTTGTTTATCTCACAAAAACAGTGAGTCTGAGTTAGTATTTCACAGTGCTGTGGCCCATATGGTTATGAGAATAAAGTAAATACAATAGCAAATGCATACAATCTATAAGGGGAATTCACAGCAGCACTTTATCCATCTATCATCTGCCATTTACCCTGGTACATCCAGAGTCACATGGGGCTGAAACTAGGGTTAACCCTAACCCTAACCCAGATCACCAGTCTATCACAAGGTGCAGCATTGTTCAAGCATTTCATTCTACAATAGTTTCTATCAGTTCTACATCTATAGGTTTTTTCGTCAAGAAAGTTTTGTATTTTGGATTGGAGAGTCAGATCCCAGTTGTCAACACATAGATTGGTGTCACTGTGCTTTCTCTCAGAGAGTGAACTGGAGCTTGCAACCACACAATCACCTCCCTGGTATGCATGAAAAATGAGTCTCGCTTACTCTCTACCTCTGCCTGAAGCATCCTCAGAATTATATTCTGCTGTATCACATCTGTAAAAAGCTTCCTGGATGTTTAGGGTGAATGTACTATGTTAATGTATTTGTAAGAATCAGATCAAGAGACTGCAGAGGTGTTTCATGGAAGTAATGTCTGAAAATATACAGGTGCACTTCAAGACATGGTGACCTCAAAGTTGGAGGGTGTGGTTACAGGGTCACACCTGTCAGTGAGGCCAGGGGTGGTCAGAGGTGAAACCGGCTCGAAACCTTCAACCAGAGAGGTCAGCTTTATAACCAGGAGTTATTCTTAAAAACATAACAAATGCTGATGCTGTAATCAGATCTGCTCTCAAGACTTTCAGCAGTATTTGGGAAGAGACAAGGATTGATGAGGCATATTCAATTCCACTGTATGTGTATACTGTTCACCTGTTTTGGATGTAAAATCTGATGGACTTAAGCTAATGGGTCATAAAGGCCCCCCACAGTTAGACAGCTGCTGCTACATCAAGTGCAAATTCAATGTTCAGACTACATCCAGTGGGAGGGGGGTTATCTAAAGACAACACTGTAGGTTAGCAGGCTCTGCTGTCAGTAGGATCCCCCCAAAACTCACCTGATGAGAGACCCCAGCTACAGGCTAAATCTGGAAACTAACCAATGTAGGTCATACAGAGGCCATGGTCAGGATCTCCATGGTGTGGAGAGTTTAAGCACTGGAGCCCTGGTGTGACTGAGTAGCTCAGCTATGTGTGGGAGTTAAAATAAACCTTATAAACTTTCATGACAACCAGCAGCAGCCGTCACACATTCCAGCAGACATCATGGTGAGAACTTCTCCTCCTCCATACCTCTGGGACCTGCAGTCTGTGTTTCTCCATGTTGTGGTATGAACTGAGTGGTGACCCAGGGGTCCTGCTGTCAATCTGTCCACAACAGGTGTATCTAACCCTCCTTCCTTACTCTAGGTACTGTGTACATTCTACACAGCAGCATGTAACTGTAAACACTTTGACACAGTGGATCAAATTAACAGGCTTTACATGAAAAGTATATGTATAAAATGTATAAAAGTTGAGAATGAGCAACAGATATAGTTTGTCCATGCCCCTCACACCTTTTCTAAGAGAGTTTAAGACGAACTAACTTTAGATCAACCTTCATTGCAGCAGTCTATAATATGACCTTTATCACCACCTTACTGTGCCTTTTAATATCCACTTCCTTATTTTCAAGAGTGATGTTGACATGACTGTAAGTGGTCTCTCAAATACTTACCTCTCAAATGGCTATCTGAATGACTAAATTACTGTTCTCTTATCGTCATTAACGCTTAGCATCTAAAAAGCCTTCCACTCTATTTAGATCAGCGTTCTCTTCCAGCTTCAGTTAGACTTTATTTTATTGTAGAATACAAATATATACTTAAATAAAAAACTAAATAGATTGTTGGTGAAGAAATCTTAACAGTACGAGTCTTCTCCAAAACCGGGTGCCTCTGCTGCCTACACACTGTGCAATGGTGTGATTTCATAACATTTTCATGATGACAGGCATGAAGAGAGACAGGTTGCCATACCTGCCAGTGACTGGATGCTCTCTGCAGGTCTGGACTCACTGATTAAGGCAGACAGAGTCAGTGTATTATCTCAGCCTGGTGCTGCCATGAAGGCAGCTGCAGATAGGAAGCCTTCTGGGAGCCACGCAGAGGATTTCACAGGAGCATCCACACACACACAATCTCGACACACACTCCAGAGGAAACCTTTGCTTGCCTGGCATATGGACAAGTCTCAGGGTGGAACCAGCCAAGTGAGCAACAAGTAGATATGAGGTTTACAGTGTGGGTGACAAACATGCCTTAAGTTTGGAATCCAGTGTGCACCTGCGCATATGTACAAACACATGAGCCCCCTTCTGCACTTATTCTCATAGTTCCAGTATTATAACTCAGGATTCGTTTGGCTAACAAGCAAACAACAACTAACAACAAGCACATAACTTCAAGCACATGGTCGATATTTCAAGCGAATAGGCACCAAGTGTGTACTTGTCTACAAAAATACACCTATTAGGGGATTTGTTCTGTGATGAGGTTTGCGGGTGGTGATTCTGTGCTTTCTCTATATTTACCATTCATTATCATTATCAGCAAAGAGAATGAGTGACGTAACAGGCCTAAGGTGGTTCCCACATCCTTGATCTGACACAGCAGGTCAGATGGTTAGTTGATGTGTGAGAGGATCAGGAGAGTGTAGAAGAAAGACACTGTACAGAGGTTTTGTGCAAACTGGGACGACAACTTGATATCTATTCTGGAAACTATTGGCATGCATTCAAAGGTCTGTGTGTGCATGAGAAAGAGCAGGGAGGCGGAGGAACGAAGCAGGCGTCTGATGTGTCATATAATCACCGGGTTTCCTTCAGTGTCTTTTATCTCTATGTGATTCTGTCTGTGCTTATTTGTCTGTGAACAACTACACAGGCTTTACAATTCCCCTCACAAGACAAGCTGTGCTGACATAACCGCTGTGTCATGACTGGGGAATTAAAAGTCTTACTTCAAAACATTTCACATCAGTTTTAACAAATTTGTACATGGATTCATGTGTTTTACATCTAGAAACACAATTCTTTCACTTCTTTGTGGTTCCTGTGATGTGCACAATAATATAGAACAACTTTGTAGGTGAGATATCAAATAACAGAGCTGATAAATGTTGTATTTCTTGGTCTTATGCTGAAGCTGTAACAACAGGCCCGACAGGGTGATGTCAGAGTATTTATGGCTTATTTGCCTGACAGTGATCTGACCACTGCTGCTTTAATGTAAACCAGGGGGTGCACACAGAGTGTGTGCATGGAGGCAAGGATGAAAGAGAGATAAATGGAAGGTGGTATCTATCACTCTACAGTGTGAGTTCAGAGAAAAGGCTGCAGCTGTGCATATGCAACATCCTGAATACGAAAGAAAGTAAAAATGAAAAGGGTAAAAGATACCAATTATACACTGTAAAATATTGACAACATTTTTTTTTCAGTTTTTCTATCCTTGCTGACTCAGCTTGAGTGGAACGTGGACAGGGAGGTGACCAGCTGAGGGGAGGTTTTAAGCAAACGTTTGCAGTTAATATTGTAGCTTTGAGGACAGAGGTGATACAGTGTTTGATTAAACACCAGAGTTTCTTTTTCTTATTTTTTCTCTGTAGCCATAAATGGAGCAGCAGGAAGGAATGCAGGCTGACAGCTGAGAGGAGGAGGAGGTGGTGCTGCTGCTGCCTGGTGTGTGTGTGTCTCAGCTCACAAAGCACTGCTGTTCAGCTGCCCATTAGCCTGTAACAGCAGGCTGTACACTGTAAGCCCTACACCATACTGCACACCATTCACCTTGGCTATCCTTTTGTAGGTATGCATCCATTAAGGTCTATTATTGAGCTCCTTCCAGTATTATATGGGTGACAGTCTTTATATTCCACCACAAAGGCTTTTTCTTCAGATGCTATATACAGTGTTACTGTGTCACCAGTCCAACTGTTTAATCTGTCAGACTGAGGTCAATCTATTCTAGGCTAATATTTAAAAACAGAATTATGTTCCTCACAAAAGAAAGTGAAGTCTAACTCTAAGCCAGCAGGTCTTCCACATGAGGCAATAATAATACAGACTGCACCTGATTTTCATTCCCACAAATGATTTCCATCACGGCCTCAGTCCCCCCAGGTGTACCTTCATCCCTGCCTTTAATTTCCATTTGGCCAGTCTCAACTAGGAAAAGAAAGCACAGTGCACAAGAGCAGTTTAAAAAGTTCCTCAGCTGCCAACATGTGACAGAATTTGTTCTTTGTTTTCATCTCCATCGAAACACACCAGGCCCAGTCCGTTTGTTCGCTGGGATGGTCAAAACACGCATGGAGATCCCTGCAGGACATACTGTTAATTACAACTAGATGGTTTTGAAAATTTCATTCCTAAATGTTTTCACCTTTATTATATTCTTTACTGTCAGTACATCTCCATCATCTATAGCAAAGCCCACAGAATAACTCCTCCAGCTGTGTGTTGGGCTGGCTGGCAGTAAAGGTGTGGAGGGGATGTGGCATCAACATGACACATTCCACTGCTGGTCAGACACAGTTTGCTGTGACATTTACCAGCATAAACAACGTAGGAAACCAGACAAACAAACAGATGAACAGGAAAAGCACACATATATACACACATTTGTTCAGACAGGAGGCAGCACTGGGAGACCATGAACACACACACTGCCGAAAATAATGAATGACCACATGGTCAGATCTCATATCAGCTCAGCCAGGGCAGTAAGGAGACAAGAATAGCATGATTTTAATACAGGCAATGAGCTGCATACCCAACCTGAGTGAGCCTGGGACCAGAAGGCAGCACAGATATGTTTAGCACTCACCATCAGACAGCTACTATAAAACCCAGGCAGAGAAAAGTCAACAGCTCTTTATTTTTAACTCCCCCTAATTAGTTTACATTCTCCCTCTCTGTGTCTCCGTCCTCTCTTTGCTCTGCACTTAGCTGATAGATGGTCAGCTCCCAAGCCAAACACTGAACTTTTCTCCTCCCTCGCTCTTTATTAGTTTCAGCTCTGAACTCCCACCTCCCTTGTCTTCTCACGCCCACAGCTCCTGCCTCAGCAGCTCAGACTCCCCTCTTTGCCCTGACGTTCACCTTGCTCACTTCTTACATCCTTCCTTCCTTAATCAGAGCTCAGAGCTCCGCTTAAAAATGGCCGCTGACCTTAACGTCATGTATCATTTAATAAAATGAGCAGAAGATGATATCCAAAGCTGTGCAGACACTGATGGTGTGAAAGGTGGTGACAAGGTTACAGAGCTGCAGCTCACAATAGTCCAGTAGGATTATTTTAATTATTAAGAAAAAGATATATGAAGAAACAGTCCTGATTGTGCCTAAGGATGATTCATATAACATTCTCACTGTGGAGGATAACAAAAGCAATTTTTACATTTGACATATCAATGAGTGTAATTATTGACCAGGTCTTTAGCACCACTAGTGTCTTGCCTTTATGCTGAAAATATTTCCAGCAGTACACCCCAGAGAACATGCTGCCATTGAACTCTGTCATTCACAAACATGCGTCTGATAACTTTCTGCAACACTGATTCCATCTCTACACAGATGAGACAAAGCTCTATATCTCTGCTTCATCGTAGGATCTTAACCTTGTCAACATTTCAACTGCTTGTTGTAAATAAGTGATTTAACAGCTCAACATTTTCTCAAAACAGATTTTTGTTATAAGGATTCTAACTTTTCATCTTTTTTGATTCCATTAAATCTTTTTAAAAGACCTGTGTAAAATAATATACAGTAATTCAATTATGTAAAATTACCCAGAATATATGAGTCCTCTTCAGGGGATATGTATTAAATATTAAATTTATATATATTTATATTTATAAGGCCTAGATCTGTTGAAATTGTATTTGTATTTGTACTGTGTAAACCTACTTGTCATTTTCTATGTATTAGGACTTATTAAATTTATATTTTGTATTGACCTGACATGGTCTGTGGCTCTTCTTCAGCTGTTTCTGAGGTCTGAGTGCCTGCCTGGCTGTCTAACAGACAGAGGGTGTCAGCGAGCTAGGCCAGACGCTGGCCATTATACAGGATGTTATACTAACAAGGCATGAAACTGAGAAGCAGCTGGTCGTCCTGAAAGAGACATTCACATTCCTGGCCCATCCTGCAGACGTCTGATTAATCCATGTTGGAGAGAATATATGAAACAAGGCGTCTCCAGCAACAGGTGGACAGTGAAGCTGCCTGGAAACATGCACAGAACAATGTTTGTTCTTAGCTTACAAATGACATGAAACACATTCAGTTTCTACACAGCCTTCATTCCCACACGTCTGCAGTTACTCATGGTTTTCTAACAGTTTTATTGAAATAAATGTGAAACAGTCTTTTAAATACTCAGGCTGATCTTTTTAGTGACCCTGGCAAAACAGACCTCATATCCTCAGACCATCTTTAAAAATGGTTAAAACAAATGTGGCACACCCCCTACAAACAATGGTCCAACCGTGCAGCCACAGCACCTAAAGCTTGTAAATGACATGATTGTAATTGGTATATTGGCAAATATCTCATCTGAAGCCAGACACTGGCCAAAAAGTCACTGCCATGCTGCTTGAAGCTCCATAAACCCACCAAATCAGAGGGCACACATGGTCTGCAGATGTTGAGTCCAGCCTGTCGGTCAACCAGCTTATCCATCAGTTACTCAGCAGCAGAGAGTGATTTGCTGCAGGTTCAGTTGGTGATTACAGTGTTGTGTGTTTACCCTGGTGTTCAGCAGCTGTTCAGGGAAACGTGGAGAACTGAACAGAGGGTACATGTGTTCGCTGTAGGTGCTAATCAGTGCCTGTGAAAAAGAAAATCTGGCTCCACTTAGAGGGAAAGCTCTGAGAAAACTACAGCACATGTGGGACATGTCATTAGTTGAGGCCAATGCATTTAGTGTGCTTGCATGTGTCTGCATACCTCCTGCCATTTATTTTGAGGCTTGAGTTAATCGGGTTGATCTCTGCGCTAATGTGGACAAAAATACTAACACTTGTGTTTCTGTATTTTTTCTGACTGTACATGCATTTGAGTATATTTTTTGTTCTTTCTTTCTTTCTATCTATCTGTCTGTCTTTCTATCTATCTATCTGTCTGTCTGTCTGGGAATATCAGTGAGCTTAATGTAATTATATTGTGTCTGAATGTTAAAATCTGAAATTGCTTTCCTGTGTTAGAGAAGAACTGATGTGGCCAAAGGCACAGGTCAGATACTTGGAGTATAATTTAGAATACACAGGGGAGAACTGTGTGTGGAGTCATATTTAACCTGTATTTGAACTGATTTTAATGACCCTATGTTTCTCCCAGGAGAGGTGGAAAAACAAAAACAGCATTTTGTGCTTAAAACTGTCTCTTCCTATGCTGCAGGTATCTACAGAGTACCATGAAGAGTTAGTTTAGATTTTATCATTTGGTTTTGATAAATTATTTTACTAATAACATAATAATAATTTTACATTATAATAACCTATTAGCACAGACTTAGCAACTACATACAGGCTTTCGGAGGAATTCTAGTGCCAATGGTTTATCATATCTCAGTGACCTGGAGCTTAGACATGAGACAGCCTGCCTATGTTTACATGCCATGAGACTTTATTAGACTTTTGTGTGTGTCCATTGCATTGTGTAATTATAGGGCAACAAGATGAGGCCAAGGCACATTGTAGCTAGGGGTCAGCCTGTCTTCCACAACAACAAAATCTTCATCTGAAATATCTCAATAACATAATTAGCACATCTGCCTTCCTTTCTTTATCTCTGACTTTATTTTCTTTTCCTTCCATCCAACCTCCCTTCCTTCCTTATCCCTCCTTCAGCCTTACATGTTGCAGTATCACACCATAATTGCTGCTTGTCTGCCATTAGATAATTAAAGGGGTGAAGGGGTGTCAGACAATGTGTAGCTTTTCAACAAGCTACACATCACAACAGGTTATTAGCCTGTTGGTAGACTTGGTCTGTGGCCTGCAGCAATAAAAGAATCAAAAAATAAAACTTCAGACGTGAAGAGGTTGGACATTACAGTTAACATTACTCTTCAGTCAGCCTTTGATATCAGAATAGATCATACTTTATGTTCACATTTAATTTAATGAAATCTTTTCTCAGTGCACTTCTCAATGTAATCCTCTAATAATGTAAAACAATCAAATTACTCTCACAATGAACATGTACTGAGAATTTTTTCAAATAAGCTTGCTCAACAGAGTTCCCAGTTATTTGGTTGCCTTGGTGATGTTTTGAATATTGTGAAATTTCAGTTGTCCCACCCACCTGAAAGCAAACTGCTCTCACTACTTTAGGGATATTTATGTTGATTAACTAGGCAGCTGCCATGTGACATTTTGAGTTGTCATAATAGGAAACTCATAACTAATAACATCAACAAGAGCTGTTTAATTTCACCCATCAGCCATGGCACCAGTCAAGTTTCCAGATATGTTAAGAAAAATCTGTAAAACAGAATGTTATTCATGTGAAATATTAGTTTGCTGCACTAAGCGAGTGATGATAGTTTTTTTCAAGCTTTCACTGAGGTTTTTTTATGTGTAAACTGAGACTGTGAATAACAACAGATGGACAGAAGTTCACCTGCTGTCACAGTGAGCCGGCACACACAGCACCAGGACCCTGACAATGAAACAGCTAATTGGAAATTCAGCCATCATTATTATTGAAACCTGTCAAAATGTCTCCATTGGCCTATGGTTGTGATTATTTTATAGTGCCTTTGATCAATGTGTATAACATTTCTGTTCTGTATTTTGTGTTTTTTTCTGTATACCTGTTCACCTTCACACTGTAAACACATGGCAGCTGCACTCAGGTTCCAGTCACCCAGTTGTTTTTAATGGGACCAGCTCTGTTTCCTATTCCTCCTCCCTTTCCCTTCATCCTACCTCTTCCTCCTCCTTCATCTCCACCTCCTCTTTTCACCCAGAAAAGCCCCCACCAACAGGACGGGGAAACCTACCTCACCATCCTTTCATATAAACAAACCTGTTCTCCCTCTTCCCCCCCCCCAGGCTTTTTCCCAGTGCCAAAAGTCTTTCTCCTTTGTCCTGATTCTATCCAAGCCCACCCCCCGCCCGTCGTCACTGCGGCTGGTTATTGGCTTTACCGCACCATTGTTCTATATCCACACATTTCCGGATTTTGTCGCTTACAAAAGCTTTGGGAACACACTCCCTTTGCCTAATACTGACTCTCACCTGCCCACACACACACACACACATATCTGGGGAGGATATCAGCAATTCAACAAAGCCTCATTCCTACACAAACACAAAACTTCCAGAAAGTTGAATTACAGAGAATTTGCTCGGTATCAAACCCTGATCCTCTTACATGCTAAGTTTTCCTTCCTTTCTTCTTTAATTCCTTCCTGGTTCCTTCCTTCCTTCCTCCAGAAAAATAATGAGTTAGTCCCTCCCTCAGCTGAATTTGATCACATCACTTCACAAAAAGCAACTTGCTACATGGCATGCCACAATGACTACTGCAAAAACAAAAGGTACTAAAGGTACTTTTGCTGAAGTAGTAAAAACAGAAACAGATAAAATGCACTTTTGCCTTGTGCCTATTTACGTAAAATTATATTCATTTAAGAACATTTCTGTGAATGCACATGCCTCTATACACATTCGCACAGGACCAGCCTTCTACAGGTCCTCCTTCCACCTCCACCCCCAGAGGAGAAGAAACAGAAAGTGAAAAGAAAGAGAGGAGGGGAGCCAGTGCTGGCTCTTTTGTCCCTGTGATCAGCCTGAGTCCTTTCACATTCACTCACTCACACACACACACATACACCAATTAACCCCATCCTGACATGGGGGTTTGGACACAACCTTTGACCTTGCTGCTCGTCCTCGGCGGTGTTGGGAGTCCTAGTGGACGGCTTCTTATCTCTAATGACAGCGTGTGGGGCTTATAGACACAGACTTCATGTCAGAAACACTTGTCCACCGCTCCACTCTAAAACACATGCTTTTTCTCCTCTGTTTTTCCTCCAATACACTCTCAGCTGATCATATCATTCTCAGTAGCTCTTTTAGACTCATTTCTTTTCCATAGACGTTTTGAAAAGCCCAGACCAATCAGAAGTCTCAAGTTTGTTCTTTCTCTGACAGACATCTACTGTACACTAAACTTTACTTTAAATCACATTTCTCTAAAGCCATAACATACATGATTAAATATTAAATAGTGAAAAACTCAACTAACCTGCTTTATCATGATTGTGTGTGTGTGTGTGTGTGTGTGTGTAGTGTGTGCATGGTTTGATCAGGTTTAAGTGACAGTAAACAGCTCTATGAATGCCTTAAATGTTGTTGAACTCTGATTAACAGCAAAGCGCTAAAAATGTTACAAAACATGTCAAACTGAGACAAAAACCTGAGAATAAACCTGCCAAACATGCTGTGTGTCCTGAAAACTACAGTCAAGCTTTGTCAGGCATCATAAAGAGCTGCAGCTGTGAGCAGGGTTAATGTCTAAGGGGACACCCTGGGTGCTAACGGCAGCCACTAATGGACTGGAACTGCAGCAATGAGCCCATTGTGTTGTAGCTCCAGGGAATCGTGCACCAGGATGCGTTTTATTGAGGGTCATGACTCAGATAGATCTTTAGCTCACTGACAGGTCTGAGTACAGCTCTGCTTCCAGTGATGCAACACCAGTGACATTCAGAGCTTTTTAGTGATGGTTTTGGACTTGAACTCTGATTGTAAAAGCTCAACTGAGTTAGTGACAAGAATCCTGTCAGGACTTGTTACTGAGTTAGCTTTCCACCTTGTATTTTGTTCATATACGCACACATAAACACGCTTTGTACATGCAGCACTTGACACACGAGTGTATTAGAGTCCTGAGCACTGATGAAGGTAGGTGTGAAGTGGAAGTCTCTCTATTTGTGGATTCAGCTGGGCTGTTTTAGGACGACCATAAACAGAGCGACACCACCCAGAGAGACACAGAGACACAGGGATGACCCACAGAGACCGGAGGGCACCAGGGCCCCTAAAAAAAGAAACATCAGCTATCTTATCTCTGCCCACCTTTTTCTTCACTATGAACCTGTAAAATATCAATAACGAAAAAAACTGCAGTTTTGTATAACAAAAAAAAAAAAAAAAAGTAATGTCCAAGTATAAAGTGATGTGTTTCATGTGTTAAAGTTCGTTCTCTTCATGAAAACAAGTGAAAAGGTCTTTTCAAAGCACCCTCTCTCTCTCTCTCTCTCTCTCTCTCAGTGGAGCAAGTGTCAGCATCACTGAAAATCATCTCTACATCTACAACAGGCTTAGCATGAACGTAGACGCTTATATTTTCTAGAGACTAATCACAGACAGTCCAGTGACCCAGAGGCGCTTGTCAGCCTTCTGAACGACTTGTGAGGATTTGTTCTGCAGCAGAAAACATGGATTAACTTCAAAGCGCTCGGTGCGCAGTCGACTTACCGCAGGCGAGCAGTAGCAGCGAGGTTTGCATCTCTGCGCGCATCAACCCCGGGGCTGCAGGCAACCTGTGGCAAGTGAACAGTGAGATATGGACCCGCACAACATGCACCGCAAGAAAGTTAAGAAATCCAAGTGAAATACTGATGAAAAGTCCAGGCAAAAGTCCCCACAGAAAAGCGCAAACTTTGCGTAAAATCTGCCTTTTACTTGTCCAGCGTTAGGGACGCGCCGGTCTGATTTTTGAATAAATTTCCACGATGTACCGTAAATCTCTACAGCTGTTCTGGTGGGACCAGGCAGCTTAATTAAAACAAAAGAAATCATTTCTCTGAGAAGACAAAGTCCTAACGAGTGTTCAGTTACTCACCGCTTCGGTCCTGTTTCAGGTGTTTGGGCAGGAAACCGTCTCCACTTGCTGCGGAGTCTCCGTTCAGAAGCGGAGCCGAGCAGATCTCAGCTTCTGCGTCTCTTTCCTCCCGGAAACCCCGAGCTGGAGTCCTGGAGCGGAGCGGAGTGGCGACAGGGGGAGGGCGCAGGCAAAGGTCCCGTTGACTGGTTGGTTTCCAGTGCGAGTCTCGGGTGGCCCGAAAAATGTTAAACAGTTTATAGCTTTAAGTAATTGGTGTTTTGTTGAAATGGCAAAAGGATTTGGCTGAAAGGTCAGAAAAGGGGTTCACTTCAAGTCACCAGGTCAATGTTACTTGATAAACAGGGGAGTGTTTCATAAAGCTTTAACAATGATTCGTTTTTTATGTATAATGTCCATTCCTCTCTAAGTTTTCCTCTGTGAACCCACCACATGTTTTCTGGCGAGCTGCTGTCTGCGCACTGTGCAGCTCTGGCACGGAGCAGGAATGCGCGCTCACGTCCGGACGGATTAGATTCCCTTTGATTGCACCCAGCGCAGGCAGATCACACATCTCCTGGCTGACTGATCCCACTGAAAACAGCATCCTCATCCAACAGGTGGTTGGGACAGTATAGAAGTTACATTAAGTCACACAGCAGGGAACAAAGGTAAAGTCTATTGCCAGAAAAATACACCATTGTGAAGCTTATATCTGATCCAGTATATTCATCTTGAGTTAAACAGGTATATCAGTGCATTTAATGGGTTACTTTTTCAAAGAATGGAAGTTAATGAATCACTGAGTGAGCTACAATGTTCTGCAGACATGTGGTATCAAGGTCAACATGTTAGAAATGTAACGAGGGGCCCCAGGTAGAGACACTTTAGCCTCGCTACAGGGGCAAAAGAATCATTCCTGACTTCTTAGCAGTTTCACCAAAGATTTATTTGCACTCCCGACAAAAAGTCTACACAGATGTATTCAGTAGAATCTCTGTTTTAACGTCATACCCAAATAATCATCTCAGGACCCCTCTGATGAATCATGATCTTCTGCGAAAGGTCTGACTACTATTTTGTTTGGGAATCATGCTAAACTACCAGACTTTAAGCAGTTAAACTAAATTATTTTGGCAACTTGGGGGTGGCACAGTATTTACTCTCGTTTTGGCTCTGTTTGTGGCCTCCACCAACTCCTGAGGAAAATGTCTGTCTCTTTAGCTGCTAAATGCTGCACTACGTTCACCAGCTTCTGTCTGTCCGCTCTTTGGTGTTGGGCAGGTAGAGTTCAGTGTTTCAGAGCTTTTTCAGTGAGAACGTCTGCTGGCTGTGACTAAAAAGGATATAATGAGAGCGGCAAAAAGTAGTAAAAGAGCAGCATAAAGCTGTGGGCCAGAAAATCAAGACAATCAATCAATGACAAAGGTGAACATCTATAACAGTGACATAGCTCTGTGAGATACAAGCAAACTTTCACATATCATTAATCATACTGTTTTTACCTGCAGTGATGTTGCTATAACATGAGTGCTGTGATAATGTGATAGTAGAGAAACTGGAGAGAGAGAGACAGAGAGAGGGCACTGCTTTGTCAAGGCTCCCCCTTGTGACACTGAACTGAAAAAACATATGTTCTGTCGTAAATAAAGTCTAATAATACAAACAATACAAATATTGCACACACAATCACACACAGGCCACATAATGAAATGAATTTACATTAACTACCCAATTTATTGGTCTCCATGATCATAACCAAATTCATTTTGCATAAAATACTTGAATACTTAGGAATACTGTGAAGGCATTTACATGTATTTAATCAAGAGTTTCTTGTAGAATAAAAATAAGCATTCAAATTATTTTGGATAAATCAAATTTTTCCACACATTAATGGGAATGTTATATTGTAATTACCATAGATTGGGGATAAATTACAGAAAAAAAACAAAAACTTAGAACTCTTGGCCAAAGTAAATTTTTGATAACACTCATATTAGTTATTTTCAATCCAATATCAATATGGCGTATAAAATGAAACATATACAGGTCATCCACTGGTGCTAACTTAAAGGACAAACACCACACTGAGCAGTGCTGATATCCAGGAGTCAAAAAGTGATACAGTACATGGACAAAGGAAGGTATTGGTGTGATATAACTCTTGACAGGTAATGTGTAAAACCTAAATACCAGTGGAAGAATGGAGGTACCTCTTATTTTCATGGTTGATGTTTTCTGTTTTAGTCACAGCATCAGTCACTTCTGAGCTACAGCAGCAAACGGTAAACAGGTACAGTAACTAACGCCCTCACTGACAGTTATTGTACTCCTGCACTTGTGCCCGGATCTGATCCCGTATCACCGTAACGTTGTCCTTCAGCTTATCCAGTTCCATGCGCTGCTTCTCCATCCGTTCCTCATTAAGCTTGAACTGCTCCTCCAGCTCTGCAACCACAGAGAGTGAGACACGGCTCAAAGTGGGTAAGACCAGTCCAAAACCAGGAAAGATATTAAAGGCAGCCACAGGAATGAAACAGTAGCACAGCAGTTTTATAGATCTTAGCAGGATGTGTTTTTTTAATCTGAGGTTGCCACACAGTGAGGTGCACATCAGTCCAAACTAAAACAAGATGCACATCTTTTCTCCAATACTCAAGGATTTATTTACCAAAAGCTGCCAGCTTATCTTGTCTTCACACACCTGTTTTTCTCAGTTTCCTCGCTAAGCAAAAACAATATAAGACACAGCCCTGCTGAAGGCAATATTGCCAAGACCCATCAGCTGTAATGATCTAGATGTGCCAATGGGATTATACATGGCATTAAATCAGTGATGTTGGTGTTAAAAATAGAATGTCATAGAGGTTTTTCTAAGAATTTTATAGCCATTTTATAAAATCACAGTATACTTCTTGTCCAGATCTAACAAATATATTTTGCATTTAATAACATAGTGTTGTTATATGGCATTTAAACAACCCTGCATTTACACTATGTGAGGGGTGTCTCAGAACATTTCATGTACTCACTCTCTAGTTGTTCTGTCCCATTCTTGGCTTTCTCAAGGAGGGTTTCTGCCTCCTTCTTCATATCCAAGGCCTTCTGAATGCTGTTCTGCCCAGACTCCCCGCCCAGAGATTCCACCTTCATCTGCAGCTCATGGTAGCGCTTCTCTGTGTCATTGAGGCTCTGGGAGACCATGCAATATTGTTTATTATAGTTTATTAACTGTAATAAAAATCCTGGTACGGTTATGTTTTTTACATGTTTTAGGAAAAAGATGTTGACCACAAACTCACTTGCTCCAGTGATGACGCGAGTTCAGTCGCATTGCTTGCCAGAGCTTCAGCAACCTTTGCCATCTCTCTGTTCTGCTCCGTCTTGTTTCTCAGAGCTTCCACCCCCATGGAGAGGTTGTTTAAACGCATCATGACATCCATCTGCTTATCACCCAGCTGTGTCAGCCTCTCATCTACCTGGAAGGAAATCAGTTATGAATTAAGGGGTCAATATACTGTATTCAAATGCTGGAAAGAAAAAACAGCAGATATAATAAAGCATGCTAATGGCAGGGGGTCCACATGCCTGTAAATCAGTTCTGCAAGCAGAGGAATATGTTAATTAGTATGCTAATTTTTAGACACGCTATACCTCAGCAGTAGTGTTCCTTGTGCGGTTCAGGTTGTTGTAAGCTTCTTTAATGGCTGTTGCTGCTTTCTCTATGGCTTTCTCTGACTCATCCAGCGCCTGTTTGGTATTATTAGCTGTGTCGTTTACAGTCTCTGCTCGGCTCCTGCATAATGGCAGCACCAGAAATGACACAGATGGAAAATGTTTTTACTGTATGCTCTTCATAATGAGTAAGACAAAGCCACTGCTGCAGAAAGAGAACAGAAGAAGGTAGCGATCTTGATATGTGTGTGTACTTTCATCAGAATGTTCACGTTTCAAACAGTGTCTGAAATCCTTAAATACAACACAGAAATATAAGTATTAGAGCTCTGTTAATGTAAATTATGTATAGTAACTATAATAGAAGAAGATTTTGGCCACTTGGGGGCAGTGGAAACAAGCTTTCTATATGTTGTAGTATCATAAACTTCAAAAGAAAAAGTGTCTCACACTAATCCTTTAAAGTGATGGTTAATGGTGAAAGTATTGAGCTGCTTATTTATTCCTCCTGATTAATATTTTCTTCCAATTCATTTTATTGTGCTCTCCTTTGCAGAGAAAAGTCATGTTTTTATTTTCAAAAATTCACTTTAAATGAAAGGTGTTTTTGATTTTGGAGAAGGCTCTGACTGTGTGTGTGTGTGTGTGTGTGTGTGTGTGCGTGCGTGCGTGCGTGCGTGTGTGCACTTTTGTCTGTAGAATTACTAACTTGGCATCTTTAGCTTTGTTGAGCAGTTCTTTGACTTCACCGATGTGCCGTGAGGTTTGGTTGATGAGCCCCTCTATGTTGGTGATGTTGGAAAGGCCATCCTTTATCTGCATGATTAATTTGTCCACAACAGTCTTGTTGACTGGCAGAGTGATTGATAAGACCTGCTGAGCCACCTTCTCTATGCTCTCTGGATCTGCTCCCTCCTCTAGAAAGCACAGACTCATTAAACTCAAAACACAAAAACACCAGAACATCTTTTCTTCTACTGCAGAAAAAATGAACTGAGCTGAATTAGATCAGTTTAAAGTCTAGTCATATAATTTGCTTATCATACCAGTGAGAAAGTCTCTAATCTTCTTAATGAAATCTTTGAGCTTCTTGTTGTTTGTTTCAAAGTGGTCTTTCTTCTTCTGGGCTTTTTCCAGTGCATTCATTGTCTGGTTCTTCACATCCTGTGTCAGTGAGGCTATATCCTGGAGCTGGACACAGGAAAACAAGATGTCAAACAAGAAGGAAAGTTCACATTTGCTATACACATAAAGTCTCAGAGTCATAGAGGATAAGAAGCTATGCCATTCAAGGTACCTTTCTTGTGATGCCCTGCAGTTCCTCATTGGCTGCACTCAGACTGTTGCTGACGTTCTTGGCATGATTCAGTGCTGCAACAGAAGTGCTCACTGCCCCGTTGCATCCATCGCCTCCACACACACGATTGCCGTCATCGTCACGGCAACCTGCGCCGCCGCATTGGTTGTCCGGACAACTGCCATTAACAGTAGAATTTTCATAGCCACCGCATACCTACAGGGAGCAGCCATGCATCATTTTTCTTTCTTTTTTTTATTGTTTTCCATTTCATATAGGCCAGAAGGTGCTATAGGAAGAAAATGTGTATGCATGGACTACGTTTCCCTAGGCTCTGTGATTTTACAATAAAAATGAAAAAAAAAAAATCTATCAATTGAGTACAAAGATAGAGTAAAAATGAGCAAATCAGATTTTGTATGAAACATTTGGAACACAAAACTAATACTGGACAAAATAAGACAATGTTGTGAATAAATGAATGAAATAATAAATGAAACTCCCTGCTGTGCCTACTGTACCTTGTGACTCAGGTGATGGACTTTCTTATTTAGGTCATGGGCTTTCTGCTGCAGCTCTGTTAATGATTTGTTTTGAGCAGCGAGAACACGGAGGAACTTGTCTTTACTGTCATTCAGCAGGGCACCAGTGAGAGCACGGGTTTCTTTGGACTGTTCCAGTGGACCAGAAACTGAGGTGTTGCATTTGATCTCAGCCTCCACTGACTTCTGATAATACTTCTTCACTTTTTCAAACTGCTCTGTGATGAAACAAGAACAGGTGTTTGTGAATACTGAATGTGAATAGTGCCTAATTGTGTACTGTTTCTTACCAATTACCTGCAAATCCTGCGGTCTGTAAGTCATCCAACAGCTGCTTTTTCTGAGCCACAGTGGCATTGATGTCCCTCATCTGTCTCTCCAGGTCATTCAGGGTGTGTCTCAGTGCCCCATCTTTTTCTACTGTTGTATTTAGCTCTTGGGCAATGCCCATCAGACGCCCATCGGTCAGGGCAATCTCAGCCCTGGAATACACCGAGCAGTTGATGCCAGGTTAATTTAAAAAAAAAAAAAAAAAAAAAAAGAACAAAAAAAAAAAAATAAAACAGAGAAATCATCACCTGAGGTCATCAATGCTCTGTCCAATTAGTTCGTGGATCCTTTCACTGTTGTTTGTGTGGAGCAGATCCTTCACCTGTTCCAGCTTCCTCTCTAGCTCTTTGATGCGTGTGTCCTTGATTCCCGGTGTGACACCGCCCTCCAGGATCTTCTTCACAGTGTACTGTACGTTGTCCAGGTCCCTTTTGATCTGGCACATCGCATCATCCCACAGCTCGAAGCAGGGATGGCACTGGATACACTTGGGGAACATGCCGGTGAAGCCGCGAGCACATTCATTGCAATGTTTCCCTGCTGCTCCTTCTCGGCACTCGCACGCACCCGTTGTTCGGTCACACTGGGCCATTTCTGAGCCCAGGGGGTGACAGTTACACTCTGAACAAGAGGGGAACAAAGAATGACCAGAGGGAGGATACAAAAGAAAAAGGTCCAAAGACTTAAAGAAATACAAATCAGGTGTGACCTATTAGCAGAAATGGAACACAGTATTCATAAATATGTGGTCATTAGTATGTAATCAATGGAAAATACCAGCCATTGCATTTTCTTAATCTTAAAATAAGCCCTTTAAATCTATATAGTGAGCCGGTCTCCTTTCACACACTCCTATGTGTTACAGTAGCCCAATATAAACAACATCACATATTCTCTGTTCAGCTTTTGGATACTTGTTTCTTAAATTGATCCTTGAAGGTTATTTTGCTTTCAATGATAATAGATAATTAAGTATTGATCATATTGACACGTCAAATGTGCACACGCACACAAGTCTTAGCATTATAAATCTGCCCTAAGAAATAACTCTGTGAAGTGAATTAAGATGGGCTCATTTTGCAACATGAAGTAGATTGTTTTTGAGCTCTTGAAAGGAGTGAGGAGTGGATTTTGGTGTGACTGGTCATGGAACGCTGATGGATTGTTATTTCACGTCTAAACGTTACTGTATTACTCCTGCTTCAAAATCGAGACTAACCTGTCATATGTGATTTGTGTGGTAAAATGTTAAGCAATGCTGATTCCTATTCACACAGGATATCTGTGGGATTTGTCACAAGGTGAGTTACCTTGGCACTGCACCCGTGGGTCTCCCCAGTGTAACTCCTCACACTCAGTGCACTGTCTCCCCCCAAAGCCTGGACGGCAGTGGCACTGGCCTGTGAACTGTAGAAGACGGAAACAGATTGGAAGATGGGACAGGTAAGGATATACACTACAGTATATTAACAATGCAAATTTAAACTTTAACTTTTGCAATAACCGTTTTCAGGTGAAGGTCGTCCTCACCATGTTGCAGTGAGCTCCCAAGGAGTGCTGTGGGTCACAGTTGCAGGGTTCACAGCCCCGGTCTTGACCGAAGTTCCAGTGATTGTCAGCACACTGGTCACAGTTATGGCCAACCACATTTTCCCTGCAAGGGCAGGTACCTGTCTGCCTGTCACATTGACACTGTCCATCACTGCAGGCAGACTGGAGGGTGCCAGCAGTCACACAGGCACAACCTGTGTGACAGCACAAGCATGCATGTAGAAAAATCAATGCTTTAATAAAACATTTGAAACTGATTATAGACAACCATATTAGTTTTTAGATTTTTCTCTCATAAAAGCTGATAAAACAAATAGGAAATTCATAACAGAAAAATGTTAATGCTCATATCACCTTAAAAGACAAAAAGCAATACAAGTAGCTTTAGCTCCTATATCAGACAGTTACATTACGATGGTCACAATAACCAGAATATCTGCCATCACCACTCACATCTGCAGTCCTGAGTCAAAGCATTTCCAAAGTAACCGGCCTGACAGTTGGCACAGGATGGGCCATCAGTGTAATACAGACACTTCAGGCATTGGCCAGTTCTGCGGTCACATGACTCAGGGTCCTCGGCATTGATGTTGCCACTACATTCACAAGGTAAGCACTGACCACCAGGCTGCCCTGGGTTGCCATAGTAACCAGGGGCACACAGGTCACAGCGAGGTCCTATGCATGAAGGAGATAAAGGAGAAATGTAAAGAAATGTAAAAAGCCATGAGAAAACGTGCATATTGTTTTAGTGTGGTAGCTCACCATTGTAACCTGGTCTGCAGTTACAGATGATCAGATTAGCAGCGTGGTCTGCTTGGCAGGAGTGACCATTAAAATGGTCTGAGCCAGGGGTACCAGGGCAGGAGCAGGGCCTACAGTGATTCCCTGAGCCAAGCACTGGGTCTCCAAAGTACCCATCCACACACCTGAGACACACAAGGGACATGTTTACCATCTGCTTGGTAATGAAGGACCACTGAAATCAAGTCTAACAATGTGTGATCCTCACCGTTCACAAAGGTATCCTGCTGTGTGGTCCCGGCAGTCTCTACACTCCCCGGTGCGAGGGTCACAGATGTCTGCGTGGCCGTTACACTGACAGGGGCGGCAGCTGGGAAAGCCCCACTGTCCCGGCTGGCAGTCTGAACACTGACGCCCAGTGGCCCCCTGCCTGCACGGGCACTGGCCTGTAACTGGGTCACACTGGTGGCTCAGTGAACCCTCGGAGTGGCAGGCACAGGCTGGATGGGAGGAGATATTCAAAGGGTCATTCCATGATTGTTTATTAATTATCACTGTTTGGGCTTCCTACTGGAACCAGGAATATCAAACTGATTTAATTGATTATTTCACAGAGGCCTGTGAAAAACAGACAGACTCACTAGTACAGCCATTCACTCCAAAGCCGTATGTCCCTGGAGCACACTGGTCACAGCGTCGACCAATCACGTTGGGTTTACAAAGACATTGACCTCCGACCTTATCACACTCACCACTGAGGGAACCTTGAGGGTCGCACTGACACACTGGAGAGAACAAATTTAAGGCAAGAGAGAAATATCAGCCAAATAATAACAATCAAAAAAGCCACTATGTTATTTCAAACTGTTAACAGATTTGAACCCACATCTTCTTAATCTGCTCATTGGGGCGTTTCTGTTTCTACTTACCCAGAGCACCGTCATGAATGATGGATGAAATACTACAGATGAGCTTGGAGCACATCTCAGCCAGGATGGGCATCGGCGTGATCATGAAAGAATCCAGACACATGTAGCGGATCATCTCATCCCGCCGCCGCTCGGCCTCTGGCTCGTTGCCTTGGAAACCAGGAAGCTCAGTGTACTTGGGGATCAGAACCAGCTAATGGGGTACAATTAAACAATTAAAGGAAGGGATTATAGTTGTATTCTTTGTATGTTAGGAGCCATGTAGGGATATTAATCAAAGGGCCCTGACACAGAAAAACAAAAATGTGATGGTGCTTTAGAAAAGCGGTTTCGCTGCCCAAGATTTTTCAGTTATATTACAACTGTGCGTCAATGTGCTCAGGAGAGTGAGTGTAATTTAATTTTAAGCAATGTTTCAAAACATGATTTATTTACTGATTTGAAATCTGTTCCTAAACCTGGGTAAATTCATCATTTGCATTTTCCCATCATGAAAATGATGTGATCACTTTCTGAAATATGTTTGACCTGTTACTATTCCTGTTGTATCACCATCGGCCACCAGAGGCTCCCAGACTTTCCTTCTGTTCACCTGAGACTGCAGTGCACTGGACATCTACCACCCAGTCTTCTGCAAGATCACCTGTCGTGCCTTGTAACAACGTGTGCAGTTTTATGCTAAATTACTTCTTTTTGGACTCCTGCTTGGATAATCGGACTTCACCTTTCATCGGTTCCCTGTGGACTGCTTGCATTATCAAATTTCTCTGCTTGTGTCTGATCCCAGCATGTTCCTGTAAGCCTGGTTCCCTTCTTATTAAAATCACTCTCACTCTGTGCCACCCTCTCTCTCCCAGTGTTCCATAATCTAATCCAATGAATTAACCTCAAACAAAGCCAAGGCAGACCACTTGCTTAAGCCTCTGTGATATCGGTTTCAGAGACTAGTGCTACCTTTCAGGCAGACTGGGTGACGAGAGTGCTGATAGTGACAGCTTACCGAGTCAATTAGAATGAAGGCAGTGAGATGTCGGTGTGTGACTCCATGGCGCTGGAATCTGATTGCAATCACGTAACGATTACTAGGCTCAAAACAGAACGGTCTGGGCATCTGCACGAATCTGGGAAAACATAATGCATACAAAAACAATCATAGCTGCATTCTGTTAATTATAATGAGTTAGTTGAACATGGAATACATGATTTATTTTATTTCACACTTTAGTTTAATTTCACTGTTTCTCTCCCACAAGCCAAAAGCAACAAAATATTATCCAAATAATAATTCTAATAATGAATCAATAATACTACTACTACTACTAATAATAATAATAATAATAATAATAATTGTTACTGTTATTATTATAATAAATGAACTTGTTTAATTTCAAATTTCTCTTAATAATAAATAATATTCTCTTGTCTTTATGATGTTTTTGTTTTGGTCATTTCCTACTTTCCAACTTGCAGTTTGTTTCTGGAGGAACCATTGTTCACTCTGCACCTGCTTCCACTCCTCTGTCTGTGTTTTGGTCTCACTTTGCTAATTGGTTTTGGCTCATGGAGCAACCACAGACGAGAGCGGAAACCAAGCTACGCTCCACTGAGACGTCAGGATCTGGGCAGGGTCTGACCTCTTGGTTCCAGATGAGTTCAGACTCTGAAAGGCTTTTCAGCAGGTTAAAGCTAAACTGCCGCAGTGCTGGGCTTTCCCTGTTTCATCCTTTTGGTTTGATTAACATTTGATTCCAGCTGATCTGGAAACAAAACAGTGCAATTTGTTTTTCATATTAAATGTAAAGTATGTACAAATCATGCTGTAATGATTTAATTGTTTTTAATGATCTTCCTCTTCATGTCGATATGATTGTACCTATTAACCCTTTATATACATGAAAAATGAAAGTGCATGCTGTAACAAATATGATGGATTGTCTAAAAAAAAAAAATCATTCATTTTTCTTTATTTAGATCATTTATCAATGATTATCACCTTATTATTCTAAAAGATTTTGAAGCCTTGTAGAACATAAACAGGATAGGGACGGTGAACCAGCACCAGGTCTTGAAAATACAGGCTCTCTGCAAGATTGTGCCGTTTTCTGCTTGTCCCAAACAGTTCCTCTGATGTGCCTCTGATGTTTATTTAACTGTAGCTGAGTCTTACACAAGCTTCCTGGTATGTTTGCCATCCTATTAGCAAATCAATATTAAAACATACTGCAGGGTACAGAAGAATAACAATACAAATACATAACTGACCCACATAGTGCATACAAGCCAGTGCAGGTTTAATGATGCCATTTTTCCTGAGCAATAAAACAATACAGTGAGATCAGGGCCCAGGACACCTGAAGAAATACTTCAGAGACTAACCAAATAGGTTACCTGTTGTGGTGAGGCAGGGTCACTGTGTAGAGCTGCTCAGTAGGTAGGAGGTTCCCACACCGGAGACTGGAGGGCAGCAGTACAGAGGTAATACTAACTATGGCCTCCCAGTCCTCCGTGGACTACACACACACACAGACACACACACAAGGTATAGTTTAATTTAAAAAGTTAAAAGTTAGCAGTCTTATAACCTCAAACACACACATACAAACCTCTGGCTCATAGCGGATCACAATGTCATACTCCATGGCATAGGGAATGTTGTCAATGGTGAACACCAGGCCGGCACCATCTTTGACCCGGGCAAAACCAGGTCCTGTCCATGTAACCATGTGGCTGGGAGTGTGCTCTCTCTGAACAGTCCTGAAATCCGGCTGACAGAGACAGATAGGTTACCCACAACCAGTTTTCAACTATTACAGCTTCTACTTTGTACTTTTACAGTATATATTAAGGGACAAACTATGTGCATGCGGTGTAATAAAATGAAAGCCTGCGTCAGGGATATCAGAACATTTCACATCATATAACATTTTCCATCACTGGTGACTATTTATAAAAGTCAGACAATTATATATGTGAGTTCTTCACATCATATCAACATCTCAGCTGCTTTGATTAGGATTCAAATTTTTTACATAATTTTTTTACATCTGTTTCTATTTGGGTGGTCCTGACTATAACGTTGATCATTAGGACTCCAAATATCCTGACAGCCTTACACATTTATTTTTCTTTTTTCAGCTTAGATAATATGAACTGATGTAATTAACTTGACATTTCAGTATTTAATAAGGGTAAGTGCACTCAGTTTCCCAAACAGACACAGACAGCACATGACCACAAACCCTAAACTTAAGACTTTTTGTACTGTGCATGTACATAAGTAGCCAATTAACACTTCATGATTAATAGATTTCATTTGACGCCTGAAGGTATGATCATGCCCAGCCTAACCCGATAAACTACTGCTACTGACATTTAATCCATGCTAATGACTCTAAAAATCCTTCAAAAAAGCAGGATATTTCTTCTCTCATTTCTGAAGATTTCTAAAATATATAAAATACTGGAGCTTAGGGTGTCCAAAAATTCTTAAAACCTGAGACCCAATTAAGGATATAACATGTGATGAATGATCAAACATAGGTATTGCCTTATTTTAGGTTCAACAAGCCAAAAGCGTTGAGAACTGCTATTGTTTTTTTTTTTTTGTTTGTTACTTGCATCCTTTTTGGAAACAAGTATCTGTTACTGTCAACCAGAGATAAAAATCAATCGGTGCAAGTGGAGATCATACTGTCTGTCGAAGCTGTCGGATACGTGTCAACGCTGCATGATGTTGCTGCATGTTGGAAATGCGATGGTGACGCCGGTGCCTCCTCAGCTGGTTGCTGAGGTGCTCAACACAGTCAGTGTCTGCGTTAGGACGAACTTTGCCCTGAGAGGAGAGGAGGAGGAGGAGAGGGTTCATGATTAGGATCAGACAGAAAACTCATCCCATTTTACCTTCCTCATTGTGAAGTGTGAAGAAAGAAAAACAAAGAATGTGGTGCTGAGAGTGTGTTTTTCTTTGTGTGGGTCTTACTGCATACATTAGTGTGTGGGGGTGTCTGGCACACAGTGATCATTAATGAATTAGATTGGTATCCGTTCTGCCCCTGACTGTAACTTACAACTTCTGCACCTTTGTTTTCAGCATGTTCACTCATTTTCCATCCAGCATCAAAACAAACCAAATTCACTCAGAAAAACTCCTTCCATAACTTAAAGTCAATATTTTTCCCACATTCCTGTAGCAGTGATGTTGTCTGAGCTTGCCTGGAGGGCTGGATGAGGGAAGCGGAGGGGGTAGGGGTCTTATAAGAGTGAAGGATGGAAGGGGGTGGGTGGTGGTGAAGAAGACGAAGAGGAAAGAATGTGAGAAAGTCAGAAACGGTAGACGACAGAGACACTGATGCATGGTGGAGTGGTGGAGGGAAGAATGATAGGTAGGTAAGATTAGTCAGAGACAGCAGGAACATGCCTGTCACAGCTCATCACTCTTTGCTATAAAAGGCAGCTAGAGGAAGATTTAATGGAATATTAATACAAATATATAGTGCACTTGAAGCAAATGTCCCTTTAATAAAAAAAACTAGGATTATTTTGGCAAATGTAACACGTAACATTAAAAAAAATATAATCGGCAACTGTAATAATGCCACATTATAAAAATATAAATAAAATGTCCCTAATGTTATCATATTAAATATTATTTTTAATAAAGAAAAAAACTGTAAAAACTGGTTTTATTTATTTTGAGCAACGTGTGTTTGTATCACTGGTTTGTGTGACTTTATGTAGGTATAATTTAATCTCATTGTGCTGTGTTTTGTTTGCATTTTTAAATTAATTTGATCAGTTTAATCAGTGTTAGCAGTAGCTGTAGGTACTCCATAGGTACATTGTCTGGGATGATAATGCAGCTTTTTTTAAGATTTTTTTTAAGATCTCTCTTCCACAGACTTTTCCAAATACCTTTACAAAAACAAACTTGTTGTGAGTCTGAAAAACATGAAAGCAGCACCAGTTTCAGCCATAACATTATCCAAAGCTTGATGTTTGATCTGAACCTGTACAGTCTGCTTGAGATACAGAAGATTAGGACTTTAAGTGATATGTTGAGACAGGGTGCATCATGCATTTACTGTAGAGCTACAGTATATAACCTATGGATTTTGTAAATACTTCCTGAGAAAAAAGGATGGACAATATAGTTCACTACTCAAGGACACAGTTTATATGAATACAATGGTAATATAGTAGATACTGACTCTTTCAGAAAGCATGGACAGAAAAAAGCTTTTAAGCCAAAAAGTTTACGAGCTGATCGACTGTATTCTGCTAACTAACTAACGCATTACTGACTCATAGAGCTGTGCTCACCGGGAGGACGGGGTCATTCGGGGAGTGTCCAGTGGCATCTTCAGCTTCATATTTATAATAGTCCAGTGAAGCACAGAAATACCCAGGCTGCACCTCTGAACACTGTCGTCCAACCAGATGCCTCCTGCAGTCACACTGGCCATTTTCCATCATGCACCTTATGTAACATAAAATGGTAAAGTTTAAATATCACATATAACCAGTCTTTACGTTTTCTTCTTTTGCTCTCGCCTCCTGTATGATCTAGACTGAATTATCCTCAGTCTTACTTCAGGGGTCATTTGAATTGGGCTATTTAGGCATTTTGTATTTTATTTATTAAATAAAAGTATAAAACACCTCTTTCTCAAAAAGCTTATGTCTAAAGATAAAAAAATCTGTACCTGTTGTTGAATGCTCCACCAAAGTCACAGTCACATGGTCTGCAGCCAGCCAGGTCATTACTGAGCCCCCAGTATTCAGGCTATGGGGATAGAAATAAACCTCAAAACCAGGATGCACAATAACATATGTAGAATGTAGTTCTTACATTCAGCATCAGAAGTAAAACAGTTCATCTTGCACTGTTGGGAACCGTACTGTGCAAAGGTTTTAGGCATGTTACATCTTTGCTCATCCCATTCTCATCCGTCATGCAATACCATCATGGAGGCATCTGGTTCATTCTGCAGCATGAGATTAAGACCAAACATACAGCCACCGCAATAAAGGACAAGGAGCCCTGCCACAGATAGTCTGGTTTAACATCATGGAGTTAGTCTGGGATCACATGACGAGACAGAAGACACTGACAGCCTCAGTCCACTAAAGAACTGTGTTAAGATGCTTAAAAGAACTGTTTTAAGGGTGCTCACACCAGTATGGATTTAGTTTTTCTACACTTTGTACTAATTTACTCATTTAAGTTTTGACTAACCAAACATTGGTTGCAGTAGCGACCGGTGACGTATCTTTTGCAGGAACAGTCCCCACTGATTTGGTCACAAGGAGCCTCCATCAAAATGATACCACGGGGGTCGCAGTTACAAGCTGATGGAGAAACACATACAAAATGGTGTGTTAATTACAGATCTTAAATTCAGATATATTTTTATATTCCAAAATGCTAATAAAAATTCTTTTCATCCCAGTTCAAACACACATCCTTTCAATGACACACACATACGTACGCTGGCAACCCAGTGAGTCGTTTTGACTGAGTCCATAGAAACCCTCCTTGCAGTTGTCGCAGCGCATGCCTTTGACATTGGCTTTGCAGCGACACTGTCCTGCAATCAAACCCGTGTTCAAGTTGGTGTGACTGTCGCACACTCCTCCCTCAAGAGATCCCACTGGGTCGCAGTCACAGGCTAGAGGTCAGAGGAAGTAAGAAGGAGAAGAAATTTGTGCTTTGTTTTATTACATGCTGACAAAATAAATAAAACAATGCATCAAAAACCTTTTCAGCTGTAGTAACTTCACTTTTCCCCATTTTTATATTTGACATCAGATGAACAAAGGACACCATTCCCTGCGATATCAAAGTGATCATCCCCACATGATGGCTGAAAACATTTTGACTCACCGACACAAACTCGTGGGTCCCTGATATCCTTATTAGGGTCTTGGTAGTAGAAAGGTTTACACATCTCACAGTTGCGCCCCATGGTGTTGTGTAGACAACCGTCACACACTCCTCCGCTAACGTTGCCTGTGGCCAAATACACCGCCATGTCGAAGTGACACTGGTTTGTGTGGCCATTACAGTTGCACTCTGTGGAAACAAGGAAAGAAGACTAATTAGATGCATGCAAACATTACTTTGGCTATAAGAGGTAACTGCAGTTGTCTTACTTAGGGCCAGTTGGGATTATCCAATATAATGAGAGCATTTGATCATCAAAAAGCTATCATCAAAATGTTGCAAAAAAGTGCGTGTGTGTGTGTGTGTTTGTGTGTGTGTGTGTGTGTGTGTGTGTTTCACCTCTGCATTTGTGTGGGTTCTCTGCTTCTGCTGGTCTCCAAGGCAGATCGCTGTGGAAATCTCTGCAACGTTCGCAGTTCAGGCCCTCAGTATTATGTTTGCATACACAGCGACCGTGGATCTGGCCAATCAGAAATGGTACGTGATTTTGTGTACTGAAAAAATTAGGTTTCCATTACTTTCTACAGTTCATTTCTATGCTCTCATAGAATATATCAGTTTAGTATTTAGTCCCACAGACAACTTGGCTGTGGGCGACACAGTATTCTGGTAGTTTGCGCTATCGCCTCGTAGCAAGAGGATTCTGGGTTCAAACCCAGGCCTGTATGTTCTCCAAACACCTGTGTGCTTTTTTTCCAGCCTCTTCTCACAGTCCAATGACATCCAGGTTAGGTGTGAGTTAAGGTGTGTGTTAAGACTTAGAGTGGTTATACAATCCACTAACTTACCATGCCGCTTTCGCGGGCATCAACCCCTGGTACTGGGGCGCACTCTGAGGCATGTCCGTAACAGAAGCAGCTCCCTCTGATCACCAGCTCGTAGATGGCGTAGTAATACTTTTGCAGGACATCAGAGCGTCGGTCCAGCAGGTCATCACCCAGGGTGTTGAGTTTGGTGAAATTAATACGCAGGTTTGTGATACGCAAAAGTTCTGTAAAGAAGAAAAACTGATTAATGAGGTTTAAGTCATGCATTTACCCATTTCAAGCTGCAATACAATACACTTGAACTTCAGTACACAAAATAGTAGCTTTTTATAGTTTTATGCTTATTGTTTCAACTTAGTTATTATAGTTACTGCCAAACTTAGCGTTTACTTTATTCCCAAGCACCACTGTATATGCATATACAGTAAAGATGTGACATATCAAGAAGTTGTCCAGTATCTGGGATCCAGGTGGCATGGCGAAAGTTGTAGTGCAGTATGGGTTTCAGTGCTTTCCCCCACTGCTGTGCTAAATTTCTGACTTATGTGGTCTTTGTTTATAAAGAAATATGACTTTTCTATGACATTTTGAAAAAAGGACTGTTAGTGGTCTGTATATGAAGAGCTAAAAGTCTTGACTGACCTTGAATGTCCAGGCTGTAGGGGTCTTTCACATGAATGGCAGGATCCAAAACTTTAAAAATAACCTTGAACACAGAAGAGAATTTTTTAGTTAAAGAAACACCCATTAAATTAAGAGATAAAAGTGTGTTACATCAAGATAAAAAAAAACTGCTGCTAACCAAACATTTTCATGTAAAACAAATGCTTCTTCAAAGGTAGAAATCACCTGCTAAAATACAGTTATAGATGAATATACAATATAGATGAACACAACAGTTACTGTATTACTGTCTGGACAAATCAAAGTATCTTCAAGCTGCACTCGTTTTATGAAAATCAGTTCTAGCATTTCTGTTTGTTTAATGCGGTGTATCACAAGTTGGAAAGTATTGACAACAACAAGAGTTAAAAATGACTGCTACTAGCTCCTTTCAAGCCTCTTACCTCTCCATCAGTGGAGGGTTCGATGTCGGAGTAGCGTTCCTCACAGATGATGTCATTGATGCGGTGCAGGCCATTGGCGGGGATGCGGGGGAAAGTTCTGGTACAGTTTGAGGCAAAGTAGCGGTAGGGGCGCCATGTGCGGCCAAAATCAGCTGAACGCTCGATGATCATAGCTGCAGGTCGGAAAGTCTGAGTAAGTAAAGAGAGAGACAACTCAATATGAACATATTTCAGGTTAAACTGTTAAGTTCTGGATAGTATGAGAAAAATGTCATATTTGTGATTAGGTGATACAGTGACTGCTTTATCTGGTTTCATGTTTCCTTTACTAACAGTAGGACGATGGCTTCGTGCCTGAGGGAATGCAGCTGCCAAATATCTGAGTGTACACAACAAACACACACCAGAACAAGTATGCAGCCAGACATGCTTCAGCACATACAGTATCTCAAACAGAGGTCTGCATAGATGCACATGCACACTGGCACCCACATACATTGCAAAAAGTGTGCACACCTTGAACTTCATTATGAGATGTGTGAAGTGGAATTCAGCCTCCAGGTTCATTCTGATGCTGACGTTCTCCTCTCCTGTGGAGGAAGTAACTGTCAGTGAGGGTCATAACGGCACAATTCACGTCTCGCGTCCTAAAGTCATTGTGCACCTGACTAACACCTTTCCAACATCACAATTTTTGAGTCTTCTGATATGACTCTTCTGAGGTCATGGATTTAGCTACAGTATTGAACTACTTTATTATGATGATGTAACTCTCACAAACAAGAAGAACAAGCACATTTTCCACATACACGCTTAGGACAGATAAAACACATTCATGTTCTTGTATAGGGTTAGAAAGTACACACCATTGACAGACTGCCACCACGTCTTGTCTCCATTGCTGTCTGTGAGGTAGATCACATTTTCGATGCGGTGGCTGTTTCTGTGGCGATTTGGGTCGTAGCGATGCTGGGAGTTACACTCAAAACATTTATCTGACTCCTGTCAAAGTGGAAGACATTTGCACATATGCAGCCACAAGGAATAAAATTAGGTAAGACAGTGACTTGTTTTAACACTTATATTCATAATATTAAATGACAGAAAAATGACCACGCTGTACAGTAAGCCATCCACTAATAAGCCACCTCATAGGGAATATATTCAAACCAGTTACTCAAATAGCACCTGAGCCTGTTGTCAAAAAATAAATAAATAAATCAATAATATATTGCTAAAATGCATTTTGTCTACACAAGTTGTGTCAGAGAGCCTGGACTGTTTGAACACTGGAAAAAAGGATTACAGAAAGAACAGTCAGAGGGAGAGAAGATAAGACAATGCGTAAAACAAGGAGGAAGAGAGAAGGAGGTAAATGAGAGGAAGTGCAAGAGAAGGAGGCTGCAGTGAGGATAAGAAGCAAAAAAACAAAAAAAAGACTAAGAACTTATTACTGTGAACCCAGTGGTGGCATATGGAAATAAAGTGAGCCTGCCCAGTGCTCCGGGGGCGTGCCAAGAACGCTTTTTATATTTTCATGGCTAGGCTTGCCTGACACACCTGTGGTGCACATGAATACTGGGTGGGATCAGAATGAGTACATTATCAAATGACTGGGTTACAGGGTGTTACAGGCTAGTCACGTTTACTACCTTCATCCCATTTAAACACAAGGCTCTCCCCATCATGACACACTGACAGAATTTTCCTCAGAGGAAGCTTTCAGGCAGGGAAAGACCTGTGGTGCTTTAAGCTAAATGCTAATGTGCTAACAGTGACAATATCAACATGCTGATGTTTAGCAAGCATCACCATCTTAGTTAGCACTCAAAGTAAAGCTGAGACTGATAGGAGTATCAATCATTTAGCAATCAAAAGTGTCATTTCTAAAGCTATGCATCCAACATGCCTGATTTTTCCACAGGATCTCAGTTCTCACTATGGAAATGTGCAACACAAAAAATAAGCAATTAAATAATAGGACCAACAACAAATATGCACAAATATAACTTCTATGCATACATGTGAATACCTGATGAGCCTACACTATATTTCGGTTGCATCAGCAATTGTAATTAAGGATAATAAAATAGATGTTTACAGAAAGAAAAAGTGGAAGAGCTCAGTCTTCAGGGCCAAGGCATAGATGGGATGTACTTAAAGTTAGAAAGGGAGGGTAGAGAAAGGAATAGTGCAGGTGAGAGAAGTAAGTATGAAGAGAGAGTGATGGTGAAGGACAAAGACGGGAGGCTTGGAGAATGAGGTAGATGCTGAAAGGGAGGTGCATTTGAGAGGGGGCCATTAAGAGGGGAGAAGGGCACAAGAAAGAGCTGAACAGGGAGATGAGGGTAAGTTGGCACAGAGAAGCAGTGGATTCCAGTGCAGCGTTTCTCAATTAGGTTGTTGTCAGGGGTGATTAAGCCTGTAACTACATGGCTGTTAAAGGATTCTGCTGAAAAGAAATACTTAAAGCGTGCTGAAAGTGGTGTGCGTAGATGTATGTGGATGTGCATGACCACACACGCACTCTCTCCATTTGTATAGATGTAAGTCTAAGTGAGTGTGTGTTTTTATTAACATGCATGCTTGCCTTTTACATCTACCCTCCATAATCCCAGCACAAATCTGCTCAGACACTCATCTCTGAGCCCAGCTGCTGAAAAGCTCATTCCTTTCTGTACAGTACCTCATCCTTCCTAACACATTGTTCCATCATTAGACAGCACTGAGCTTTTCCTGCAGCTTCATCACTGGTCCCATATTAAGAGAAAGATTTCAGCAATTTTAAACAGAAAAAGCAAACCACTTAACCCAAAAGCATTTGCAACTTTTGGTTAAGGAATTTTTATGTAGGAAGTGTCTATAGCTTTAATGTTCATACAAGCTCAATAACAATCTGATTTAAGTCTTCAATATAGAGAATGGACACCTGCCTTCCAAGATATGTTGTACCAACAAGACTACTGGACATTTGTTATTATGGAAGCTACAGTACCTTAAACACTCTCATTCTAATACGTCTTCTCATTCCAGGACACTGTAAAGCTTCAGCTGGTGCTTGATGTAAGCTTGTGTGGCTTTAAGACCTTCCCTCCCTCCTCTGAGCTCTTATTTATCACCCATTAGTCAAGCCTGGTCAGCCCAACTACTCGGCTTTCTGCCCCAACAATACACTGATGTAAGTCTGATCTTGATTTGAAAACACTTCTTTGTCACAGTAAGATGGAGGCTTTACAAAAACTAGCAAATCCTACCTCCCTCACCCAGTTTCTTTTCCACTACAGCGCAAATCTGAAACCGATTTCCCTGCTGCTAATACTTCACTTCACCCCCGCAATGCTTTTTTCTCCACTCCCATTGATCTACATTAATGTACCTACTGCTTTTGCCATTCCTTTCAATGTTTTCTAATGTTCTTTTTTTTTTTTTGGGCCCTTTCTTTCGACATAGAAATTTGTCAAAAGTTAGTTACATTCATTTATGTCTAAGGGCCAAACCAGGACCCCTGGTTTATACAGTTCTTTTACACATTTGGCAGCTAACTAAAATGCACTGCTTCTCCAGGCACACAAGTTAAAAGCTGTGCATAAAAACTCTCTATTCTGATCTCATGAGCAACATAACCTGTGAATATTCACATTAATCACAAACTAAATGAAAACTAATGGAGTGAGAGAAAAAGTGTTTGGTGTAGGCCTCTAGAGGAACTTCTCACAGACCAGATTGAAGATTTATGAAATAACAGGTTGTCACCCTATCCTTCCCTTTACTGTGACAGAGGGCCTCTCACCAATCAGAGAATGTCAATCATGCTCACCTGGAAGGTGACCTGCCCTGCAGCAATGGAAGCGCAGGCATGTAAATGCAGAAGCATGGAAATGCATGTAGTTTACATGGTATATGTCAACATGATGGTGAACATGTCAGGAGTCGTGTCATGTAGAGGCAAATAGAAAAACAAGAGCTGCATACTGTAGAGCACATTGTCTCACCCCATCCAGGTGTGAAAAAGGAAGTGTAACAAACAAACTGCCTGTACCTACAGCAATCAGCTGTATGTCTATTTCATAAAAATATCTGTGCTAAGATTTATGCATGAAGTCTGGAGGGCTCCACACTGGAAATCTTCCACCTTATATTGGTCTCTATGAAGAGGAACATTCAGCAGCTATAGTGGTGATACCACAACTAGAGTGGGGAGGCTGTTGAATTTGTCTTAAGAAAAAAAAAAAAGAAAAGAAAAAAAAGGAAACTCCTTCAGCAAATTCACAGAAGGTGCACGGTGAGCTGCAGAGTCCCAACAACTACTACATTGACTCCTGTGTCCAGAGTTTGAGGCAAGTGGTAATAATGTTGTGACTGATCAGTACAACCCAACAATACAGTGATGTACAGTAAGTCTGCACTGCACCTTTCTCAAACCAGTTGATGGGATGAGGTGTGGTGAGGTGAAAGATCTTTATCACAAAGTGAAGAGTCAACGAGAGAACAGGATCAAAAAAGACAGGGTTAGGGAGAGATAAAGAAACGTAAAGAGAAACAGAGAGAGGCAACTGGAGTGTGTGATGAAGGTGTGGCTGACTTATGTGTCCACACCTGTTGCCTGATACTGAAAAGCTGGGTAGTGACAGGGGGCTTGGCTCATGGAAACTGGGCAAGGAGCAGACAGATGAACAAATAAAAATGGAACAGTACAGGTTGAAGATTGAAGGGTGGGTGATGGTTGAGTGCTTAGAAATGAGAACAAACATTCCAGTTTTTCTTTTGTATTGATTACAGGGTGTAATGTACAGTATTTTGAAGGGGGAGGCTGGGTGCTGAGAGATGGAACAGAAGCAGTGAATTTTTTTTTAATAACAGTGACTGAATATTCTAGCTGTGGAAAAAAAAAAATCAATGGGAATTACAGCACAATGGCATTCAAGGCTGACATGAAGGCAGGAAAATAATGCACGTGGCCAGTCTGTCATTAACCTGAAGGAATGAATTGGAAATCAATCTTTTCGTAGGATATCATTACCAAATACTCCATTGGTACTTGTATGCCCAGGGCAAAAATACTGGTGCTTTTATTCAACCTACAGCTGAAATTATTGTTATTATTATTATTATCATTACCATCGTTATTATATTTAGTCCTATTATTTCAACTTCACTGTGTGTTCTGACCTGCAGATGGCTGACAATGCAGTAGTGCTCTGGTCCATTTAGTCCACACGTAGAACTGGCACTAAGGTTGACAGCCCGTCCAATCAGAAGATTTCCTGTTGCAGGGTAACAGCTTCCCTCTGTGCAGCCATGAGGACCTGATGGTAGCTCCTGTCCAAACATGCCAGGAGCTAGAAGAAGGGGGAAGGAGGGGAGAAACAAAGGAAGGAGTAATTATTCTAATAATCATGGTCCCAACTTGATATGTGAAGTTATGCACACTGTGAGAACCTGTCATTCTTCACTGTATGGAAGAAATTGTTTTAAACACAAATTAATTTCATCTGAAATATTGGTTTCAGATTTCATTAGAAAGTATTCTTCACACACAAAAATGGAGCAGAATGTGGTAATGTATCACTTCTCCACACAGCATAATAGGCAATTTACATTTGCTGTAGAAGATCTAAGCACATGTTTTAAATGCCCAGTGCACCTTTGTTTTCAGGTATTTACCTAAGCAGATCTCTGCTCAGTTAGTAGTTCTATGGTGCATACTGGGAATTACATGCTGAGATCAGACTGTGCACAGTGCATGTATTTATACTAAACTGATGTTACTGAACATGAAATTGTCCCTGGGGCATCTAGATGGTGCTCATTTAAAGTAACGAGGCACATTATGTCTGCGAGAAGCAGGCTCAACAGTTCAAGCAGAAAGAGCTGGTTTCACACAGGATGAAGCTGGAGAGAGAAACATTAACTGAAGGTCACAAGATTATACATAGTACAAAGTTAATGTTTTCATGATTCCTTTGCTCTGGGAAAGCATTGGGAAAGAACTGCCTATTTATGTGGAGGGAAACAAAGAAGATAGGAACCACACCTGCTGACTGATTTGAAGAATACAGGCTTTCATAAAGTCAAGAGAAGGGATAAGAGTATATAAAGAGCCAGATCAATGTTGAGAGCATGTTTTGTAGGAGATATTCTTTGTATTGTGCGCCGTGCATAAGCAATGTACAGAGACTAATACTGTTAAGAGTTTTTGTCTAAATCTGTTAATTCATTATAAAGTCACACTTTAGTCACACAGTGACTTCAGACTTGTCCTTGGAAGACTAGGGACTTAACTTGGACTCCATATTTAGGACTTATAGGCAACTTTTATAGTTTTTTAGTCTTTAGAGTTTTTTTAGTACATTAAATGATGAGTTGAATAACATTCCCAACTGTGACTGTGAAAAATACATCACAGGGTCACAAACATAATGCAATGAGCAGATATTTTGATTTTACAAGCTGGGTGTTTATTCACAGTTAACTCCTTAGCACCACGTTGACGAAGAAAATATTACAGATATTGAATGAAATTAGGTAGAGTACATCATTTGGGCAGAGAGAATACCCATTATGATTAGGCTCAACTTCAGAGTTCAGGTACAGTGGGTACGGAAAGTATTCAGACCCCTTTAAATTTTTCACTCTTTGTGTCATTGCAGCCATTTGCCAAAATCAAAAAAGTTCATTTTATTTCTCATTAATGTACACTCAGCACCCCATCTTGCCAGAAAAAAACAGAAATGTAGAAATTTTTGCAAATTTATTAAAAAAGAAAAACTGAAATATCACATGGTCATAAGTATTCAGACCCTTTGCAGTGACACTCATATTTAACTCACATGCTGTCCATTTCTTCTGATCCTCCTTGAGATGGTTCTGCTCCTTCATTGGAGTCCAGCTGTGTTTAATTAAACTGATTGGACTTGATTAGGAAAGACACACACCTGTCTATATAAGACCTTACAGCTCACAGTGCATGTCAGAGCAAATGAGAATCATGAGGTCGAAGGAACTGCCCAAGGAGCTCAGAGACAGAATTGTGGCAAGGCACGGATCTGGCCAAGGTTACAAAAGAATTTCTGCAGCACTCAAGGTTCCTAAGAGCACAGTGGCCTCCATAATCCTCAAATGGAAAAGGTTTGGGACAACCAGAACTCTTCCTAGACCTGGCCGTCTAGCCAAACTGAACAATCATGGGAGAAGAGCCTTGGTGAGAGAGGTAAAGAAGAACCCAAAGATCACTGTGGCTGAGCTCCAGAGATGCAGTAGGGAGATGGGAGAAAGTTCCACAAAGTCAACTATCACTGCAGCCCTCCACCAGTCGGGGCTTTATGGCAGAGTGGCCCGACGGAAGCCTCTCCTCAGTGCAAGACACATGAAAGCCCGCATAGAGTTTGCCAAAAAACACATGAAGGACTCCCAGACTATGAGAAATAAGATTCTCTGGTCTGATGAGACCAAGATTGAACTTTTTGGCGTTAATTCTAAGCGGTATGTGTGGAGAAAACCAGGCACTGCTCATCACCTGCCCAATACAATCCCTACAGTGAAACATGGTGGTGGGAGCATCATGTTGTGGGGGTGTTTTTCAGCTGCAGGGACAGGACGACTGGTTGCAATTGAAGGAAAGATGAATGCGGCCAAGTACAGAGATATCCTGGAAGAAAACGTCTTCCAGAGTGCTCAGGACCTCAGACTGGGCCGAAGGTTCACCTTTCAACAGGACAATGACCCTAAGCACACAGCTAAAATAACAAAGGAGTGGCTTCGGAACAACTCTGTGACCGTTCTTGACTGGCCCAGCCAGAGCCCTGACCTAAACCCAATTGAGCATCTCTGGAGAGACCTGAAAATGGCTGTCCACCAACGTTCACATCCAACCTGACAGAACTGGAGAGGATCTGCAAGGAAGAATGGCAGAGGATCCCCAAATCCAGGTGTGAAAAACTTGTTGCATCATTCCCAAGAAGACTCATGGCTGTACTAGCTCAAAAGGGTGCTTCTACTCAATACTGAGCACAGGGTCTGAATACTTATGACCATGTGATATTTCAGTTTTTCTTTTTTAATAAATTTGCAAAAATTTCTACATTTCTGGTTTTTTCTGTCAAGATGGGGTGCTGAGTGTACATTAATGAGAAATAAAATGAACTTTTTTGATTTTGGCAAATGGCTGCAATGACACAAAGAGTGAAAAATTTAAAAGGGGTCTGAATACTTTCCGTACCCACTGTACATCAAACACATGTGCATCCAACATGCGTGTCACAGTTTGCATAGTGTATATTAAATGGAAGCCAGGCTCAGAACGGAACAAGGGGAGAGATTCTGTAGAAAGAATAAAAACAAATAGTAAAATTATTGTTGTTGTTGTATAATGTTTTAGATAATGCTCAACAACCCACAAATCATGACTGTCTAAGAAGAAGCTTGTTAACTGTAAATTTTCTTGGTTCCTTCAAAGCCCCTCTCCCATGTAAACACTGAGTCCAGATCACTGATTGTGAATAACAGGCCTCATTAGGGTTTGTGAGAGAGGCAGTGAAGTAAAGGAAGAGCAGAGACAGACAATGAGATAAATTATGGACCAATATTACACAAACAAGAGGTGAAAGCTCAAACAAGCACATGTGATCAAATGTGCATGGCTAAGAAAAACACAAGCCTCCATAATCAGGAGTGCACAGGGTGACAGGGAATAAGAAATGTTGATAGTGGTGCTGTAACTGAAAGCCTTTCATGCTGTTGATCTATGAAAATAGACGGCAACATGTTGAGACATTACAGGAAAGACATGGGCGGTTTGAGATGGAATCAAAAGCATCTTCTTAAAAAAAAAAAAAAAGTGCTTCCCTGCTTTAAACAGACAGCTCTCTAATGGCGGAGGACTCTCAAATACTCATATATGTCATTCTGTGTAACATTTGTAGCATTGGAAAATATATATGATTTCTGTCATAATTGTTTCTTTGTGAAGGATATGATTGATGAAATCTTTTGTTTATGTGATTGTTCTGTCACACAATCCTCTGTGTGGAAGATAATGGTACAAAGGAACATAGTGTATCTCATAATGGTAAATTAAACTCAATGAATGCTTTTGTTGAAGCTGAAAATAACAATGACATGCACCCCTCCCCCCCAACCCAAACAGCCCCTCCAATGCGGAAACATGAAAACCGAGAGCTGTAACTGGCCTCACTTCACAGGTACGACATTGCACCACTAGTTCACTCACTGGCCAAATAACTTGCCTTAACACACAATTCTTACTGCCAGGAGCAAAAAGTAAATAAAGCTGCAATCAGTTTCTAAATATAGCCATGTTGATTTGTAATCTATTAGAACTTGTTCTTACAAAAGTTCAAATTTTCATATTTTCTTGTCACAGATTTACCTGATATGTCTACCCTGGTGTTGTATATTAAAGGCTGATAAAGAGAGTCAAGAAGTAGCATCCAGATGTGTTATAGCCTCCTGTCCAGACAGTCTGTGTCTTAGCACATAACCCTCACAACAGTCGTATCTAACAGTCATAAATTACCCCGTTTTAATTACTGACTGAGGTTGTGATTTTGTGAAGACTCCAGACTCCACATGAGTGAAATGTTGCCAGGACATTCCCTCTCTAATTCAGCGTGTCGGGCTCTATAGAGCACTGACTCATTTTGCAAAAGATGGTTCTGACATCTGAAGTGTGACAGTTGTGTTTATCTGTTTGCTGCTGGAGACATATCCTTTACTTGGTTTTCACCTGTCCTGACTAGCATGGAGAATGTCAGAATATGCACTTGCATGTGTGCACTGGACTGTTTCATTTGTACATGCACTAACATACTGTCCATATCATTATGTGTTTGGTTGTGTTCTCAGTTGGTGCACAAGAATACTGAATGTCAAAAACTTGAAGTCCTCTGTGCAAATGATGTTTGACACCAGCTGGTTTACTAGTGTGTGATTACAGTACAGCACATGGCAGTCACAAGTAAACACTATGCCGCACCATGATAGGAATGCAGGGAGAGTAAAATGTTTATCCTTAGAGAAAAACTTTCCAGGTGTCACTGTGGTGAACACAAAGGATGCAAACACACACTTGACCTCTGCGCACAGACACACATCTAAGTAGGTGCTTTCTATCTAGTAAAGGTCAAAGAATAAAGCTACAGATAGACATATTGGAAAAAAAAAAAAAATCATCCCTATGTTAAATGTTCGCTAAATTGGTAAAACATTTTACTGGAGTGGCAACAGTGGAGCAGGACAAGGCAGGAATGTAAACAAAACATGTTCAGGGTGTCACAGTATTCAGTGTTAACAACAAGCCTCAAGCTCTGAGATTCACATTTTATTTTGTTTCACTGCCAATTTTCTGTCATAAGTGATTTTTCTACAACACACTTCTCTGAGACATCTACAGTTAGTGAATCCTAACGTCATGCTTTTTATGGACTGCATATACAGTGTGTTATATTAAGAGTTTATCAAGTCTATGTTAACCTTGTCCTTGTTTGTATATTTTTTTCTTGGCTTACTTTTCTTTAACAGGGTCACTTGCTTTCTCAAAGTAGAGGCTGTAAATTATCCTTGGTATCTATCTGTAGTAGTAATAAATATTTACATATTTATCTGTAGTAAATATTCATGTGCTTGTTGACATGTTGAATGGTAAGGAGCAGTTCAAAGTGTCAGCCTGTTCCCTGTGCAAACTATAAATGTATGTTGATACGTTTATACATTCTGCAGGTTGCTCACCTTGCTCACCTATATCCAAAAACAACTTGGTTTAGCTCAGGAGTGTTAAGGTTAATTAAGTCTCACTGGGAGAGAAGGCCACAAGACTTCCAATGTGAAAACTCTGGATGATGTCATTGTTGTATAAGTTTTCAGTTAATTATCTATTGTGTAAAGTATTTATTAGGAAATAATGTCTCTAATGTCTCTGCCACTATTTTAAAATTTAGGATAATCTACTGAAATCTGAATGGTTGCCTTTGTTGTCTGCAAACGTATCTACACACGTTGTTTGTGTACTTTATTTTTACCGTTTATTTATTTCCCCCTGCCATTATGTGCTAGTGCAGCAAGCACTGGGCATATTTAATTATGGGTCTGGTCAAACCAATCCCAGTTAATACTGGCGGACACCCTGGTACAGATGTTCATTCTTTCACTGGTTTATTACTGTGAGTGGCAGGACGGCCATATCAAAATTACACACGTTGGCATTTTACTCCCCCACAGTCTTGTTCTAGTTAATAATAAACACACACTGACACATATTGTAAGTGAGTTAGGAAAGTATGGCTTCCCTAACCAGTCTCTATATTAACCCATGCATGTGGCTAAAAGTAAAGACAAGAATTTCTGTGTTATGCCTCCATTGAAATTTAAACACAAAAACATGAATCACCAGGGGCCAAGTCCTAACATTTAACAGTGGCGGTGCACTTTACGTGTGGCCTTTTTCAAAAATACCCCTCAATCACCAATTAACCCTGTGAAAGCCCGTTTCTGCCTCGGAACCAGCTCTGCTGTCATAGTCTATCATTAAGTTATTATTAAGGTTTTTTTAATTACAGCGACCTTGTGTGTGTTTACTATGAGTCAGGGATTTGTACTGGAAAAAGATGGAAAGCAACTCCGCTGGAAGCTGCATGTTTGATATCACAGTTGGCTACAGACAGGTTAAAGACATTGACATTAACTGTGAGTTCAGGCAAGGTTCAATGTTGGTTTTAGTCTCTATACAGGGAGTGTTGAGAATACAATAGTATAGAAATAACCATCCTTATTCTTTAGGGTCCTAATTTGGATACAGTGTTATTCTTCACTATACTGTGGCAAAGCTAGTAATAATTTGTATTACTATTATTATTGTTTACCCATCTTTTTGCCTGGATAGAAAGGCAGCATGCACTAAACTTTCACGTTAAACATTCACTTCCTGTTCCTTAAAGTAAACACAATCCAGTACAAACATCTGTGGTTACAGCTCAATCCTGCGATTAGTGCACATGAAATAATGAAGGATTAGACCTAATGGCAATGTACAGGTCTGAAGATTTCCTTTGGCTTTGAGTCTACTATGGTAAAAGCAACACCACATATGGGTTTAAGGCTCAGAAGGAAATGAGATAAGCTGCTGCTTATGCGACTTGGCTCACATGCCATATGATGTGTGTTTTTTATTTTTACTTTTGAATAAAATTCATTTGTTGTGCTGATTTAAGTTCCTCCATATTAGATCTCACATATGTTTAAATAAAATCTTACTGACATATAAAGGCACAAACTCAATGGAAACAAATCAAATACTAATTGGGTTTGAATTTATATTACTGTGCAAAATTTACATAGAATTAAATCACATAAAGCCAGTGTTGTAGGTATGATTATGTAGAGGAGAGGTGAAAGCACCTGTTAAACTAATGGACAAACTGCCCTATAGCTTCTACTCACCCAGCATGAGGAGACTCAGATACACAGCCATGGTGGGCATCAGGATGCCTGCATGCATGGACACCAATCTTCTCCCTGGCTGCAACAAACAGACATAAATCATTTGAGAGTCTAACAAAGCCATTTACTAGTATTATTATTATTTTGCCTACAAAGTGCGGTGGTAAAGTTTGGTATTAAAATACTTAGCAAAGCAGCATTAAAGGCTAAAAACCTGAACTGCTACTGTGGTGCAGGGCATTCTCTGAGGTGACTTTGTCTTCACACTGAAAAAACAAAAGGCCTCTTCTCCGTCCTCAGGCAGGAGGACGGTTTTTATTTCACACGTACTGTAAAACGCTTTCGCAGCCTACATAAGTCAGAGGGAGAGCTGCTTTGTTTGTTTTAATATGAATGTCTTCAATTTCAAGAACTCTTTCTTCAAGAAGAATTTAACTACACTTACTAATCTGAGTTAGTGAAAGCATTTTTCACTCACGTGGCCCCACACTCACACAGTCAAAGGCAGAAGCACTGACGAGTGACCCGACAACAGTTCAATAGGTTTACACATGTATTAACTTGGCGATTGTATTCCTAACAATAAGGTATTTATTTTCATGGCATTTAGATGCAAATGCAATATAACAGCTTGAATAATTGTGTATTCAAACAGCTCATATTAATCAGCTGCTCCTAAAATAAACTTGAACAGCAGTGACATTAAATTGGTTTTCACTCGAGGTTAATTATGGTGTTCACAAAACATTATTCATGCATGCAGAATATCATCATATATAAATATGTTTTACTTTAAATCCTCATTCAAGGGTAGAAAAAAAAATTCACCTGTTACATCCAATAATTTATTTGAAATCTAAAAATACTTTTTCAGGAGATTAAGCTGTTTGTTTTACAAGAATGTTGAGGAGTTGGACATGTTTTTTATATAAGATATACGAATAATAACTAATAATGAAACTGAGGTAGTGAAACACTTTTTTTAACAGTGATTGTAAAAGTTATTTGCTACTATTAAAACACAACTGTCCTATTAATATGAGATGGGGCCACAGGCTTGTTAAATGTGAACCAAATTTTTTATACAGTCCCAACTTATTATAATAACATATTCATCATGCAAGTTAAATTGTTGTTTGTGTTGATTCTGAAATCTGTGTTTCTTTATATTTCTGGACAGTGATGTAAAAAGGGATCACAAGTGAGGAAAAAAAATGCAGGATGTAAAGTGGAAGTGGTAAAGTGGAAGGTATGTGGTGAAAACAAGATTAAATATTCATATATGACAGCACAGTTTTATACCTAAAATGAAAACACAAGACTAATCGACTGAAATCAAGCTTGAAGTTGATTATTAACACAGCACTAATAATAACTAATTTTAGCTTTGTACTCACACAGCTAGGTCACCTCACCCTCCTCTGCACTGTCTCTCTGTAGGCCAGTTCTGTTTAACAGTGAGTACCAGTCAGTCAGTTCCCGTTTTCCAGTGTGCACATGTACAGGCCCTGAACCCCAAAGTATATATTTACGCATGCATGCACATGTGTAGTGTGCATGTGCACCAGAATGTGTAAAACAAACTTGGAAGCACAACTGACGGCAGCGATGGAAAAACAGAGGGAACACTGCGGGCCAATGAAAAAGCAGAGTGTATGCGGGACCCCCCTTCATTCCTCTTCTCCCTCCGTTTTGCCCTCCCTCCCCTCGCTCGCTCCCACCGACTCGTCACTGGGGCACTGGGGTGAATGGACAGCTATTCTTATTCTAATTCCTCTGTCACTCTGTGGGCCACTGGCTGAAAGAGGGGAATGGTCTCCAGGCTTTTGGAATGCACCACCCTTTTCTTATGGACGCTGAGGGAGAACGGATGGCGAGAGAGGATGAGGAGGCCAGAGAGAGGAAGAGAGAGAGTGAAATTTTGTGCAGTACACTCACAAACATTGAGGACAAGTGCTTTACAAACATTAGTCATTGCTATTATCTTTTTCAAAAATCTGTTTATTTGAGATTTTAATTGAGATGCCATCTTTAATCTTTAAATGAATACAGAGTTCAACATTTTGGGAATACACTATCTGTGTCAGGGTATCTGTGTGTGTAAGTTACATGTGTGTATGCATACATACATGTCATAGAGAACAAAGTGCTGTTCAAATGAACAGCACTCTGCTGATGTGACCTTTGCCCTCTCCTAAAGAGGGTGACGGAGAGCCTGAATGAGGGTCCAAGCAGCCAACACAGAAGACACCAGCAGAGCCAATGGTACGAGTTCGACATACATTTTTACCCAGAAACCTGTTTTCATCAATCTTCTCCTGTTTTCATGCTGTGATTCTTGGTAGCCTCGACCTTGTACAAAGACATGCAGATAATCACTACAGTACGATAAGAGGCAGCCTGCAGAAAGTTCAATGCCATCCTGTGCAGCGGTCAAAGTCAAGAAATCTTGAACTACTAGTCCAAACAATACCAGGCTTCCTTGAACACAATAAGATGATAAGCTCAGCTCTGTGTCTGAGCTTGTGTACACATCAAATGAAGGGCTCCACGCTGAGCTCCTGAACACACTGCCAATACGTGCAGTTTGAGACGCTGTAAGACAAGGCTGGGCTGGAAACTGGAATCAGATCATTCAGATGAGCTCATGTAGGAAGTTTGCATTCTTATTGCAGCTATTTAGAGCTGCTGCAATCTTTAGTTGACAGTTCATGACACTCACTATTTCCAACTACTTCCAATTATGTCTATTACATTTAGGCATTTTCCCAGTACAGTTCCTGATTTGATTCAACAATTGGATCCATTTTGAAAATGTATCTATTATTTTTTTCTAACTATTTCAAATGTTAATTCCTTTCATAAAACTTTAATACATAACCACTATTCCTAGTGTATCCACTTATCCTGTACTTTCAGCATAGCTCAGCTTCCAACTGTTTTCAGGTACAGTCATGGATAAATTATTAAACAGAGCTACCTGGCACAGGCCCAGGAGCCCAAGGGGTCAAGGGACCCTAGAGGAGAATCTTGAAGGGAGTGTTAACCTCTCAACTGGAAGGTGGACTACAACAACAAATAAACAACAAAATACAGAGAAAAAAATGGAGGGAAAACAGCTGTAAAGATAAACAAAATCACACAGTGATAAAAGAGTGAAAACTGCAAAATGACAACCAAAACATAGAGGCAAAGTGTAAATATCAATGCAAGATGACTGTGAAGAGATGCAAAACCAGTCAAAATGGGCACAAAAGGGCTAAAAAAGACACAGAACAACCACAAGACACAAACTGTCTACAAATCATCTGGCTGCTCCTACAAATGTAGGGGATATAGGGGCTTTTCGGATGTCTGTGCCCAGGGGCCCAATTCGTCCTGATCCCTTCATGAGTACAGCCAATCACCAACAGGTGTTAAAGATGACTCAATATGCTACAGACTTTTTTTTTCTTAAAATGTAATGTCTGTTACTAAACTAATTAGATGAGCTAGCACAAGTAGTGCCTGGGCTACAAATACTTCTGTGTTAGACTATACAAGGCATAAAAATGAGGAATAAAGAAAAAAGAGAGAATGCACATAACAAACAAACAGTACAGCAATTCAGTTCGCCTCCAGCAGAAAGATGCACCTGCAGCAAACAGCAAGTACAGTGCCCTGAACTGTTAAAGAAGACAGGATGCCTGACTAGAAACTAACCTCTGACACTTCCAGTCTACTGAAAAACAATCAACCACAGAAGGCACCTTGAAGAAATGTCACATATTGATATATATAGAATTTAATCTTTGAAAATATAACTGCACAAATCAATGTGTGACCTTGTTATATTGTGTTCACATTCCACCACCATTTTCCAACACATTTATGCTTTCCAGCAAAGTCAAAAGCAGAGATGGAGCCATTACTCAGAGCTTTTTTCTGCTTTAGAATTTAGAAAGTTATTTTTCCTTGACTCTGAAAAACTGCCATCAAAAGAGACGTTTAGTTTAAGCTTTAGATATCTAACAATGTTTAAATATATCTACAAAAGTTAAATCATAAAATTAGGTAGGCCTAGTGCTTTGGGCTAAATTCTTCTACAAAATGTTGAAAAAGACTGACTTAGTTCCATATTATCAATATACTGCTTTTAAAGAATACTTAAGGAATCCTTACAACAACAAAAAAAAAAAAATCCCACCAAATAACTTTGTGTAATATACAAAAATCTTTTCTTTTATTATCCTTGTCTATTTAAAAAATATAGTGTAATTCAAATGAATTCTTGCTGCTGATGTTCCCTTACAATTACATGGAAAGAGCAACAATAACAACAATTTACAAATATTTTAATAGAAACACTGAGGTCTTCAGGTGTGGAAGTACAGCCGTGCATCAGGATCAGGAACTGAAATCTACAGGAGAGCACTCAGAAAACAAACATAAACCCAGAGCAACACATTACGTCTTTAACAGCAAACAACTCAAATGTCTGCTTGATTTGATAAAAACAGACCACCCAAAAACAACATCTTCACCTAAATGAATTCTGTTTAACTACAGTGTTAAACAAAGAAAAAACTTCCTAATCCACTACATCAACATCAGATCATCGCCTGTGGAGCCAAAGGAAATCCCACAAAGCTGTCTGGGTATTTTTTTTCAGTTCTGCTGGTACCTTACACTAAAATAAAGATTACCATCCAAGAAATTCTCTATTTCAGGATTGGAGAGAGTTAAATCTCCCTGTGTGAGATACAGTGCTGATTTTCACTGCTATTGACCCAGACCTCAAATAAAGCACACCTTACCATCTATTCCTAGGCTTACTTGGCCTTTGTTCCACACACCTATGTACACACACACACACACACACACACACACACACACACACACACACACACACACACACACACACACACACACACACACACACACACACACACACACGCAAAATAGAAAAAGTGTATGTGCATTCCTGCTCATACACATTCAAAAGGGTTTAGTTTTTTGCTTATGTTACTGTTTGCCTTCATATTCCAAACAGTACTTTGTATAGGGCCTACTCTGAAATCAGCCCTGGCCTGCAGGGCCTTAAGTTATCACAGATATTAATCTTTAACTAAATTCAAAGGGACGCACCCAAGAGTGACAAAATGCTCATGCAAGGGCATGACCAGACAGTAGCCGGTGAGGAGCCTTTAAAGTAATTACATTCAATGCACACACACATCAAGTAAAACACCACATCATGTTGGGACTAGAAAGTTTGAGAATCAGTAGATGAGAGGTAGAGGTGAACAGGGCAAATCTGAGTTTGACCAAGCATTAAGTCCTGGGGAGAAGGGCAGATTAGTCAGGCACAATTTAGCCAAGGCGACAATCCAGTGTAGCAACGGTACCACTGATTAATGTCAATCATTGCTTACGTTCAGGAATTAGAGAGGAAAGAATTTACTAGAAATCAACTGAATTATTGTTCAGAGCTAAAGTTAAAGATTATTTTCCTACATTCCACATGTTGACATGCACTGGTCAGCTTTGGCTGGTAAACATGACACATGGAAATAAAGTTAGAGCAGGATATTCTGCTGATTTTCTCAGTCACAAAATGTACGGAAACAGCATTTCCTGGTGCTAATGAGGAAATCTGTGATGCCATTACTTCACAGAAGCAAAGGTTTGGGTTACACCCTGAGGTGTATGGAAGTGACGCCAGCTCCTGACATAAAACTACTGATATAAAAATATCACATAGTTTGAAGAAGGCGGTGACTGGTTGCATTTGTTAGAGAGTCAGAACAGTCGTCAGGTTTTTCATCATAATACAACAGCTGAGGACGAGAGAGAGAAAGACAAAGAGAAGTTGGGATTTTATGCAAAACGCCTGTTTCTCAAACAGAAAGGTTGGATTTCAGTGGCCAGGTGATGGAGTTAATAACAAACTATATTGTTTCTCAAAGCAATAATGCAGTAATATTTGTCTGCAAAAGCAGTTTTGAATCACTGTCCTTTCCAGAAATGACTGAGTGTGGCTGAGTCTGTTACAGGTCTGAGGTGTGACAGGCTGCCAGTGTGAAGGATGGTTGGTTGAGTCTAACAACACACTCACACTCAGTCCTAATTTAGAGTCACCAATCAGCCTGACATACATGTTTTTGGACTGTGGGAGGAAACCAGAGTACCTGAAGAAAACCCACACAAGCACAGGGAGGACATGCAAACTCCACACAGAAAGGCCCCTGATGGGTTTCAAACCAGCAACGTTCTTGCTGTGAGGCAACAGTGGTAACCACTAATCCACCGTGCTGGCCACAAATATATGTTATTTGGACATTTTCACCTACCTAACAAATCCATCTACAAACCTGATTTATAAAAATCATTAGTTACAAAAAAATGTATTTGTCTATGTCAAATTATCTTGACAGTTTCCAGAAGACAAGAAGAAAGGAGCAAACTAGACAGACGACATGAAAACGAGGCGTGTAGCAGTAATTACTCCCCCTTGTCGATGTGCTGCAAACACAGGGGTAGACTTATATCAGGGGACATGACTATGGGTGTCTCGGTTTGCAGAGCCCACTGACAGAGGCTCAGATATCAAAGACACAATGACAGAGCACACAGAGGCTGAACAAGAACAAGTTTCCTGATCTATAGATGATCCAACACAGCCACACTCACCGCACTCACATTAAAACACACCCAACATGGCCTCTGCCACAGCCAGATTAAATCCCTTTATACAACTAAACTCTCCTGCTAAAACAGCACTCTGAGATTTAAGATGTATATAAGCAAATGTGAACAACATATATCATCAAAATCATCACAAAGCAGCCACCAGCCAATGTCCTTCACTCCCACATGGCCAGTTCTACCAGCAACTCGTGGATCCTCTTAACCTGCAGGTTCGAGTTGATCTCCGCAGCAGGGCGAGAGGCCAGGTCCTTGAGCTGATTAAAGCGAGACTAAGCCAACGAGGGCCATGGGAACCTGTTCCTCCCAACACACATGTCTAAATACCCTGACAAGCTGGTGAAAAGAAAGAAACGGTCATTTTAATAATCTTCATTTGAAAGGAGAGGGGCTGAAATTCTCAGTGTTTCTCACTGAGCAGTAATGTACAAAGAAAAACAATAAAGCTGTTCATCCTCACAGAAAGTCCCCTCACTGACCTGCTTAACAAAGCAATGAGAAGAACATACCAAGGTGGTCCCTGGTGTGGGTGTCGAAGACACAACACACCACTGTGTCAATGACAGTATCTGTTATTGACCTGCAGCTAAAATCTGAAAATCTCTGGTTTCACATTAGCTGGTGAATCTGAGCTCATTAATCTGTACTGCAGGTTATGCCTCGCAGCCATAGGTGACACACACACACACACACACACACACACACACACAATGCATTTTTAATTCTACAATAACTGCATTATTAGTTTCTCGCTATGTTTTTACAATATTATTTTGGTCTTGGATCATTTGGCCTTAATGTGTCACTTGAGGTTCACATACTCCACAGGACATGGTTTTTTTTTTTAGATAGTCTATTTTCAATGTATGTCTTCCACCAAGGATTGTTATTGTTGACATCCCTTACAATGGCATGCACTGCCTCTCCCTCATTGAAAAAGCCGTTATAAATGAATACTGAAGTATTTTTCCATTTCAGATGTGCCTCCTGCTGCACTGAAGTGAATTCTCAATAAAACTGTGCAGGCTGCAGATTGGCCAACTGGCATCCAGACAACAAACACTGCTCAAACGCATCTTCAGCTGTGATCGAAGATAAACGAAGAGAAATTGTCTTCTTTCAGCAGATGCATGTAAAACATCACTCCACTGTCTGCACACATCGCTGCACAATGAAGCTCACACAAATCAAGAAATATGAAAAATATACACTTTTGACCTGTCGCCTTGTCTCACTATCAATAAAAAAACACACATGGACTCATCCAGTCTCTCACTGTTTGTCTCGTCTGTATCAGGTACATCCAAATCCGACTGCTACTTTTTCAGGGACACGACATTGCAGATCTTGGTGGATCTATTCACTCTGGTAAGAGGTTTGCAGAGGACTTTGACTTTTAATGCGGTGCTCGGTGTGAACATGACATGACGCTGACAGCCCAACAGTGAAAACACCACAAAGTGACTAAAGTTTGCACTTCCAGTAGGAATACAGCAGTAAGACCGTGTGGCGCAGCTTAGAGTAACATAAGGTCCCGCTTCTGTGGGCAGAATATTTTATTATTAGTGTCGACGCTGCTGCGCAATGGAGCTTTTGCGTCAGCGGATGATTTCAGTGATGTGAGCGAAATGTTAGAAAGGCAGAAAATGGAGCACTCACCTGTTCGGATGTTTTTCCGGGATTCCTCTCTCCCGCTTCGACACAAACTTTTCTCTGTTCCTCCTCCTCTCTCTCACACATTCCCCCGCACACCGTCCCGCAGCCGCCCTGTGACGCCCTGGGAGCTCCGTGTCACACAGGAGAGGTAGTGGGGATGGTGTCCCGGTGCTGTGTCGGGGGAAGCAGGGGCAGGTATCCGCAGTGCTGCGCCCACCCAGTCCTGTGAGGCCAAGCCCAAAGTTGTGTGTAGTTCACGGTTTCCTGATTTAACTGTGGTCTGTTTTCTGTCCAAATGTTTTGAATGGACTTTCAACTTGAAATGAACTTGACTGCAAACCAAGGACGGATCATAAAGCAACAGACGCAAACACAGAGAGAGTTTTGTCTGTCCCAGTCATTGTGTGTGCCTGTGGTATTTTTTTCTGTGTGGAGTTCACATGTTGTCCCTGTCTGCGTTTTCTCCGCCCATACATACTCCCACAGTCCCACCACACGCAGCTTATGTTGTTTGGTGATTAGAAACTGCCTGTAGGTGCGAATGTGAGTGTCAGACCTGTGATAGACTATGTATCTGTCCAGGTTTGTCCACGCCTCTCGCCCGGTGCCACCTGGGATTGGCTCCTGAACATGCAAAACAAAATGAGCAAAAACGCAACACATCTAAAAGTCTGATTATGTCAGTGTGTGTGTTTTAACTGCAGAATGTAAAGACTTGTTAAGATTGGTTATAAGATGAAATTTTGTCCTTTGCAGAAAGAATTTCCTGTGGCCCTGTGATTTTCTGTAACACAGATGACATATACCTCAGAAGGTGGACCTATGAAAGTGGCTGTGCAGAATATAGAGTATGAGAAAATAATTCCCCTGTGGCTGTGCAGTGCTGTCTGGTTTCATGCTGGAGAGACGGGCAGAGCTCATCACTGACAGCATATGCACCATGGGAATTATCAAGAGATGATGACAGTCTCCATCGCCAAGCCCATTATGTGGTGCCAGCCAAGTGGATTGATACATACCACATCCCCAAACAGCAGCCGCCAATACAAGGACAGTCTCCTATCCAAAGCTTTGATGTGTGTGTGTTAAGGTCTAATGTGATACATACAGTAAGCTGCTAATGAGATGGGTATTTTACGGAGAACACGATGTCTGAAGCCAAAAATGAGATTGTAAGAGGAATGGTGGCAATAGTAATGTATTTAAACAGATGCTGTGTTGAACTAAAATGAAATGAGTGTGACAGGGAGAAACAGAGCGGCAGCAGGGCAGCGGAGAAGCTGTAAAGCCCTGGAGTCTGCACAGGCTGTGCAAGGTAAAGACCAGGAATTGCTGGAATACATAATTATCTACAATTTTTGTGCAACAGTTTTCTCCTGCAATACAAACATCAACATAAACACTAAACACACCCAAAAAAAGGTGCATAATGTTGGCAGTGGAGTTTAATCCTGGAAATTGATGAACAGAGATAAGCATTGGTTCAGCAGAAAAATGATTTAAGGTGGTTAAAAAACAGATGGGGAGAAAAATGTAAATTGAGAATGTAACAGAAGAGCAGAGAAGCAAAGACAAAGAAAGGCATGAGAGAAGTGGGTCGATGGCAAGGCTGTAATTTTTACAGAGCTGTATTCACTGCAGAAGGGAACATCTGGATGGGATGTTTTTCTTGATTGGTACACACAGAAAAGAAAAATAGACAGTTGAAAATGTGTCTTTCCATTCCATGAATGCTTTTGTGTCATTTGCTACATGTGTGTGTGCATGGACATGCGCCAAAGTATTTTTCAGGGCTGCAACTATTAATTTCAGTTTGTTATGCTTCCAGTTCACTGAATCGATAATTCGTCCTACATATCGTTTAAATCTCTGAGCTGTAAACACTGAAGATATCAGAGTCAAGCTGAATGTAGTTCAGCTCAGACATTATGGAAATGAAAGTATGATTTAAGTTCATTTGGTGTGTGCAGCACAGTAGTAATGTAAATGTGCACAGTAACACATATTTCTGCTCCATTATTATTAATTTAATGAACTGATCTCACCTGGTGCAGACACCGGAAGGTCAAACTGAATGGCTAACACAGAATTATAAAAAAAAACATACCACATATTAAAGCCTCTGTAACTCTTTTCTTGACTGACCACAAATGTGCTTTTTGCATTTACACATAGTGATCAAGGGCTGCCCCCTACTGTGAAAAAACAACCACTGATGCCTCCATGTGGCAGCAGAAGCTAAACTTGTGGCTCAGGAGGTAGCGCACGTTGACCGTAAACCAGAGAAATTCCGGTTTGATCCTTGGCTTCACTGGTCCTCAGACTGAAGTGTACTTGGGCAAGACACTAAACCTCAAGTAGCCCCTGGTGGCTGCTCCACCAGTGTTTGAATGTGTGAGTGGGTGAATGGGCAAATAGTGTAAAAGTGCTTTGAATACACTTGAGTGTAGAAAAGTAAAATAACAGGACCAATAAGGAGCAGTGTCTCTATGACATGGAGGCTTGTTAAAGAATAGAGTAACTATAACAACTATAGCAGTATATAATGACTAATATATTCTCTTCATCAAGTTAGAGATGCTATCAGTTCACCCTTTAGAGATTTGAGCTGTTTTGGCCACTGTGAATACTTTGTTTTATCTTCATATACCACATTACAAAATGTTTACCAGTGTTTGGTACCTTTTTTTAGTATATTGCCAATATAACCTGGCTATTAAATATTTACTTTGATATACTGATCCAATATACTGCACCCAAAAACACACAAAACAGCTTTTAAGTTTGTAACCTAGCAACATGGATCTGGTGATTTCAGAACAAAACACACTCAGGGGTCTTATCATTATTTTTTATAGAGAAAGAAATTTTTCTGCTGCAACCTGTAGTCACTCACAGAAATCAAATATCATATTCAGTGTTTATCATTAAATAATATCATGTCTGAGATCTTGTAAACTAAACAAATGCCACTAACCTGAGGCAGAATAAATGAGACAAATAAAACAATGAGAACAGGAAAGAATCTTTCTTGTGGTAATTATGGTTCTGTCTGGCAGTCTCAGATATAGTGTAGTCACATCTACCCCTTTCCTCTGCCCTAAAGCCCACTGTGACCCCTCACTCATACCCCCACACTCCGTCTATTCACTCTAAAACCTCTGCTCCTTCCTCTTGCAGCTTATCCCCTATACACTGCCTTCCTTCTGTTCAATACCATGGACGATATACAGTACAGTACATGCATGTTTAATGCCCCCTCTGTCCTGCGGCCTTGACTGCATCACAATGAGAATTGTTCTGGATTACCAAGCTGTAAGATAAGAAAATGTTAAAGATGACCTATAAAAACTGTTATAAATTTTATTCAGCCCAAAAATAGGACAACTTGAGAGGACATGACTAAAAATGAAACTCTCTGACTCTGACAAATTCTCTTCACTTAGTGCTTTGCATGTTCCACAGAAACAGTAAATGGGCACAGAAGTAACTGAGTACTGCACTTCCAGTGTTACTAGTTACTAGTGACAGGCAGAATACAAAAATGATCAAAAACACAGTGGCAGAGTCAAGATATCTTGACCTGTTTATTTCCCAGAAAGCAACACAATGGCATCTTTTAGTTCAGTGCCTCCTTTCCATATAAATAATCTTCCAAACTCCACAAACTAATTTCTAATACCTTTTTAAATGATTTGTGCACTTGGACAAATTAAAATATAAGCAATTGTTTCCAGAAGGCTAAGCAGTCCTGTTAATGAGCAAAATGTTTGGATTTGACTTGTGAAATTGGTGCCACTTTAAATTTGCAGCACAATTCATACATCACAAGTTTTACATTGGAAAAAAATGTACATTTACAAAATGAAAATTAAGTCTTGTGCCTTTTTTTCCATGAGTCAAAACTCAGAACAGCATCTCAAGGCCACCAGGAACTGCTGATGCCTCTGTGAACACACACTGCTCCTATTATTGTTGCTAAATCACAATGATAGGGATTGATGCAGAGGTTGCATCTGATTGTAGGTATGCAGTACAATAAGCTGTATATTAAATGTATGTACAATACAAATGCCAAATGTTATTGATTTTTTTTGGCACAATTTACCACCCCCCTCCAGGTCACAGGTTACAGTATTTTATTCAAACCCTCAGCCAATTTGTCAACTCTTGTTTGTTTGTTGTGCCCTTACTGTTTACTGGTTTACAAAGGTGGAAAGATCAGAGCTTTTCTGCTAAAACCAGCCTGTGGCTCTGTGGTAAATATGACAAAACATGAAAACAGGGCTCGATGCAGACATTCAGACATCCATTTCACCACCACAGAGGAAGCTACTTGATTCCGGCCACCATGTGAATCCACCAGTTGGCTTGCACCGTCCATCCCAGCTGCTCACACACAGCGATTTGCTGGAGGAAATGCTCCTTAGCTTCTGCTTCGTTCTGTTCCTCTTGGAGCGCCTCCCGCAGGTAGCGCATGTCCTCTGCAGCACTCAGCTCGGGGATGCCCGTCAGCAGCATGAGCGAGAAAAGAGTGACCAGCAGACGAGAGTGTGAGCGCAGGGAAGTGTAGGCTTGGATGCAAGTGTCCTGATATGAGCAGGTGGTGAAGAAAAGAGGATCACCAATTAATTTATTTGAAACCAAAAATAGAAGCTCATATTCCTATTTTAAACAAAAAGACCAAAGCCAACATGAAATTGATGCTGCTAAAAATGAACTGCACATTTAAGCAGAAGGATAAATGTCAGCCAGCCTATTTTCATCATCACACTGAGGACCCACTTCTCATATGCAGTAATGTCACTGGGTTCTGATCACAGGTTTTCCTATCATCCAAACATCAACATTTATTTACTTTTTCTTATGTCACAATCACATCTGTGCTTATTGCAATCTGAAAACCAGGTGAACATCATCAGTTTTAGAAGCCGAGCAGATCAGGGTCTAAACTCAGCACCCAGCCTGGTTCTGACCCAGCTGATGGCCATGACAGTGAATTTTCTCAAGCAGCCAGGCCCTGATCACTGAACAACTCCAGACTGGGGCCATCCCCACTGTGTCCAAATTAAAAACACATCACTGAGCAACACCTCCGACTAAAAACAGTCCCCAACATATGTACTATTCCTCATTTGCTAAAATCTGCAGAGCCCCACTAGAAACTACTAAACCCCTTTTTCCAAACAAGTCTTTGATAGGATTTGTCAGAAATAATAAAAGTATCAAATCATCTTTTTCCTTTAAGTGACAGTATTACTACAGTTACTGGTTATACACAAACACAACTGCATTTATAGACATTCAGGCCTTCTTACCCGGAAGCGCTGAAAGTAGAGGCTGTTGCGACCTTTGACCCTGCCCATGACATACAGGAAGTCAGGTGTGAGGACAAATGGTACACGCTCCCTGCTTACTCCGAGAAAGTGCTTCCTGTTTCCCAGGATGTGACCGAAGTCAATGTGAAGCAAATTCCCTAAGAGACCCAGTAAATACAGGAGCATTAAACAACTCATCTGGTTTCATAATTCATTCATCTTTTTCATCATCCAGGCATGTGTCAGCAAAACAACATTGTAGTATTGTCAACAAATCACTCAGATATTGTGTTGACATTTGCACAAATCCATTGAGCTAAAAAGTGCAATTAAAAGCAATGTGTATGGGGATTGGTGATGCATACCTTGGTCTGTGATCATGATGTTGTCATTGTGTCGATCTCCTATACCCAACACATATGTGGCCACGCAATAACCTGCACAGGATCTCACAAATCTCTCCACAGTTTTGTAGTGCTGCAGTCAAATGACATAACACACAACATAACAGGTAGCACAGCCGAGCATGAACCAGTATATAGAATGCTGCTAGTATATGAATACATGTACTAATGTAGCTATTCCAAATTACTTACAATTTCCTGGAGTGGACATTTGGACTTCAGCCACTCAAACAGAGCATCATTTCTGAAGGCTCCACTTGTTCCCCCATGGTTTCTCTGGACAGCAGCAATGGTCGCGGCGTTCCTCACGATCTCAATCATACCTGTTGAAAAGGAACTTGTTTAAATGAAAGTCCTGCTTAATTATGTCCCAACATTATGTTCCATCCTGTATTTCATCAACAGAAGAAGCATGTATAATACTGAATAATTGGAGTAGACCTTTAACTTTAAACCAAATTTCCTTAAATCTGGTAACAAGAAACAGGACTGAAGAAAGACCACTTAAATAGAGACAAATAGCTTTAGTCAATATACTAAAATGTATGGTTATGAAATGGTAAGCACTACAATTAAAACACAGTTATAGGATTTATAGATTATAGGTAAATCCGGTGCTAATTACAAGGACCGTTGAAGACTGGAGGCACAGTTAAATTTGTTGTATTGACTTTAAAGGCAGCTGTGGAATTCCAGAGGAAATTTTCAAAAACTACATTGAACTGCATGAATTCGAGAATCCAAAATAAGAAGAAAATGTACATATTTTCACAGAAAATATTTCTAAACTTCTGACTATCTTCCTGGTTCGAATCATCTCACATTCTGATACCTATGTTGTGTCCTGTGGAGATGCAGCCATATGGAACAAGGTTCAGGTCCAGAGATTTCTCCTGCCAGATTGAATCCATCACCACCAATGTCTGAAAAGGAGGACATACATGGCCAGCTGTCACTTTATTCAAAGTTTAAATACATGCACCAAAACAAAACAGCTTTAGTGTTAATATGACGAGAAAAAACATCTCTCTGACCTGAATGACCAGCATGTCCTGTCTGAGGTCATCGCCCTGTTTGAAGATTATTCCAACAGGTGGAGCAGCAGTGGGCGAAGGCATGGGCGAGAACTCCAGCCACAGTGGTTTCTTTTTAGAGGCCATCACCTTGCATTTACTCAACTAGAATCAGAACCAGAATCAGCTTTATTTTCCAAACTGGTGCACACAAACAAGAAATTTGACTCTGGTTCACTATATGTGCACAAAAAGAAAAAAAAAGTTAAACTTTTAAAAAGGAAAATGGGAGGTTGAAAATAAATCAAACAATAAAAAAAGACTAATGAGAAAAAAAAAATCTGTTTTTCTATATATGGAAAGAATAGGTGGGAAGGTGGCAAAGAAATCTGTCTGTGTGGCTGATTTGTATCAGTCCTGAACTCATCCTCCTGCTATTAGGGATGGGATCTTATAGGCGCACAAACATTTCTGCCAAGGTTTGAACAGTTGTGGTTACATCCTGCCAGATTAGCTGACTTTATTATTTACTGTAATGATGTTTTCCTCCTGAGCATATTGTACATAACTGACAGCATCTGCTGCGCTCCAATAGTTGCTGGTGCATGTTAAATGGTTTTTGCTTTCTGCTTCCTGCACTGTCATTTGCAGGTTATTAGATGAGTTTGCTTGGAGATTTTAAATTATATACTTGTTGGTGTCTTGTCACCACTTTTCCTATATATTAGAGAAACCATGGACAGAAAACTGTATATGGGCAAAAAGAGAATTTCAAATACATCAGACACTGATCTACCTTGATAAGGGTGTTACAACATATGTGAATAACATTGTTTATTTGACACACTGTATTTCAACATTAACACACACACACACACACACACACAATTTGCAAACATACACCCAAACAGAACATTAGCAAGACTTACCAAGATCTTTCCAACTTTGATACGAGGGTCAAAAGGCAGCAGGAATTCATCTGGCAGATTGTATTGTATAAGAAGCTCTTGAAGTTTTATGGGGGCTAAAAACAACAACAAATTAATCACATATGTTTAATTATGCAACAAATAGCTTCTCCTAGGAAACACTCCAAGCTTTCAATCAGTTTTAAATAACAGAAACACACTTTTGCACCTGTCTGCAGAGACATTTCCTCTCATGCTCAGTTTTAGTTCAGCTTGTATCACAATTCAGATACTGAAATTTAGCTCAGTCCTTTTGAACTAGTTCTCCATCATCCGAATAACTGTGTGAATGTGTGAAGGTCAATCCACCAAGCTTTAATTTCAACACTTCCTATAAAATAACTGTAATGAGCATTTCATAATGTATTAATGCAAGAGCTGCTTGCTTCTTTCTTTTGGCAGATATAATTTTAACATTGGCTACAGTCCTTTAAGTTAACCCTGACATTTTCTAACAAGGACTGCAACAGCCTTGTTTTCCTTGTAGATAATAAAAGTGCCTTTCTCTCGATATCCCCCTAATTATTTCCCTGTCTCAGCTGTGAATCTCCAATTTCTCTCTCACAGATTTGACAGCATGTATGAAACCACCTTATATAATAGAAGTTGCAGCTTTAAAGGCAGGATTTCAACAACTATTGCAAGATTTGGTGCAAACACCAACAATCCAGTACCAGAAGTCCTGTAAGTCAGACTTGGATGAAAAAGGCTGTTGTAATAAGTGTAAGTGTTTGATCAGGAACTAGAAATCAGAATATATTTTGCTGCAATTATCTTTTCACTTTTTTTTTTATCTGACTCTTCACATGATCCTGAATGTCCCACCTGTAGGAGGGAGGTCAGTCTTGTCAGGGTATAGTTTCTTGATTAATATAGCAACCTCCTGTAAGGCTTCCACAGCCTGGACCTGCTTGGTGAAGCTGTTGAGCATGGCCTGACCACAACCCAACAAATAGGCTTCCAGAATCACAGCCATACGCTGGCGGAAATATGGGCAGCCTGCCACCTCACTGCGGACATACCAGAAGAAGAAATGGCCAATTCTTTTGCTCTGCATGAGACAGGAAAAGAGAGGTGAGGGTGCAGATGTAGCTGTAGTCCACATTTTTACTGCAGTGAGACACTTTATAAAAAAACATTCTTCTAAAGTCCCAGTCACTAAGATGCCAGTTCTTGATATACTTCATACTATAAACAATGCTCACCAGTAAGATTGCACAGCATGGGAGAAATGTCTTATAATTATAGACTTTTATTTCTCAGCAGTAGCCTGTGTGGTTTTAGAGACATAAATGGCAATAAGTACCATAAGAACTTAACCCTTCAATATCCATTCATCCATTATCCAAACCTGCTTATTCCTTAACCACGGTCACGGGGATCTGCTGGAGCCTATCCCAGCTCTCTTTTGGGTGGAAGGCAGCCTGGACAGGTCACCAGTCCATCATGCTGCCCCCTTTAACAACATAGTCCTAACGTAGTATAATATTTGTTGTGTGCACTGAAAATAAGGAGGCTGCACAACTCACCCGCAGAGCTCTTTGTATGAGGTACCGAGCAAGGAAACTGTCATGGTAAGGTTCCACCTTAAGTGTCTGTATGAATAAGAAGGACATTTATAAGTTATTCCACCATCACCACTCTAACCCTCACATCTTCCAGTGTGCCAGAGTACTGCACAGCTGACATAGCTCCTGCTATAAACAACATAATGTGGTGCAATCCAACTCCCAAAAACAAGTTTTAAGTGCAGTGTGCATTTTAAGTATATAGAGACCCTGAACTCCCACCCTGAAATACTACCTTGAACCACTTCTTTCCATGCATTGATTATATTGTAGTAATTTTATTAGATTAATTTGTTAAACACAATATCAAATGAAAAACATAATGGTGTAAACTATACTTTTACTAAGGGCCTACCAGTACTTCTTTTGCCAACTAGAATAAATGTTTTAGATGTTTTCACTAATTATATTGTATTATCACCTGGTAATGCTTTTTTCTTAAAACAAACAAAATACAAATGAAAGTGTTTGTTTTCTCCTAGATTAAGAGCTGGGATATTATTAACCAACAACATTACTTTGTGGAGTTACAGGTTAATATCTAACACATCATCATTAGCTGGTATTCCTTAGCTAAGGGTTTCCAGTGGTAAATCCTTCACCACAGTCACTGTGAAGTGTATACAGCCTGCACTGGAATTGAAACCTTAACAGGTATTGCAACAGCAACTAAAGATTAATTTCACAAAATTGTTTAAATTCTCCTGACAGGCAGCGGATATGTTTTCTGTGTGTTTTTTGGGCCACTGGGGGTCTAGCACCCTGGGGCAGCTGTCTGCTTCATTACTTGCTTTTTGGGGAAGAGTTATTGAATCATAAATTATTTTTTGAATTATGTCATAATTCATTAGTTTCACTATTGTTTCCTTTAGGTGGGTTTATGGTGGGTTGAATAATATTTGTATGGGCCTCCAACAGAGTTTTTTTTTTTTCACAGTTCCAGTTCCAGTGTACATACACTCTGCATGTGTTTTGGTGTACATGTGTTTTTCATATCAGCAGCACACAAACCTGCCATTGTCTAACACATACCTGCACCAGCTGCAGCAAATACTTCAACACATCATCATTGGACAAGCTCTCCAGTCTCTGGACTGCTAATCTCCTAACGATCTCATCAGCAAAGTCCATGCTTAACAGCTCAAGGGCAACAGTTAAATCAAGCTCTCCTGCATCCCAGTTTTCCAGCAGCCAGTGAACATCCTCAACTATTCTGCGGTTCATCCAGTCCACATTGCATAAGTACTGGGGAAGATTTGAGGAAAAACGGACACTTTCCCCCTGGAACCTTCTGAGGCCAGTCCTGTTGGTGCTGAAGACTGACAATGGAGCTCTGGGAGTTGCAGTGTCAGTTGATGTGTCCTGGTGAGGTTTTACAGGCAGAGAGCTAGAATCTGTGCTGGGTGAGGATGGTGAGACGGGTGAGAATGGTGAGGCAGAGGGCACATTAGATGAAGTAGCAGGTTTGTTTCCAGAAAGGCTGGAGGTGGGACTGTTGGAGGATTCAGAAAGGCTAGATCTGTTTGGCAGAACCACAGGGAAGCTGTAACGGTCAAGAAGGAAGCTAATGGCCATGGTGTCAGCTATATCTGGGTGAGTAGCAGAGGACAGCTTGTCTGCCTGATATGTGATGGCTTCTTCCTCCAGGTCAAGGTGGGACCACATGTGCAGGGTATAAGGACCCTGGCTAAGGACGGACCTGAAAGAATCAACCAGTGTTTAGTGTCCCATAATAACAAAAATTTCTTGGTAAGGAGAAAATCAGTGAAGACCCAATAGTGAGTGACCAGTGTTAACAATATGCAGTGCTGTGACTTTCCACTTTACAATATGTAAAATGTTGCTGCATAAGCTGCTGCAGCCTCGTGAATGCTACACATGCTGTGTTCTTAGTTCAGATGCAGCAGTGAAGTCTTTGCCTTCACAAAATGCCCCTTAGCACAAAACCTCATAAATGAACTGATGGTAGATTTGATGTTCAGACAGGCTGAGATTGTACAACCTAATTATGATCAATGATGAAATGGTGACTATAATCACAACTGCTCATACTTATTTCCTCCTACTCCACACAGTGAACTGCAGGAAACCAACTCCTGACTCATTTATGTAATTAAGTTTTTTCAGATCATTCCTCAAAACCTCAACTTTTTCCCTCTGAATTTACTGCCACCTCTGATAAAACATGTTAAATTATATACTGATGTTTCAACGTCTAATTTCTATGAAATATAAAATATAAATTTAGTAAGAAAATCAACCTACGAATTGCTTTCTCATTACTTACTCTGGAATTTTGTTCTGCCCTTTTGTAAATGACACCAAAAACACACAACTAAATACTTCACCAAGTTATAACTGATATAAAAAAAATACTGACCTGTGATCTATGAGGAGAAGATTGACAAAGTAAAGTACTTTGCCCTTCCCTTTCTGAGGGTCTGGTGAGACTGGGGAGTCACCACCACTGGCATTAATAGTGAAACCCAGCTTGGCTCCACGTGGCAGATCCCTGAGGAGAACCTCGAACTCCAGCCATTCATTCCACAGGACTTCATCTGCAAAGGGCTTGGAAAGGGAACACACTGAAGAGAGAACCTTGCTACCGTACAGTATAGAGGCTTCAACATAAACAGACTGGGGGTATTTGCTCGGAAGCTTTGGGATGTCAAATCCAAGCAGTTTGACTCTGAGTCTTCTGTTGCAATCCCACAAGGATATCATGAAGATGTCATCCAAATCCTTCCCCTCTAGACGGAGATCATCATGGGAGCTGAACTGGCCACTGAAACCATCCACAAGAGGCCAGTCCACAAACTTGACTGTCTCATCAGCAAGCTGTGACACGGGGACCACAGACAGTTGGAGGTCTTGAACAGTTTTCAAGCAATGCCGTACCCACAGGAAATTGCTGACTGGGTGGTCACCAGATAGAAACTCCTCCCTCCCAGAGACTTTTAGCACCAGACTTTCAGAAGTGTCATAATCAAGCCTCTGGTCTGCCATCACCTTTCTAAAAATTTTAATTAGCACATTTGGTGTTATGGTTAAATCAACATCTACGCTGAAGCTGATCATGTTCATGTAGTGGAGGTTAACAGGAAGCTTTCTGTTTAGCCAGTCCTGGAGGTCAGCTGGTAAAGGGATGCTTGTTACCCAAGGCTCTGTTGCATACAATATGTCATCCCGATTTCTTAGCTCTTGCCTTCTCAGAGATGCCAGTTTCCTGCGAGTGAATGTGAGTTCACTGAGTCTGTCAGATGCTTCTTTCTCCAGGTCGTACCCAATCAGATAATTGAGACACTGCTGCTGTTTCTCCTTTTCCTCTGAATCAACTGCCACCACAGGTTGTACCACAATGTGTGCCAACAGACATCGAGAGTCATCGCGTGCCCAAGGAATATCCAGCGTCCTGATAACCTGACAGTCGTCGTAGGCCTCATACCAGTCACCCCCCCTGGCATAGAGTAGAGTGTATTTGTCTGGGTCAAGAATTGCAAGTGGGTCTGGGTGACAGTTTTTTTCCTGGGCCTGAAGGCACAGAGACAAATATGAATATAACAATGACTGCAAGTCGACACCCATATTTGGAAGGAGCTGTATAAATGGCCGAGCAGTATTGAGCAGTATTATCTTTAGTATTGCAGGGGGTCAAGTGCTTATAGTTCATACTGATTAGGACAAAAATGTGTGCATGAGATATCTTAGTCTGGGCCAAAGTAGTGAGCTGTCTCTACAATCACTCCCCTTGTGCTGCTAGAATGTTTCTGACCCTGTCTACTTTTCATTCCTAACTCCAGCCCCTAACAATACCTGTCAATACATGTCAATAAACAGGCCTGAGTAGATATTTAAGAATTTCAAAAGTGCCCCAGTGCAAGAACCACTGACAGATATGTAAATAATGAGGAAAAATGCATATAAACCTCAGGGAGAACACAACAAAGAGAAAACACATTTTAAACACACTTCTTAAATAAGACCTCCTACAGGGGTTTGCCTACCTGCACACAGATCCGCAGACGAAGCTGGTGGACGCTGCACTGGGCAGGGAGGATGACTGACACCGACTCCCAGTCCATACTGACACTGTTACCATCATCCCCAGACTTCTGCCTAAACTCACAGATAAACTTCAGGTTGACTTCAGAGCAGCTCAGAGGTGACATCCCAGACCGACAGCCGGAAGCATTTGGCTGGACTGGCTGATTCGGGAGCAACGCTGGATCCATAGATGCTTTTAAGGAACCAAAACCCAAAGATTTACGTGTACAACCTTTGTAGTTTGAGTTCCAGGTTGATGACTGTGTGTAAGGCTGTACCTGTTTGGCTGTGTGAGACTGGGTGCTCCCTTTTTCTAATGGCTCAGATACTTCCTCATTCTTTCATAACACAGTTCTCAAACACCAACACAAGCAAAAATAATAACATAGTATTTACTTACTGTGATGTGGTTACTTCCTCATTACATTTTTGCACTTAGATAACAAATTACAGTAGCCCTTCTCTGACATATATACACAGTTGCTGTTGCCAGGCCTGGGCATATAGCACTTGGCTACAACACATATAAGTCAGAATAAACATATTTGTCTTGGTTTACCAGTCAACATCAGGTATGTAGTCAGAATACAGTAGAGTAAAATTCATAATCAGGTCAATAGGAAGTAGTACTCAACGACTTACTGGAATACAATACCAAACCTGTTTGGGTTGTTTGGCTTGCTGTTCTGTTAAAGCATCTGTAGGAAGGATTGTGGACATGCCTTCAAGTTTAAAGTCAATAAATCAATATATAAGTCTCAGAGGCACATGATAGGTATTTGCCTATAATAGCCATAATGTATATATTTGCCTTGTTGGCTCATCACTTATTGATTGTGAGATCCTAATGTTCCACCCACTAAGCCCAACACAAATATCTAATAACTAGAGGTTGAGTCATGGCAACCAGACTTCTAATTGAAACGTTTCGCTACTCATCTGAGCATCTTCATCAGTTTAAGAGAAAGCTGGTATGGAAACTCCAATTTATCTTTCCGATTGGTTTCACTCCACCCTGAGCCCCATAGGCTTATTAGGTGAGCTATGTAAAGTGGGTGAGAGTCCTTAGACCCACACTCCTGAGTTGGTTTCACTTCACATGTGGCCTGATGAAGCTACTCAGATGAGTGGTGAAACGTTTTGACCTAAAAACTACAAATTCAGTTGCCATGAGAAAACCTCTAGATAACTTCACCTGGACGACTGAGAATCTCCACAGACAAAGATCTAACAAATTTTAAGATATGTGTATTGGTGTGTGTTGCCTTCAATTTGACTCACGTTATTGATAGTCCTACACACCAACATCCCTACAACCTCCATTCATCCATCTTTTGCCTACCACTTATTCCTGCTACCCTGGGTCACAGGATCCACTCTGAACAGATCAGCAGTCTATTGCAGGACTAACATACAAAGACAGACAAACACTCTCACACACCCCTGTGGGCAATTTAGAGTCACCAGTCAACTTACAAGCCTGCATGTATTTGGACTGTGGCAAGAATCTGGAGCACATTTTGTTTCCCCCATTGTCTTTCTGACAATGACATTAGTACATGTACATGCAGTGTTGAGGAATCAGATGCCAGGAAACAGTAACTTATTTTGAAAAGGTTGTTACAGACATTATTGTTTTTTCCTCCTCCCCTCCCACACATTTTCAGTTTTCACATCAAGTCTTAATTTGTGAATAAACACATTTCTGACAGGTGTGGATGTGATCTTTTGTCAAACCTTAGTGCTAATGCTTTTTAAATAGTTAGACAGATTCATTTCCAAACTGTTCATGATGACTGGGGTCTAGTAGTTTTTGAACCCTTGCAGTTTGGGCATTATGTGTTTAAACAGCTATATCTTCACACAGATCTCTCAGTGTAGATATATATTGAGACGTGACACTTTACCTTAGTGTCCATTATTTTATTTCATATGGAATGTGAAGACACAGAGCCTGAAGAACAATTAATGGATTAAATTCACCTGTTTTACACACAAGTCAAATACATTCATTGAATTACTCTTTAAGCCTCTTTTTGATCACTTCTCTAAAGAAAAGCAAAGAGAAAAAAAAAAGTGTTTGGCTTAAACAACAAAAGCACATCATTCTTTTAGTTACATATTTTTAAAAAGCAATGTGATTGTGAAGCTCACTGAGGCAAAATGTGTGGATTGTGTTAACGTGCTACATAAAACATTGACTTGACTCTTACGGTAAACATTCATTAATACATTGGTCTATAGAGAATTTACTAACAATCAGTCTTTACCCTTTTTGTATACATGGGATCAGGGGGAAGTGCAGTGTTACTGCAGCAGTTTGCACTAGTATATAAATATATATCTAAGCATCACCTAGAAGGGGAAGTGATGGCGTTCTCCTTTCAATTCTTAATATACTTCTGCTTCTAAAAACATGAAGAGGCAGGCAGAGGACTGTTCATTGTTTAACTTCAGCAGGTCAATCCCACTACATCATTTTGTTACAATGTGAGAATGGTTGTTCTTGTGTCTTGCTTGACCTGAATTTTACATTTGGTGCAGTATATTGAGGTAGTTGAACATGAGCTAGTTGTGCTCAAATCACTGGAATCATAAAAGGAAATATAAGGAACAGGTTCTAAGGCAACGCTTTCTCTGTCATTTTATAGCTCACAGAGAGATATTCAGAATATGGTGATTTTTCAGAATAAGCAGTCTTTCATTATATACAGTTGGTGCAGCTTGAGTGTGTGCAAAGGCCTTATAGAAAGTTAACTGTTACTGTTTTATAGTGCAGCAAATTGAAAAGTAGAAGAGGCTGGACAGGTGTGGGTGTGCTCAGCATTTAAAGGTGGCACTATGGCACAGAACTCAGGAATAGTCTCACTACACTTACTACTACTCAGTTTGTTGACTGACCACAGCAGCAGGGAACACACAACATTTTCATTGAGCATTCATCTTTTGCATAAAATAGAATAAATACAATAAATAAATTACAAATAGAAAACAACTAGACCATAAAAAACAAAACCACTGCACTTAAACACACAAATATGTTAATACACTTACAGCATATATGTTCACATAACGTGGTCCATAACAACATACACAAGCTGCATCAAGGCTTTTCCTAGGATCGATTAGTCGATTAGAATCTTACTTGACTGTCAAAAAACACTGTAAATAGACAGTAACTCAACTGGCTCTCTCTGCCCCAGTTTGCCTGGGTATGCATGTAAGTAGTCGATGTCTGGACCAAAACTTATTTCAAAATGGTCCCACTTTCAGAGTCATCTGTTTGGTAGCTCATATTATTTTTGCCTAGTGTTTGAGCCTTAAAATGAGCCTGCTGGATCTTTCAGGCTACTTGCATCACAGTGGCCACTGAGCTCTGGCTACCCTGCCTGAGGTCGATTTTGATGCACAATGTTCTCGACCCTGCGCACACCCGTGCCCTTCCTCAACGGCCACCACCACAGCAGGTTGGGCAGCACCTGCCTCATCTCCACATTCCTCAGTCCGTACAACAGCGGGTTGATGCACGGTGGCAGTGTAAGCATTACCAACAGGGACAGATGGAGCAGGACCGCCGTGGTCGAGGGGGACTTCTTCGCTTTATGGACGTCTTGGTATTGAGAGGAGAGCGTCATCAGAGCCATGTTCCCTTCAAACTCCCACAGCATGTCTGAGATAACTTTAATGAGCAGCGGCAGCAGCTGCAGGAACAGCATGCAGCAGTAAAACACCACCGTGTTGCGCGCTTTGTTGTTGACCGCGTTGAAAGGTATCACTGCGTTACGCGCGTCCTGGTACATCCTCAAATAGGAGAAGCCGTAAACAACCAGGCACAGCAGCAGAGTTAAGCAGCCCGTGAGTTTGCGAAAAAGGACTGAGCCACGAGGGAATCCCGTGTGCTGCTCCACCATGTCCGGCTCGCACAGCAGCCCGCTGGTGAAACGTTCATTCGTTTGCTCTTTGCCAATGTGCAACAACACAAGGCAGACCGTACCGATGAAGAGCGAATAGACCCAAATAAGGCTCACGGCTAGCCGCAGGCGCGCCTGGGTGAGGATGGCCAAGTAGTGGATGGCGTGGCACACGTACAAGTAGCGCTCCAGTGCCATTGAGGTGATTGTGAGAAGGCTGGAGCAAACGCTGGTGATCCCCACAAAATACTGGATGTTACACCAGGTGCTGAACACCATCGTCCGGCGTTGGGTTAGTGAGTGAATGACCGCTGGACCGAAGGTGAAAGTCTGCACGAGATCGCTCACAATTAGATTCTTAAGGAAAGCGATGCGCGGCTCCCAGGACAGGTCTTCGGACCGTCTGAGTCCGAACAGGGTAAACCCATTAACCAAAATTGAGAAGAGTGTCAACACCACAAAAAAGCATGTCAGCACTGGAACTACGTGGGTATAGGGCAGTATTAATAGAAAGAGGCAGCCAGCAGCATCCAGGCGCTCCGTTAAGCGCGGTTCAGTTTGGTTCCCTTCCCTGAACCAGTCACACTGGTCGGTGAGGTTGCGCGCCTCCGTGGCCGTCATCGCAGATAATGTTGGCATTTTTTTATATGACAACCTGTTTTCTTCTAATCACTCTGTACCTTGGCAGAGGCGTTGTGCGCATTCCTGGCATCCTCCAGTAGCTCCGACCACCCATGACCTGACCTGACAGCCCCCCCCCCCGCACATACCCACACCCACGCTACTGTGCGATAAGATATCGCACCTTCATCTAAGGCGTTATCGAGGTATTTGAGTGTAGATGTGGAATGCGTGTGGACCGCTCCGTAACGCGCTTTTACGCATTTGTTATGTACAGTAGATGTGTACAGTAGATATATTCATTAGGTGCGATGAGGCAAAATGCCTAAGATTCTACACTTAGCAGTTTTTTTCTATAGCCAGACAGAAAAATCACTGTAAAGTGTAATCGTTTCTATTGTTTCTGCAGATTTGGTCCAATGACTCCACGGATTCCTCAAAGCACAATATACAGGTAACACGTGACACTGGTAACAAACAACAGTGGAGCCAATGATGAATGAACATTTGTGCATGCACTGATTTTTTTTGAGTGTTTTATTGACACTATTCTAGTATAACAAAAGAAATGGAGGGGAAAGCTGTTAGTGAGTAGCTAGTCAGTGTACAGTCCATACTGTACATAGTTAGTATTGAATTGGATCACATTGGCTTTTTCGTCAACACAAGTCATCTTCTGAACTCTTTCTTGCATTTTACATGACCCAACACAGTTTAGAGTGTTGTGTCCTGTAGGGGAATAAATCATATCAGAAATAAAATGGAAGTTTGTGTATTTGATTCTGAAGCATCACTACATGTCTTTTGTTTCTCTGTTTCCATTGAAGGAAAATGTATTTTGTTTGTTTTTGATAACTGGATGTTACTTATTGAAGTGCATCATCTTTTGACAAGGTAACACAAAGGCGCACACTGACCCCTGATGTTGAAGACTCTTAACTGCAGTGCAGAGGACCACACTTCATGAAAGCACTTCATGCATACAAATATGTGCAGCCAGAATAGAGTTACAAAGCTGTATATGCAACATCCAGAATGCTGCGTGAAAAAAAAACTTTACAATGATTATAAAAATATTTTCTGAGCTTTTTCATGGGAAATTGACGTTCTGAAATAATCGCAGCGTATATAATATGAAAGAAAATCAAAGTAACTTTTACTTTTTTCCCAAATAACTTTGTTTTTTTTTTGTTAATTCTTTATTCATAATATTTTTTAAACTCCAGTGGACTCCTAAGTCTCCAGTGGCCAATAGAGTCCTGTTTAACTGAAGAGCTTTGGCTTCTAGTGAGCTGTGAGCTTTTACATGATCCAAGGACATGCTTTTGTTAAATATAGTTTTGATTAGATATATATATTTTTTTAAATCATTTTGAGTTTTAAAGTGTTCCTTTTGTATATATACAGCATATTGACCCTTTCAAAGATTGAAGATTGAATGATTTACAAAAACACATTCTTTTTCATTCTGTTCTTCACCATACAGATCATTTGCAATGATTTTTTTCTTTGAATAATTTATTTCTCAACATTTGTGAAATTTGATTTCTTATTATCATTTTAGATAGGGTTGTTTTTTTTCCTTTCACTGACAAACCAGTCAACAAGCGTTATAGTCCCAATCATGGTTGCAGGGGGGGCGGAGCCAAACCCAGCCGACATTGTGTGAGAGGTGGGGTCCAGTTAGCCTGATACCAAGCTGCATGTATTTTTACTGTGGGAAGTCTGAGTACCAAGAGAAAACCCACACAGACACAGAACATGCAAAACTCCACACAGGGCCATAGGGTCAAACAGGATTCAAACCCACAACCTTCTTGCTATGAGGTGACACAAATAAATAAAGGTTGGTATTCTTGTGCAGAACGAATACAGATGAAGAAAGGAGACTTGAAGTGTCTGTTTTTCCACTGTGAAATAAAATGTTCAATAAACTGTCCTTGATTTCATGCAAGTTTACTGAATGTGGTTTAAAAGTATATTCAGGGTGTTTTCAACCAAATCTTTATTTTACTTTTTCTCAACACAACAGTTTATAATGGCATTGTTGTGGAGCTTGACACAGCTGAAGTGTTCGGGAACAAAGGCCTCTGACTTCAAGGAAGAAACACATAACTTCTGTATCATCTGTTAAAAAATGCTAATTTTAAAAACTGGGACCAGAAGCCTCATTATGGCACTAGAGGAAAAGTCAGTGGATCATTGTGAACCATGAATGTCTGGACAACAGAAGAGTGAAGGAGAGATCGAGAAGGAGGGTTAAATGAGGAGGAGTCCGGGCATACCTCCAGCCTTGTATAGGGTTGTGTTTGTCAGCTGCTCCACCAGGGAATGTCCAAGAATAGAATGAGTTAGACGTGAAGGGGGGTAGATAAGGAGAATAAAAAAGAGAAATTAAGATGAATAAAGAAGGAAAAGTGATTTGTTTTTAGTGTTTTCTTTTTCCTCTGCAAACCAAAATCGTCTCTCACCCTTGCATGTTTTTAAACTTTCTCCAACAAGAGGAGAAGCTCATATGGAAAACCTTGAGCTGGGCAGACCATCAGCTGGCTTTGTCAGTCAGGCACTAAGCAGGCACTCAGTGAATGAGGTGACATAAGTTGCGACGGCATGGAAGCTGAACTGCAGTCCTCAGGGGAGGCAGGGGTGATGAGTGAGAAGGGTGAAAGAAGGTTAAGGAGGAAAGAGGAGACGGCGAGGATCAAAACACAGAGAGCAGTAGGAGAGTGATAAAAAAGAGGAAGGAGGATGATAAAAGAGTGGAGAAACAATGTGGAGTGTGATGGATGTAGTGGGAAAGAGAGCGAGGGAAGACTTAGACAAAAAAATGGAAGAAGAAAAATCAAACTAAAAAACTAAATGTAGAGTGAAGCAACTGCAACTATAAAATGAGCAGTGTGTAGTTCAAGACCTGCAACACACACAAGCAATAACGAGAAAGTGACAATTCTATTAGATAAGTTGAATGAAAACGATTTCATTCACTTTCTTCACCTCCTGTTTAATCCTTAGCTGCTTGCCTGCCCTGCTTTTCTGCATTTCTTTGCATGAACTGCATAAAGCTGTCAGTCTTTTGTTAATTATTATATTCACTTCACTATACTTACCTGCCTGTCTTGGATCATCTGCCCCGTTTCCTCATTTGCACATTTGTGATACATCTGATTAATTCAGAGGTTATTGTGTTACGATATTTGCTCTAGCAGACACTTCTCAGAAGAGAAACGGGAAACTTGAGTGGAGGGGTGTGTGCTCAGGGTGCACCCAGCTGAACTCAAACCAGGGACATTGCTGTCATTTGGTAGGTCAGTGTCTTAGACCACTGGGCTGCCAAGACATGTCATGTTTGACAGTGGAGCTTCAAACATCTAAATAAGACTCTGATCAGCCAGGTCACTAATCTTCTACCAGAACTGCATGGTAGATCACAACCTTGAGTTTATCATTGCTTAAAGACAGAGTACAAATTTACATCTTTAGTCTTTAGACTCTTTCAGTAGAATCCTATGTCCCTGTAACTTATTCCATCATGTTCACTAACTTTTTCAATAAAAAACAATGTCTGTTGAGAGTGAATCAAAAATAAAAAAAAAAAAACAACCAGGAAAACCAAACGTTGAGGTGGAAAAGCTAGAAAATATATGTCAAGCTGAGGAGATCTGCAGATCATTTTTACTTTGGGTTCATCACTACAAGCAACAAGTATTATGATCCACTGTCTTAATGACATGCAACAATAACTTTATGGTTTTTACATGCTCACAGCTTCAGTCCCATTTCTTTTATAAAGCACTATATGTCTGAACTGACTCATTTGTCTACATTAGACCATAAGCATAAACTCAAATCATCAACCACAGTCCCTTTCTATCCTGGGAGTCACTTCAGATTTTGCATAGGCTTCAATTCTTACCTACTGAAAAGTCTCCCTGGACAGTCAAGATGTAGTCAAGCTCCAGTGTTTTTTCTTTGGAATTTCAATACTGAGTTACCTCCTGTAACTGGCTCAAAGACTCGTTTGTTGTTGATGATGTAGTTCACATGGCAATTGATTTTAAATGTGCCTTATAACAGTAGTTGTAAGAAATTTAACACTCTTCATGCAAAGCTTTGTTTGTGCATCATGTGACTGGAGTTTGTCATGTGGCACAACAGTGGAATTATGGGTCAGAAATGAGACAGATGCATTTCATTCTGCCATTGGTTCAAAGGTGCAGACGATAATTATCCTTTGGAATTCCTTCTGTCTGTGTAAAATGAAGTCACTGGGGCTTATATGGACAGAGTTTTTTTTTTTTTTTGGTTTATCTTTATTTTGCTATGTGCGCATGTCTGGAACTGACTTACAATGGACATTTTTGAGAGACACAATTTAAGCTTCTCGTGTTTTTTTGTGGGGTTCACTGTTTTTGTAGTTTTCATGGTGTCTGACAGAGAGAGAGAGTCACAATAAAAAGGTTCAGAAGATATCTCTATGATGCATGGCCATTATTGCACTGGACCAGTGTAGCTTTACCTCCCACAAGAGACTTAACATAAGGTCTAAGTAGCTGCTGCTGGTGTTGTTTACCTGCCAATGTAACAGTACTCTGGACGTAAATACATTTCTGGTAAAAGAATGGGCAGAGCCTTCCTGTTTGAAATGCCAGTGTACACAGAGATCAGCAGCATCTCCTGGATTCACTCGTGTGTTTCCATCAGCTGACTTGGTGGGCAGAGTTGGAAAGGGGTCTTTGGACTTGTACTGATGATATTCGAGTGCATCTATCAGTCAAAAAACTCTTTCATTGTTCATAATAATAGTCTATTTGTTTTGTGGCCATACTAGTGATGTGGCTCTAGAGAAAACTATGTTTGTCAGCCAACATAGCAAGCTCCTGATGGATTGCCATGACCTTTGGTACAGACATTCATGTGCCCCCTAGGATGGATTTGAATAACTTAAGATACTTTAACTTTTCATTTAGCGCCATCATCAGGTCAAAATATTAAATTGATTCATAATCAATTACAGCATTCACTCTTTTTCCTGCTGTTTTTGCAGACTAAGCTAATCACAATCCCATAATGTACTGTTGAGAACAACTTTATTCCCAGCCTGGATTTTTAGTTTGCCTATTTGCATCAGAAGAAGTGTCACTTATTTACGAGAGGTTTCAGTTTCATTCTGTCTCTGTTGATTGTCATATTAATCATGGGTTCCTGCCTGTGTCTGTATGAGATACTTTGTTTGTTTACTTGTTGATTAGGTGAGAGGCCAACACTTAAAATGCTTAAAGATGGGGCAGAGCTGTGTCGGATCTCAGGTTTACTTGTACACCTCTTAAGTTACAGATATCAAGGGTAGTGCAAGGGTATGTCAGCAGCAGTGATGACGGGGACATAGGCAGACGGATGGGTTAACAGACTGAGAACGGGATAGTGAATCTGCACATGCAGGGCGGCGTTAATGTGCGTGCGTGTGTGTGTCTGTGTGTGTGTGTGTGTGTGTGTGCATTCACTCTGGCTCTTGTACAGTTTGTGAAACCAAGTGACTATCTGCATCAAGATGCCCAGCTGATCCTCTGCCAAAATAACCTCCAGCTGCTCGATGCCTACATGGTGTTTCTTTTTTTTTTTTTTTAATAAATGTCACTGAGCGTGCCTGTTATCTAAATATGGGGGATTGGAGAGTGTCCCACACAAGGGGATGTCCGTCAGGAGATTGTAACAGGGCACAGACTAAAGCTGGATTTGATTGGTTGGCTCTTGTCTCAGGAGGGAGTCTCTTACCCAATCCTGATCAATTTTAGTAGAAGTGTAGTGGGATGAGAGGGTACTTATGCAGCAGAGTAAAGCCACAGTGTTATCTGAACTGTCTAGGAGGAAGACTTTCTTTCCCAGGCGACTGACATTTTTATTGGTGTCTGTTGTTCAGCTCAGCCTGCCACCATGGTAAGAAACTGAAAACTGAGAGTAGGAGGTAAAATGGAAATGATCTTTGAGGATTTTCTTTTGTTTTCAACTGATGAGGATAAAAACCAGATGGCAGAAGATGGAGTTTATTCTCTGAAGCAAAAACGAACTTTTTCTGCTTACCCACAATCATCCAGCAAGTCCTCATCTGGACACAGCTGGACTATCAGCTGGATTTCTATTCAAGTGGTGTTTTATCTCTTGGAATACCAGAAAAGTCTTGAATTTAATTTGGGGCTTACACTTTGGCTATTTGTTTCTTTTTCTGTGCTGCTTCCTACAGGCAGAAATTTTCCTGACTGGTAATCTGCTACTGTAAACTTCTTTTTACATACACAACTTCTCTAGCTCCTTTTTGCTATTTGTTTCACAGACTGATTTGTTTTTACTTACTTATACTTCATTTTGTAACAAAACTCAAAAGGATTGATATTTAGATTGAAGGGAGCCATACTAAAGATAGAAAGTACACAGCTGAGTAAAGTGAGAAGACACGCGGCCTCTCCTCTGGGTCCTAAATTAGGACATTCACCTTGAGAAAATCCTCTCGTATCCTCACCTTAAAAATAGAGTTAAAGTGAACTAATCAGTGCATTTCTCTGACCTTTCCACATGCTACAATATTGATGAAGTGCTGTCAAGCAAATATTCAACTGGCCTCCTGAACAACTGAAGAACTGGGTGTTTGGAAAAAAGAGGAATACCACTCAAAAATGAATCTTTATTTTTATTATGCTTCGAAACATAATGTGTCAGTGCCATTCCTCTTAGAAAAACTGAAGTAGTTCTTGGTGACAAGAACTGATGGAAATATGACAACACATTCTATTTGAAAAAGAAAAAGCAGCTAGCACTGTAAGGATAGATTCCTTTCAGATTCATGATCTGCAGGATCATCCACAACCAAGTGCCTAAGGCTTGGAGAGGATTAACCATGATATAAGGCTATTTCTGGTTCTTGGCTGCCACTTGGTCAGTAACTGTTACTCTTACTCAGGCTGTAGGTTTCTCTTTCTTGAGAAGGTGGGATCATACCAGGACTTTTGCACCTTTTCATCCGCTAGAACATACAGAAATACATGTCTAAGAATGCATTTTACATAACTTAAAAATACTTTATACTTGTGTGCAATGGGACATTGGAATTCTAAAACATTTTTAATTACTTCCAGGCCAGTGTTTCTGCTTCTACTAACGTGCTGAGACACACAACTTAGAGTAAACTGCTGGTACTCTTGGTACACTTCAAGAAATGAAAAATTATATAGTTTCGTAGGGTAGCTCAGGTAGTCCAAGAGTGCAAAACTCCAGGTGTGATTATATGTGAGGGAGTGACTGGCTGTAGGGGGTTGAAGATGCTGTTATCCTTGCCATTGCCATGATTCCTTTTTCTATCCTGTCCTGTTCTGATAATGGCCTGACCACTTTCAGAGCACATCCAGTGTGCAGCTGCAGTTGAATATGGCTGTCAGGAATAATAACCTCTATTTCTCTCTTCACCCGTCCTTCCATTCTTCCACCACTGTCCCCCTGTCAATCTTTTTGCATTCTCTGTTCTTCAGCCCACTGACGCCCAAAGTGATGCACGCTCCTTCCTCACTGAGGAGATGATTGCAGGTCAGTCCTACTGCTGCACAACGAAAATGACTTTGCACTTAATGGAGTTTTTAGAATCAGTCTGGTTCCTTAATTCAATGGCAAGTCAATGAGCAAGTCAACAATTAGAAATAGACTTTAGTTATTGTGGAATGCACAAATTACATTTAACCACATTTTTTAGACCACACAATGACATTCCAGAGCCATGAATGATGTTCTTTGTGAATCTCTTTTACTGCTGTTGACTGGTCTGAGTTTCACCAATGTCATTCTCTCACCCAGAGTTTAAGGCCGCCTTCGACATGTTCGACACTGACGGTGGCGGTGACATCAGCACCAAGGAGTTGGGTACTGTGATGAGGATGTTGGGCCAGAACCCATCAAGGGAGGAGTTGGATGCCATCATTGAGGAAGTCGATGAGGATGGTAGGATCACTGACTGATCAAAAATAGGTGGTTTTCCTCCTGGTAGTTGAAGATATTATTGACAGACATTATTGATTATGGCTGAAATATATATATATATCTCCCAGGTCTCTGATAGAGGACCCGATATTGAGGAAGACACACATACACCCATAGGGGTGAGAAGGGAATTTATATATATATATTTCAGCCATAATCAATAATGTCTGTAGTAAATACAACAGAAGAGCCATGAGAAAAAGTTGTTACATTACAACAGACTTGTCATCAAATTTGAAGCAACACTGAGCTATTCTGACTGTATTGACTATTGGTTCCTTGTATGAATCAATTCCCATAATGCAACTCAGTAGCATCTGTGATTACACCTCTCTGCATGTTTAATGCCCAAATCATTCAAACGTCACGCCTGAAGTTTATGACGTAGTTTCTGTCAGATTTCTACAAATCTGTGTACAAAATCACAAGAATAGTCACAACACATATGGCAGGGCTCTTAGTGAGTAAGGTGAAGGTGGGACTTGCACTGCATTGCTTCTACCGTCTCGCTCAATCACTCTTTCACCTCCTCTCTCCTCAGGCAGTGGTACCATCGACTTTGAGGAGTTCTTGGTCATGATGGTGCAACAGTTAAAAGAGGACCAGGCTGGAAAGACTGAAGAAGAGCTTTCAGAATGCTTCCGTATTTTTGACAAGTATGACAATCAATACCATTGTAAACACATATACAGTACTGCATTTGATACTTATATGTCTTTTGTGGGTAAATTCAAAACATCTTCGACTTGTACAGCATTTTTATGTCCTGCAGAATCAAAACACGTTAATTGTACATAGGCATAACAGCACATCAACCAAGCAGCTTTATTCATAAATCCTATGTGATAATACATGCACAGAAAATGCACAAGATAACTTAGTGGGCATTTAAATAAGCTACACCTTATTGTGATTGATTAATAAGAAGATGCATTTGCACATCTTGCACAAAATGTTTTAGGTACTTGAGCATGTAAATAGTAGAGACACACTGCATGTAAATAACTAAAAGTAATGCTGCTCCTTAACCTGCAATGACAGACTTTTATGGCCACTTGGGGGCAGTGGAAACAATTTGAAACACAACACTGACATCAACCTTGAAGATAAACCGTCATACTTGTTGGCCAGCAGTTATTGAACAACATCATTTTGGCACATGCAGTGTCAGGTATTATTATTATTTTTAACTTCATATCAAAGGTCATTTAGAAACTTTAAAACCGTTACAGATTTTCCAAGAACGAAATGTCCTGCTCAGCACACATCTTGGTAACAATTAAAAACAACTTATCAAAAGAGTCTACATCTAAAACAATTGACTGAAACTATTATCTGACATTTAATTCCTAAAACATTACTACGGGATCTGTGTCAAAAACACATTATCGTTCATATACATGACACATTTATGGCTACTAGAATATTAAAGTATTGATGAAAATTGTCGTAAACTTTAAAAATAAAGCAAGCTTTGTGAAGAACGTTTCCAGTGTGTGTGTGTCTGTACATTTATTATTGTTTTTAATCCACAGGAATGGAGATGGCTTCATCGACCGCACAGAGTTTGGTGAAATCCTCCACATGACCGGAGAACCAGTGACAGAGGAAGATATTGATGAGATGTTTGGGGAATCAGACTCAAACAAAGATGGAAAGATTGATTTTGATGGTAATGTTTGGTAATGTTCGATATAGTATCAGAGACAGGGAAACCCAGTAGGACTTTCATGTCCACTAAAAACATTGAGCACGAGGGTCCTTGTCAAAATCATCAATGGATGCATTATCTCATGTTTAAATAGTTAGATACAAGTATTTTTAGAAATATGGTGGAATTATTTGCTTTCTTTTTTAGAGTTAGATAAGAAGAATATCAGGCTTTCAGATATGTTGTTCATGTCTAATCTGGAACAAGCCGTCTGTCAGCTCGGCTTATAGCTTAGCATGAAGACTGAAAATAAGGAAAATAACAGCTGGCCTGGTTGTTTCTGTACAAAAACAACATTTGAAAAGGGTTATTGGCTGTAACCTTCCAGGACCTCACTCTGACCCTAGGAAGTAACTCTGTCTGGCATAAAACAACTCTGCCTGATGTATCAGCAGCGTGTTGGTGATTTACTGTTTTTCTCTCTTTCACTCTCCAGAGTTTCTGAAGATGATGGAGAATGTCCAGTAAATAAACCTACAGCTCTACATTCCTTGGTGACCCTTCCTCAGAGAGAATATAAAGCACTCTATCTGATGGAAATCTACTCAGAGCAAACTCTAAATGCTATCAAAACCTCTACAATAATGAATATGACATACATTGGAGATGGTAAAATGGATGCAAGTACCTTCACACCCATCTCCTTTGCTCTTCTCATATGAAACCCAGGGTCTTGTTGACGATCTCTATAAATATCTACTCAAACCTTTTAAGACGAAGACGCTATTCCCTGGCTGCTTCCCTGTCCTGGCCACCCAGCTGTCCCCTTGGCAGCTGCTGTTTCCCCAGAAATGCTACACCACCTAGCCTTAACCCCCACCCTCCTCAAAACTGAGTCCTCCACACTATTCTGTTCTTTCTAAATAAATCAGTTTTCTCCTTATGTTCATTGTTCATCTTTGTAAATTATTCTGCCGCACATGCTTGACACAAAGTGACTATATACACGGGAAAACAGTGCATGCACTTTCTCACCCATCCTCCCTTCACACACACGCACACACACATTTCGTTAATTACAGCTGGTCTCATCTCCCTGTTCTAATCTCCACTTCAAAGTAGTGCACTACCATGGGCAGTGGCTTTTACTAATCTTCCTGCCTCATTTAACACACAGGAATTTTCAGTTATCAGGTTCAGAATTCTCCTCAAATTTGATCTCAATCTAAATCTGTCATAACTCTGTCCATCATCTTCACACAGCAGCATCCAAGCACAGAAATCATAGAGGTGCAGCCTGGCAGCCTGCTGGTATTAGAGGCTTGAGACGGTCACAGAGTAGATTTAAAATGCAGGTCTCTCTCTGAGTATATACCCTTCAAGCCCCACCACCACCTCTCAAAAGCAATATCCTTCCTCTTTCTTCATGGCTGCTCCATCCTCTTTTCCTCCCTCTCTCCTTGGGCCCTCCCTTCAGGAACTACCTACCATAAAAGGAGCATCAGGTTGTGTTTATTAGGCTGAGTAATGCTGGGATATGTGGGTGCCTGCTTCATATCCCTGTCCCGCATACCTAAAAACTGCCTGCTATTTAGGGCACAGCTAACGGGGGTGGAGGGCTGAGTGTTGGGGTCCAGCCCTGCAGCATTTTTGTCTTGGTTTTGAATTGCACATCCAGATTGAAACTGCATCATCACAAAACCTACTTTAAAATCTTTGGCTCCACCATCCTATGTTTACAAGGCCTAAAGTGCAATCGACAGTGCACTGAGGAACTGTAATATCTGTAATTTTATAGTTGTTTATTTTGAAAATGTTATTTAGATTTATGGTTTGTTATTTTAGATCGCCACTGAAAGGTGCTGTGGGTCATTTCTAAAGATTGACCATTGATTTCATTTTCTAAAGTGTATTTTGATTTTATTAATATAGTTCCTTTATAGTATGCCATAGTTCTTTCTCACACTGTACCTCTGATTATCTCAGTTTAAACAAACCAAGAGTGTGGATCTTTGCATTTTGCATTTCCTTAATTCCCTGTAGATTGTCCTACTTTGACCAAGATCCCAAAAGTGCTAAAACTCCTGCTTTGCCTCTTTACACCTATAACCCTGTAACTTCAAGAAACAAGAGCTTTCCTCTCCAAAATGTGATTGGCTTGCCCTGGCCCCAGAACCCTAAAAGTTCAGGATACTAAATCTGGAGGCCTGTGAGAGGCAGGGGGCGGGACCTGGCTGCCCTGTTTAAAGTGTGTCTGAACCATCACTTGACGTCTAGTCTCTCTGTTGGGGTGAACACGGATTGACCACTCCTTTGGGCTTTTCTTTTATCCTTGGATATCTGGGGGGGAAAAGCTAATCCACAAACATGGTAAGACCAATCAGTTGAGCAAATGAGCGTTGATCAGTCAACCAGCCATTAGTTATTAATCCATGATCATGGTTTATGAATGGGAAGTTTAGCAATAAAGGCATGTTAAAGTGTAAAAACCGTCTGAGTTGTTGACATGCGTGTTTCCTTCTGTTGGTGAATTGTGGATGTTTTTCTCATGACCTCTATTAACATTTTTGCCAGAGAATTGTATTGGCTGCATTGAATGGAATTATAAATTATATTATATTTTGGTCAGCAATATTCTGTGAAGGCTCTGAGTCCTTGTAAAAAGATAAAATTTAGTGCTGTGATCAGGGAGGGTGTCAGCTGCTAAGGTGCAGAGTCTGCTTAGGTGACAAATTCCAAGGATTGGATGTCTGCAGTCCATATACAGGGAGTCTAATGTGTTGAGCCTGAAATAGCAGGACTAATTTTCACCAGGCTCAAGAATCCTGATGAGATGCAGCCACTATATCTTCCAACATGTGACTTATGAAATAATGTTATTTTCAAAAACTAATAATAATAATTTTAAAAAAAAAAAAACAACAACAATATCTCTATTTCCTCTGTAGCGTAATGTCTGTGGCTACCTGGTGTTTTACTCCCCCTGCTCTATTACAGTTATTACAGCTTGCACTTAAAGATAAAGATGCTATTTTAAACATTTACGGTGCTTTTGTTCTCAGAAGAGAGGCCTGAATTCTGAACCTGATAACAATATTTTGTTATATATATATATATATATATATATATATATATATATATATATATATATATGTCAGTTATAGGAGCACTCAGCACTCTATAGGCTGTGGTCAGTTCGAGTTCATTTAAAACGAGGCTCAGTGCACTGGCTTTAACCTGCAATAAACAATGAAACTGAAATGAAATTAGAAGTTGATGGTGAAGTGATAGTGTGGCCTCTGTTTTCTTCCAGACTGACGCGCAACAAGAGGCCCGCTCCTACCTGAGCGAGGAAATGCTGGCTGGTGAGTTCAGTAACGCGTTACTTTGCCCAGGAACCAGTAACGTAACAGATTACACTTATCACATGAGAAGTTACTTAGTTCTTTTCAGGTATCCCCTCTTAAATATGGACATTAAACGAGCCATCAAGTTGAATCCCATGTGTTTTAACTATCAAATGTGGAATCAGTCCTGCAGAGACCACTACTTCGTGATAAAATATGTTACTTAGGGGCAGGGGCAGATTTCACTGCTTTTTCTTACTATACATAATCGCAGAGGCCCTATTCAACACAACATAAATGTTCACGGGTAATGCCTCTATGAACAGCCCAGTGGGCAAGACATAAAATAAGTTTTTGAACAATGAGCCAAATTCTTTCATTTCTCCAGAGTTCAAGGCCGCCTTCGACATGTTCGACACTGATGGTGGCGGTGACATCAGCACCAAGGAGTTGGGTACCGTGATGAGGATGCTGGGCCAGAACCCATCAAGGGAGGAGTTGGCTGAGATCATTGAGGAGGTCGATGAGGATGGTGAGTTGATTACGACATAGCGATGCACTACACACCCTGTCCAGGTATTCCACATCCCATTTCAAAACAAAATAAATTCCACAGAAAAATATTTGGAGGAAACATTGTGTGCACTGAGAGAGTAGGCCTACATGCCTACAGTGTGCCCCCTTTAAATTAGCCACATGGTCCATTACGCATATTTGGGCTAAACTTACACTTAACCCCAGTGATTCGTGCGTGCTTTCCAACAAGTAGCACAGGACACTGGGCTGATCCGTTATGTGACGTCTTTCATATCCTCAGGTAGCGGTACCATCGACTTCGAGGAGTTCTTGGTCATGATGGTGAGGCTGCTAAAGGAGGACCAGGCCGGCAAGAGCGAGGAAGAGCTGGCAGAGTGCTTCCGTGTGTTCGACAAGTACGGCGCACTGTTACTACATACATTACAGCTCACATTATGTGTAATCATTTATCCTTGCAATCCCATACATTGCTGTCTTTTCCCGCAGGAACGCTGACGGCTACATCGACAGAGAGGAGTTCGCCCTCATCATCCGCAGCTCCGGCGAGTCCATCACAGAGGAGGAGATTGATGAGCTGCTGAAGGAGGGAGACAAGAACAACGACGGCATGCTGGACTTTGACGGTATGAATATGATGACGATGAATGTATGTAGAAGCAAAATATTTCATTTTCAGATATTAATACTAATAAAAGACAATTAGTGTCTATGGCACTTTAATGGATATGATGGAACTAAGATTTAATTTAAGAAATCATGTAAATCTGTATTTATGTTGTGTTAATGTGGAGGTTATAATGATCTTAATGTTGGATACAGTGTTGTGTTTTACATCTTCTGTAGATTATTTAGTATTTTTTTAGTCTTTAACAATCATCTTACAATCAAATGACACAAAGGTTTTATTCATCATTGCAGCTGCAGGAGATGGTCACTGATAACACTCATCTTTCCTTTCTTTTCCAGAATTCCTCAAGATGATGGAGAACGTGCAGTAAAACCAGAAAGACTCATGGACATTCCTCCTCTCCCCTGTGATCCCCTGCTCTGAACACATTTAACTCCTCACCGTCCCATTTAAAAAAAAAAACAAAACAAAAAAACTCCCTCCTATCCACCTGGTTCTCTGCCTTCTCTTCTCCCTCCTTATAGGCATCCTCAACAGACAGCTAGAGCACCCGGTGGGGGTTGCTGGCTGGGCAACACTTCTCCTGAGCTCATTTGTGAAAGCAGCTGGCCCATGGATGCTGCGCTGACACTGCACCCTGTGACAGGACAGCAAGGCTGCAATGGGGAAACGCACTGCACAGACCTTTTGCAGTATGCATGGCCTAACATTTCATCAGCAACCCCCCGCACACACACCCGCAAACAACTCTGCTGGTGAAGCTCTAATCTAGATGTAGTCTAGATAGATCGGCAGCCTGTTACCTGCTGCTTAGACCAATTGATTCAACCACTTCACTGTACAAAGAAGCTATTCGCTTGAGCAGAATAAATGAACTAACACATGCTCACGTGTAGTTGGTCAGTCATATTAATTTATGGTCTGTGTAAAAAATTTTGTTTTGAGGAATATCAATAAAATCTGTTTGTTTCTTCTTTTTGTCCGGTTTGTTTGAACCAAATAACTGGAGTCAGATGACATTATTTAATGTGGGGTAATGTTTCAGTATACGGTTTAATTAAGGTTTTAAGAAATTCTCAAAAAGAACACAGTTTTCCTGCACAAATCATCTTTTTCTTTGAAATCTGAGACAACAAATGATTGAGCTTACAGTCAAATGTAAGTGTAAATGAAAAACCGGGAAAAAAAAAAATACTCAAAGGAAGTAAGTGATCACCAACTTAACTGACAATGTATTGTTAAATAATCACTGCAGCTGTGGTCGTCACTAAACACTGCACCAGGCAGAGGTAGATGCTGTGGCTGCGCTTGAAACAAGATTTAAACAGAAGTAGGTTTAAATGAACCCAGGCGTGTTTATGAGCCATAATTTGCCTCGTCGAAGGCTTTCCGGGCTCTTTTCAACTCTTCGTTCATGGTCAGCAGGTCTTTGACTCTGGCGAACTTCCTCGGGTCCTTGCGGATCAGGAAAACGATGTCTTCCACCTGGACGCGGCCTTGGCGTCCGATAGACATGGCCTTGTGCGTCATTTCCGTGATGAACTCAATCACCAAGTCCTCCAGAATATCCACAGACTCCGTGTACGGGTTCTGGTCGTCTCCAAACCCGTACATCATACACCTGAGCTCCTTGGAGAACAGCCGCTTTCTTTTGCCGTGGCCGACGTCGACTCCACCGGATCCGTCCTCCAGCTCGTCGTCGAAGCCAGTCTCGTCCTCATCATCTGCCATCCTGAAGAAAAACACACACAGAGCGCATGTAGGTACCAACCAAAGGCACTACATCACATTAACACTGTAATTAAGCATTACCCTTCAGCTTAGTGGGACCACAACACGACTGTCCGTGGGATTTGTTGACTTCCGCTTGACGCAGGAAGTGATTCTGGGAGAAAAACGTGCGATTTTAAAAACACCGCCGCTTGTGGTTATTTTTCTCCCTCAGATCACGGTGATAAATATTACACTACTAGTTTTTTAACCATATCATCAATACGGCAGATAATTTTCTAATATCTGATTTGGCTGGCTGTGTTGTTTGCTCATGGTATGTGCTTGTTTATTCTTCGAAGACAAAGTTAAGGCCAGATTTGACTCAAAAAAACCGGAATATGTATCATAACTCTGTCTGCGTAGATCACCACGTAACGTCACCTAAAATTATTAGGTTACGTACAGATGTGTGCAAACTAGTTTATCCAGCAGTTTAATTAGATTTTTTTCCCGCATATTATTTTCGCGAAACAACTTCGGCGATAACAGTAAAGTCATATTTATCATAAATCAAATATTCATAATTCATTGTTATTGTCGAGTTTTATGTATGCCGAACTGCAAAGTAGATCAAATCAACCCGAGGAAGACCTTTAGTCATAGTAGCATGTAGTTGTAGGTGACAAAAAAATCACTAACACTTTTAAAAAAGAGCGATTGGTCAATGGAGGTCAGTATGTGGGTGTCGTCACAAGACAGTGACACGTAACGTTACCACACCGGGAAAACGCGTTAGAGCTGGAGTTAACACGCACTTTACATACCTATTGTTGTTAAATATACAGTTAACTAAAGCGGTTAACCGAGGTTAGCAACATGGCAGGCTAATCTACCGTGTAACGTTAGCCAGCCCACAAAACTATCGCACCTGTCAAACTTGGTGAAACAACCATCTGGTGAGTGCTGCTGTTTCCTCAGCTGAAGGTGGATATTGGATATCGATAGTTGACTGTGGTTAACGGGTGGTGTTTGAACGGTCAGCTCACCGTGATTTGTCAAAGTTGAGCTAAGACCAATGGTCGAGCTAAGACCAATGGTCGAGCTAAGACAGCTGCAGAGTTAGTCCCAGCTCTGATAACCAGCCTTAGAAATGTCGCTGCTCTGATTCTGTCATCAATAGACACAATAGTCTCACCTTGTTTCTCCTCTGTCTGTCCTGATGTCCAGGCAGTCAGCTATGGCTGAGAGGAAGAGGGGCAGACCCAGTTTGGAGAAGACTGAAGACTCTCTGCATTAGCTGTCTTCTGTGGACAGCTGGTCCTGGCAGTCCTACATGGCCATCCCTGTCCAGTTCCTTTGCCGGTGGCTTCGCATTGTTGGATTAGTTTTCATCTACTATGTCTTCTCTATAGGCATCACCTTCTACAACAAATGGCTGATGAAGGTGAGTCACACTTGGTTTACCAGCATCTGCACCGTTCCTCTCTTTACAGGACACACATCGGTGTATTTGTTGAATGAAAATAAGCAAAGTTTAAGCGATATAGTGTTTCTGTCTTGGTCTTTACTGTGAAACAGAGTCTTTATAGGTCACAAAAGCCTTTGAAAACGTTGAATTTTCCCCTAAAGAAGGCATTGGAAGCAGTTAAAGTCTTGAGCCTTCACTACAAAGGTCTTGAATATTTTTATTTTGCGCTGTAGATAGTTTTGTGTGTTCCTGCCGAATGTTGGGAGATGTTGTACACCTATAAACTACAAGCTGCACAAACAGAACAGGATTTTATTTTCTAAACTATTGTGTATTAATACGACAGTACAAGTCAATAGTTTGGGCACAATTTGCAGAAACCCTGTGAGAAAACCTTGAATCACTGCAGAGTCTCCCTGTACTAGGCCTCAATGACCTTGTCCTTTTCTCTCTCAGGGCTTCCACTATCCACTCTTCATGACATTAGTTCATCTTGCCATCAACTTCTGCCTGTCGGCTCTGACGCGACGGGCCATGCAGTGCTGGACAGGGAAATCCCGCACCATTCTGAACTGGACAGATTACATCTATAAAGTGGTTCCCACAGGTGAGGTTCTGGTGTACTCTTCTAGGTTTTACCCAACTACCCAGAAAGCAGCACAGAGAGAAAAGTACATTAGAAAAGGGGTCGACAGTCGGCTCTTATCATTTTCAGTGACTGCGTTTTCAGTAAAGAACGCTTTGACTAAAGTCCATGCTGATATAAACATTACATCACACCTGAGGAGGACAGTTGACTGTTCTCCCCACACATGAGCATTTGTTTAATATCCTGTAGGATTGGATGGACCATTTTCAGTTGTCTTCAATGAGCAACCATCTACACATCAAAATATTCCATAACTATTACAAATCGTTCCTGTTCACCTTCGATCTACAAATTTATTATTTACTAGTGTTGGTTACAAACTTTGATACAGAAACATCATTTATTGTAGTGTGTTTGTCTTCTGTCCATCTTACTCAGCCATCGCAACAGCACTGGATATTGGACTTTCCAACTGGAGCTTCCTCTTCATCACCATTAGCTTGTGAGTTTGTGGCTGAGGGACTTGTTTCCTGATACAGGATGCTCTTTATGTGTGAACCGAAAAGTGTGTAGTTAGTAGTACCCTGTTTCCCTGGTTTTGGAAGTGATTTTTAAGGCTTGTAATTTGTGTCATTAAAGGTACACCATGACCAAGTCCTCAGCAGTGCTCTTCATCCTCTTTTTCTCCCTGTTGTTTAAACTGGAGGAGCCGGTGGGTGACACATTCTTTAACTTCACATGTGGAAATGGTGTGTTGACCACACAGTGCCCTAACTAAATTGATTTTAACTAAGGAATGAAAGAATCAGTTCATCCATTGCTGAATTAGGTAACTGCACACCATTTGGGAACCACTGTTCTATACATCCACCACCATGGGATTTGCTAAAATGGTGATACCTGCTGAACAACCTGCATATTTACCTTGTCACTGTGTGCATACTAGCATTAACTAGCCTAACTCAAAGCACTGCTTAAATCAACGTGTGCAAGTGTGGCTCAAGGCTCTATTGTCTACTTTAAGTGCTGCTCTTTTTTACATCTGAAATGTAAATATTTGTAGTGATGCATTGTGGTCTATCTTTATTTCTATCATTTATTGTTCTCTTGTTTATCTTTGTGTTCACTTTCTGTGTTTTGTCTTTCTTGTTCGATCTAACCTTTTTTTTCCGTCTCTTTCGACCAGAACCCGTTCCTGATCGTGGTGGTCCTGTTGATCTCCCTTGGTCTGTTTATGTTTACATTTGAGTCGACCCAGTTCAACCTGCAGGGCTTCATCTTGGTGCTGCTGGCGTCATTTTTAGGCGGCATCCGCTGGACCCTCACTCAGGTCCTCATGCAGAAAGCAGAGCTGGGTCAGTGTTGTGTTATCTTCAGAATAAAAAACCATGAGTGTATATAGAACAGCCCTGTTCCTGTTGCTTTTCATTTTATTGCGGACTCTTCTTTTAATTTCTCTTCATTATGTGAGGTGCTTGACAATCCTCTCGCTTTGAATTAACCGATAAATAAGTACAAATGCTTCTTTTTTCCCCCTCTTCAAACATTTTTCATGTTGTACCTTCCTCCAGGCCTTCAGAATCCAATAGATACAATGTACCACCTACAGCCTGCCATGATCCTTGGCCTGTTTCCCCTTTTCCTGTATAATGAAGGTAAGACTTAGTTTTAAAATGTGGTTTGTTATCCTGATAAAATTGATCAGAGTCTTGATAAATCCGCTCATTATTTGCAAACATTATTACAGTTACATTCAGGTGACAGTGAAGAACAAACATACCATTGACAATCTGAAGGAGTATTTCATGGACACAATAATCATACAAGTAGTTGGACTGGAATAATCTGTAATATGAGTCCTATAACCAACCCATAAAAAATCATTCCAACTACCTTTTCGTTATTGCCTAATTACCTTATTTAGATGTAATTAGAGTCTGGTAAATCTTGTCTGTCTTCAGAGCTGAGCCTTAGTACGTCAGAAACACTCTTCAGAGAGACGGAGCTCTCACCTTTCCTGTATTCAGTCTTCACCCTAAGTATCGGGGGGTTGCTGGCCTTTGGGTTGGGCTTCTCAGAGTTCCTGCTGGTCTCCCGGACCTCCAGCCTTACTTTATCCATATCTGGGATCTTTAAGGTACTTTCTAGATTCTTTGTGCTGTCAGTGTTCTTTTTAAGTCAGTCAGTCAAACTGAAACCATCTAATACAGAGAACCAGAATTTAAGATGAGAGGTTACTAAACTGATACAGTCATACATTTAAACTTTTACTAGTGTTTTGAAACACTTTGTCAGCTTTAAACTAATTGGCAGCTCTGCTATCACTGAGAATCTGAGCACATTAAAGGTTTCTTCATTTTTCATCAGTCCAACAGTGTTTGTTTCTTGGTGTGAGGGCGCAGTGTTCTAATACACCCTTTCTTACTGTTTTGTCTCTGCAGGAGGTGTGTACGCTGCTTTTGGCAGCAGCTTTGATGGGAGACAAAATGAGTGGGATTAACTGGCTGGGATTTGTTGTGTGTCTGTGCGGCATTTCATTGCATGTGGCACTCAAGACCATTTATTCCAAAAGTAAGTGTTTTATTATTGTTTGTTATACTCTTAGGTGGTTTTATTGGGAATAACATGCAAAGAGTCAATCAGATATAGCAAAAAACACCCTCTAGACATTTTTGCTGACATCCAAAAACAATGCTTAGTGGTGTATATAATATAACGCCTCTGGACACAAGATGTCTTACCATAGTGAAAAGTCTATTTAAAGACTTTCAACCTTGTATAAGTTATGTATTGAATCATTATTGGCTTCTGAGCTGGCTGTGATGTAAAAACAGCCTTTATATCAAACAAAGTGAATGTCAAACATCTAAGTAACGTAACAATGAGCAAAACACACTTTCCAGTAAATGATGACTTGAAGAAGTGATTATCATGTTGACAATGTTAATTTTGTGATGTTCTCCATCAGATAAGGGCCCAACCATAAGGCATCTCAGCAGCAGGAGCCCAGAGTTTGAGCTGCCATTGCTACATGGAGACGATTCAGAGGCTGATGAATATAATGATAAAGATAAGGAACAAAAAAACATTCTGCATTGATGTCACTGATATGAGCCTCAGTTGTGACTGTTTTCATTCTATTAAAACTCTTCCATCACATGGTTTGAACAGTGACATCAGAGAAGTGCTTTAGAGCTTCCAAACACTGGTTCAGAGTCACTGCCACAAAAAGACACAACAGCGTCTGCAGCTCTTTTCCTTCCCTTGATCGTATCTTCAGGCCGGACCGGTGCCTCTTTATCAGCTGTGCTGTACATGAACTGCGCTCTGTGAACACAGATTATGTGTGTACCTTAGTGGAGCTTCACAAATGTAGCTGGTGTCAATGCAGCATGAGTGTTAACAGCTTTAATACTTTGAAATCGTGAATTGTTTTGGGCCATTTTTATTTGCTAGACACTTGTAACACTGTGGGGAAAATCATCTTACTTTGTTATATTTATATACATAATGTGAGTTAATAGCGTTCTTTGAAATAGGAAAAGGCTACCTCACCGAAAAAAGCAGTTGCAGTACCTGACAGACACTAGGAGTTTTAGAACAAGTGTTTGGTAAAACTCAGCTAAGTTTGAAGTGTCCCAGAAATGCAGGAGACTTGCTCATGTCATGTCTTGTATGTAGCCTGATTGTTAAGAAAAAGACAACCTTAAGTTGGTGTTAAAATTGGATGAATATTTAATATAGTTCTTTTACTATTCCTTTTTTTTTCTTATTCATATTTTTGCAGATGGCTTTGTCCTTCTTTATCAAAGCAAACATACAGTTTAATACAGATAGACTGTGATGTTACAGCGTGTGTCCAAATATTGGGACGTCACAAAATGTACATTTTATTCAGAATTACTTTAAAGTTTAAATCTAATTGCTTATTCACTCCCTGAAGTCAAGGAAGCAGCTGCAGGGTTGGAGACCTAAAATTGAATGGCCTCCAGTTATTTGAATCATTGTTTGCAAGATGTGAAATGACTACACCTTAATGTGCCTTGTTAATGTCTCAGCAATAAAGAACACTGCAAAGCTATGTTCACAATCCATCATGATTTAAACAGCAGTGTAGCTAAGGTACTAGGTTTTAAGGTTTTTGCAACAGAATTAAAAAAATGAATAAAAATAAGTTTTCATTAAAAACTAAAATGATACAAATACATGATGGCAAATTTCAGAATTTTCTCCTTCAATACCAACTTAGATTTTATTGCATTCCTGTCCAATTCATTTGATTGTATATGCCCATGAATCAAGATGCCATGGGAACATGAGCCGTCTTTGCAGTAACTCAATTTCCGATGCACAGGTCTCTTGAGGTTTGTTACTAGTTTAATGCGCTTCTACAGTACATGGTCCTTCCAGGAGCCCTGAAACCCCCATATCTCTTACCTCTCCTGCAATCATTGAAACATTACTGTTCCTGTACAGCTGTATTTGTAAAGCTATGACCCATAATATTTGTGCTGTAGTTATGATTGTGTTCTATGCAGTGAAGTTCCATAAACAGCCCCTCTGCAGTCATATTGTTAGTCCTCAGAGTGTGTTCAGACACAGCTGCAGCAGAAGTTTAACTGATACACATTAGAAACTAATTAGAAACCTAAATCAAAATTCTGAGATTAAACGTCAAAACCTTTACTTGGCTCAAAACTATGAGGTAAAAAGTCAAACAATTTTAATATAAAAGTTAAAATTGAAAATTATGAATTGAAATGCCAAAATTATGGCATTAATGAATATTTGTTGATCCCTGAGGAGGCCTCAGTGGGACAGCTATCACTGCATGTGAAGCGGCTTTGCTGTTGGCGCAGCTGGGCGTGTTGGCTCTGCGGGTTTTTGCAGCTTTCTCCGCCCAGGCTGCAGCTGCGGGACGGCCTCGCTTCTCGGGTTTCACGTCTCGGGTTTAGAAACAACCTGATGGGGGGAGCTGGCTTCACAGTTTAGCGGAACCGACTGACATCCCACCTCTGGAATGCTGCGCGGAGCCTGTTTGAAGGAATAACCTGGACTCTTCAAAGCTCCAGGTAAGACCTCACCTGGCTGCTGGGGGAAGGTGTTGTGTCTGAATTCCTCAAAAGTCTCCGCTAAGAGACTGAAATTGGTTTTATCTTTAAGGTGAGGTTGCCGTCTGTTGTTTGAAACTGTTGCAAAAACGCTTACCTGAGGACGGGACACCTGTGACCTCAGGACACTTGAAATACATAAAATACATGTCACTATTGTAGCGAAAAAAAAATTGTGGTTGATTAAAATCAATACAAATGAAATGACCTCGTATTTTTACGAACCTAATGTATTCTGTTATCAAATAAACACTGTTTCTGTCGACTAATTGCATAACACTTCAGCATTTATAATCAAATAGCTTGTTTAAAGCACATTAGACTGTAGCTGTATGCAGCTATAAGGACATTTAAAGTATTTATTCATTTACAGTATTTTCATCAAGCGTTTTCTATGAAGCCATTTACTGTGTCATCCATTATTTGTTTATACACCATCCTTCACCTATTGGTGCCCACAGAAGGTCTTTTAGTTGAGACTTATTTCTGATTACTGCTACATTAATTGTGGAGTGAAGCCCAGGATCATTTTCACACAATGTGAATAATCATTTCTGAGTAGATAATGTTTAGCTAATTAATTGTTGATGTAATGCTGTATGAACACAAAATAGGAGGAATTAAACTGGTGTCACTAGTCGATTGTAAGTGCCTGCAGGATATCACCTAATATATGCTACCTATGACTGTACAACATTTTAAGCAACTAAAGCTTGTTTTTGTAAGTAATGTCAAAAACATGTTCATCTTAATAAAACAGATATCAGCCATAGCACACTGAGTTCAAAATAAAATGTCAAAATCCAGTTTGGCACTTTTTTCTTCTCTCCATTCATCAACAGGCCACTTGGATTCTTGCTAGGGCTGACTAAAGGTCAGGCCACTTTATGGAGATGTTTTTTCCAAGGGCAGAGTAGGTGTCATTTAATGAATGAGTGCACTGATTTGAGACCATGTTAAGCTTACTGTTGCATAATAACCTCCAACAGGGCAAACCAGACCAATATCAAAATTTAACAATTAGTAGAACATTTTTCCCGTTGGATTTTTGAGGGAATAAGAAAAATCAGATGAAGTTGGCTGTTAATTCCATAGATAGAGGTGTTGTTGTCCTGATTTTCTTGCAGTAATTGAATTGCATCCACACAGAAACTAAAAAAGTGATCAAATAAAGAGGTAAATCAACAATCACCTCAGCAAGTAGATCAATAGGAATTCCATATCAATCTCCATATTTTTCTCTTTGTCTGACAGGCAGACAGACAGGAATGCACAACACATAACTCCGGTATAAACTCTGATTTTGCAATGTGTTGGCAAGCAGGTACCTGTGAAACAGGAGAGAACATACAAAAGAGCAACATCGGTCATGTCACACACTGAACATGATGGTTGCATGTTAGGTGGCCTGTGGAGCCTTTTTAGGCAGACTCTATGTTTCTTTATACTCCCTCCTGTGGTAGCCTGTCTAGTTATGACATACATTTAAAATACAAGTAAAAATCTCTGACAGTAAAATGTGTATTAAAGCAAATAAATTAAGCCAAATATATGGGTATGGAATAAGGTGGATATATGGAATGAAATATATTAGCATTAAAAAAAAGATATTATTTAAAAAAAACATACCAACATATTTCTCCTTGACTTTGCTTGCTTTACTCCCCATTTTACAACGACCCTGGTTAATTACATTTGTTCAACATATTTAACTTACACATGCTCACAGCTCTGTGAACTTCAGTATCATAGCAGAATTCCTAGACAATTATTTGTAGTTTTGTTCAGTCAGCATTATGTTGAACAAAGTTCTTATTCATAAAGAATGGGTTTTTGGCCTTGTTTTCTAAAGAGCACCTGCCTACACAGCTTACAATGTGTTTTCTCCAATCTCCCAGTGTGTTTCAAAATTATAGAGCACCAGCACATATATCTTGATTGTATTGGTGTCAGGTCTGTGAAACATACAAATTAGCTGTCATTTAACTTTTGATTTATGACCCATATGCACATAATATTTAGTTATAATAAATACAAGCACAGATATATTTTCATAATTTACATTAAAACTTTCTAATAATGTTGTGCGTCCAGAAGAAGTTGAAGGCATTTTATTGAATGTTTGTACACTGTTAAATGTTTGTTATCTCAGACAGAGGGGTGTTAGTTGCTGCGTGTTTGGTAATGTTATGGGCTTGTGCGTGTCATTAGTTGTGTGAAGTTTGAGGGTCTGTAATGGGGACAAGCACTGAAACACCTGTGGTATGAATCAGCCATAAAACAGTTCCCACGGGAAAAGGTGACAGGATATGTTGCTGCCAGGTAAAGACGTAAATATATGACATATAATTTATCTTCCACTTCTTATAGTGGTAAGCCTCTTCCAAAGCCAGCAAATCTTTCCCAAAAAGCATGTCTGTCAATATCAAATAATCAAATTATTTTCTCGTTTCTCTTAATCATTTGGTCTGAACAATATCAGAATATAGTCAATCATGCTGCAAGTAAAGTTATAGATGTTAGAAACCCAATCATATTTAATTTGAAAGCATGTTAAAGAAAGAAAATCAGTTTTCATGTCTGAGATGACAAAACAAGTAAATCTGTTATATTTGTTATATTTGTGTAATAGTTGAAATAAAATATAATCATACAGTTAAGAGTAAAATAACATGAATACCTTTTTTTTATGTTTTCAGGCTTCATCTGTCTCATGTCTCCTCACCTCCTCTCTTCATCATCACCATCATCATCTTTCTGGCTAATGCTGTGTTTCCTCTTCAGTGTCCTCCTGCTTCTCTGTTCAGGGGTCCATGGTCAAGGTAGCCTCTCTTTCATGACCAGCAGAGCCATTTGAATACCACTAATATGAGAATTAGTCACATAAGTTACACAGCTAGAGACGATGAGGCTGAAGTAGCACAACATGCTTTACCGTAATCATAGACAATATTATAACATCTCAAATGTCATTTTATTTAGAATAAGTCGCATATTCTAATCTCCATCTTCATACTTTATACATAATGCTTATTATTTTATTATTAGTGCTATTATTTTGTTTAAAGAGTCTGTATTATTTTGCCATTTTTTCTTGTATACAGTCCCATCTTTGTTATACATGTGAAAAAGCACAATATATGTGGCTACTGTTATAAAATAATAATAATGTGTAGATTCTGTTTTATTTATTAATTGGAAAGACTTTAGAGTATTTAACTGCTCTAACCTCAGAATTCAGGGAGTGTAACACAGCTGTGGCGCTTGCCTACACATGTCCCCCCCACAGCCTGGAAAATTTGTTTTTGTTAGTAGGTCTGTTAGACTTTGACCCCAGTCGCTCTAAATCTCCATCAGACATTATCTGATCCTTTGCCAGGCATCCAAGAAAATGTGGACCCTCCAGAGACCCCTGGCCCAAATACACACACATGCTTGCATACATAGAACATGCTGCTAAAAGGTCTGTTGAGTGCTTGGGGTCATGCCTCCACGGTAGTGATGAAGACAGAGTCCTGTGATTCATGCTGTTCATCTCTACACTGTCGTCTTCTTTTCCGGTTCCCCCCTCCCCCTCAGCTTCCTCTCCATCTATTACCCTACCACAGAGTGCATAGAAAACCCTGACACACTGAAACTCTGTGATGGTCCTCTGACATGACCTTTGACCCTCTAGTCCCCAAAAGCGTCCTGTTCCTGTTTCTATACAGGACGAGAGGACAGGGCATGCTTTGATGGGTGAAGGGGCAGCTGGAGAGAGGGATGGATGGATGGTGGGAGGATAGAAACATGAAAGACGCTGCTTGTTACAAAACCCCTGCTGGAAATTATGTTGATGAAGTCGAAACAAGAGATGGATTTGAGTTTGGAAAAAGGAAATGAGAAGAGTTAGGCCGTCTTGGAGAACGAAACCTTTTGACCTAAATTCTTGACTAGACAACATGCACAACACATATAAACTTTTATTTGTTTTCTCCCCTTCGATGTGAAGGTCGTCTCAAGCTGACAGTCCTGTCTGAGGACAGACTGCAGATGAAATGGAAGGAGGCTGATGGACCTGTTCAGGGCTACAAGGTCAGAGTGAGACCCATCTCAGGTGAGACTTTCCTGTCTGTGTTGAAAGCAACTATGTGTGAAATAACCAATTAACCCTAACCTCAACTAAAGAAGAACTTGGGGAGCACTGTGTAGGAGAAACATGACACTTCTTGTAATACTGTTGATGTTTGGCTCATATTTGAAAAAGAGATCAAAACATTTCTCACATTCTTAAATCTAAGGCTCTGAGAAACTGTACAATCTTCAAGATAAATGGAAAAATCTGTGAAAAGGGGTATGAGTCTATTTGAACCAACAAACAACATTTGTGGGCATTCAAATGTAGAAAGTTATAGGACATCCAGTGACTTTTGACAAACATGGCTCTAATTTCATCCAACACTTATGGGATGAAGTGGAAAGTCTTGTCACCTGGCTTCACTAATCACAAACAGTCCTTTCGGTTTGGTATATATTGCTCCCACCTTTTCAGCTTCTGTATGTTACCAAACCCACAGCCAGAGGTCATAATAGAATAAATTACAACTTGAAAATTTTTTTGAAACTCTCTTGATCATGGTGGTACAAAGTACAACTTGTGTTAAGCAGCGTAGGTGGTAACTGACAGAGTTTACTGTAGCTTCTTAGATGCTGTTTAGAATCTGAGTTGAGTGGGCTGCCGGTGATACAAAGAAAGTTGCTGGTCTTGATGCCCCTCAGACTTTTTCCTTGACATTGTCTTCTCTTTGTCACCCTCTCGCATTTTACTCTACAGTTAGACACAAACAAGTCAAAAAGAGAAACAGAAGGAAACTTAGAAGAAGATTTCAGTCCAACGTAGGGCTTGTCTTGCCTACAAGTGTAGAGGATGAAAAGGTGGTGTTGAGATTCAAGGGCGGGCAAGGTGGTACATTTCTGGGAAATACATTAAAAAGAAATGCAGATGGTGGCAATATACAACTGTAATTTGGAGGACAGAAGAGGAAGTGGTGTATCATTTGTATTGAAATGAAAACAGTGTTAAGGACCAGATGGAGACAAAGAAGGATTACACATGAAGTTGCTGAAACCTCCCTCTGCTAGGATTTAGCTTCAGGGGATATGTAAATATGCTTAGCGTTTAAGGCTGATATTACACTGGTAGAACAGCACTTTTTATTTCACTGTAAAAGATTCTTAAGATCTTGTTCAATCTAATCAGACAAGTACTAGGAATAAGGTTCTTCAGCAGCTGTTGGAGAGGCATATTGTCTATGCCATGATAAAAGAAAGGTACTGTGGCAATGACTTTCCAAATAAGTTCAATTCAGACTTTTCTATTCATACAAGAGATTGGACTCTTTTGAAATCTATAATCTTGGTGTGGCTGGATTGTTAATGCAATCAGATGAATCAGCATATTGGCAGGAGGTGTCTGATCTTGTAAGCTGGTGCAGTAATGATAGCCTTCGGCTTAATACTGAAACAACTAGAGAGAAGATAATTGACTTCAGGAGAGAATGTGTGGGAAATTTCCTGCACACTCTAAAATTTCATAACTTTAAATGGGAAAACAGAGTTTGGAAAATATTATAGTTAGTTGTTTTTGGTGGAGGCTGTGGTCCAGGTTAACACATCAGTTGTGGAAAATGTTTGTCAGAGAAGGTGTAGAATATAGAACTAAAATATGGGTTCTCTCCTCTTTCTTCTTTTTATTCTGGTTCTTTCTTATATAAAAGATCTTCAATAACATCAGAAGCCCTGACTTACCCCTCATACAGTGATAATCTCATTTCTCCAAAAATGCTTGTCCTCTTTTCTAGAGGTGCCACAGCCAGAGCTGATGCTGACCACCACACGGGGCCGAGCAACAGTGGCAGGACTGGACTCCAGTCAAGAATACGCCCTCCAAGTGCTTGTGCTGAACGGGACGACAGAGAAGCTTCTCGCAAAGAGACGATTCACCAGTAAGAAACACAGCAAGTGTTAATGGAGAAATAATAAAATAGAGGGATGGAGGGATGTGGAGGAGCAGAAAGTGAACAAATATTTTGCAAGCGCTTACTGAGATGAAAGACTGTGAGATCAAGTGTGCCAAGAGAAAATGTTAAATAATCACAGGTGAGTAGAAACAGAAATCCATTGTCAGCATGTGAAATGGCTTTTGAAAGCAGCTGTGTCAGACAGTGAGGATCGAACTAGTTCCTGGTGGCAGTATCTTTGAACAGTTGATTATGGATTACTTGCCTTACATAGATAGAAGAAGCTTAAGGTACCAGAATGAAAAAGAAGTACAGAGTGAATAATAAAGAAGTATAAGGGAAGTCATATGTATGTGCAGAATGTACATGAGCAAGAGTGAGCATGAATGCATATCTTTATATGCCATCTTATATAATCTGGTATAGTATTTTTCTTCTCAGTAAACCATACATTTAATTCTGATTAACTGGAATTCACAAAAGGTTTTTCTGTCATAAAAATCCACAAGCATGATATGATGTACAACATTGGCCAGGGATGAAGAAACAGTATTGGGCCTGATGTTGACTCAGTTGGTACTGTTAGATGAGTTTGGCAATGCAGCAATGTTATGATAATGGGAGTGATATTGATGTTTTTACACACTGAGTAGATTACAGGCTGGAAGTGGACTGACCTTTAAGTGTAAGTCATGTAAGTACATGCTGCTGGGTCTTAAATCTGCCCATCAACACTTCTCTGGCTTTCAAAGGAAGCCTTCCCAGCAAAATGGCACAGTGAGTAATGGCTACAGTGTGTGACTGTGTGTTCAAGCACGTGCAGTTTGCCGAGAGAACAGCTTGCACACTATAAAATCTCATAATCTTCTCTTAAAGGTCACGTCAGAAAAAAAGGAAGGATTGTGACAATTTGAGTGTCAGCTGTTTTTGGAGGCTCAGGCTCTACATGGTGCACTTACTGTCCATAAGGTTATTTTGGCCATCTCTGTCTATTTTACTGTTATTTCCTACAGCAGTGATGATCAATCCCATCACATGTCTCTGTTTATTGATTCCCACTGATTTGTGAGGCCCTTTCACTTTGGACATCTTATTGTTAGGCTTTGATTTATACTCTCCTGAGGCTCATATTAGCTTGCAAACTATGCAGGTGACAATAGGTTACTGTGCCGAGCCGAGCATGCCCAGGCAGGCCAGAAAAACATGTCATCTTGAAAATTTGTAACACTGTGGTGGAATAATCGTAGACTGGGAATTCCTTCGAATGCGTCTTTGCTTTTTCCATTTGTTTCAAACCCCTCTGGGTCCAGGACTTACTTAAAGGCATGCTAGGGATAATCGATTTCTTTGTTATGTAAATTTCACCCTCAGTTTGCAGTTCTTGAACTCGTCCCTTTACTCCAGTGAAAATATCAAACGGCTCACATGCTCTGTCTTTACCTCAAGCATGTTCCTCTCAGATCCCTCTATCTAGTATTGAAGTTCAGTTTACATGTCCAATCATGCTGTTACATCATCAGCTTTCAGACAGCCCTGCAGTTATTTGACTGGAAAAGGGGAATACCGGTTTTTGACAAAAATATACATGACTGGCAGTGTTATTGTGCAGCTTGTACTTACTCATCAACATTGCTTGTCTAGAGATATTAAGATAGAAAAAGATGACTGTGCAGTGAATGTCAAGAACGGTCGATTTAGTCAGATATTATCCCAGTAGGAACCTGACTAGAAGTGTGACTGATAAATACTGGAGATGTTCTGATTGCATTCCAGTTGCATTGTGTGTTGTGTGTATTGACCTTCCAATGACACTTTTCCTTATACATAATATGATGTCCAGATACAGTTTTTAGCCAAGTTAGCAGAATGGGTCTAGCGATAGAAATGCGTGGTCTGGTCATCAAAACACCACTTAGATCCAGACTGAACTATCTCAACAAATATTGGATGCTACTATTAGAATTTGGCTCAAAAGTGGATGTTTGCTCAAGATGAATTGTAATAACTTTGGGTCCATAAGTATACACCTAGCGCCACCGTCAGGTCAAAATTTGTATTTTAATAGTTTGGATTTGATAGTTTGGGATTTTAGTTTGGATGCCTGTTAAAAATCAATAACAGTCCCATCATTGTTGTGGTTTGTTAGCATGCTAATGAGTTATCTAACATGGTAAACATTATACCTGCTATATCTTACAGAGCTGCTAGTATGACTGGAGACTGTGTTCTCTTTGTGTTCAATTAAATTGTCTATGGCTTAGTACAAGTCCTGGTTGTCTTTGTGCATAGGTGTCTGATAATCTGATAATATCCCATTTGCTCTGAAATTCAGAGGTATTTTATAGTTGTTGTATACTCTTATGTCTACAGTTAATTGTAGAAATGTGTTCTGACTGTCTGAAATGTATGATAATTCAGCACCACAAACATCCACCTTTCTTCCAGTGGAGGGTCTGCGTGAGGAGGAGATGATCCGTAGTGGTAGCCGAGAACAGAAGAAGAAGATGTTGCCAGGTGGATCAGGCTCAGGAGACTTGGACGATGCGACAGAGGCTCTGATGGGCCTGCCGACGATTCTGTACCCAGACCCCACCACTGCTGCTGCTACTACTGCGGGTAGGGTATGCTGGTAGAAAATGCAACAACATCCACACACACTCACAAACACAAATCTTGGTGTTGTTTCCATATGATGACTTGGGTTCAGGCAAAAAAAAAAAAGAGGCAGCAACATGTAATAGTACTATATAAACAGGGAGGACTTTAAGATGAACTAATCTAAACACCTCATCTGTAAAATCATTAGTTTTTTTTCTGTTATTAAATTTGATCAAAATATTTTCTTTTGAATAGGACCTAAATTACATTAAATTACATTACTGGCAGCAATGGTAGTGGCTCTAGCTGCAGTGGGGATACATAAATAAGGTTTTGCTATTGCACTCAAATTAAAATGACTGTTGCTTTTATAAACAAACTATGGCGTATGATGTCAGTGCTGAAAACCCAGCAGCCAAACTTAATGTTGAGCAGCACCCTGCAATCTTGACCAATCATATGGTTCTAAGGGATTTGTCCATGAAGTGCTTCTGAAGATGAAACTGAGCAGCATTTCCCCTGAACTAGTCAGTCTGGGATCGAGAATAAGGTGTTGCAAAGCCATGATTTGTTCTGCACCATTCTACAAACCTTAATAGCACGAACAGAGGTGATATTGCATAATAATATTAGCTCCAGTCAGCTGCACACAAATTATGGGAGTTATGTCCTGTTGTGTATATTAATGAACCATATGAAAATTCATTGGTGCATCACTGCAGAGCTGCAGGGGATAATTTGGGGTAAAGGATCTTTTATTTTTTTCTTATTTAGAAGCCTGGCTGCTCTGTCTGCTCTGACTTCCATGGTTCACAGACTCAAAGGAGGCACGGCACAGAAATGTTGCCAACACACGCCTACAAACAAGCACACACATGTGTACAGTATACAGCATACTGTAGTTAGACAGGCCTACACCAAAAAGCTTTGACACAAATACACACACTGATGAAAGCCAGGAACAGTAGATGGAGAAACAATCCTTAGAGAATAAGAGGGATCAGAGGACATAAAAACAGAGACAAATGAACAAGGACATTTAAGGAGGGCGAGAGGGTGTGGTAGGTATTTTTGACGCTGTGTCTATCAGGCAAAAGCAAGGAGATCATGTTTTCTTTCACTTCTCCCTTTGATACTTAGAATTCAGATGGATCTAGTGTCAACACTACATTTCCTGTCACATACAGCTTTAACTGGTCCCTAAATAATCTTTGCTTATCTTACTGTAACCCCTCTCATGTGCTCACCATTACTTCTCTCCCCCAGAGCCTCCAGCTATAGAAACTCACTCTCAGCACCCTGATGAGGCCCCAGAGAAAACCAGCAAAGAGAAGAGGAAGAAGAAGATAGAAAAGGAACGGGATCGGTTTAAGTTGGAGAACAAGGAAGAGCAAGGGACGACCCAGGGTAAACGGGCTGAGGAGAAACCCCGGAAGACACCCTCTATCCAGCTGGTTACAAGTAATATCTGTGCTCCAGTTTTCCTAAAGCATGGCATGACAAACTCAGGTCTAAACTGCTACTACTTTTAATGACATTTGTTACTTTGATGAGGGAAAAACATGATGGTAGTGATTTGGAGAGCTCCCTGTAAGCAGGAACGTCTGGCCATCATCGTCTGGCTTTTTTGTGAGTTAAGGTAAAAAAGACAGAAAAAGACAAGAGAGCACTAAGTGATAGTTTTACTCTGATGACAGTGTTTACACATGGAAGCAACAAAGTAGGAAGCATAATAATAGGCCATCCTGTTCGGCTGCAGGGCATGTGTCCACTCTTCCCTCACACACACATTCAGACATGAAAACTCACTGACGTTTCTGTATGCACCATGTTGACACATGTACACATACACCTTTCAACTGCCTAAAGGAATAGAGCCATCTGTTTTTATATTTAAAACTATGCATTTACGCAACATACGCACAATGTACAGAGGGTTGAGCTCATCGTCATTTTTGTGCTTCTTTTTTGTTAAGGTATGTCTCCAAGGAAACAATTTGAGTGTGATAGCAATGCAGCGGCGGACATCATGTTGTTGGTGGACGGCTCCTGGAGCATCGGACGCACCAACTTCAGGCGGGTCAGAGACTTCTTGGAGGGCCTGGTGACACCTTTCCACATTGGGCCGAACCACATTCAGATTGGTGAGGATCAGAGCGTACTCTCTGTAAACCCAGCAGTCTCATTGCAACCACCAAGCAACTAATTACCACAGCAGGAATGCCGTAAGAACTACTGCACAAGCAGTGAGAAAAGCATTCGCAGCTACTGGAAAAGCAGCCACTTCTTACAAATAAACAAACTGCCAGGAACCAATCACTACATGGTCTTCTATGGCAGCAAAAAACAGATTTACCTTTGCTAACAGCCTGTCCACCAAAACATTGACGTCTTTTTGCCTCAGGACTGACCCAGTACAGTGGGGACCCCCGCACAGAGTGGCATCTCAACAACTTCACCACTAAAGACCAGCTGCTGGAGGCAGTAAGGAATTTCAGATATAAGGGAGGAAACACATTTACTGGTAAACGTGCATCATACAGTGCTCCTTTGATACAGTGTGTACTATATGTACAGTGTGTCTGTCAGGGTGTAACCATGAATCTGCCTTCCAGGTCAGGCGCTGCTCCACGTCATGGAAGAGAACATGAGGGCCGAGGCAGGAGCACGGTCAGAGGCACCGTTTTTCCTGGTCTTACTGACCGATGGGAAATCTCAGGATGATGCTGTGTCTGCAGCAAGCCGGCTGAAGAATGCCGGTGTGGAGATCATTGCCGTAGGTGAGATCGAAAAGAAGAGAGGATGAGGTGGTGTAAAGAGTTTATAATTGATCCTGTAGTATTAAACACTCATAACTGTTCTATCTAGGTGTGAAGAATGCTGATGAAGCCGAGTTGAGACAAGTGGCATCAGAGCCGGTGGATCTGAATGTTTACAATGTCAATGACTTCCCTCTGCTCAGCAAACTGGTGGCACGACTGGTCCACATCCTGTGTGGGAGGATAGAGGACCGTAGCATTGCAAAACGTAATCAGCCTGTCTGCCTTCCTGACTCTCTCTACAAGTCAATTCAACACTTGCAATTGAAATACAGACTTGCAGTCTTTATTGCTGTGTCTCTAGGAATGGAGCCTGGACCCACGGCAGACCCAGCCCTCTCCTACCCAAGTCCTGCTGATCTCCGCTTCTCTGAACTGGGCTCCAGAGAAGTGAAGCTGCACTGGACCAATCCTGCTAAGCCAGTCCAACAGTACAGAGTGGTTTACCACAGTGCAGAGAGTCAGAGTCCACAGGAGGTCAGAAATGTTATCTCAACTAAATTATTACCAGATTAGTTAACTAGGCAAAGAAATGGATAAACAATAAGAAATAAAGAGGATTTTCACCATGAGGAAGATGCCACAGTGTTTTACATCATACTCAGAGTCTGGGAGAAATGTCCTTGATTGCAACAGGAAAAACGCTCCTCTCTTAGCACAGGTCAATGCCAAAGCTATCAGCAGAGTCCTCTTCAGTAAAGCTTCCCCATTGTCTTGGGATAAAGCAATAAATGTTATTAATTTTATTCTGAGAAATACTCTGCCACCACTTAGGCATGTTAATCTTCCTGAGGTCAGATTCCATATTCATATGCAGACTGTACCATGTGGAATTTCTAAGAAGGATCAATTGAATGAAAATGTATTAACATTTTGATAAAATCAACATGGAGATTTTTTTTTCTCTAACAGCTAATGCTTTCATTTTTGCTCAATATATTACATTTAAATATGCTTTATGTACCACATTTTATTAGCTAGTGGTATTTTTTCCATCAGTCAGGGTTTATGTCTGATGCTAATTCTTTTTTTTTTATGTGTTGTAATTGAAAAATGATGTGAAGCTCTGTGCATTGTTTAAGTGATGTTTTGTTTTAGGTGGTATTGCCTGGTTCAGAGTCCTCTGTGCTGCTGGAAGGCCTCTCCTCTCAGACACTGTACCATGTGTCTATCTTTCCTGTGTATAAGGACAATGTTGGCCTGGCACTCAGAGGAACTGTCACTACATGTAAGACTCTTGTCACTGTTAAATACTGTATTTTAAAGAATGTGTTATAAATTAGATGACTACCACTAATGCAGTGTTGCACACTGACCATCTTTGGCCTCCAACTCTTCCATACATACTTACATCTGGGGAATTCTAATTGGTTCAGAAATAGGTGCAGAAAACCGATGCAGACCAGAAATTAATTACAGTTGCTGCTGACTTCTCTGTTATTTTTCTGTTGGTAGCAGCAAACTTAGCACATAATGTTAAGAGTCTCCAGTCACGTTTCATTGCTCATCTGGAAAACCGGTTCTGTACTATCCTAATCATGTCTTTCCTCTGGTGCTCAGTGCCCCTAGCCATGCCTGCCAACCTGGAGGTGACTCCTTCCACGTTCAGCACCCTGCGAGTAAACTGGGGTGCAGCACCCGGTGCGACACAATACATGATCCTGTACTCTGCGCTCAACCATGGAGAGCCTGACGACGCCAAGGAGGTGAGAACGCTACACTGTGTGTGTGTGAGGAGGGAAATGAAAGCACATTTAAGGTGGTTAATGTACACATGTGAATTAATTATAGACCAGAAAGAAACAGGTTAATCAGCAGTAAAAAAAACACATAATCTGCTGGGAAAATTTAATGTACAAACATAGAAGAGCAAAAATACAACTGTAGATTATGGCCTTGTGCACATTATTTTTAATGTCTAAATTTTAACTATAATGTTAAATACAATTTTTGTACCACAGTCAAATTTCCTAATGTGACCCGTTATGTCTCTATTTGCATATTGTCATCAAACCAAATACTCTCCCTATGTCATACAGTAGCTGGTGCAAATTGTTACTGTTGGTTGTGTTGTGTTAATGTGAAGACAAGTAAAAAAAAAAAACATACCAGCCTGCTTTCATTGAGTTTTTAGTTTCTGTAAGTGTGGAAAAAAATCAATCACATGAGAAAACATGAGCACAACTGTATTTATACATTCAGTGATCAAACATCACATCATTTTCTACAAATTAGATAATCGGTTAAATTAATGTAAGCTTTAATTTAAATAAACCTCTGTCTCCATATTTGCATCTTGTGTTTGCATGGTTGCAGGAGAAGTTCAATGCAGACCAGACTATGGTGGAGCTGGCAGGCTTATTGCCAGCAACAGACTACTCTGTCACTCTGTATGCTCTGTATGATGAGGAGCCCAGTGATCCTGTCACTGCAGTTGCCACCACATGTAAGAAACTTATATTTCTGCCAAATGTTCATATCCATTATATTTCATTATTGTTATTCTTTCAGTTTCTGTTTACACTTGGCAGTTTACACTTCTCATTTTACTGTTCTTCTTTCCAGATTTTTCAGTCACTGCACCTTCTCTTTCTCTTTCACTGCCCTTTTCTACCTTGTTCTTTCTATTAGTTTCCTCACTCACTATTCTCTCTTCCTTCTCTATTTTCAACACAAACTTCTCAGTGGCACAGATAAGATAAATCTTTTCACTGCACTGACCAATTATGTATTTTTCATCTTCTTCTTCCCTCCCTGTGTATTTTGATTACCCTCCTTGCAGTCCCACTCCCACTGCCAATAAGTGTTCAATTCCCGATGGTCACCCACAGTATGCTCAGAGTGAGCTGGGTGCCCGGAGCTGTGGATGTCCCAGGCCACCGGATCACCTACAGCACCAACCACGGCAGTGACGTCAAGCAGGTAATCTAAGAAAATACACTGGTGTCAAATTATAAAACATCCATCCTTGAGCTGAGACAGTATATTTTTGTTCTAAAGAGATAAACATACATTCTGTTGTTTTGTGTGACTGCGGCTTTGGGTAAGAGACATTATTGCTTCAGTATTCTAAGGTATCACCAGGTCGGGAAAAACAAATCTGCTGACTGCATCATCCACAACATTTAGCTTAACTTTGATTTTTCATGGCTTTCAGTTCCACTAACAATCAAGAACCTGATCAGAATATACTGCAAATACCTAATGGAAACACCTTAACCTGTGCAACACCCCACAGGTTATATAGTAGAAACAATATTTTTATAAAAAACAATGAACTGTATGCATGGATTTCTAAACTGAGCACATGGTTTAAGGGGTATTTTGAAGTAATGCCTAAAGAATCTGTGTAGAATTTCAATAATCTTTTAAAATAATGTAATTCAGCCATTTATTTTTACATCAGCAAATGAAAGCACAGACTAATAACTGATAATAAAAATCAATAAAGATAATACCACTTCTGTTGATCTTATCACACTAACAACAATCTAGTCACAGCATGTTATTACACTCTTCCTCAGATTGTTTAAGGATAAGTTCAGATTACTTTATCACATATAAATTACACATTATAATCAAATAGGACCTGCACACTGTCTCATTTATACTCACTACTAAGTGGCAGCAAAAGACACACTTTACAGTAGTCTGCAATTAAACTGTTCCTTCAGTCTGTGGTTATCAAGGACACATGACATAAGTATAACTTATCATTATAATTAATAGATATTAACATCCACTCTGAAGCAAATATTAAAGCAACTTGCATTAAAGTGATGATGAAAATCTTCACTTTACCATAATGTTTCTAGTTACTTTTGAATCAAGTAAAGCTGAAAAGAACCACCACTTTTTGTTATTTACGTGCACTTTTTATAACCCTTGCTGAGAAATACGGCACTGTGTCTATATTAAACTGAGAGATGTTATTACACTGTGGGCAGCATGACTTTTTCACAGCCTGTCGTTTTGACTGACTCTGCTCTGTTAATTACAATCAATTATGCTGAGAACAAGATGTACTGTAAGTGCAGCCACCGTCTGTTTCAGTCATTCATAAAAATATGTCGTTCCAGGTGGAGGTGAAAGGCATGAACTCAGTGCTGGTGCAGAACCTGTCCTCTCTGTCCAGATACTTAGTGTCAGTCCAGTCCCTCTACCCACAAGGCCTGTCTGCATCTCTAACCAGCAACGTCACCACACGTAAAACATTTTGTGCTTGAAGAAATGACCTAAGATTGATTTTGCTGCATTAAGGGAATTTTTTTTTTTGTTCAGTTTTAGTTTTAATGTGGATGAATAATGTCAGAGCAGGCTAAAGTGTCATTTCTTCCTTCCTTGTACATTTTCCACCTCTCCTAGTGAAGGTGCCTCCTCCATCAGACCTCAGGGTGACTAATTTCTCAGGCAGCGATATCACTGTTCGCTGGGAGGCTGCAGCTGATGACGTTGTCTCCTACCTCATCAAGTGGATCTCCCTCAGTGGAGGGGACCTGCGACAGGTGAGGATGGATTACTAGATGGCTGGGGTATGTAATTCATTAATAATGATTCATATAAAATGTGATGAAAATATTTTCCTGTTGTAGTTGAGGGTAAGTGGCGAGAGTGAAGGGGCAATCCTGGAGAGGGTAGAGGACGATAAGGAATACCAAATCTCTCTATCTGCACTTTATGGAGATGGAGCTCAAAGTGAAGCTGTCGCCATACGCTATAGCACCTGTAAGCCACATGCACCCACACACTAATATACATAACAACAAGCATGTAAAAAACTACCAGTATTTTTTGTCACTGTATACAAATTTACTATGTTGGGGAGGTCAAATCCTCTGCTGCGCAGAGAAAGATGAAGTGAAGCTTATAGGAAGAAGGTTGGGCAGCCTACACAATATGAGCAGTGATATTCTTTATGGCTGAAAGGGAAAGAGCGCCACCTACTGAAAATCTTAGGAGAAATTCCAGAAACAAAGCCCTCACAGTACTGCATAGGCTGTCCTGTCATGTGTTGAGTTTGAGTATTGTAGTACATTATTTCTGGAAAGTACTCTGGTGCCTATTCTATAAGCAACCTGAAGTCGATATAAAAGAAAGTGCAACTAATGAATGTTGTAATAAACACTTATCCAACATAAACCTTCCATAATAATAATCCCTGCTCTTATTGTTGTAGTTTTTCTTTGCGTTAAGACTAAAGGTTTTAATGTGCTCTGTATTGACTTTTAATGTCTATAAAAACCCTGTAGTATCTGGTGGAGGACCGTCCAGCGTACTGGTCTCGGAGGAAACTGCGGTCAGCTTGGTGGTCAGCTGGGTACCTCCAAATGCTCATGTTCTCCAGTACCGTGTGTCTTACACTGGACTGACTGGAGCTGAAACACAGGACAGCACTGTAAGTGGGCTGCATTGTCACCTCTTCATCTGCTCTGTCCATCATCCTGCTGGGCACAGAGAAGTCCAAAAATGAACCAAAACAGCTTAGTTGCTGTGTCAACAGGTGGAACATTTTACTTGAAAGCTTGGCTTTGAATGATGAGATTGTTGTTTGCAGGTGTTGGTTCCAGGTGATGAAAAGCGGGTGGTGCTAGAGTCATTACAGCCAGATACACGTTACAGCATCCTGGTCACTGCAGAGTACCGCAACAGAGAAGGAGGCAGTGGTTCAGCCCAGGGCAAAACCAGTAGGTCTACACACACACACACACGCACACACACACACACACACACACACACCCACTGACCTGCTGGAGAACTTAAAAGTGACTAAATCTGAATTGTATCAGGGCTAAGGCTTAATGGTAACACAGTGACATGTTTATGTAGTAGAATTAGGTCTAATTTAAAAGAAAAAATGACATTTTTGTCTTCTGAGCACTAATGTCTTTGTGGAAAGGTAAAGAAACATGTAAAGTATCACGTTTCCATAAGAAGCAAATCCCAGGCACTTTACAGTGCTAGTACAGTATTTCAATTGCACTAGAATACTTAATACTTATTAAAGGTACTTATTCTGTTTAGTTGTTTATGTGTTTGCCAAGCTGTACTGTTCAGCTGTGGCTCTTCTCTATGTGAGTCTGATTTCTCACCTTTCTGTTTGTGTCCCCAGCGAGTCTAAGGGTTAGCAGTCTGAGTGTGGTCAGGTCAGACCACTCCAGCATCTGTGTGTCTTGGAGACCAGTGTCTGCAGTTGATGGATACCGAATTATCATTCAATCTGTTGAAGGTAATCTGCAGTAAAATCTATTGTAAGTGACACTTACTCACAGTTGACTTAAAGCTGTCCCAGAAACCACTGCAAACACTTTAAATGTACACTTTGGTGTTTGTGTGTATAGACAAGGACACAAAGGAAGAAACTGTCGATGGCTCCACCAGCAGCCACTGTTTCACTAATCTGAAACCTGAGACTCTGTATCGTATCAGCCTGCACTCACTCCTCAGTTCAGCAGAGGGCGCTGCCGTCTCTATTCTCCATCTAACAGGTCTGATGTGACACCAGTACACCAACAGTATTGTTGTTTGATGTTGGTTTGCCATGAAGAACGATATCTGGTTTTCTCACTAACTAATTAATTCACACCTGTTTTCACTGATGATTACCTTAACATGACGTAACCAAATCCCTTACTATTTGCATTAATTTGCATTATTTGTGTGTTTGTAGAAAAGTACATGCATACATGTATGACCTTTCAACATAAAAAAACAGTAAAGGTTTTCATATCTTTGAAATTGGGTAAATGTGTGATGATTGTTTTTTTTTTTTTTTTTTCCTATAACAGCCACTGCTCCAGCCAGAATTCCCATCCATCCCCACATGTATCCTATCCACAACGAAGGTGATTCATCAACATATCACATTTTCTAGAGAGATTTGAAGATTAAGTATTTTTGTGAGATTCCTGGGGAAGTTCAGATTAGGCAAATATGTTATATTCTGCAGTTGATTCCAGCAGGTCTCAAGCAAACAAGGCCAGTTTATTTTTTTTTTCATCCTCTAGACATTAAGACAGTGAGAACTAAGGACTGGCATCATTCTTTGTTTGTCAGGTTAGATGAAATTTGCTCATAAGCATCAATTTAGACCACACTTAGATTTCAGATTGATTATCCTACGCCCTACTGCTTTCAGCACAGCTAGATAATAACCTCCTCAGATTTAATCTCACCAAATCTTCACCGGTCAAATAGCAGATTTGTTTCAATGCACCTGGGACCCAAAATAAGCCTTTGGTGGTTTTGCATGGGCTGAACATGTGAAAAAATATTCCTGGTGCGTTGTCTGCCTCATTTCTGACTCACCAGTGCCCTCCTGTGTTACAGTGTGTCCTGAAGTCACCATCAGAAACAGCATTGTTAAAGGTGAGACACACTGTCATTATTAATTATCATTTTGGATAATTAAAGCATCACATTTAAAAAAAAAATAAGACGCTGTCACCATTTTATCTTAAAACATAAGCTTCGTTTTATTTGGTTTGTTGTCTCAGGGTTTGACATGATGGAAGCTTTTGGTTTGACTCAGAAAGCTCACTCGTCAGTGGAGGGTGTGGCAGCCGAGCCTTTTGTCTTCAACACCCTCCCCACCTACACCCTGTACAGAGACGGCCAGCTGACACAGAGCACCAAGTGAGGCCCTCACTTTTATATGCTGATCTTAATTCAGCTTAATTGTATATATACAATCATATTCATAGGTGCATTCCCACATTAACCAAAGTAAACTTGATTACAGCTTTCTCTGCACTGTTTGTTCAGGTGTATCCAGCTGTGTTTGTGTGTTTGCTCCATGCTAGTGCCAAGTTGAAAAAACTGTTGTTTTTGATTCTATGACAACCTCCAAATGTGGTTGGACTCACCAAGTTCCAGTCTGAGCCAACCTGAATACCAAAACATTCATCTGAAACAGGATGGCAAATCTCCAAAGGGTGCTTTCCACAACAATACACCTTGCTTCCGTTACTCATGTCACTTCTGGCATCTTAACCTTTCCCAGGGCTGCACATAGGAGATTTGAGAAAGAAGTGTGAAGATGGAGGATTTCTATTTACCAAATGAAACATCCTCAATCATTCGTGCATCATTTTGAGGAGGTGGAAGTTACTCACAGACAACACAGCATCTCAATTGCATGTGTGGAAATAATTAGGATTTGGATTTTGGCATCAGTACCACAGAATGTGACCGACCCAACAAACAATTAATGAAAATGCTCTAAATGAAGTACATGACTTGTTTGTGAAAGACTGTGAGTAAAATAGAATGACAGTGTCAGGCTCAGACTGAAAATCACAGCAGTATTTGGTCCTTGAAAAAGAAGAAGCATAAACAGAGTCACAAAAAGTGTTTTATAATTCATTCATCATATTTACAGACATGACCTTATAAATCAAAATCTTTCAACACCACTCCGTGTCATTGTGTGGCAACTGCAAACACACAAAGTGTGTTTTTAGTTTACGAATGTTTTGTTCTTGTTGTACTTCTTGTACTTCACTGTAGATGGTTCCATTTTTCTCTGTCTCCCTCCAGGTTTATCCACCCTGCAGGTTTCTCTGCAGAGCACACCATCAGCATGGCCTTCCGTATATTGCAGGAGACACCCAGGGAGCCCTTCGCCCTCTGGCAGCTCACTGACAATGACTTCCAGCCCAAAATGGGAGTGGTGCTTGACCGTGAGTAGCATTTCTGTATCGCTCCATCTCTCAGCTACTTCAACTTCAGAATCAGTCTCATATTTTGTCACCAGGGCCTCTTAAAGACACTGGACCAGCTCACAGTAAAGTTATTTTTAAATATGTTTTTACTTTTCTGTTTTTGTATGTGGGTTTATTTGGAATGGAAGGTATTTTTTATCGGTTGATAGGTGATCAATAGTAATCAGCAGCAATTTTGAATCTTTTGAATCACATCTTGATGGAACAAAACATTTAGAACAATTGATTAAGATAATAATCCACAGATAGATCAATTAGGGGAATAATTTGTACTTAATATTTGGGATCTTGTTGATTGTCTGAGAATACTAAAACTCACTACAAGAGAAGAAATAGTGTGAAAACCCCACTAGACACTGTGAGTTTTCTTTACACCCAGCCAGCTCACACTGATACAAAGTAACCGCTGATCCTGAAGCTGATAGTGGCATAGTCAGAACCCCATGTTTTTCCAAAAGATAACGTGAGAGAGAAAAGTTGTTATTAAATATCAGCCTCTGTATTTCTGCTTCACACAGCTACAACCAGACATCTGGTGTACTTCAGTCTGGACTACAGAGGAGAGGTGCAGGAACTGACTTTTGACCAGTCTCAGGTCCGCAGACTGTTCTATGGCAGTTTTCACAAGGTGGGAGAACACAGACAGAGCAAGTCTTAATAAAACCACAATAAAAGCTTTAATGCCATTTAACAGAAAATCAGGCTCAATACCATGATTCCTATCTGTCTCCTATATAACACATTCATCTTATGCACCTTTTCATAAACCAGAAATCTCAAGACATGCAGAATTAGGAATGTATGTATTATAGTTACGTTTTAAAAATAATTTAATGCATCAATTTTATTAAAATACAATAAAATTGTATTTACAAAGTGTTCGGTGGGTGAAGGTTGAGCTGAGGGAAGTCCTTTGGTGTCTAACAAATCTAAACCTGAGCTAATATAACAAGTATTCTGGGATATTTTGTCAGTTTTTTCATGTCATTGTTAGACTTCCTTTTGATTGGTCCTCTTTCTTCCTCTGCAGGTTCACCTGTCTGTCAGTCAGGTCAGTGTGTCCCTGTCCGTGGACTGCCAGCACGTAGGTGAGAGACCTGCCCGCCCTCTGGGCAACCTGCCCACTGATGGTTTTGAGATGCTGGGAAAACTGGTGAAAACCAGGGGACCCAACAGTGGATCTGCCCCGGTACTTTTCTTTGATTTTAATCCAGGCCGAGTGTATCAATAAATTATAAATCCTGAACATATAAAAACTGATAGTCTTTCTCTGTGTACTGTGCACAACCTGTATGCTGGGTTCTTCACCGCACCCAGTTCCAGCTGCAGTCATTTGAGATTGTCTGTAACACCACCTGGGCTTTAGAGGACACCTGCTGTGACCTGCCTGGAGTGGTCAGTCTGTTATTCTTTATGTCTACCCTTAATCAACTCTGTTTTAATATAGGCCTGTTGTGAGCTGACACTGTGTTTGAATCAATGTGCAAATAAGATCAATACTGGAATGACTCTGTGGTTTTTTGTTCATATTCACACAATCATGTTACTTGTTTTGTCGTGTTTATGCAGTATGACAGTCACCTTATAAGAGCACACGACTAATAACACCAAAGGCTGACTTAATGTCTTTTTTGTGTGTGTGCATCAGAGAGATGAGGAGAGCTGTCCTGCCCCGGCGTACACCTGCACCTGTTCGTCTGATGTCCCTGGAGCTCCTGGTTCCCCTGGACCCACTGTATGTCACCTCACATAGGCCAAAGGGACATGCTGAATTGTTTTGTACCAGCTGATTGATAACATGTTGACTTTTTTTTTTCTTTTTACCAGGGAAAACCAGGGCCTCGTGGTCAGAAAGGCGAGAAAGGAGAACAAGGCCAAAAGGTGATATGAGAATATTTGTTTAAGTCCAATCATGAATTTGTAGTATTTAGTTAGATTATATGGTAGCGATCTGACATTTGTCCTTTACATTAACTGATTTTTGGCCACTTTGGGGCAAATGAAGCGCAAATTCTGAACTCAACATTGAGATATTATAATTTCTGAACTTGTCAACAAGAAATATTCACAGGCTGGCTTTCTGTTTGGTACTGTACAGTGGGGTTTTAGAGCTTATTCTCTGCACTCGCCACAGCTGAAAATGGTAACACAAGTGAACCAGGCACTAAAAATCTGGCTCGGACAACTAAACCATGAGCTGTAACTCACTATCAAGCTCTCTAAAGAGCTGCAGATTTAAATCTCTGAAGGCCCATTACAAGTGGCCCCTTTCATATTATCACATCATTTACTTGTTGTCATCTTATATACTCTAATATAGCCATTTAACCAGATGCAACAGCATTGTTATGTGCGTTTCTTACCCATAAACCAATTTATTGTAATCCATTTTATATGACATTTGTTGCTGATATAAGTGACTAAATGTTCCATGAAGCAAAGCGGGAAGAACACAGCATTAAAAACACAATAAGCCAACACTGATGACCTGCAGCTTAATGAAATTCCTGCCATTTCCCCAAAAAAGACAAACGCTGCCAACCTCTGGCTGCAGGTACAGAGACAAAGTAAGCACCCTTAAGTACCTATGCTTTATTATTCAATGCAGCACAGACAATAAAATGAACCAGTTTATTGCTCGCAGCGACACAGCAAATGACTCAACACTGTGAACACAACACAGTGAGGCATAGCAAACAATAAAGTCTAATAGTGCATTCCGAGTCTAGAGTGGTGCTACGCCATGCATCAAACTAGAATTATGCCTAAATCACAGCTGCCTCATTGAAAATGGTTATGACCTGACATTGCTCAATCAGCATTAGAGTTTGTAAATCAGGCACAAACATAAACACACAGCAGTTTCACAAAGCAGTTGTTATTTAGAGGGCTGCACTAGCCTGGGAGTAGTTTACAGGTCAGCTTATTGATTCTAGCATTTAAACATTACAGTGCATATTTTATTTTGAAGTATGCATTAAAGCAGCAAATTTATCTCTTAATGTTAGTTTTCTTTGTGGGTCAGGGAGAGGTGGGGCCCCCAGGAAAACCTGGATTTGAGGGAGGTGTTGGACCCTTAGGCAGCGTAGGGCCCCGAGGCATCACTGTTCAGGGAAAAGTGGTGAGTAACCTTTCTAGCTTAACTGTACAGATAATACACATATCTGTACAGTTGTACTGTTCAATGTATGACATGCTTAACAGTTGTTTAAGAAGTAATTAATCTGTTCAGGGTCCACCAGGAGCGAGGGGGGAAAAGGGAGATCCTGGGCGACCAGGAGTTCAGGTAGGTTTAACCTGAAATTTAGAAATGGTAGAGAAAACATACTTCTGCCTTATGTTGTGCTTTCTCCAAACTCTGTGTTATCTTTCCCTGTAGGGTTTACCAGGACCCCCAGGTCCAAAAGGGGAAGAGGGCAACCCAGGCCCCCAGGTGAGCTCTTTGACCCAGCCAACACAGAAAATGTAAGCAAAGACTGTTTCTCCCTGTGCATCTGTCCTCCTCTGCAATGTGTTTCACAGGGTATTAGGGGGGTCGAAGGTAACATTGGTGAACCTGGCAGCACTGGACCCAGGGTAAGACAAATTTTCATTTACATTCGTAAGTAGAATTTTATAGTGTTTTACATTTTGTTGCTGTCACCAAAATTTCACCAGGAATGTAATAATGTATTTTGTCTGAAATCTACTGTGGAAATTCCAATGTTTCCTGACCATTTATCCAGAGACAACAACAGGTCATGATTTACACTTTAACACACAAAACATTTAAAGCTACACATTGAATCTATTGAAAAAGAAGCCTTTTCAGTTTGGAAACATTATGAATCTTCATCTGGCACCACCCTCAGGAAAAATGTTCAATCAATTAATAGATATGAAATGAGATTAGTGATGTTGCTTTTACATTTTACAGTATCTTTCTCATTTTGTCCATAAAGTGATTGATCAGCTAATTTCAGGCATAGAATTCACATAATGGCTTTGATTAAATATCTCTATTCTAATCCTTAGTTGTAATAGTGTTAATATCAAAATATACTGTTTGGTAAACATTCCTCTTCTGTTTCCAGGTACCATATGCAGTGTATACACTATGCATCAAATTCTATCTGAATGCCAGGTTTAGTTCACAGCTAAAACTCTGATATATCCTGTTTTTCTGACTTGGACACCTCACAGTATAATTTCTTTGTTTGCGCTCACAGCTGCCTTGGGCCTTTGTGTTTATGACTGTAACACTATCACTCTGATCCATGTGTTTGTATTGTACAGGGTTTCCAAGGAATGCCAGGACATCCAGGGCCTGTAGGGGAAAGGGGGCCCTCAGGACCTGTGGGGCCTACAGTAAGACCAGAGGGACCTTATTCATCTGTCTTTACATTTGGTTTATATTTTTGCTCACGTCTTTCACATTACAGGGTTTGCCAGGGAGTAAAGGGGAACGAGGAGAAAAGGTGGGCTTTAGCTTTACAATCTGTTTTCTTCTTGCAGGTCTAACAATGCTGAGATTATCATTTTTTAGATATTAAAGTATAATTTCACAATGATATTAGTCTGGTGAATCTGCTGGTGTTTTACAGGGGGAACCTCAGTCTATGGCTGTCATCTACCAGCTGGTCACAGAGGCCTGTGAGCAGCTAGTGCATAGTAAGTGCTCTGTTGTACAGACTTGTACAATGATAATATCTGTTCATTTGTTTTATCCACCAAAGTCTAGCTATAAAGACATTCTGCTGTGTGTTCAGAGGAGGCGTTAAAGCTTGACATGTTCATCAATGAGATAAGCCGTAAGCCAGTTCCTATTGAGGAGCCAGTAGGGCCACCAGGAGAACCTGGTATACCAGGGCCCAGGGGTGCACCTGGCACCAGGGGCAACCAGGGGCATGTCGGCCCAAGGGGGAAACCTGGCAAACTTGGATATCCAGGAGAACAGGGTAAGATTCTAGTAGATGTTTGCTCATTTTTGTCAAGCCAATCTTACAGATGAATGTGTAAATATTTTATGAAAACAGCTAAAAAATTTCACTTTACTAATTTGTATCTTTCTTTACCTCAGGAAGGAGAGGAATGTCAGGAGCGAAAGGTGATGCAGGGACCAATGTCCAGGGGCCCACAGGGGTCAAAGGATTTGCAGGTACCTCTCTTCACCGAGGTTTATGCTGCTAAAGCCATGCTGATGCTTCTCTTTTACTTGTTAATATTGTTATAAAAAAATCACTACAAATACATAAACCATCCAAAAGTCAATAACCTGTACTGAAGTGTGTTGTGTATTATGTGTATTCTGGAGGGCCTCCAGGTGAGTCCAAGCTGGGAATTCCAGGTTCCAAAGGAGATGACGGTAAGCCAGGGCCCCCAGGGGTCCCCGGACCTCCTGGACACCCAGGTGAGATTGGACCACCAGGTGTGTGTGACAACAGTGGGGGCTGCCACAGAGTGCCACAGCAAACAGGTTAGCTGCTATAAAAAATTTACTAACTCAAATGACACACACCCTTGAAATATTACAATGATCTGTTAGAGGCAGCTCATACTGATCCTGACATTGGTGTGTCCAGTGCGGTAGGTATAATCACTGGCTGGTTGATTTCCAGGTTAATAAAGATTTCTAATGGGAAACTGGAGAGATTATACAGTAGAAACATGAAAGCCTCATAGTTAACAGCAACAGGAATGATTTAAATTACTCAGCCTCCATGTGGGATTTTTTTGTTAGTATGAGTGACACTTTTACGTTATTCATAGTCATGTGACCCATTGTTAATATGACGTTATTGATAATACCAGCTTTAAAATTATAGTAAAGTTAATAATGTTATGTTCATGTGGTTGAAACTTATAAGTATAATCCTGGGTTTGCTGGAAGGCATGGAAATATATTCTACATTTTTATTTAAATATTTCCGTATTTGGCTTAATTGCCAGTCGTGATTAATACTTTATTGTCACACTAGTTTGTCAGAACTGTCAAATGTGTGGAGTTGATTTTATGTGTTGACACTTTTTTGTGTGTGCTCTCTTTATCCAGAAGACCCTTATTATGGCTACCAACCATAAGTGGATTTGAATAAACAGGCAGCAGTGGTCAGGTGACACCTGCTTGAAATGACTATGGTTCCTTTGGAGCTGAATGAGAGACTGGAAATGGAGCTTTTTAAAAAGCGTCATGACAAGACTTGGTGTGTTGAACTTGCCACTGACTGATGTGGAAGCTTCGTGAGAAAACGAAACAATACAGAAAGGACCTGTCTCTGTCCTATTATTACAGTGTTATTTGGCAGAGAAATGAACTAGGTAGGAAGCCTCCTAATATAGAATAATGATTTGGTGGACAGATAGCATCATAAAGAAAAATATTTTCCTATTCCTACTAGTAAAGTGCCATCTTATACACTATATTCGCACTGAAACCTTTTGTTACTAACGCTAACCTTAACTGCCTCAAGGATGATGAAAATGTGTAATCCATGGTGTAAAAGCTTCTTTTTATTCCATGGTATAAATGATACTGTGAGAATGTTTGTTGTCATGAAACTTTGTGTTTACATTTTCTGATTTCCTGAGGTTAGGGTAAGAAGCATTACATGATGTGTGTGTGTGTGTGTGTGTGTGTGAGAGAGAGAGAGAGAGAGAGAGAAAGAAAGAGAGTCTTTTGTATGCAAATGTTTTGATGCTGTTAATAAAGTTCCATTATTATGTGTCTAAAGTGTAATGTAATTTTTTAAAGTAACTTGACAATTCTGAGAGACAGGATAAGCCACTGTTATGAAACATTTTGACATTAAGCTGTTAATAAAAAAAAAAAATTAATTTCATCCTTAAATAAATAAATGTACCTTTAATTCCCTGGGGAGGACAAGACAGAATCAGTGATGATGTTGCTGTCCATTGTCGGAACCATGTTGAAGACAGGATTGTTTCCAGTGGTGTCTATTTTGAAGATGTAAGTGACAGGCCTGCAGCTAAATTTGGTCAAGTTAGTGTCAATGAGTAACCCAACTTCTGGTTTTGTCAGCACTTTACAAAATAAAGACAATATAATATTGTACTTATTTCACTAAATTTATTATGCTTGTTATATTTTGATTATAGTTAATTTGCAGATTTTTATTATTTTTACAAAACCAACAATTAAAAACTGATTTATTAATAAAAAATAATCTACACATCAGCATATTAAGTACTTACAATGAGCCCCAACTTTAACAGCTGCAACATTAATATTTACACATTCATACATCATTCTAATACAATGCCATATATTATTCCTGAATGGGCCATTCTGAGAATGCTTTTATTTTTGATGCTTTCGTATATATACTGATGCTTGTGTATACTTGTGTAATGTTACTTCAGTATGAATTTGACGACTTTTACTTCTAACAGAGTACACTCCCATACTATTGGTATACTGTACTATTGCTACTTTAATTTACGTAGAATATAAAATAATACCACTGCACATTATTTCGATATTTTATGACATTTTATTTTGAAAATAAGGACACCGGATGTTGTGCTATCCCGTCTCTTTTTCCATCCTTTCGCAGCGAAGTTAAAGTGGATTCACGCCACCATGGCAAGTCGAAAAACTTCGCACCCAAGCCGAGACAGTGGGGACAAATATTCTGTCTTATTACCTACCTACAACGAAAGGGAAAACCTTCCTTTGATAGTGTGGCTTTTGGTGAAATATTTCGGTGAAAGGTGAGCTAGCTGCTTAGCTAGTGCTAATGTTAGCTAAGTTATCGTTAACCTCCTGTGGCCAGTCAGTGCTGAGCTGTCACTAACCAGAGTAACAGCTCGGATACAAAATAAACTGGTTATATTCAAGTTAACTAACTTAGGTGTAGCCTACTATATTGTCGACTTGTTTGTGTGTTAGATTTCTGCTTAATTTGTTGCATTTACAGTGGATACAACTACGAGATAATTGTTATTGATGACGGTAGCCCGGATGGGACACTGGAGGTGGGAGAGCAGTTGCAGAAAATTTATGGAAAGGACAAAATAGTAAGTCATGAATCAATGCTAAACTCTGTTCTGCCCTGCGTTAATGCACACCCTTACTGTCTCACTTCTGTCTTTCAGCTTCTACGACCTAGAGAGAAAAAGTTAGGCTTAGGTGAGTTCGAAACCCTGGAAAATCCAAAAAAGTTGGTGTATTTGTTCCAGTAAGTTTCCCCAATAACTGCTGATCTCCTGTTCAAAGGCACGGCCTACATCCATGGCATGAAACATGCAACTGGGAACTTCATCATCATAATGGATGCAGATCTTTCTCATCATGTGAGTGAATTGTTTCATTGTGTGCTACACCCACTGGGTGTGATAACAGTAGACAGTCACACAACACATGGAGTCATAACTAACACTTATTTGTCTAAGGCTGCCAGTCACATTTTTTTAACTAACCCATTAATCGGTTCATCTGTGAGCCTCTAAAAAGCTGCAGTGTCTCAGAATCACAAATTCCTATAGCCTAACATCACACCTCCATATGTTTTTATCAGAACATCTATAAAACCCAAATGTTTTAGATTACTACCATGTAAGGCAAATAAACTATTTTCAACAAGCTAGAACCAACTAAATATAATTTTATTTCTGTATTGTGTGAAATATAAAGAGTACTATAAGCAATAATACATTATGCATACCAGGATATAAAGTCATTGTTTGTTTGTTTTTCAGCCCAAATTTATCCCAGAATTTATTGAGTAAGTGTATCTATATTTCCTATTCTGTGATTTTTGTATTTTATGCTTTTTAATCACTGAACGACAAATGCCAATTGCAAGTTAAACTGTTGATATGTGATTTAGTTAAAGTAATGATTTGTCTTCTTTGTCAGAAAGCAGAAGGAAGGTAATTACGATCTGGTTTCTGGGACTCGATACTCAGGTAACGGCGGTGTGTATGGCTGGGACCTACGCAGAAAACTCATCAGGTAACCTCAGGTCAACAAGAACATGCCGTCTTCGATTTTCATCTTGCAGTAACTGTGACTACAAGAGGAAAGAGATGGAGGATTCATCTGCTGTTTTTTCTTCCCCCTCTCATTCACAGTCGGGGAGCCAACTTTTTGACTCAAGTGTTGTTGAGACCTGGTGCTTCAGACCTCACAGGCAGTTTCAGGTAAGTGGTGCAAGTGCTGTGAAGCAAAAGCCACTGACTTTTGAATAGTGCATGGATGGGGCTGTGTTTTCTCACACTCCCACTGTTTTTTTCTCACTGATGTCAGGCTCTACAAGAAGAAGGTGTTAGAGAGTCTGGTGGAGCGGTGTGTGTCCAAAGGGTATGTTTTTCAGATGGAGATGATCGTCCGTGCTAGACAGCTCAAGTACACAGTTGGGGAGGTGAGACCCTAATTCATACATTTACTCATTCATGTGTTTATTTTTTTGGGGGGAATGAATATTTACTGAATACATATGGTTTCTAGATAAATATTTTTTTTCTGTAATGTGGATGCTGAAATCACTGTGGACACCTTCCAATTTGTAGTTTTTAAATGATGATATTTCTGTAGATTCTCAGTTTTTACAGCACTCATAGATGTGAAGAATTAGAAATGACGGTCAAAGCCTGAAGACTTTTAAATTTTCATTTATGGTTTGAATCAAACAAGGACATCTTCACTGCTTTTTTTGTATCCAGACTATATTAGACTCTTTTAGTTTGCAAACAGGGTATCTATGCAGGTCTTGAGAAATACTCTTGAGCAGAAACATTGACTTTTGCTTATCCAGACCCAGGCTGTGTTTAATGATTAGTTAATTATATCAGAACTGAGTTTTAAATACTGTCAGAAAGTAATGTGAAATAAATTGCTAGTTTATTACTAATTACTTATTAATTACTGATACCTTTAACAGTTATAACTAGTGCAAAAATGGAGCATGGCAACAGAAATATTTGTCTTTTTTTAAGTCTCCCCTTAACTTTTGAATCAGATGCTGAGCTGAGCATTGTTTGCCTTCATCCATGCATGTTGGGTGTGAACTAAAAACGAGTTCTCTCTTTTTCCAAACCACAGGTTCCCATTTCCTTTGTGGATCGAGTTTATGGAGAGTCCAAACTGGGAGGAAATGAGATAGTTTCATTTGTGAAAGGACTGCTCACACTCTTTGCCACAACATGATCATTTTGGACGTCCCATAGTCAATTTGTATTCCTCTCACTTTTAAGGTCGCTGTCTTAATACAGTAGCTGTATCAGAATTGTAATGAGGAGAAAAAAGCTCCACTTGCCGGTGGTCAGACAGTGACATGACGGCAAATGACAATGGAGAGTCTCTCTCTCTCTCTCTCTCACTCTCTCACTCTCTATCTCTTGAGGGTTAGCAGTAAATATAAAATAATTCCCTGACAGTGGCCATCCTGAATCATGAAGGAAGATAGTGCTTTACATTCCCATCATCCTTGTTAATGAATTTGAAACAAAGCACACAGTGTCCCATCATTACCAGAAAGCTGACTGAACACTGCTTTAACACAGCTATAGCAATGGCTTAGGTACATGATTTACTGCTACACTTGTTTGTATCAAATTAAACTGTTTGTATTCTTGGCACTCTATTTCTAATTGTTTTTGTTTGTTTGCACAATGACTCAAAACCTGAATTGGGTTGCTGAGTGTCCAGCTTTTCTCATTGATATTCTCTAATCAAGTTCAAACCTGAAGTGGCAGGTCAGCTAACATAATGCAAAGAAAAGCCAGAGTTTTACTCAAAAGCATGAGCAGGGATGGCCTCAGGCCTGCCCAGAGGGATTATGGTGAAACACCTACTGCTTATGTAAACTGTTAAAATAAAAGCCAAAGGTCTCAGCTCACTAGAGGCTTTCTAAGATAAAAAGGAAAATGCATAGTTGAGCGCGAAGGCTCATTCCTGACTTTGGAAAGTTTAACACAAAAATTTACTCAGAAAGTCTTATTGTTTCGTTCTTTTGGTACATTTGACCACATCTCATGTTTTCATGTTGTATACTTTGTGCTGAGGCAGCAATAGTCACCAGATTCTAGCTTGTACATCCCTGACACATAGACTGTTGGACATGCCAGGATGAACATATATGAATGAATTCTAAATAGTAAGGACAGTTATGTCCCACTTTCACTCTTACACTAACGTGCCATGGGCAAGGCTGTATTACCCAGAATGCAACTGCCACAGGGCCCCAGATTTCCAGAGGCCCGAAAGATCCAGGCTGAATATTTTGTTCTGTTTGTTACCTGTGCGTTTATTTGAAAGTCAATAATGAACATGCATCAACTGATGCCTTATGGTGTGTTGTGCTGTAAAATCACGTTGAAAAAAATTGTTTGAGAGGTAATATATTCATAAAAAAGGTCAGTGCACAATCAGTGACTGGAATGACGGGTAGTGGATGGCTCACATTTATGATAATGATGATGATGGGGGGTGTTGGGTAAGAATGACCTGGAGGTGATGGATACCCTAAGGATAAACAACTGTGTTCCTGGGGATGCCCTGCACCAGGCACCATACTGGAAAGTAGTTCCGGTCGGTTTAGTGGAACCGGGCAGTTAGTGCCACAGCTCAGTACTGCGCCACCTAGCGTTAATACCACTCCAGCTGAGTGCTGAGGCACTGTGTACATCCGACTCTTAGCAGGGGAAGCGGGGGTGGGAGGGGACGCCAGATGTAGCCAGACAACGCATGCGCTTAAATCGGATGCACCCACTCAGAAGGACGCCCGCTGGCGGCCAGATCCCGCAACTACTGCACCGGGTTGTTTACCCCACAGCCTGGGACACAGAGACGAAAAGCTCGCCACCAGGGGTTAGAGACATCATTGGTGCTTTTTTTTTAAACAAATATTTGCTTAATTGGCCAAATTGACTCACAGACCAATCAGGAGTTTTAATGAGCTGGATTCGCGAGCCTCTCACAGAGATTATTTATGCTAATCAAGCAGACGTCACTTCCGCCCCTTTTATTTGCGCCATTTTGGATAGGGCAGTTTCTCGGCTGGATGTGTATTGTCCGTCGGAGAATGGGAAAAGCGTTGTCGGCCGTCACACACACACTTTATTTTTAATTTATTTGAAAGAGCGGGCACACCGGTAGTTGTTCCCAACAACAGGACATGTGTCCGCCCTCACCACTCCAAGGTATGGAGGCTTTAAATGCCTAACGAGGCTCGGAGGCTTTCTGTTCTCGTTTGCCGACCACAGGGACGGAGGATAGCCCTTGTTGGCGAGGGATAGTCGGGTTTGGAGGGTAGACCGACGGCTGGGTGGCCGCCTCTCCCCCCGCGAAGCTACTTGTCACCTGAAAGGACATTACCGAGATATCTGCAGAAACAGTGAAAGTGTCGGTACATCGCCTCAGTCATCCTGAGGGGACACATTTCACTCAGACGGGAGCTCTGGAGGTGAAAGCAGGTAAACTTGGGTGTCATGGTGTTAAAGGTACTTGCGGGTATCTGCGGTACCTGCGGGGATGTGATGGGCGTCGGTGAACTACAGCTAAGGTAACTTGGCTGACGGTGCTGCTAACGTTTTGTTTCTGTACGTCAGGTGGGCTCAGCGTAACCTCAACTTCAGTTACTCCTTCTCTGCTCGGATTGTTTATAATGGCTCCGATAAAATGAGCTTTGTGGGCAAATGTGAGCAGGCAGTTGGTAGTTTTTGAACAGCCCATGTTGTTGGTGCGAGTTGGCTAGCTTAGCATGCTAACTTAGCGCCGTGTGCCCCCATTCTTTGTCAATGGCAGCGGCTCCCTGCCAAAGCTATCGATCTGGACACTGCCAGATGTTGATCAGCTATTAGATTCACCGATACTGACGTTACCACACCGCATCACGATATGTATCAATGGTAAAAATGCTCTCAGTATTTAAAGTGTAGCCACGTTGCTATACAGTTTTATCTTGGTATTTATTCACAATCAGAGCCAGATTGTGTGATTCATACACCTTATTGCATCAACTTATGCAAGTTTTTATTTAAATAACCAAACCCTGTTTGGTGATCAGATTATAACCAGGGTTCATCCAGGTGATGGCTTCTGTTTAATCCAGAGTGAGGAGGGACTGTCACTTCAGGTAGATCATGGTCACTGCCATCAACCACACACACATACACACACACACACACACACACACACACACACACACACACACACACACACACAGAGTCTCATATACAGTCAGCCCTCCACTTTTCACAGCTAACCTCAGTGCATTTTAAGCATCCCAAACTTTTCTGCTGTCTTTGTGAATATGGATGTGACCAGAACCTTCTCCCTTTGTAAACATCTACACACTGAAGAAGTGTAAACATCAGGGCATGGGTTGTCATGTCCCAGTGGAAGAAATCTGTGGTTGAAGGTTTGTTAGGCCTGTTGGTTTTTCTTAAATTTTTCGCACCACAGTGGACGGGGGAAACCTGTTTTCTGCCAGCAGCCCTCAGCAGAGCCGAGCCGTGCAGCCTCCTATTGCCTTTCCTCCCTCTCCTCTTGCTTCTCTCCCTCCCTTCCCTCCTGCTCAGCCTCTCCTTTGCTTTTTTTCTCTCTCCTTTTCCTCCCACCCCCTCCCCTCTGTGCCTATCCATCGCCCCCTCTTTCTCTCACCCTTTTCTATTTTGTCTCTCCCCCTCCTTCCCTCACCTCCCTCCCTCTCTCCTCTGAGCCTGTCCGACCTCCCTGCCTCCCCACCCCCCTCCATTTCCGTCGCTCTCTCTGTCCTCTCTCCTTCCTCTCATCTCTCCCCCACACTCCTACCCTCACTTGCTTGCTCAAACCCCCTTCTCTCTCCTTCACCCCCACCTCATCCTCTCTCACACCCCTCTCCTGATCTCTCTCTTGCTCACTCCTTCTGTCCCTCCCCTTCCCACCTCCCATCATCCCTCCCCCTTCTCGTCTCCTCTCCTCCCTTCCCTTCCCTCCCCCTCCTCCCCCCTCCACTGCAGACATATTGTAGAGGCTGATTCTGACTCAATAGGAGGCGCCATTCTGTGATGGTATTGCGAGGCAGAGAGAAAAAGGGGGCAGGCGGAGAAGAGGGAAGCTTGGGAAGCTTACATAATGGAGCTCTCTCTAGCGCCATCTAAAAGTAACGGGAGGAAGCAGGAAAGAGAAAGAGAGAGGGGAAGTGGGCAGGAGTGTGTATCTGTCCTCACCCACTTATAGCATTAGCACATTTCTGAATGCAAGACAGACAGCAGTCAGGCAAGGCAGTCAGACAGGTAGACCAGCGTAAGTGTCTGCTGTTCTCTCGGCTCATCATTAGGCCAACAGTTGATAGTACTACCCACATAGACAGTTCCTCCTCTGGGCTTTAAAATAAGCTGAGGTGTTCACAGGAATTGTTTGGGACTATGCTATTTGTTGTCACTGAGCTGCATGAATGCCATCATGCATCAGTGACCTTTGACCTCACTATAACAAGCCATGATTTAAGGAGACTGTCCAGCAAGCTGTTTGAACATTGAATTCAGACAGCATAGTGCATGCATGCTCATTGTCACACTATGATTAACTGGGACACTTAAATAGAAGAACACACTGCGTTGGCCAATCACATAAATGCAAGCACAAATTTTAGGTAGATTAATTAACCTGAAATATTTGAACATGAACAGAATTTTTCTATTTACCCCACAACTGTCACAAAATTGTTGCAAACCTCTGTTAGTGGGCATTACAAACTGTCGTGCAGTACTTTTATTTCTAATAAATTGTTAAACACAATCTGCTACTCAAACGGGATGTATGCACCATTTTTCATTGTCTTGGTCTTACCTACATGCCCCTGCCTCTACTGAACCAGCCATTGCTGTTCATTGCAGTAACGCTTTGGCCAGCATTACTGCTGTGATGGTGCAATTTAGCTTGATATTCTCTTTGGAAACTCCTTTATCACTTTTAGGTGTATGACTCTTGCTACACATATGACAACTTCCTATTGTCTGAATGCAGATATTACAGATGCTTAATAGTAGTTGAAGCTTTGATGTTACGTATTTCATGTCCAGAGGTTTTGATCAAGGCATCAACTTTTAAATGTTACACTATGCAAGTTAAGTTGAGTAAAAGTTCATTTTTCTGCAAATTCCTCATTTTCTTGTTTGTAATTAGTTTACAGATAATTGTAGACGTTTGGCCCAGCACCTGCTGATCACATGTTGTATGTCTGTTCTGTTCAGGTGGACAGAATGTTCCAGCTCCCTGTCAATAACCTGGGAAGTCTGCGGAAAGCGAGGAAAAATGTCAAGAAGGTCCTGGGAGACATTGGCTTGGAGTTCTGTAGAGATCACCTAGCGGTGAGTGTGCCGAGACTTTGGTAATTTTATAATGATGGCCACAAATTCCACCTTCAAAATATAGAGAATGCTTTCTCCACAGTTTCCTCCAGATTGCCAAATATGAGTTTGATTGTCTTCAGATTCATATTCCCAGCATTATTTTCATCTTTTGATGAGGTTTCAGAATGGCACTTGTTAAGATGCAGCATTGGTGCATGTATGGGAAATTTGTTTTGGTTTAATAATAAGGTTAATTTAGGAGTCAAGACTACTGTTTTATTTGGATCGCTGCAGGAAATAACGGTTCAGCAGTAGGGTGCCTGGCACTGTTGCATAAATGTAGAATATGTATGATGATAGGAGTCTATGAGCTTGACCTATAATGTATGCAGTATTATGTGATTGCCCTCATTGATGCTGTATCCTCATTCTGTATGTAGTAGAAAGATGATTCTCAGGCTCAAAAGCAAAAATATTACGAAATACAGCATCCAGTTTTCTGGAAGACTTCAAACATGAAATCTTAACATATTTGGTCAAGTTAGATTAGGTATTTTAAGGGCCTTTTTATGTCTTTTAAGGTGTCTGAATCTACACAAGTTCTAATGTTTGTCACACATCAGTAAAAAGACCGTATGTGAAAATATTGCCTAATACCATAAAGTCCCAGCGGACAGGTTTCATCCCATTGAAATATTTTTGCGTAATAAAAAAGAAAAAATTCTACATTTCTGTTTTGTGCTCATTGAGCAAACATTTGTGTAACACACAGAACAGCAGATGCTGATTTTGCATTCATGAACATCAACAAATCTATTGCCTGCAGTTACCCAAAAACCCTGTTTGTGTCCCTACCCAAACACCATTGAAGCACACTTTAGCTAGGCATTTGACATCACTCGAAAGAAAAGTGAAGTAATTCCATAATTTAGACACAAATCTCATTCTGCTAAAAAATGTTTCCAATAATATTTTCCTCAATGATTGCATGTTTGATTCATTAAGTATTAATCTTTATTTCCTTATTTAGGACTATAAAGACTTTACTCCACCAGAGGTGTATATCAAACACACTACGTGGGAAGATGTGTGCATGTGGGAACCCTCACATACCAAAGTCCAGGTTTGTCATACACACATATGAGTTGTGACATAAATATCCTGCTTTTCTGCAACACAGATATTTGGAATTTGTTCTGGATTATTTTTGTTCACAAGAACAGAAAATCCATATAAAGGTACGATAAAAACTGTTTCAGTTCTCTTAAACAACAACTTTTTTTTTTTTTAACTTTTTCCCACCTTTGTGTCTCCAGGACTACAGATCAAAACCTTTCTGCTGCTCTGGCTGCCTCTTTTCCTCCAAGTACTTCTCTGCATACAAGAGCCATTTCCGCAATGTGCACAGTGAGGACTTTGAGAACAACATTCTTCTCAACTGCCCCTACTGCACTTACAACGGTAACAAAAAGACTCTGGAAACGCACATCAAACTTTTCCACATGCCGAACAACACTGTGCGGCAGGGCCTCGGTGGAGCTGGTGGTCTCATGATGAAGGACGGGCTGCTAAAGAGGGCTGGAGACAGTGTGGAGCAAGCAGTGTATTACTGCAAAAAGTGCACCTATAGGGACCCTTTGTATAATGTAGTGCGAAAGCACATCTATCGGGAACACTTCCAGCAAGTGGCCCAGCCATACATTGTGAAACCAGGAGAGAAGGCACATGCCCAGAATGGTGGCACAGGGAATACAGACAGTAATAACACAAACAATGTTAACAGCAACCAGATTCACTGCAAGAAGTGTCTGTTTGTTCCAAGGACCTACGAGGCACTGGTTCAACATGTTATCGAGGACCACGAGCGTATTGGCTACCAGGTGACTGCCATGATTGGGCACACCAGTGTGATAGTCCCCCGTCCCAAACCGATCATCATGATCCCTCCGAAAACCCAAGGAGACAAGACCATCATTGGAATGGGCCCTAAAGGTGCTGTGATGGCCACTACCAGGTCTCCTGGCTCGCAGCGACTCGGCCAAGTTATCATTGCATCAAAGACGGGATTTAACTCTCAAAATCTTCTATCTGGGATGAAACATGATGCAATAGGCTTAAAGGCTGGGACTACTCAACCATTTTCTGTTGGCAGCCATCAGGTGAGGGTTACTTTACCAGGGAATGCCCAGGTTTCTGTGCCCCAGCAGTCACATGCAGCTAAGCAGCTTATTTCTGGTGGCAGCCTACGGAGTCCAGTAGTGGCCAGTGCTTCTTCCTCACTCAAATCCAGCCCTCTGGGTTCACGTGTCCAGGCGGCAGCTACTACTGTAGCATCTGTCACGGCCAAGAAAAGTGGTTCCTCAGTCCTCGGCACATCCTACACCCAGAAGTGGAAAATCTGCACTATCTGCAATGAACTGTTCCCAGAGAATGTGTACAGTTCTCATTTTGAAAAAGAACACAAAGCAGAGAAGGTTCCTGCTGTAGCCAACTACATCATGAAGATCCACAATTTCACCAGTAAATGTCTCTACTGCAACCGCTATCTTCCCAGTGACACATTGTTAAACCACATGTTGATCCATGGTCTGTCTTGCCCACACTGCCGTGCAACCTTCAATGATGTTGAGAAGATGGTGGCTCACATGAGGCTGTCGCACCCAGATGAGACTACTGGCCCACGCACAGACTCTCCCTTGACCTTTGACCTCACTCTGCAGCAGGGTAATCCCAAAAATGTTCAGTTGATTGTCACTACCTACAACATGAGAGATGCTCCAGAGGAGTCTGTGGCATTTCATGCTCAGAACAACACCTCTCTTTCACCAGCCTTATCTGCCTCCCTGATATCAGGCAAGAGGTTAATGTCTCAGCAGCCACTCAAAACATCATCAGGGACCTCTGACAGTACACCAACCAAGGGTGCCCTACAGGCCTCTGTGCCCTACAAAAGGGATGTGGGCAAGACACTGTGTCCCCTTTGCTTTTCTATTCTTAAGGGACCAATCTCAGACTCTCTGGCCCACCACCTGAGAGAGAGACACCAGGTGATTCAGACAGTCCACCCAGTAGAAAAGAAACTTACCTACAAGTGTATTCATTGTTTGGGGGTTTATACTAGTAACATGACTGCCTCCACCATTACCCTACACTTGGTTCACTGTCGAGGTGTAGGAAAATCCCAGAATGGGCAGGACAACCGTGCAGCTCATTCTTCACGGGTCAGCCAGGCCCAGAGCAGCGCTCTCAAACGGGCCAGCTTTGATAGCTCAGACACTAGTGCACCAAAACGAAGGAGGCCAGGGCCTCCAGGAGAAAAGGCCCATCCACGGGATTTCAATGGCCCTTCTATGTTTGTAGAAAATCCGGATGAACCTGTAGTTCTGGTTCTTGACCCCAAAGGACATGAAAATGAGTCATACGAGTCCAGGAAAGCATTTCTAACGCAGTATTTCAATCGAGCTCCGTATCCCACACAGCGGGAGGTGGAGAAGCTGGCAGCCAGTCTGTGGCTGTGGAAATCAGACATCTCCAGCCACTTTGTCAACAGAAGGAGGAAATGCATACAGGAATGTGAAACCCGAAATGCCAGCGTATTGCTCGGATTCAGTATGCACGAGCTTAACAACATGAGTCACGAGCTGGTTTTTGTCCAGGACAGTGGGTACGAAGGCAGAAGTAGCAAGAGGCGGACATCTAGGACGCGTATTGGGGTATCAGAGCAGGCTCTCCTGAGACACAGGGAGCTTGTAGCTGCTAATGGTGGAGTGGCCCTGCCATCAAAGGGAAATCCAGCTGGGACTGTAGAAGGTACTAAAGCAACACCATCTGCCCCCAAACCCAATAGTAGCAGCAGAGACCAAATCAAGACAATCAACAGCACCTTACCACAGAAAATGCCTCTAGACCTTTCTGAGCCCATTGCCATTGACTCTGACAGTGATGAGGAAGAGCAGCAGAAGGATAACAAGGAACAAAAGGGAGAGGTACATTACCATGGTAACGAACAGCTTACTGGAGCTAAGATGAAAATTGAGCCAAGGACCAAGTTTGTCTCAGACCTAGATGATATGTCTGATGATGACGATGATGACGACGATGATGATGACGATGATGACGATGACAATGATGACAAAAGTGTGCATGCAGAAAATGGCTTTGGGCCCACAGAGGGCTCAGGAAGACAGGCCGCTAAAGGAAGAGACACACTTCCCATCATTATTCCCAAGTTTGTACCATCATCTGCAAGAAGTGGGAGAGATGGGGCCCAGCTGGGTAAACAGCAAGTCTGACTGGGGAAATCAAAGGGACTCACAGTCAGAAACATTTGAGATTTGATCCACACCAACAGATCTGCCTCGCCTGAACTGAAAGACTGAAAGGAATGATAAGGAGAGAACTGTCCTTGAGTGAAAACTCAGTACAAGCCATTCAATGACATTTAAAGGCAGGGCTCAATCAACAGCTACGATTGATGTAAAGATTTGTGAAATTTCAATGTTTTGTTCCCGACTGGGAAGAAAGGTGCAAAGCCAACAGTGAACTTACACCAAACAGAAAAAGGTTTTTGCTTTCTATATACTTTATAACATTGAGAAAGGGGTTAACATTGATTTAGCCACTGACCTTGTAAGTCTGGCATAAAATATAGAGTTGTTGTGAGGTAAAGCTTTTAGGCTGACCAGATATTCCATCATTTTTCATGTAGTTAAATTGCGATCAGTAGTGTAAATTTGTACAGTCTTTTAGACATGTTTGGACACATGTTCTCATACATGTACCATTCAATATTTGCTATTACCTGTGTGTAAGGTAGCCTCATATGTTCTGCATTGGTATGCTTAATGATAGGTGTCGCTTTAGTGGCTGGTATTTTCTTGTATGTTTAAGTTTATTTTTTAACAAAAAAAAAAACATTTTTTGCAAAATAATATATCTATATATAAATAATTTTGTTTTTGCTTTTAATTTTATTAGTTTTTTTTTTTTTTTTTAAGGAGTTCTGTTCTGAAAGAAAAGTGGCACCAACCTATTCTCATTCTTTTGCGGTTAAAAGGAGTATTTCATCAACTTTTTGCAGCCTTGTACTCATAAGCCTAGACTGGACTGGGCCTTTTATTTTCAGTTTTAATATTTGACATTTCTCCTCCCCACAGGACTGAACAGTAAGCACTGTACTGACAGCATTTTGTTTTTCAAACCAGAGTTGTGTTAAATGTGTTTTTGAATTGTGTATTTGTTTTATGTTTCATTTTTCACTTAAAGCATTTATGAACAATAAAGTTCTGTAATTGTGCTTCTCACAGAACTAATGGCCATGCCAGTTTCTTTGTTCAAAGCAAGGAACAGAGGGGCTGTGCAGCAAAATAATTGGAGCTTACTAATAGTGAGAAATCTTTAATGACTTTATTTCTTTTAAGTTGTGACTAAGGTAAGTATGTTTTGTCTGCAATTGTCATCCTAAATTTTATTTTTAAATTTACTACTTAAAACTGTAATATCAAAGCTCCAGAGCTGTAAGCAAAACTTAATACACACAAGTGACTAAACATCTTGCTACACAGCCCTTATATACTAGTTAACTAGTATAACAGTAAATGAAATAGATAAACACAGTACTTTTTTTAATCCCAAAGGTAAATGAGATTGTTAAAGAAGCCCAAGAACGAACTAAGGGGTGCCTTAATCGTGGAAAAGAAAATCTAGGCTGCTTGTCAATGAAGTCTAAAAGTAGTATGGTTAGTAGGATGTGCATCCCATGGTAAATTGATTGGTATCAGAAACACTTTAGTGCAGCTGCAAGATAAATCTGAAAGGTCACCAGATAATATAACGATACAGAAACGTTGCTGTTTTTCCTACCAGTGCCCTTTATCTAAATGTCCCTAAAATAAATTGCAATTATGTTTTCTGCAATTTTTTAAATGTTTTTGCAGGTTAGAGTCATTTGTTGACAGAATTCATCAAATTGTGATGGCATTCTCAACAGGTATAGAAATGATCTTTTCCACCAGGTTAATTAGATGTTATTTAAAGCACAGTTAAAATTAGCAAATTAAATATCTCACCAATCAATCTGAGACATTTTAATGAGATTTTCTGCTGTTTTATAATTTGACAATACATTAGGGAACATCAGGAGGGAATTTGCAGTTCATTATGTTTTGAAAAGAAATCTGCAACATAAATGATGTACACCTAGAATCTTCATATATAAGTCTTGTCATATAAAAGACTGTTGTGTTGTGAAAGTTGTGTCCTTCAGTAGCCAGAAATAGTTCCAGGATTATCCAGTAGTGCTTGGTAACCAAAATTAAGTTGACCTCAAGTTTAGCTTCATAATAACAGCAGTATTATGTCTCTGGTGAAATGAAGAATGAGGGTTTACAGTGCAGAATCACTGAATTGCTAGCTCAAACCTTTTCAGTATATTTTGATAACAGAATTTACAGATGAAAGACTCATTGTGGTTACTGAAATTTTATGAAATACACGAAAAACATTTTTCTCCCAATGGTGGGGTTATGAATTGTATGTGTGGCCATCAATACCTTTTGTAAATTCTGTGCTTAACCAGTTGCTTGTATGAAATCTGATAAAACAGGTAAGCTGCGTTTGAAATATGAAACAGAATATATGAAGTGCTTGTCAAAGAGCTATAATTTGTGTTTTTGTTTTCTGGCTGTACAGTTATAGCAAACAGACCCTGCCTACATGTTACCGATGATTAGATGTAGAAAAACGCATCAGTTGAAAATAGAACCCTTCATTATTAACCCTTTGCTAAGGTGCACTGTTGGATGAAATGTTCTCTCCCAGAGTAGGGATCAATCAGATCTGACTGAATTATGTCTAGTGAGTCACACACTCAGTTCTACCAACCAAGGTAGACTGAGTCAGATCAGATACCACTATTCACCATGTATATTTTTTATATATTTCAAAAAAACGCCATCCCTGAGATGAGGAATCTAAAATGGAGGGAATTTACCCCAGTGCAAGAAGGAGAGAGAGAGGCAGGACTTTTCTTGGCTGGCTAGTCAGTGTTGCTATGCTGTCGTAAGGAACGAGGGAGAAGGTGGAAGGGAAGGAGGGAGGGAGGGAGGGAGGGAGGGAAGGAGTGGTGGGGGAGGCTGAAAGGAGAGTGAGAGAGAGAGAGGCCTGGCAGACTGTGGGGGAGGCGGAGGCCTCATCTGCAGTGCTGTGTGCAGAAGGAGTCCTTAACAGCCTTACAAAGGGGGGAAGGGGATGGGAGGGGAGGTGAGAGAGAGGGAGGCGAAGGGAAGGGGTGGTGACAGGGGCTGGGGGAGGGGAGGAGAGGATAAAGGGAGTCAGAGAGGGACAGGAGTATGAAGGAGGAGAAGCACAGGGTGGAGGAGAAGAGACTGGTGAGTTAGAAAGAGGAGAGGAAGTAGGGGTACAAATAGAGGACGGGTGTAGGAGGAAGGGAAAAGGAGGAGGAGAGACAGAAGGAGTGGAGAGGAGGCATAGGGGGAGGGGAGGTGATGGTGGCTGTAGTGGTGTGGAAACTGGCGCCCCCTGTAGTTGGAGGAGGGAGACAGAGAGGCCCTGGAGTGTGTGTGGTTGTCAGACACAAAGAGGCTCAGGCTGCAGAGACAACACAGCCCTTGTGCCTAACAGGAGGGAGGCTAATTGGTTGGACTGGCTGCAGATCAGTTTAGCTTTTGCCCCTCCCTGACCTGCAGCCTGCATCCACCTGAGTGTGGTGGTGACCAAGGTGAGAAGGAAGAGGAGGAGAGGAAAGGAAGGGCAGGAAAAGAGAAATGGAGACAGATTAAAGGTGCTGGGGTTTTGAAGAACAGAAGAGTAATGAGAAACTGTGGCGCCCCCTGTAGGAAACTGCAAGAGACAGTGTGAGAGTCTTTTTGGCAAAAGGGAGAAAAAAGACGACAAATTTGTGGAAGTGAACACTGGTTATGTTGTGTGTGCAAAATTTCGTCTGGGACAGAATATCCTCTGAACATTGCATGCTGCTAGAGGTCACGTAGATCAGGGTGCCCACACAAACTGGGACAGTAATGGCAACCCAGAAAGACAAAGAAGGACAGAGGAGAAGAGGGAGAAAAAAGAGGGGAGGGAAAGGGCGGAGGCTAAAGAAAGGCCTTGCAGATTGCGGGGGGGGAGACAAGAGGCTTCTTCTGCAGTGCTGGGTGATGGATTTTGGGGGGGGGGTGATACAGAAGAGAGAGAGAGGAATGAGGGGGGGGGACTAGAGACAGAGAGGGAGGGAGTTGATTCCAAAACCTTTCCCACTAGTAGCTCCTCCTGCAGTCAGCGTGGCCTTGTTGCACACACACATACACTGTCCAAATGGAAAGAATATGGTGGAACTGTGTGATCCAGTAGGCAAAGAAAAATATGATAGAAACTGAAAAGGAGGGAAAGGACCAAAAAAAAGTGAGATGTCAAAAGAATCAGGATGAAGCATGAAGAGTCAATCTGAGGCATGATAGAGGTTGACAATGAACCTGAATTCTGCCATTTTGCTGGACACTCAGACACAGAGTGCCATGATTGAAAACATGGACTCACGCTACAGACCTGGACACAGTCAGTGCAGTGGGGAAGGAGAAGAATGAGGAGAGGAACTAAGGAAAAGTTCTGTATTTACAAATCCAAAGAAGTAGAATACCAATAAACCAGTGGTTCCAAAATGAATAACACTCTTACACCTCTGCTGCAATAAATCCTTGCTTCTTGACGGTAATAATGTTTAGTTTTAAATAAAACTGTTTCACAGAGGTGTTCATTCACCTGTGTGGATATTTTGGAGGCTGTAATTTGTGCTGTTGTTGAATGGTACTGTATTAAACAGAGGGGTGTTTCTGTTATTTAGCCCCACTGATATAAATGGGGGTGACGAATCTAATAGAAGCACCTGTCATTATATTGTTGTACGGTTCAAAAACATCACAAGCAGCAGCCTCCAAATTGATCATGCCATTAAATCAGTACATCTCCAGTTAATTGCAGGGCAGTGCTGCATCAGACTGTTTTAATTTTCACTAGGGGTACCTAATACACCACAAACTGTGTGTATACAGTATCAGAACTGCAGACAACTCTGCAGATGCGCCTTGCAGCCACTCAGCTAGTACAGATTTCCCTGCAATGTAAAATGACTATATGAATATGTCAATATATTAATGTTTTAAAGGAGGAGGTGTTCTGCAGTGAGCAGATTAGAGTGGCTAGTTCCCCCACCTTTACACAGGAGCCTCCGATTTTGACAGTCAAAATGTTAATCATACTCTTGAGGACATTCTACGTGTGCGGGAACTTAGCGGGTAACACCAGAGAGAATCCGCAGAATGAGAACCTCCTCTTCAGGTGCGTGTTTACCGAAGGTAGGAGTGAATGGGGTGAAAATGGGTGGGGACACTGAGGCAACAGTTGGAAAGAGCACATCTGCAGCGTCTCACTGCATGTATCACAGGGGTGATACACTGGAGTGGGAGACACTCTGCTGGAAAGTCAGACCTGTGTATTCAGCAGACAGGGGATTGAAAAAGAAGGGAGTAATGAATGATGAATACTGCAACAAACTATTGGTGAGAGTCTGGGGAGTGATGTGTCTTTTTACTGAATAATCAAATGGATATCTTTTGGTAAATGGAAAGAAACAGTGATTTATTTTCTTACAAGCCTGCAGCAATTACAAAACATGTGATTATGATCTTTTAACATTTAAATTCAATAAGTTTAGAAATATTATACAATTCCTCAAAGACATCTTTCATTTCCTATGCTTCACAGGGGTCAAAGGTCAGATTTTGATGCAAAGCAGCTCTAGCAGCGAGTCAGTTCAAGTAGGTAAAGGTTTGCCAACACTGCAGCTGAAGGACATTCTCTTTAGTCATGCTGTGATTCTGCTGCTGTAAAAATGTATTTTTAGGGCAAAATGAATTAATTTGTTCTTTGCCCTTGAATTTGCTTCCTGTGCTCTTTCAATAAGACTATGAGGGACTTCTGTATCACAGCCTCAACCTCTCGAACAGCCTGTACTCAATAGTGCATTCCTACAAAATCATGTAACTTTGACAAAAAAATAAAAGCAAGCATGATTATGACATGCTTTAGAAGGTGGTTAGGTATGTTTTTTAATGCAGTGACATTCAGCACCTGGTGATGATGTGTTTGAATACCATACATTTTAATGATTTTATTCACTGTTTTATTAATTATAATTTTTACTAAACAAATAAAGATTTTGTTGTCGTACATTTTGCAAAACTGCATTGTATTAACACAGTAAACTGAATTATTTTATTCATCATTGCATAAAATGGAAAGCATATATGAGTTCATGCATACACTTTGCATACATGCAGCACTGCAGCCAGCATCAGAAGGCCTGTGTAACTTTTGGCCAGAAGATGTCACTATACAATAGGAAACAAAGTGCATTCATTCATATTTCATTTCATTTAATACCCACAGAAATTTTGTATGTAGGGTTTAAACTGATATCACAATAATTCCTTTAATTTGCTTGGTGTAGTATACACTTGACCTTACAATTTATGCCAATGACAAAATATTAAAAAACATTACTGTAAGAGATTAGATTTTGAAGGGAACCTTGAACAGGCTCCTGAAGGTTTCTAATAAAATCCATCAGAATCATTTTGCTTCTGGTGAGAAAATGTATTAACAGAGGTACTTTGTTGACCAATGCATGGCAATAGTCCACTCAAGTGTGGTTTGCTGTGTAAAAATGAGGATAACATTGCTGTTCTTTCCATTTCTGTTGCTGTCTGTCAAATTAGTTTTAACTTTACCAATTTGAACTTAAAGTGGTCGACACAATAAAATATCATTAAATAAAATCTAATAATGTATGTTCATTATTAATGTAGATTAACATGCTATTTTGCATAATGTAGGGTACTAGGGTAGCAGGGTACTTTTACATTTGGTATTCCAGGTGTAGGCTATTTTGATGCCTAAACTGTAATACTGCTGCATTTGCTTACGTAAAGGCTCTGAGTTTTTCTTCTACTACTGTTTATAATGCTGCACTGCAGTGGCGAAAGAAGTACTGAGATAATTTAATTATAAGTAGAAGTATGAATACCCAAGTCTGAATTCAAAACTTTATTTAAAAGTACAAAAGTATTAACAGCGAAATATACTTGAATTGCCAAAGGGAAAGTATGTAACTCAATGTATTTTATATTATTAAATCATAATCATTTATACATATTCACTACCTAACCATATATACTTATAATTTGAATTACTTTACAGGATCTGGATAAATAAAAACTTTGTGATTATACTTTAATTTGTATCGTAGACTATACATGATTCCTAAGAGTAACTACTGTAATAACTAATGTAAAATAAATATGCTACTTTGCAAAGGTTTTAGGCAGTAAAAATAAACAGGGGATGCTTTTAATACAATTTATATAGATCATCATTTATCAATTAAAGTGCAGTAAAGGGAAATAAACCTAAATCTAATCAGTATTTGCAGCTCTCCTCTTTGCCCTTAAATCAGTAGCCGTTCTCTCTGGTTTGACCTATGCACAGTTTCTCTTAGTACTTTGCAGCACCTTGGAGAAGCTGCTGCAGTTCTTCTGTAGATTCGGGCTGTCCCAGAGTTTTTATCTCCTCATGTCATCCCAGACTGACTCCACACTGCTGAGATCAGGGCTCTGTGGGGGTCAGACCATCTGCTGCAGGACATCTGGTTCTTCTTGCCTCAGAAAACAATTCTTCATGAACTCCAATGGTTCCTTATGAGCTTGTTGTGCTGCATAATGAATCTATGATCAACCTGACACCTGATGGTGTTGTGTGATAAGAACCTAAAACATCTAAAATGTCTAAAACGTCTGCACAGTATATTATATCCTGTATACAGTGTATATATATATATATATATACTGTATATTTGAGCAAAAGTACAATATGTTTCTCAGAAATGTAATAAAGTCAAAGTATGAAATAAGTGAAAAGGGAAATCCTCAAGTAATGCACTGTACACATATCTTACAACGGTACAGTACTTGATGTACTTAGTAACTTTCCACCACAGTCGGGCTGTATGGTACACCCGCACTGAGTTTGGTAAGAATGTAGAGGGCTCTTATTCTGAAGTGAAGTCGGAATGTTTTATTCTGAAGGCTCTCCAGACGCAGACAGAGGTACAGTAGACGCACCGCATATAAGTGCTGTTGCTACAGTCTCAGCGCCAACTATGACAGGAGATAAGTTTACGAGCTGAGCTCGTCTGGTTGGCAGCTGTTGTCGCACTCTTGGACAGACACCAGCAACCGTCGGACGCGGAGAAGTCGCCGGACAAAGTGTGTGTTACCGGAGGAGCCGCCGGCGGACGCGTACGGTCTTTGGACACGGAGCAGCGGCAGCAGGAGCAGGGCGAGTGCTCTGGCGGCGGTCCCGCTGCTAGCGAACCATGAACAAGAACCACCGAGTGCCGAGCAGCCGTTCCCTGAGTGCCGTGGAGGTGAAGAGCAAGGTGCATATGGAGACTTGTTTGTAGTCCACTCGCTGTAGTTGTAGTCCTGACACACATGCTAATTTAGCTTGCTAAGTGATTACACACATACGAGCTAAAACGTAACTAGCCAGCACGGGTTTTCTTACTCTGTCTATCTCGCTGGTAGCTCGATATTTTTAAAACTTTGACATGTTTTGTGCAGTTTGACTCTTTTAGTTGATGGCATGAGTTTAGCAGCTAGTAAGTTTGAGGATATTGTCAGGTGACGCCCCAGGTGAGCGAGTATAACCTGGCCGCCGTCCCACTTGCGCTTTTACCGAGTACAACCTTCAGTCAAGTTTTCGTTTCAGTAAACCCTCAAGGGATGTTTACATAACTTCTAAGACATTTGTATTAAATTGTCTCGCTGTGATGTGTCACTACGTGCCTGTCGTGTTATGTTCCTGTGCGTACAGGTGTCAAACGGCCTGCGCCAGGTTCATGGCTTCTTTCGCCACAGGCTGCCTGCCTGCAGCCATGATTACACCTATGCTGAGGAATGAGGCCGCAGGGAGCTTTATTTCTGCTCAGAACTAGTTTTTTTTTTTTTTAGAGCTAGTTATATTTGTTGATACAAACTGCGACCTCCACTTTACACGAAATAGCGTTTAACCATAAAATCACGAGTTTATTTCGCTCTTATTTCAAACTGAGCTGCAAGGCTTATATGAAATGCTGTTCTCTCATGATTTAATACGTAGGACCTGTAGTTAATATAGTTTTTGCTTTGCTCTAGTGAATTAGATGAACCAGTGTCCAGGTTGCCAGTGGATTGTAGATCATCTTTTGTCACCACAGGGCAACAGTAACCACAACACTGAGCCCTTCTCATCAAACCAACAATGGGACAGTTGTACTAAAGATTGGGCATCTGCAGCCATTGATCCAGTCAGACCACACTGATTACGGTGTTACTCATAAGCCAGCAACATGGTTTGTGGGAGTGCATGCTGAAGACACATAGTCTTTCTCTGCACACCCAGTATTCTAGTTTAAACACTATTATTAAGACGTGAACAAACCACATCCACAAACACTGAAAAATAGAGATACACACTATGTCACAAAACCTCCATTAATAATTCATGATGTAGTGTGTTAGAGCTCGTCCACATGGATTACAGACTGTAACACACCGCATCCAGTGGTTTTGATATTATCTAGGCTGCTAGTGAAGCTTAGTGCGTGGTTCTTAGTCCGATCCAAATCTGAGATGTTCCATAATGTTATGTGCATGCATTCAATTCAGAGGCTTGTTACTACATCTCAGCTATGTCACTGTTTCTTTGGCTTTTTTTTTTCACAATCCTCCTTATACCCAATTTGTTTGCACACTAATGCTCACACATACCTGTCTGTCTGATCCCAGTTTGGTGCTGAGTTTCGTCGGTTCTCTCTGGATCGGTCGAAGCCAGGCCGTTTTGATGAGTTCTATGGCCTCCTGCAGCACGTGCATCGCATCCCCAATGTGGAGTTGTTGGTGGGGTATGCTGACGTGCACGGCGACCTGCTGCCCATCAACAATGATGACAATTACCACAAGGCCATCTCCACTGCAAGCCCTTTACTCAGACTGTTCCTGCAGAGGAAAGGTAAGCACAAAGAAAGGGTTTGAACTGTTGGGCCAGATCTGCTTTCTGATAATGACACACACAACAAACAAAAGTCACAGTAAGAAGTACATTTTACACCTATGGGATACAGTTTTAAAGAAAATAAAGTTATTGATCTTAGTGCATTTTTTTATATTTAATTATAAAAAGCTAACAGTATGATAGAGCATTGCCTTACTTTTTCAGTTTTTCATTTTAGTTGTATGTTGCCAATGCATTTTGTCCACTTTGTCATAGCAAGCACACTGTTAAATCCCCTTGTTGTCTCACTTGTCATGTACATAGCTTGAGGTCAGTGACCTTCTGGGAAGCAGTGCTTTTTTTACAATGAAAAGTTTGGTGCTAGGGTAAAATAAACAACAAAAAAGTTAATATAAACAGCAATAAATAGTCAATGAATGGTTGCAGTTTTTTTTATTTCTTTAAATTCTGTTTGATCAGCACTTATCAAACTGACCAGGAGGTACTGGTCCTTTTAATTTAGCACTGCAGTCCCACAGGGCGTGTGTTTTTACTGTGTGGCTGCTGACAGACAGTTTTAGGAAAGTTCAACACGTGCAGTATGAAACAGTCCTCACCGGCTCAATACCTGTCGATGTACTAATTGTACTGCTGATGGGGGAAGATGTTTTCGTTGCTGTAATTTATGCTTAAAACTGTACTTTCCATTCCATTCCTACATTAATGAGATTCTGTTGGACTAGATGTATAAAATGTGAACTTCTTTTTTCATATTTGAAACATAAGTAATGAATGGCTTGGTGTGGCCTGTTGAATGAAGGGAGGACCTTGTGTTCTGCTGGGTGGGGTAGGTTTGCCCACGAACTCTGTTGTGTTTAAGCTGTCTTGTTGTGCCATATGACCCTATAGACGCTAAGCCACTTTGTCAGGTTGGAGATTAGTGGGGTCACTCTGTTGACGCTGCATGGGCCCATGTTTCAATTACACGCTCCAGACACTAGCCCCCTGCTGGGCTCACTGCTCCTAACTCACACATGCACAGGCATCAGGCATCACCCATCAGTCTTGTACGCACACATGCACTGCCTTCTAGAAAATACAGAACAAAGCCAGGCGATACACACACTAATGCAGCCACAAACCCCTGCAGACCCCATTTCCCTCAGACGCTGGTTTTCCTCCTGATCCCCCCATCTCCCTCCTCCCCAAGTCACCTTACTGGAAGCACCAGTTGGTCCCAGCTTAAAAGGATCTGTAGTGTGCGGATGCAGCAATTTAGCAGCTTATAGATCATTTATTATATATCTGCAGAGAACACTTATTATCTCCAGTGATAGTGCTATAGTGAGTTAATGGCTTGTCTGTGTGGGGCCAAGGGCCAACCCAGAACATTTTAACACTGTTTCCTAAGTAGTCTTTGTTTATCTGGAAAGCTCTCAGAAACCTCTGATTGAAACAATGACAGGTTTTTTGGCAGAAATTGTTTTGCTAATAATTGGTCTTTAACAAATGCACAAATGACCTTTCATCAAAATGAGATGAACTTTTTTTCATATTATCAGCAACAAAGGAGCAAGGTTATAGTGGAAAGGTCATTATTTGTCTCACCTGTGTACCTGAGTTATTTCACTAAACCAGTTTGTGTTTATTGTGGAAATCATCATAGCATGTCAGCTGAGAATTTTAGTCTTCCTGTCGCCAGCTGGCTTACATTGTTATCAGAATACTGCTAAATGTCTTCAATGGGCAGTAGGCACATGTGATGAGATTGATTATTATTGCATAAGAGTGAGAGCAGTGTGGGGAAAAGCTTGTTCCACCTTAGCCTTCATTATTACACAGATAACTGGGAAATGTGCTTGGAGCTAAATAAAACAATGACAGTCTCTCAGTCTCAGTGATTGTAAACACATGTCCAGCCGACAGTTTCACCTGATGTGATCGACTTTGTGCGTTTATTAAAAAAAGAAAAGTCAGCACTGTGTATAGTCCAGTCCATGTGTTTTATGTGAGGTTATCTTTGGCACTGCACTTTATTTGTCTGGTAGAGTAAATGCAGTCTGTGTATATCCTGAGAAAGGTGATGTGTGTTTTTGTTTTTTTTTTTTGTTTTTTTTTTTTTTTAATTCATGGACGTCCAGCTGGTTTGATGGATGGATGTTTGGCTGTGAGTGTCTGCTGTTGTGCTGTTGTGGTCTGGTTCTTCATTAATGCCAGCATTGTTTGTTTCTGCATCAATGCCATGTCACTGACCAGCGATTATTATTTTGTTGTTCACTGCTGAGAATGGGGTAAATGTTCATGCCTGTCTGGATTGCTGGACTCTGCCTTCATTATTCATTTTTAAAATAGCTTCAGCACACACCGGGTATCCCCTGCACGCCGCCCTCCAACCCTGCACATTGTGTTGATCATTATTGAGCTGGCAAGTAGGTGTACACTGTTTACTGGTTGTCATGGTAGCAGTGGAGAGGCCTGTTCATAGGTGGATTAACCGTGCTGGAGTCTCTTTAAGGCTGATGAGAGCTGCAAAGCATGCTGGGAACAGTACCACCACCACTGACACTTGAAAACATTTTTTGTTTACAGTTTTCTGACTAAACTGTCAGATATGCATACTACAGTATTTTGATCCATAATCGCAATGACAATCACTGATAGTTGAGCCGTTTCCAGGTCCACACTGTTTTTGTTAAACTCAGTGGTGATTAGTCAGGAGTCACAGCTAAAAGTATCTACTAGTGTTGCTGAAACAAAAATATAATTACTTTAAGTACAAAAAGGTGGAGAAGTGGACATACAGGCAGATGAATTTGCAAAATAAATCTAACATCAGTAATCAGTCCTAGAGATTTTTATTAATACTGTAATTCCTTAAAATGCCAAGTTTCATAGTGTCATGTTAACTTCAGAAGAGCGTATTTGTGGCCTTTAACACTGAAAACCAAGACACTGCAATTCCTTTTCACACTAACACAATGGGATTGTATTAAGTTAATGTCAGGTTAGTGTTCTGTGGAGTTGGGAAACATTGTATTGCCGTTTTGAATTCAGTGCTTCACAAATAGTGTGTAACAAATTGTGTATTTGTGCACTAAGAATAAAAGAAGAGATTGGATTGTCAAACATGTATCTCATTAAGTCATTGTGATATTTTAGTTGGTCATGTGGGTTGTGAAGATGTGAAATTATTTCAGGAATGGTTTGTGATAAGAGCAAAACTGACATCAGGGAAACTGTGTGACACACCCAGGTTTATGTTTGAATGGCTGAACACATGCTTGTCAGAATAGATTTTCCTAGGTTAGAGTGACACCTTGTTTGCCTGTATCAGTCATCCACAGCAGTCTTTGTGTTTGTACATACACATCATACGCACAGATTCCAGGCTGTCATCCATAGAGTGCTACCAGCTTTTCAAGCAGTCTCTGTCAGGATGTGGGACTGTCTGGTGACGTTACTCATTGCTCACATGGTTTCACCAGTGAGGTAGTGTGGAAAGGTACAGAAAGGGACAGCAGTGCTTGTATTTGCATATCTCAGCAGGGACAGCCTTTGCAATTACTAACCCGGAGCATGAGTCATGTACAGTGTTAAAGTATAACCCAGACAAATCTACCCACCCTGCAAAGCAGGTAGTTGAGCAGGACTACAGCAGTGTGATTAGTAATATTGAGTCTTTTAAGTAATGAAAGGGAGTGATGCTGTAGGTGACAGAGATGGAGTGAGCAACAACAGACACAGAGAGCCAGAAGGAAGAAGGTAGATACTGTGGTGAAGAAAAAAATTTGGATAAAAGAAAAAAAAAAAAGAGGGAGAATGCTACAACATAGAACGGAGAGATTTATACAGTGGTTCTGTGATAAAAAGGATTAAAGAGAGCAAGACAAAGAGCTGACAGGTGTACTAGACGTCATTTTCCCTAAGGAATGCTGGAGAGAAGTTTAAGTGCAGGACTGGAGAAAATAATAGAAACCAACCACCCCTACGTTGGATCTTAGAGTTTTCCACAGAGCACAGATTATTCCCTGGGATGGTGTATGTAATGAGAGAGGGAACGATGGATTCATAGCACTGGAGGAGGAATGCATGGAGGAGGAACATATCTTAGGCCTATTAAGAGAGAAGGAAGGATGAAAGGGAGAGAGAGTAAACAGTATTAAAAAGGGAGTAATGTATAAGACACTGTTTAGGCAGGCCATGTAATTAGAGATGTGGGGAAATGAGAGGGAGTAGTGTAAGTGTGATAGGAATGCAACAAGAGGGTGAAAGAGAAAAGGATAGTGGGAATAGTATTAGTGAGAGAGGAATTCGGAGTGAGGCCCAAGCTAGGGAGGGAGAGAGGGAGGGAGAGAGGGGGGAGAGAGAGAGAGAGAGAGAGAGAGAGAGAGAGAGAGGAAGATGGGAGGGAGGGAGGGAGGGAGGGAGGGAGGGGTATTTTGGATGGAATGTGGCCAGCCTCTGATCACGTCTGCTGTCTAGATTAGACAGGACAGCAGGTCAGACTGGACCCTCGGCTGCAGAGTTGGGCTGGATCAACAAGGGGTATAGATGGCCAGAAAGCATGAATAGTTGAGAAAGGGTGATAGAAAGCAAAGCGCTAGGGAGCATTTAAAATAACAGCGATCACACAGCCTGGCAAATTAAAACCTTACTATCTAGCCTTTGAAACCTGGCTGGATGAGACTTTATCTAGGCGACAAGGATCAGGAGGGAGGATGGCTTAGATGGTAGAAGAATGAGGGGAGATAGTGGTAGTCCAGACTCTGACATTCTCAGCATGGAGATGAATGGATAGAGGGAAGGAAGGAAACAGGGGAGCTCTGGAAAAGCACAAACCAGGATGAGAAACATGACAAAAGGAGAAATAGCACTTTGCACTAATGCAGACAGAGTAAGGGAGAGGTGAAGGGGAGGGTGAGGCAGTAGGCCGACTGGCAAAGAGGAAGGAAGAAAGAAACTGACTATTGGCTAGTGCAAACCATAATTGGCAAAACTAAAAAAAAAAAAAATAGAAAATGGCAGGGACACAGAGGGAGGGAGAGGTAGTGAGTGAGCTGCACTTTGGACAAATGTAACTAAGGAACACGAAGGAATGTATGCCATTGTGTGGGATTATTCAACTTTGTTGGCTTGTGACTCATTTACTTGTCATAAATGCTAGTGATTATATTGCTGCTGTTGGAGGAAACATCAGAGCCTCTGACACTTTTTTTGCCCGTTTTAGTTCATTTCACTGGTTTTAAGTGTTGTAAACAATTTGTAGTCATTTACTTGTTTTTAAAAATTAAAATCATTGATGTAAAGAGAGACTCGAGGTTGGCTTCCACCCAAATGTTTTAAAATGTTATAATACATGAATAACATATGGTATCTTTTTATTTTTGGCTTTCAATCAGACATGTAATTCTTGCTGATTTTTAATTAAAAAGCATTCTTTCTGTCTGCTGGACTTGGTGCTATAGCAATATTGATATGAAAATATGATAACCTTTATTCTTATCTGTGAATTTCTTCTAGCACGCCATTCCAGCATGTTTACCCTGGCTTGTTTCGTACCAGTCAGCAGGCTCTGACATGCTGTATAACTACAGCCATGTTATTTGTTCCTTATCCTCTGTGTTCAGTCTATATACCTTGATGAAACTGATAATAGTAAAAGTGGCTCCTGTCGTTCCAAGTCTATGTTAAAACACACTCACAAGCTCTTACGTTAAAAGGTATTGGTCTGTAAGAATTTAAAGTAAGCTAACGTCAGAATATGACGAAAATTAAATATACACTGATAGCCCTTTTTCACAGCAGACCTTAACTTGTCACAGTAGGAAAAATTCAGGTTTTACTAATAACATGAACAATGGCTCCCTTGTTGGTAACCCAGACAGTGAGCCAGCACACATAATACCAGTACCCAGAAACTGAAGCTGCTAAATGAAGTTCAGCCGTCCATATTTACACCTGTGCTTTTCTGCTGTGACATGTTAAAAAATGTCAGAAAAAATTGTCCTTTGTTGATCTGAAATGCAGCTACAGTGCAGTCTAAGAAATTTGCCAGATCTAACTGCAGGTTGGCTGTGCTGTCTTCCAGAGCAAGATGCTGAAGACAGGGCAGAGCCAGAAGTACAGAGTCCCCCTACTCGTCTCTCCCCACTAAAGTCCCTATTCAGACGCATGAGTGGCAGGCTTTTGAAACTAGACTTGGACTCTCCGAGCCCGTGCAGCTGCTCCTCCCTCCCTTCTTCTTCTCCATCTTCCCCAACGTTCGTTCCTTCCTCTCGATTCTCCTTTTGGAGAAATGTTAATGTAGCAGGATCGCGTATAAGGCTCGGTTTGTCAGACCCAGACCTACTAACCACACCCCAGACACACTCCCACCCTATATCCCCATGTGACCTCCCTTGTCCCCTACCAGGCCTTGTCCCAAGCTCAAATTCAGCCTCATCCCCTGGCACATCCCTGATACCAGCTGATATTAGTTATAGTTCCTCCATTACAGCCGACATACCCCAGGCCGACCCTTAGGTCCACGTTTGTTTTACCAGCCCCAGTCCAGGTGATCTAATTCCTTAGTCTCAAATAAACCCTTGTTTCCATACTAGGTACTGCATCTATTGTCCAGTGCTGCTTGCAAAGGGTCATTTAGTCCTGTCACAGCACTGAGAAGACAGACGGAGACAACGGTTCCTCCAAGAGAGTAATGGTGAAAGAGAAGGATAATAAACAGAGAGAGAGAGAGAGAGAGATCTGCAAGGCCAAGAGGAACAGGCAGAGGTGGAGACTCAAGAAAAGGATTTTTCTGTGAGATGGATCAGAGTGACTGAGAGACAGATTGAGCGAAGGGCACAGGGTGGAGAGGAGCTATGGCAGGAAGGAGCGAAGTGTCTGTCTCAGCACAAAAGAAATTAATGGAATTGCTTCATTCTGCAGTGACGAGACACAGACACTGCTGTACAGGAGTGTAGACAGGCATGTAAAATGAAGGAATTCTTTAGTAAGCCCTGTAGTAGTGTAGTGGTGTTAATTGTACATAACATACTGTTACAATAAAGCTGGTATCTCTTACAGTGCAGACCTTACTTTCTGTATTTTTTTAATGATAAATGGTTCCTGTCATGATAGAGTAATAAAGCAGGACTGATGAGTGTAATAGAGAATTCAGGAGTGAGATTATATGAGGAGGCCTGAAGCAGACTAATGTTCATGACCTGAGTCCTTTGAATTATGGACTTAATAAGTAATTCCTCAAATTGTCAGCTCAATTACACACCAAAGCTTTGTCTTTGGTCCAGCTTCCCTCACACCTCTGTAGGTGTCTGTTGCATCTCCCGTTCCCAAGCACCTCACTCATCTTAGCACACTATTTTCTTACTGTCCCTGTTCAGGCCTTTTTTCTCAGCGCTCTCCCTTTGACCTCCCTCCTTCCATTCTTTTTCTTATCACCAATATTAAAGCACTTTTATCTGGACTGTGCCACGGAGGTATGCTCGCCACACCGGGAATAGTAACCCTCCGGGAATTTACTCCTTTGAAAGTTTCTTATCACCTCCTCCTTTCTTTTACTTTCTTCTCTCTCTCTCTCTCGCCTTTCAGTGTATTTGGTGTCTGTCTCGTATGTTTCACATCTCCTGCTTTACCCCACTCCTGGTTTTTCTCGTCTATGCAAGTTCACACTGAAACACACGCACAAACCCTCCCCTTCCTCCTCCTTTTGTATCGTTCTGTGTCAGGAACACCATGGCACCGGCTGTGTGGTGAACATCCAGGCTTGTCATCAACAAACGTGACTCTTTCCAGATCACCACAACCTTCAGCTGCATGCCTTTTTGTTTTTCTTACTATTATCCTTGAGACATGTTTTGCCTGTATAAAATATACAGGCAGTAGTTCTACTGTAGTTATACGAGCAGCTGCAGTAGTACAAGCTACCTTGTGATAATGTTGTGTCACAGTGTCGGGTTTCTCTCACGTAGCACCCGAGACAACAAGTACCAGGAAGTAGCGAACTGTTGGTGCTGTTGTTGCCGAGGGTCATTATGTCACAAGAAAACCAGATTCTTGTCATTACATATCATCACTGCTTTAAAGTGTGTACTCAGAGGTGTGGTAATTCCTGAACAAGTGGGTGTGATAAGAGTGGTGGAGCTGGTGCAGGTGGGAGTTGTACTATAGATGTTACTTTGCATTAAGTAAGGTACAGCCTTTCAGACGTAGCTGTAAGTGTTCTGAATGCCAACACATCCCACTTCATCTGAGCCATTAAGATGGACTCTTTTAAAGCCAAAGTCCATAGTTGAAGCATGATGCATCCAGATTGTGTAATGAATAGAGCACTGAGGGAGATGATGTGTTTGACCAGCGCATGCCAGTTTACACAAATGGTTTCTTCTCCTTAGACAGAGCTGTGCTAGTCCCTGCAGTGTCAAGAACTAGATGCGTTGTACACCTCACATGTGCTCATGTGTGTGTGTGAGATAGCGCCATGGTACAGAGAAGAATGATGAAGCAGCGCTGTGTGAGGCCTCACTTGTGACGATGTGTTGCTAGGTTGTCATTTTCCCCTCCACTGCTTTGCTTCCTTCGCTCCCGTCACCCCTGACTACCTCCATTCAGAGTGTGGGAAATCAAAGCAGCCATTGCATAGCTGGAATACCGAACCTGTTCACAGCTGTGACAAGTGTATGGCTGGATGTTAAGTTTACTATTCAGGGTTTGTGAATCATGCCTTAGGTATGAACACTGATTCTGATATACTACAGGTCTCTCTGCTGTCGTGGTTACTGTCTGAGGATGTTTCAGGATGAAGTTTCAGACATAAGAGAGACAACAAATAAATAGGTACCATAAGATATGCTGACTAACTACATTTCCCTTAATGCAACTTTTATCTTTTTGTTCAACACACCCTACCCAGTTAAAGCTGACATCTGTCAAATGAACCATTGTAATGCCAGTTTAATGTAAAAAGTGGTAGTGTCAGAGCTAAACCTCAAATGTCCTTAAAAATGTTTGTTCAGATTTTTAATAATTCCAACTGTGTAAGGTTTACATTTTTCAACATTATGGAGAGATGTAGAGAATAAGAGTGGTACTCTGTATAAAAAGAGTTCAAGGGTGTTTTGTAGTTGTTTGGATGAATGGGTTTTCTGTTTTGGACCAGTAGTCAGTGTTTCTTTGAGTCATGATAATTGCAGAATGTTTATTATTGTAACTATCATAACAGTGGTCCTCTAACCTTAACCAAGCCCTTATTTTAACCCAGAGTATGTGTTTTGTTTTTTTTCTTAAATCTAACCAAATGTGGGTTTGGGTGGTAACTTTTGAAACTTGCAAGTACGTTTTGGAATTTATTTACTCAGAAAAAGTGGAACTGTGTCATTCATGTCTGTATTGATTTGTTATCCATAAATGTTGAGTTTAAACAGCAGCATTGCAATAAATGTTCTCGACTCTTGGCATTGTAAAACTCTTATCTCCTTCCCTTATAGTTTACTTTTTTTAAAATAATCATTACCCAAATCAGCCACATAGCTGCACATTCTCTAGCCTCAGCATACTTCAGCCATGCTTCATGTGTTTACTGAGCACTGAGGGAATAAATGTGGTGTTAAATCTGCAGTACATATGCAAACCCACACGGTTAATGCAGAGAAACCCTCCATACGGATAGGATGGACAGTTTGGGTTTATAGGTGGCCTTAATTAGACCTAGACCTTTTATAGCTTTCACCATGATGGTCCACAAGCACCCATTTTTCTCTAGCCAGTGTTTATTATTGCTCTATTAGTTTAACTGATAGTGCTCGGATAATCCCATGATGCAAACAGGAATAAACATTTGGTGTGTGCGTGCACATCTGCATGTGCTGTTGCTAACACTGTAAGGAGCTATGTCATGTTGAGTTATTGTCTCAAACTGTCCAAAATAATTTGATAATAAACTGTCTGTTTAAAAGCCCAGACAGATTTTAAAATAATTTAATGTTGAAACCATGTGACCACAAAAGCATAAGTGATTTAGAGATGGATGGACAATTATATAAATCATTAACATATTAGTTGTTTTTGTTTGTGTTTTTCATTTCAATGTGCTGTATAAAATTGCTAAAACTATAAATGTGGAACTTCACACTTGCTATTAACGCACATTCATTTTCTATTGAGCTTTTGTTCTTGCTCTTGTTCCCTTTCTGCCTGCGTAACCAGGCTATACATCTCTGTGTCTCATCTCTGTGAGCTCTTGGACCATTCCCAGACATTTAGTGTAACATTCTGAAAATTTGAAGACAACGTTTTTGATTAATAATAATAATAAAGTTTGTGCTTCGTTGATGTTGTTCATTTACACTGGTGTGTAAATGTGTTTTTCTGTGTTTAACAGAGAGTATGCATTTGGTTAAAGCAGAGAATAATACTGTGTAAGCATGTCCTTAAACATGTTTTATATCACACAGCATATTATTTTTAGCATCACTGAAACAGGTCGTACAGTAGCATTATTCTAAAGCTTTGTGTTTTTAAATAAAACAGAAGGTCATTTACAGTGCATTTTACAGCTGCATGTTTAAGTGAATGGCTGTGAGGGGCCATCAAATTCTTTTTTTCTCATCTGCAACTCTGTTTCAGCTCTGGTCTCTCATGCTGGAGATGGATGGATGGATGAATTAGATGAAAAGAAATCTAGAAAGAGCAAAATGAGACATGGAGCGTTGCCTCCTTCTATGCATCATTGCACTGCAAGAACAGCTCTGTGTCAGTGCTGGAGGAAGCCATGTGTGTTTTTGTCTGCAGGCTGGTGCTTTGAAACATCCACTTCTGCTGTCCTTTTTTCTTTATAACAGTGTTTATGCAGGACCTCTAACAGTTTGTCCAGGAGTAGAGCTGTGATGATATTCTAGCATGTTGGTTTCATAGACATTTATTAATCTACTGATAGATGTGTATCAATGAGATGTGACTCATGGTAACTGAAATGCGAACTGTTGCTCTTTCTTGGGACAATTGATCCTCTGTTTTTACAGATGTATAGGGGAGTAGTGGGGAATCCTACCTGTTAGAACCTGAGAGCTGAAGCCTTTATCAGCCACCTGAATTGATAATGTCCTAGATTACTTACCTACACACGCTCAGAGGCAGAGACAAACAGCATGTGGAGAAGTGTTCAATGTAGGATTGCCAGAACTTTATTTATAGAGCACTTTGATCTAAAAATGGAGCTCACAAAGTGCTGTAAAAACAGCAGAAAGTAAGGAATAAGGAAAACGTGAAGAAGCTGACATAGTCCAACAGCAGACACATAAATGTAGCACCAGAAATAGACAGTTTATTAGGCTGGACACTGGCAAAAAAGAAATTGAAAGTCACAAAAATGTTAATGTTTAGCTGTACTTGTATTATGCTGGTTAACTATTAGAGAGCCAAGGTTCTCCTCCCTTACCTGGCCAGCCTTGGTCTAGTGTAAATATGTGCCATGTTGGGTTAAAGTCTATAGTAGCTTGACACTACACACTTCCTCCTCAAATGTACATAACAAACAGCACTTTCATAGCACCACAGTGACTCATGTAGCTAAAATGTGACGTTTATAATATAGCCTTATATCGAAACTACTGTGCTGCTCAGGGTTTACAGGCATCAAAAAACCTTTAAAGGAGCAGTTTGACAATTTGGAAAATGTGCTCATATGTTTTGTTACTGGGAGTTAGATGAGATCAGTATCAGCATCTACCACCCTGTGAAACATCAGCTTTTCATTTTTACACTACTGTTTTTCCTACAAAAATATGTAGTCTCTTAATAAAGTCAGCTTTGTGCAGATTAATCTGTTTTTGGATAAAGCGGAAATACCCTTTGCTTTCCAGTATTCAGGCTAGGTTAAATGTGTCCTAAATATGTGTCCTAATATTGGCTTCATGTTTAGCAGAACGATATGACACTGGTTTCAATCGGCTATTCTCACACTCAGGATGTCGTATTTCAGGATTTTGTTGTTTATACCGGCTGTTGGAGCACAACTTGTTTTAGTCCTTAGTTTACTATTAATATGCTGGGGGATTGAGGCATTTAAAAATTTCCATCCCAAGTGGAGAATAGAGGGTTCAGACTGATGATCTGTACAGTGTTCTTGAGCACCATATGCTCCTGCGAGGCTGTACATAACAGATGCAGGCTAATATGTGGGTGGCCACATGTCAGAGTGTTGATAAAGACTGAGAGTTGGAATGAGCGCCTGGTTGGCTGGTTTTGTATTTTGCAACAGTATGACCTGAGGGGGGATTTGTGGATCAGCTTCTTGTGTGTGTTCCCTGCAAGGAAGCCCCAGGCTGAAAGCTGCTCTGCAGCATTCTGCTCAAACTACATGATGCAACTACATGTCAGCCTGAAAAATGTCACAATGTGTAATGAGCCCAGTATCATGTTAATGGAAAATTAACCAGCTTTTGTTAACATCCTTTGTTCTTTCTCTCTCTTATTCCCCTTTTTGTCTTCCTCTTCTCCTTCTCTTCTTCCTCTCTTTTATTTTGCAGAGGAAGCTGATTACACGTTTGGTACCGACTCGCTGACTAGGAAGAAGAACACTGTGCTTTCTGCAGTACTTCTGAGGCCTGATGCCAACAGGAAAAAGCCGCCAGTAATCATCAGCCTCCCAAAGGATTTTCGCCCTGTCTCCTCCATCATTGATGTGGACATCCTCCCTGAAACGCATCGACGTGTTCGCCTCTACAAGCACGGCCAGGAGAAACCATTGGGCTTCTATATCCGTGATGGCTCCAGCGTACGGGTCACGCCACAGGGCCTGGAGAAGGTCCCGGGGATATTTATCTCCCGCATGGTGCCTGGTGGGCTGGCAGAGAGCACCGGCCTGTTGGCAGTCAACGATGAGGTCCTGGAAGTTAATGGTATTGAGGTGGCTGGGAAGTCGCTGGATCAGGTAACAGACATGATGATCGCCAACAGCCACAACCTCATCATCACTGTCAAGCCTGCCAACCAGCGGAACAATGTTGTTCGTGGTGGAGGAGGCACAGCGTCTGGCAGCTCAGGACGCTCATCAGACAGCAGTGCCAGCTACCATGGCTACTCATCACATGGTGGGGTCAATGCCGCAGCTCCAGCACCATCGCACATCATCCAAAACTTCACGGGTGGGGATCTGGAGAGCGACGAGGACGACGAGGACCTGGTGATCGAGGCAGGAGGCGAGGCTGAACCCATCAGACGCGCCCCCTCCAACTATAGCATGCCCTCACTGCCTCGCTATGAGCCTCACCTCAACCTCCGCACTGCCACCACCTTCACCTCCACCACCTTTATCAACACCAACGGGACCCTGCCAGCCAGCAGCAGCAGTAGTAGAGGATCACTAAGCAGCGCAAATGCTACTTTGACCACCACATCGCCAGACAGAGCCACAGAAAGACGAAGTCTGGAGGAGGATGGCACTGTTATAACTCTGTAGAGCTGGGGCTGAACAACACTAAATACTGGAAACCAGAGACTAACATTCAGATACTTCCACACATATTTGGGGGATTCATGAACCAGCAAATCAAACACAGGGGACATCCTGTTCCCACTGTATCTGAGAAGCACAAGATGTGTAAATATCAAATCTCATCATAATGATAGTACACTGATGCTGAAATGTTTGTGCATCCTAACATGGACATGTCAAACACTCCACTACTACTACTTTTCCCCTTTACATGCCAGTGACCAAGCGTGTGTGCCATAGTAGTGACTCTCCTGTTCTGCAGGCACAAAAAATGTCAACAAAATGTAATCTGGTGCCCCTGGCTCTCCAGTTTATTTTTAAACCACTAGAAGCACTTGTTTTTAACCCAAAAACTGTTATGCTGAGCTTCCACTAGAGGGCAGAGATGAGACAGCCCATCATCCCTTCATCCCTTCTCATCAGTCCAGTGAATAGATGAAGTTGTGTAAGCAAACACATACTGAAGCAGGACTTTAGCTCAAGCATTTGTTGACAATCTTCTTCTTTTTACCATCCCTCATCTCCTCCTGCACCAAACCATACCCCCTCCCTTCCCTGAGGTGACCACAGCATGCAATTGGTAAACAGTTGTGGTATTTTCCACATAATGAAGTACTGCAAGAATCAATTAAGTGCTGATACCTGCAATAAAACTGTTTTTTTTTTTTTTTTGTTTTGTTTTTTTTTTTTAGAAGAAACCACCTTAAAAACAAGTCTGGGTTTTATGTGTTAACCACTGTTTATAGCTGTGTTTCCTCTCTTTACCTGCTGTTGTCGACTGACTGATAATGAAAAAGTTGATATTTTAATCAATTTTGGGAGCAAATTTTCTTTTAAGAATATTTTTGCCATCAGGCCTGTGTCTTATATTATTTCCATATTTTGTTTGTGTTTTTTTCTATATAATGTACTTCCATCACAAACTGACTGCGCAACCATTTTCCATATGACCTACTGGAAATTACAGGCCATAAGAAAATGGTCATCTTAGAATTAACTTCCCTCATCGTGTGCTCCCTCTCCTTTTGATGACAAGGGCTATTTACCCTGCAGCATGTGTATAAATGACAAAATGTGAATGTGATATATTTTTATTATCTTTTGTTTGTTTCTCATCTCCCCCTCTATTGTTTCTGGACCACAGCTCAATATATTTAATCTCAGTGCTGTACAGTATATTAATCTATTTTATTTTTGTTTTTTAACCAGGCCCTGAGTTCACTTGGATGTGTTCTAAGATAGTCACATATGAAAAGTGTTCTCTGCAGTATTTCAGCACAGTTCTCCTATCTGTATCTCTATTCACACTGAATTAAATTAATGCCACTATAAGAGCATGTGACACAACTGTATTCAGAATAGTTGCGACCATATAATTAGCAGGCACCACCACAGAAGTGAGATTGAATGACACATACATCAGAAAAAGACCTTGTCAGATTGAGTCATATTGAAACTAACACACATGCACATACACTGGGCACAAACTAATTCACCTTTTCTATTTGATAAAGGTGAGGCAGGTCTGCTTTATGTACAGTATGACTTGGCACTAATCTTTATTTGCTATTTCCATGAGAGCTGTTGCTTTTGTCAAATGTTCATAATAATGTTGTCAAAAACCTTCTCTCAGAAAACACTTGTTGAAGCCTAAGTTCTTTTTTTTTTTTACAAAACTGTTTTGTTTCTTTAAAGCTATAGATAACATTTTAAACACCGTATTATGACAATAGTATCCAATGAAATACTATGAAGCTTATATACCATTTAAGGATAAATTGTGATTTTTGGCTCTGCACATATGGTTTACTTGCCTTGCCTTATTGAATTTTTATTGGTAGATACGATCTGAACACAAATTTTCTGTAGTACAGCTTTAAATTGTATTTGTTTTTCAGCACTTAACTCCAGTTAATTTATTTATGAAATCACTGTGAAAATCATGTTCCTGATCACATCCCATGAAAGATTGTTCACAAGTAATTCTAGCTCTCATTTTATTTTAGTTTCTTTTCATGAATTAGATCCATAACATTTGTTGGTAGTAAATATCCATTATCATTACATGCTGTTGCTAACTGCCTTCCTGAAGTGAGAGCAGATGTTCTTTTATTTCTCTCATTGATTTTCAACAATTGCTCTCCTATTGAAAGTGATAACATTGACATTAGCATGGATTTTATTTTCACTCACTAACACATTGTTGATATGCACTCAAGGTCACTTTCAATAATGCTTATTGGCTTCCTCTGAGCCTATGTGAACTTGTATTGAAACATAGTACATTCACACAGATGAGCGTCACGGTGAAATAGTTTTTAGTTCTGTTTATTGTATAAACATGTCATGAGTCTGTCACATACTGAATATCTATGACTGGAAACCAACACACAGGTGCATGTATGTCCACTATTGTACTGTGTTTGGCCTTTTATGGTACCGCATCATTAAGCACAGTAACGAATGGTATTTTGAATGGAAGTCTTTTAGAAATCAATATTAATTTATTTTCTTTATCTCTGATTTTACCACAGGACACTGGGATTGTAACCGCAGTGGGATTTTTATTTATTCTCTAATCAAATGTCAGCATATTTTCTTTCTTTGTACACATGTTATGACTTTATTTTTATAATTGATTTTTTTGTTTATTTGTGATTGTGGTTTTGGTCAGAAATTTCTCAGAACAGTAGATCTTATTGCTCATTAGGACTTCAGCAGGCAATTTTACTGTTCTGGCTGACGCAAGAGGAGAGTCTTTGCAAGACATTTTTTTTCCATACTGTGAATTATGATCATTACTTTGCCGGAAAGAAAAGTTGTATTAGCAAAACAGGCTGTTTTCCTTTGAGTACTTTTTTCATTCTCTTTTTTGTTAAGCAGCAGAGCATTGATTTTGTTTTTTTTTTTTCACTGGCCAGAAAAATTCTATGGTATAGATTTGTAATGAAGATTGTCAGTATTTTCATGTTGATGCTATATATAATGTACATTTTTATCACATTTAATGAACATATTTTAAAGTTCAGCTGGAGATCTATGAATAAATAGATGTACACCTGTAATTGCTGATTGGAGGAGCTGGATAAAATAAACTAATATGTAGCAACCATCAGTGTTTGGTGTCAATGTGCAGAAACTGTTGTCAGGTTTATACACTCAGTTAGTTATTGATTATTCACTTGAAAAAAACGCCTTGGTTTCTTTCAAACAGCAGCTGCCTTAATAAACAAGGTCCAGGTCCCTCACTGACAGTCTTTCATCTCACCCCCATGGTCACATGTGCAGATGATGCATAACAATAATGCAACATGCTGCACACTTTGCACATAAGATAACTGCACTTATGTTATTGTTTTGTAGCACTTTTTGTAGTAATTGTATATTTTCCAACCAGTTAGCACCACATTAACAAGACAAGTATCTGGTACTGTATATTAAAACTTACTTACATTATCATCTTTAAGAAGGGAGGATTGCAGGACTGTTGTATTAGACTGCATTAGTTCTAGCTTGATGTACCTACATAAAATACCAACTGTGTACTGCACCTTCTCTTTTGTAGCACACATAATAGAAAGCATGGTAATTCTCAAAACTTAATATGCATTTGTCAAAACAGTTTATATCTCCATCTATACCCGCTTATTACTTACAGTTTATACATACAGCACAATACTTTAGTTCATCAGCAAAAGTATCATCATTCAAAAGTAAATGATATATATGAATAAGTCAACTGTCAAAGTGAAATGTTCCATTAACATTCTGTAAATCAAGGTTCTTCAAATGTTTAGCTGTTTTGTCAGTAGGACAATGGAGCACTTACATTTGCAGTAATTGGTGGATTAATTTTATTTTCCTAAAAATATGTAAACGATGTACACAAGAAATGTATATAATACTGCACAAAATAACAGTATCGAGATATACTGTTCGATTCATATACTGTCCTTTCTACCTCCCTGCAGAAAAATATCTTTATTTGGATTGTGACTAGCATTTTTACCATGTCAAAAAAATTTACAACTCACCAAAGTGTGCTAAAAGTGACTATCTGCATGAATCCAAAACGGCTGAAGGCTTGACATATTTAAATAAACATTTTAATAAACAAGATCCCCATGACCCTGATTCAGGAAAAAGCTAGTATAGAAAATGGATGGATGGATGGATTTTAATAAACAGTTGTTTTAATGTTCTGTAATGTAAGGCAAAGTAACGTGTTGTGAGTCATATGAAAACTCATTGTGGTGTTTTTGTGCCATCTGCAGGAAATGTTGCAGAAACGCTTCATTTTCTGTGGGAGCGCTTGTTTTGTCACAGCGGTGAAAACGAATAGACACCTTTAACACAACTGAAACGTTCAGAGATGAACTTTGTCATTGTCAGCATGCGGGTTTATGGAAAGTGACGTTTTCGGGCGGTACACAGGTTTCTGTAAATTAACTATGAGCGTGTCTGACCCCGCTCCGGGTGTCACCGACTCCTCTGGGTGCTGTAGTGAGAACCCAGACAGCTGAGAATCACGTGACATGACGTGTTACAAGCATGGCGGTGCTGAGCTGAGGTAGCGACTCAGCTGGACCGACAACGATAGCCCGGGTTTAGTTAGCATCACCTGCTTATTCGCAGGGCCAGGCCGAAGATGACGGCCTGAGAGAGAGAGAGCGGGACGGCAACAAGACCGAGAAATGCAGCAGCAGCAGCAGCGGCAGCAGTCGGCGGCAGAAAACAGTAAAACGAAGAGCATGTTTCTGTCCAGGGCGCTGGAGAAAATCCTGTCGGACAAGGAGGTGAAGAGGAGCCAGCACAGCCAGCTGCGCAAAGCCTGCCAGGTGGCGCTTGGTAGGTGGCTTTGTTTCATCGAGTTGTGCGTCTCATGTCGGGTTTCATTGAGATATTTGGGTCGAGTGTGGTCTGGGTTGGAGAGCTAGCTAGCAGCTGTCTAGCGTTAGCATCTGAATGGCCTTTACCGAGCGTTCACCTGTACGGTGACGTTTACAGGTAGTTAGCTAGCCATCATGCGTCGGCACCCTCACGTCCTAATGCTAATTTTGGTGCTAACACGTTGGCTTTCCTCCACATTCATAGCTGTAAACGTCGACGGGTGGACGAGCTAACAAGCTAACAGCTAGCCATGGCTAGCGACCAATCGCTGTGTTGTACGTAGCACTGTCACCCTGCCCGACACCCGGGGATCGAACCCCTGCACACCCTGACGGATAGTATTACACACACCAGGATCTTCTCTTCGTGTTGGCTTTACTGTTTATATATCGACTCAAGCTGCCCTGCCCATTTGTGTGCACCCATCTCCTGGTCAGGTTGTTGTGAATGATGGGTGGGGGCTGTATATGTGACAGGTGAAAACTGGGTGCTCACTCACCTGTCTGCTCAGTGTAAAGGCCTGTTATACAGCTATTAGTTGCTGTTTGAGGTTGTTGGTTTTACACAGTGACTCTATGACAGTCGCAACGGAAATGACCGAGTGACTGTACAAATACATATAAATGCCAGTAAGAGGTGTGTTTGTGTTCGAGCTGCTCTCTCTCCCTGTCTGCCAGTGACACTCTCTCATTATTCATGACAGCAGTAGAACCCAACACTCCTTTTCAGCTGCTCATGTAGGCCATGTTGTGCTTATACAGACTGCCTGTCTGCTTTTTTTCCATCCAAGCTTCATGAACATCTTATTTCTTTCCACTACCGTAAACCCATTGTTTCTGCAGTCAGATATCTGAGTTATTATGCTGTACGTTACAAGTATTTTCATCTGTTGCATCCATGATTAATTAGGCATGCAGTGGAAAGAGAGATTAGTTGTTAATGGAGGTTTTGCAGTAAAACACCAGACCTAAGACAGTTGACTAAATACAAGCAGAGTGAGTCTTATTAATATTTTATTTAGTCCTAGGGCAAATTTATACACCATAGAAAAAAGAATAGGTCTCTCATTTTTATTATGTGAATTGACAGGTTATGTTTTCCTGGTACTTACTAAAAATACATCATCACTATAACTGTGATTGTGACATTTCTGGTGAATATTGCACAAGGTAATTTCCTCTTTATAACCCAGTGGGTGTTTGTGAAAGCTGAGTTGAGTAGTATCTGCTGCTAAATTGTATGTTGATCTAATTGGTTTTAGTTGGTCACATCTGGCTGAGTGCACAAAATTATTCTTAGCTTTGGGCAGATCAGTGTGTGGTAAAGATTATGAAGAAACCGATGAGAAGAGAGAATAAATAAGTAAAGAGAACATTACAGATCTGAAGCAGGCTCTTTGTTCAATTAAACCAAATCTGATTAGTAATGAAACACAAGGCTATTCTCTGGTTAAATTCTGCTCTGTATACAATAGGAATCTTTTGGCCAGAAGCACCATTTGAACTAAGACCAAAATGCAAGGAACAAATAACACGTCCTACTGCAGTCAGATTTGTGATTGGCCAGTAACGTCCAGATCTAGAGTCAAATCATGTCACACTGCTGTGAGCTGCAGCAGCCAAAGTTCAAACTTCAGTAACATTTAATCTCTTTTCTCTTTCTTCACAGATGAAATCAAGGCAGAGCTAGAAAAACAAAAGTAAGTATCCTTATGTACATTTCTCTTATACCCTGAATGCACAGCAGTAGATTAGAACTTTTTTTCCTTTCTGGGGATGTGATGCTAGAAGCGGAGGTAAGGTTTGGCCTGGAGCAGTCACAGTGATTTTAGGCTGATTTGCTGCTTTTATAGCTGCTACTTTGGAGAATTTCAGCAGCATTTGAACAGGTAATATGATTGCACCAGTAGAGAAGCTGTTATTTGAACAATATGTTATTATGTTTTCTAAGATATAAAATGATTTATCAACTTCTGCTCTATGAAAACAAAGATGTGCAATGTTTTACACAGCACTTGATTTATTAACATCAACCGTAGGTGGTATTTGAAGTTTTACTGGGACTCTTGCCTCTTGCAGTTTTATATACAGTATATTCATACAAATAGCGTTTATAGAATACTGCTCTTGTAGATTTTCCAGTTCACTCAGCTGTTTGCATTTCTCTGGTCCCTGCAGGGATGGTACTGTGGTCCCACCCAGAGCCAACTACATTGAGGCTGACAAATATGTGCTGCCCTTTGAGTTGGCCTGTCAGTCAAAGTCCCCCCGGATAGTTAGCACCTCTCTGGACTGTCTGCAGGTTAATATTCACACTCGCACATGGACAATGGCTTGTGCACATGCAAGCAGTTTTATACACTTGCAATTTCCACTTTCTTCATGATTCTTGCACGTTCTCACAGTTTTTCTTTCTGTGGTTATTCACCTGGATGTGAAGAGGAATAAGATCTTGCTACACCTGTTTTGTATGTCATACATACACCTAGAACAATGGCTCTACATTCCACACAGGCGCACGCACGCACGCACAATCCAGCCTTTAATCTTTAGGAGTTTTTCATACTTGCTATACTTGTATGGTCAGATTGATTACAATACATCAACTGTAATTTTCTCATTAACATAATGCATTCCCTAGCCCCTTCGAACGGTGTTGATGCTTCACTTCACTTCACAGTTTGTAGATTTGTTTGAAAATGCAAGGTACAAATGTAGTTTTTTTATTAATGGGCAATCCACCAGTTTTACAGATGAATTTCAGTTTACTGTCATCCTGTAAAAACAGTTGTATCAGGTGTTCTGAATAGAGCTTTTCTAGTTATATATGAAGAGCTGTGCCTGCGTGGTTTGTGTTTTGTGTCCCAACTTCTATGGAAGTGCATTACAGAATTACTGGAGTGTCCCTGTAAACACATGCTCTGTTTTGAACAAATTAATCCGCAATAACATCTACAGACACAAAAAACGATCCATGACTGTTTTAAAAAAAGAAAGTGGAAAAAAAAAATTAAACAAAAACACTGTACAAACTGTCCCTAAATCTTTAAACATACTTCTCAAAGCACACATACCTACAGTGAATTCTGTTTCCACTTACCTAACCTGTGCACTGTCTGTCCATGGTAGAAGCTGATTGCATATGGCCACATCACAGGCAACGCCCCAGACAGCAGAACCCCTGGCAAGAGGTTGATAGACCGGGTGGTGGAAACCATTTGTAACTGCTTCCAGGGCCCACAGACTGATGAAGGAGTCCAGCTACAGATCATCAAGGTACAACCAGTGCCTCGCCATACATCTGGTAGCCTTCAGATCCTCCAGCTGTTCAGTTACTTATTTGAAAGCCATCAGGTCAGGCAGTCAGGACTGTGATATTCATGAAGTTTCAGTTAGTGTTCTCAGCAGTGGACAAAATCTTCTTCACATTATATCAGTTCTTAAAAAGTTATATTGAATATTTAAGTAAAACTACATGTTTTTATGCCTTGTTATGCCTTTTCATACATTATATTGTCATCCACTTAATCGTTTCATTTAAGGCACCTTTATGTATCTAAACGAGCTCCAAATTTTCAAGTTATGTTTTACTTCAAGAGCTATAGCTTATTTAAAAGTATCCACTTTCCAGTATTGCCATTGTGAAATGACCAGCTTTGTTATTTTGTAATGTAGCCTATGTATATGTCTTGTTCACTCCCCACTTTTAAGATCTTTCTGACTTTTTGTGACATTTACTCACATTTCTTGGTCACAGTTTTTTTTTTTCTGCTTGAATCTGCTTTGTGAATGTGCAGTGGGTGTGATTCACAACCGCCGCTTTTTAAAGTTTCCTCACAGTTAATGAAATGCACATCCTGGTTAGATGGAAAGGGCAAAGTCTCTCCTGTAAGAAGCACACAGTATTATCACTGTTGACAAAAGATTTATTGGAGAGATTATCAACATCTGTTTGGCTTATTTTCACCATTGAAGGATTGTGAATGTCAGTGCAGCTTGTTTACACTGTCTAATACAAATTGGTTTTAAGACAAAATTATATTTATCTGCCTTTCTAAATACAGCGTGTTTTCTTTCTCTAACAAAACGGAAACAAAGAGATGAATTCCACACCAATCATGCATTAGAAGATTTTGAGAACTGTGTGTCTGCAGCTTTAATGTGCTACTGAAGGAGGGAAGTTTAGTGGTGGTTCTTCTTAATAAGCCATCCTGTGAGATAAGTCTTGACTTCCTTTTCTCTCTGTTCAGGCCCTGCTGACGGCGGTGACCTCTCCACACATAGAGATTCATGAGGGCACAGTGCTCCTCACTGTCAGGACCTGCTACAACATCTACCTGGCCAGTCGCAACCTCATCAACCAGACCACTGCTAAAGCCACACTCACACAGATGCTCAACGTTATCTTCACACGCATGGAAAACCAGGCTGTTAGTTGTTTACATTAAATCTTTAGATTAAAATTAGTGGCTCAAAAAGGACTTTGGTACATTTGAACTTTTGATACATATGATCAAAAATTGAACAAGATACTTGAACAGAACCAAAACAAAGGTATTCATTAAGTACACAAAAGCAACAACATGAGGAGGAAAGTCAAGCTCAGATTGCTCTTTATGCTGTGGATGTGATGAGTTAGTGTTACTCATGTTAAAAACTTTGACTTTCTAATCCTAATAGTTATAGCTAGTGATGCAACAATAATGCCCATACTACTGAGCCACCTAGATACCCATACCATCTAATCACAGCTTGTCTCACATCCATGGCAGGCAGTCAGAGCAGTTGGGCTATGCTAATATGTAAAATAATTTTTATACATGGCTCCTCTTCTCCTTTTGTCACCTCCACAGGCTCTGGAAGCTCAGGAGCAGGAAAAGGACCGGCTGCGATTGCCCCAGCAGAACCCGTCCCCAGATCCTGGAAGTCGCAGGTCGGGCTCACCACGGTGTGACCGGACACCAACCCCAGAGCCCCAGAGCTCCCCATCCCCAGCAGCCAGTACTCCAGACCTCACAACCACCAGCTCTAACCCCCCACCACCATCCCCTGAGCTAGACCGAGACCAAGCACCAGACACATCATCCATCAATGGTGGTGACAGTGTGCCAATGAACGGAGACACAGAACAGGTCACACCACCAAGAGGTTTGTCTGAACCCAGGCATTGAGATTTGAGTTTCAATTTTCAGATCCATTTCAGTTAAAGGTTGAAAATTATTCAGTTTATTGATTGTGTGGCTTTCTTGCAATAACTTTTTAAAATCTTCATACTCCTTATTTAATTACACCAGATTCAATTTTTGAAGATGAAGAAGCAGAGACAACAACTCAGATAGCTGAGGAGGGAGACAAACCAGAGAACAATCCAAATCCTGCAGAGTCAGCAGTGAGTAAAGGAGACGAGGGAGATCAACAGCCAACACATACACGTAGTGAAACAGGTTAGAACTTAGTTTTTTAGTTCTTCTCTCTTGTTCTGTTAAATGTCAATGCATTTCTCTGAGTGTGTTTTCCTGTAATGGCTGTGACCTGAAAATGTTTTTGCTTCTGCTCTGCCAGTTGAACACCCAGCTGATCCTGTCAGTGAGCAGACAGAGGTGGTTCCCCCCAGTGTCAGAGCAGATGGCCAGCAGATGAACGGCATCATTGAGGACCGCTCTTCTGTTTCATCCACAGATATGCTGGTGAGCAGTGTTAGTAACATTAGCTAATAATTAGTGTGCTCATACAACTTATTTAACATAGTGTATGTGGCAGTTGGGTGCCTGACATTATTTGAAACATAACACTTAAAGTATGACACACTGAATAAAAAAATAGCATTTCACAGGTTAGATTTCTTGTATTTTTAGGTCTTTTTTTTTTTCATTTTTGACCACCTGCTTCAGGCTTAAACCCTGAATCACACTGATCATATAGTTTATTCTTGACTGCTGTAATGATCTCAGCAAGACTATGTTTCAGGTGAAAGTTTAGGAATTGGGTAGTGTTTTATTCTTCTGTGTTGTTTGAATGTCTGGCTTTAAGTGATGTACATGTATGCAGGAAACCCCAATGAAAATGTTTTTCACATGTGGGACATGATCAGAAAACTGACTTCCTTCTGTGCAGAAACATTCTACTTCTTTGATTTTTATCAAGCAGAACTGACCATCAGCGTCGTTTAGCTTTTCTTATCAGTCTCACTAATGAAAACAACGTCTAGGAAGGGTTGAATATTTGTAGAGTGCCAACTACTGTTGAGTGAATATGATGGAAATGTAGTAAGTAGTTTAATATTTTAGGGAGCATGTTTACCAAGTTGGTAAGATTGTTGATTATCAGAGACAGGTCAGTCATTTGTACCTGAGCAGGTGAAAAGACATGACTTTTAGTAATGCTTGTGTCCAAACTCAGGTCCTACTGGCACAAACTTGATTGAGTGTAGAAATGCCCTAACATAACACCTCAAGGTTAGATTAGGGCTAGACAATCCAGAGCTGTTGCTTTTTTTTTTTTTTTTTTTTTGATGCAAATGTCTCATGCTGAGTGGAATTGATTTTCTTGATCTGTTTCAGGATGCTGAGGCTCTGCAGGGAGCCCACAACACCGCCAGATTCTCTCACATCCTGCAGAAAGATGCCTTTCTAGTGTTCCGCTCTCTGTGCAAACTCTCCATGAAGCCCCTTGCTGATGGACCTCCAGACCCAAAGTGAGTCTTCTTTTTCCTGTCATAATCTCTATCTCTAATTGCACATGAATTTGCATAACCAGGTAGTGTCGCACATGTCAGTTAGGCATACTTTAAGATACCATGCGGATATTTTCTCTAGCATCTTAACATCCTGATCAGAATAATATCATAGGATGATTACTCTATTGTAACATGGAGCCTGTGTCCTCATTCATCAACCTTTCTGCTTTGACAGTCAGCCATGATACACATTGAGTAACCTCTTTTTGCCAAAATAAACTCTATTCACTCCACACATAGTGTTTCATCTCACTGTCCACAGGTTAACTTTAACCTTTTTTATCCTGGTGTGCCCCTGTCGTCTCTAATTACTGTAACATTAGACCCTGGGCCAGTCTTAATAGGTCAGAGTAAGCTGAACCAAGGAAGACGCTCATAAAGAACTCAGTCTGATTTCCATTGGATATCATGCTATAATATGTATCATATGTTCTCCTCAACTAAACTGTGAATTGCTATTTGTCAGACATTCTCTCCTACTCCAGCCTGGACTAACTGCTTTGTGTATGGGTGGGGTGCCAGAGTTTACCTAGGAAGTCAGCTCAGCTGTGGCAAACTGTTTATTCTGGACAAAGAAGCTGCCTGGCAGCATATAAAGTTGTTCAAACTATCCTCTTCAAGTATATGAATCAACTTGGAACCCTTTCTTATCTGTTCTTACTGACAAGCCATTGAGTTCATTGATATTCCTCCAACCAAGAGTTTGCTTTGGATAACAGAAATAAATGAAATATCAGATCAACCCAATGGATAGAGCACAACCCTGCAGATGGACACCACAATTTTACAGACTGCCCAGATACTGGGGAGACTAGACCTCTTTCCCTAGCCAGCCTGATGAAGCTGTTCCTGCTATCCATGAGCCCTCAGTGCCATCTGAAAACACTCATGCATTTTCAGCAGCTGAAGAAAGGTTACCTCCAGGTGAACAAATTATCTTAACCCAGAAACCTTACATCACCACAGAGGGAATATTTAGTGAAGGAGAAAACTGCCTTATGGACATGGAAGATATAAAAGGAGGAATGAAAAGTTTGAACCTAGGAATGACTTCGGCTCTAGGGGAGAAAGGTGACTGACATTTATATATTGCTCCTTCTTGTTCAACTACAAACCCCACGTGCACGAATAACTCCCCGGGACACGTTGCAATAAACCCTCCCCCTTTAGTCAAAGAGCAGCATAATGAATTATCTATGTGAGCATAATATTCCTGAGAGTCACTGCAGGTGGATTTCTTTGCCACCTGCTCCAGCTTGTCTTCACCCTCACCTGCTTCCTTGACACCTACATGACATGACTAGTGAACATTCTGAGATAGAACAAACATTAACCTGGAGCTTCCAAATGGTCATTCAAATATGCAGAAACCACCAGGAATCCCAACAGAAGCAGATTTTATTGAAGCACCTTGAGATTTATTAAACAAACTGTTTGATCATTATCATCACCAGCTGACAAAAATGTCTGCTTCTTCCTAGGCAGATAACTGACCACAGATTGACTGATATAGCTGTTTAGAATTGAGATCCTTTATAGGGAAACATTCTCAGTTTCTTATCCTGTCTTGAGACCTGTCCCACACTTGCCCCAAGCTTTATCAAATTCTTTACTTATCTTGGTGTACCCAGTCAATCTTGTCATGGACCCTCTCTCGTGTTGCTGCTCTTTCTTTCTGTACTTCACTGGTGATGATCTCAAACAGTTTGTCTTATTTAAAGTGGCTAATCTTCTTCCGTGTGATGAAATTATAAGTTCTTGTACCATGTATGATTGGACCACTCGAAGTGGGACACTGCTAGTGACTTAGTTCTGGCCTATGCACATCAATCACTTCCGTTCACCACAGCCATGTCAGCCTTGCAGCAGAGAAATTAAAGCCATCTGCAATCTTCCTTCTGTTTCTCATAGTGATTCCAGAGCTGCAGTGACTTTGCTGTGAGAGTCAGAGCCCTTGTAGAAATGCAGCCATCTTAACGGAACATGGATTGGTGAAGGAGATGCAGAGTTGGCTTGTCATTGCATGTCCTGCATTTCATAGGGAAACATCTTAAAAACATGTTACCCATTTTGCTACATTTATCTGTGCAGCAAAACTTGGCATCCACTTTGTTTGTTGACTAGTTGACTTGTCCAACTGACTAGAAGAGAATGGAGAATGTTAAGCTGTGGCTAAACAAACAGCCCTGAGCAGATGTAAAGAAGCTCAGTCTGGCTGAAATCAATGCATTATCATGAAGGTATTTAACAGCAGCTGTTGCTCCTTTCAATATGGATGGCAAGTATTAAGACTCCATCCTTCTTAGTCCAGTTCAGTCATGGGCGTTCTGCTACATTTTATATCAAGGCTAATTTCCATCAAGTTGCACCTACTTTCTTTCTTCAGGAATCCTTTCCAGAGTTTGTTTTGAATAACAGAAATAAACTAAACATTTTTTGCTATTTATAGTTGGGACATTAAGTCGCATAAATTTCTACTAAACATACCGTTATGCATGTCTCTTTACTGTCTGTGGATTCATATATATTTACATTTGAGACATTTTAACTGAGGCCATACAATTCCTCTCTTCTGCAGGTCCCATGAGTTGCGGTCCAAGATTGTCTCTCTGCAGCTGCTGCTTTCTGTGCTGCAGGGCGCTGGGCCAGTGTTTCGCACTCATGAGATGTTCGTCAATGCCATTAAACAGTACTTGTGTGTGGCGCTTTCCAAAAATGGCGTCTCCTCTGTGCCTGAGGTCTTTGAGCTGTCACTGGCTATCTTCCTCACCCTGCTCTCCCACTTTAAAGTCCACCTGAAGATGCAGATTGAGGTACAGAATGCAGAGTAACGGTGCAGGCCAGTGACATCTGTGTTGAGTCAGCTTATCTGCCAAATCTTAGACTGAATAGGGAACCATGTACTCAAATGTGTGTGTGACTTTATCTCCTGTGTCACCCTTTCTCTGCCTTGCCTCAGGTGTTTTTTCGGGAGATTTTTCTGACCATCTTGGAGACATCAACTAGTTCCTTTGAGCACAAGTGGATGGTCATCCAGACACTAACACGCATCTGTGCAGGTAGAATTTCTTTTTAAAGAGAAGATGAATTTTATTCCAGTGATAATACAATGATATTAATAAGGCTGACCAAGATGTGCTTCAATCTCCCTGCTTAAACCTGTGTTGCTGTCAGTGTGACAGGATCAGATTTAGACTGAAGTGAAACAGAAGCATTGTTAGGCTGAAGCTACTGTAATAACATTGATATTGTGACTTTTACATACAATGAAAGTGATTAAGGTTCTTCTTCAGAAATGAGACCAGTCAGTAAAATTGGAATCACAGAAGACAGGATGCCTGACTGAAAGGGGCTTTTAGATGTAGCTGTGTCTTCTTTGTTCCAATGAGTATTAACTTTTGGTATCATTTTCTTTACCCCCAGATGCCCAGTGTGTGGTTGACATTTATGTGAATTATGACTGTGATTTGAATGCTGCCAACATCTTTGAGCGCCTTGTCAACGACCTGTCAAAGATTGCTCAGGGCAGGAGTGGTCAGGAACTTGGGATGACTCCTCTGCAGGTACATGTGCACTCAGTGATTAAGACTTACTATCTTTCATGTTGTAAGGATCAACACCACAGGAACACAATGTTGAATATGATCACTTTATGTTTAGGGACAGATAGATAATAGTTATTTAATATTTATATTTCACATCCTAGTTATCAAACTTTTTGCTAAATACATCAATAAGCATCGAACATTGTGAATAAACTCTGGTGGTCTGATAATATCCACAGGAACTGAGCCTGCGTAAAAAGGGGTTGGAGTGTCTGGTGTCCATCCTTAAGTGTATGGTGGAGTGGAGCAAAGACATGTATGTCAATCCAAACCTTCAAGCTAACTTGGGTAAGTGTGTAGTACAGTAAATATGTGAACAATGCACATGTGATATGAAGGTCTAAACTTATTGTGTGCAATGCGTTGCAGGCCAGGAACATCCATCTGAAAGCGAGGGAGGAGAGTTGAAGCTCCCGGAGCAGCTGGCAGGGCGTCGAGACAGCATCAATTCCCTGGACTCCACTGTCTCCTCCAGTGTCCCGGTTTCCCAGGCAGACCATCCAGAGCAGTATGAGGTCATCAAACAGCAGAAGGACATCATTGAACATGGCATTGAACTGTGAGACCTTTTTCTGAAGCCTAGTTAGGATTTGCTTCGGGATTTTTTTAGTAGTAGTCACTGAATAGGGAAGGTTTGCACATTTATCGTTGTTGTTCCACTGTTCTGACCCCTAGTTTCAACAAGAAGCCTAAGCGAGGTATCCAGTACCTGCAGGACCAGGGAATGCTGGGCTCCACAGCTGAGGACATTGCCCAGTTCCTACACCAAGAAGACAGACTGGACACAGTCAGTTAAATTTTACAACACTTTAATCTCAAACAGCAAATTCGTTCAAGTTAATGATGCCACAACCACTATACCTCATCCACAGACCCAGGTGGGTGAGTTCCTGGGTGAGAACATCAAGTTTAACAAAGAGGTGATGTACTCCTACGTGGACCAGCTAGACTTCTGCGGGCGGGACTTCGTCTCAGCACTCCGAGCATTCCTCGAAGGCTTCAGATTGCCTGGTGAGGCTCAGAAGATTGACAGGCTAATGGAGAAATTTGCTGCTCGATACTTGGAATGCAACCAGGGGTAAGGCTCACCTTTATTGGTGAGATATTTTTACCATTAAAATATAAGGGCTTTGAGATATTTATCATACCTGTTCATATTATGTTTAGACAAAAGAAAAATGAAAACAGTGCATCTGCTAACTGTGACCTGTTTGCTTTTGCAGACAGACTCTGTTTGCCAGTGCAGACACTGCCTATGTGCTGGCATACTCCATCATTATGCTCACTACAGATCTGCACAGTCCTCAGGTGAGACCTGTGGATTGTTTTATCACCATCATTATCTTGTTATTATATGTGGGCCACTGTATCATCAAGGACTGAACTATGTCTGTGTCTCTCTATAGAATATTTGTTACAGGTCTGTGAACCTTTTGCCACTATGGTTGTTACTATAAGATCACACAAACATTCAAACAGGTGAAATGGAATAAAAGTAGCACCAGTTACAATAGTGTGTTTTGGCTCATGCCATGTGAAAAAACAAACAAAAAAAGGGTTCATTGGTCAAAGGTAGGAAGTCACGTTTTAGTAACTGATTCATGAGCTTTAATGTCGGTTAGATTCCAGAATACTACCAAAAGGTTGTAAAAGCACACAGAAGTTATTACAGCAAAAATAATGTTTTTCCTGTGCCAGCTGTGAGGTAAAGAGTAAAAATATTCACATGACAGTGTACACATATTTCACTGACTACACCCACTGCAATGTGTTCCGGTCAGAGTTGAGCTTTTTTCAGCTTTTTTGCTAGACAGTCCTGTTTCTCTTTGCTGCAGCCCTCATTGGCATGACGGGGTCGTATCTGTTACAGCGCAGCTCTATACAAATAGCTGCTGCACCTGATGACAGAGGAAATTGCATCTGAAATTTAAAGCCTGGGAAAAGCAGGTGTGAAATATTGCAGGTACACGTAGAGACCAGGGAGGAACAGTAACAGAAAATGTCAGGTGATAAAACATTTTCACAGCAGTAAAAAAATATTACAGTACACGGAACGATTACTCTATCCTGCACCACAGCACAAGATCTGAGCAGCGGGAGCAGTGGTTGATACAATTTTATCTCTGGTTGGCTTTGTGCCTAATTGTATTTTTTTCTTGAATGTTATTGGCTCATGACAGATCTGCTCCAATGTGGTATGATAAGTTATTTAATTTATGTTTGTAGTTTAATAAATACCCTAGTAAAACTTAAAGTGACAACATTTTTGCCCCATGGCAGGAAAGAAGTAACAGTTACTAACTAGTGTCCAACAAAAGATATAAAAGCCAAACCATAATAGAAACTAACAGACACAACTTATACTATGTGTGTTGGTTAATTCAGAATATCCAGTGCTTAAATAACTTGATGGGAAATGTTTTACTTTTAATGAATCCCTCCAATTGTCTTTGTCGGTCATCGTGTATGTAGGTGAAGAACAAGATGACAAAAGAGCAGTATATCAAGATGAACCGTGGTATTAATGACAGTAAGGACCTGCCTGAAGAGTATCTCTCATCCATATATGATGAGATTGCAGGCAAGAAGATTGCCATGAAGGAAAGCAAAGAGTTTTCAATCACCCCAAAGTCCAGCAAGCAAAGTGAGCATTATGTCTTTCAGAAACATTCTCTCAGGATAACACTCTGTCCACCATTCTTAGCATCTTCCTGTTTGCTGAAAAACACGTTTATGTCCTCCCTCCAGGTGTAGCCAGTGAGAAGCAACGGCGCTTGCTGTACAACATGGAGATGGAGCAGATGGCAAAGACTGCCAAGGCTTTGATGGAGGCTGTCAGCCATGCTCAGGCCCCATTCTTCAGCGCCACACACTTGGAGCATGTTAGGCCCATGTTCAAGGTGTGATGGCTTAATCTTAATTTTCTAAGTTAAGAAGATGGGTAACAGAATTAAGGATAACAGTTCCCATTTCTTTGTGTTCCAGTTGGCCTGGACCCCTTTGCTGGCAGCATTCAGTGTGGGGCTGCAGGACTGTGATGATCCAGAGGTGGCCTCACTGTGTCTGGAGGGCATTCGATGTGCGATCCGGATAGCCTGCATCTTCAACATGCAGGTGTGGTGATGTTTTGCACAGCGAAGTAGCTGAAAATTTGTTGCACTATTTCTCTTTTTGTTTCTTGCTATGGTGTCTACTACAATTTTTCCTAAGTTTCTGTTCATTCATATTTTGTCACATGGTATATTAAGTTTTTTTTTTTTGTTTGTTTGTTTTTTTTAACTTTAGCTTACCTTTTTATTGTTTACATTAGCATTAATCTGTGTAACTGGCCTATGTGTCTGTAGTTGGAGCGAGATGCGTATGTCCAGGCCTTGGCCAGGTTCACCCTGCTGACTGCCAGTTCCAGCATCACTGAGATGAAGCAGAAAAACATCGACACCATCAAGACCCTGATCACTGTGGCCCACACCGATGGAAACTACCTGGGCAACTCCTGGCACGAGGTGACTCCCTACTCATAGGATTCATGAACTTTAGTAACAGAGGACTAAGTTCATCACAGCGACTGTAAAATTAATGAAATATAAAGCTGTCAGACACTGTTAGTGTTGTATATCTCCATGTTTTAGATCCTAAGATGTATCAGTCAACTGGAGCTTGCCCAGTTGATCGGCACAGGGGTCAAGACACGCTACATCTCAGGGGTGGTCCGGGACAAGGAGCCTGGCATCAAGGGCTTACCCTCTGGCACAGAAGAGTTCATGCCATTGGGACTGGGTAGGATACATATACATCATAACTTCTTTTTACAATTAATCCCAACACAGAATATCTAGTATTATCTCGGAAAATAAGAGTTGTCTTCAATTTAGCCCACACAAACACTTCAGCATCAATGTACATATGACTGTATACATGAGCTTGTGTTACATGTGGTTGTTGTTGCAGGTAACCTGGTGGGAAGTCAGGATAAGAAACAGATGGCTCACATCCAGGAGTCGGTAGGCGAGACCAGCTCTCAGAGTGTGGTGGTAGCTGTGGACAGGTGAGAGAAAACAGTCTTAAAGGTGCTTAGACACAGAACCTTAATAAAGCAAAAATTGATTTATATTCAGTGATCAAGGTGAGTGAAGATCTGTTTTCCTATAAATACTAAAGCTACTTTTTTATATTTCCAGAATCTTCACTGGTTCTACAAGACTTGATGGAAATGCAATTGGTTAGTGTGTTATTCTTGCTGTAGCTTTCAATTTATCTGCATGCTGTGAAGTAAGGGAAGTTGCTCACTAATGCTGATTGTTCCCAGTGGACTTTGTGAGGTGGCTCTGTGCCGTGTCCATGGATGAGCTGGCCTCTGCGCACCAGCCAAGGATGTTCAGCTTGCAGAAGATTGTGGAAATCTCTTACTACAACATGAACCGTATTAGGCTGCAATGGTCTCGAATTTGGCAGGTCATCGGAGACCACTTCAACAAGGTCAGTGGAACAAAGACCATTTTAATTATGTAATATTTATAGAGCTCTGTTAACAGAAATGGAATACAGTATCCATGGTCAAATCTACACAGGGAGCGAGTCTCCTTTCCTAGAGGCAGTCATGATGCGCCTCTGTCTTTCTACAGTAGCCCAGAACAGACAAACCAAACACTGGCTCCAGACAGTGCATTTTGTTTTAAAGGTGATGGCCATTGTACCCTCCCTCATGCCAGGAAACAGGAGTGGAAGGGATGCACTGAAGGTTGCATTTCTCGAACTCATCTCTAGATGCTGCTAATCTTTCACATTCTATATGTTGCACCTTTTAAGTAGAATGTTCTCTATATTTAGATTTTACTGCCCAGAGTTTTTGATAAGCCTGCATAACACCACTTGTCTAGAATCAAACAAAATAAGGATAAAAGCGGAGGTATGAAAGCGGAGCAGATTGCGCGGCGGAGCACCACCTAGCTTGCACCAATTGAATTTCATTAATAATGGTAGTGCCTCCTCTAGGTGGGCTGTAATCCCAATGAAGATGTAGCCATTTTTGCTGTGGACTCGCTGAGACAGCTGTCCATGAAGTTCTTGGAGAAAGGAGAGCTTGCCAATTTCCGCTTCCAGAAAGACTTCCTGAGGCCGTTTGAGCACATCATGAAGAAGAACAGGTACAGAACTTTGTCATATGATGGGTGGATGACAGACTGTATTTTCTCAGTATATATGCTTTTCTCCATTAACCTGTACCATGTGAACAGGTCCCCCACTATCAGAGACATGGTGATCAGGTGTGTGGCTCAGATGGTAAACTCCCAGGCAGCCAACATCCGTTCAGGTTGGAAGAACATCTTCTCAGTTTTTCACCAAGCAGCCTCCGACCACGATGAGACTATAGTGGAGTTGGCCTTCCAGACCACTGGCCATATTGTCAGTGAGTATTACTGTAATTTTGGCCATCTTGGCTTAAATGATAAAAAACAGGCATGAAAGGTTGTTGAGATGGATCCTCAGTCCTGCTTTTTATTTATTTATTTATTTATTTAATATATAAGTGTGCAAGAATTAATGACGAGAGATTCTGAACCAACCAGTCATATCAGCAACCAGTTCATCCATGTTCTTGTTTCTTCTCTTTTCCTGTCTTCATCACTCCTCCCTCAGTGAACACTTTCCAGCGGCACTTTGCAGCTGCTATTGATTCGTTCCAGGATGCAGTGAAGTGCCTGTCAGAGTTTGTGTGCAACGCCGCTTTTCCTGACACTAGCATGGAGGCTATCAGACTCATACGACACTGTGCTAAATACGTCTCAGAAAGGCCACAGGTAGACAAAATAATGTTAATAAATAACTATTTACTGTCCAAATTGCACTGTTTTTAATGTAATACTACATTGTTTGAGTGGTTGACTGCTGTTTCCCTGTACAGACTCTGAGGGAATACACCAGTGATGACATGAATGTTGCCCCTGGGGATCGGGTGTGGGTTCGTGGCTGGTTTCCCATTCTCTTTGAGCTTTCGTGCATCATTAACCGCTGCAAGTTGGACGTCAGGACCAGGTAAAAAAAAAAAAAAAAGAGCTTAGCATGAGTGTAACACTGCACTTCCATAAAGTAGAGGGACTCACAATTGACAGGAGTGACAGGAGGATTTAAATATTGTAGGCATTGGTTACTATGTAAATTAATGCTGTAATAATTATCTCATCAATCGATCAATCACCAGAAATAAACAGGAAAATTTGAAATAGATTGTTTATTCAAGCCAAGATGCTATGGCCAAAACCATGGCTTCAATTTTTTTAAAATGTTGCTTTTCTGTTTTATGTCATTTTAAATTGCATATATTTGGTTTTTGGACTGTTTGTGAGACCTTTTGAAGTCATCACACTTTTTATACTGTTTTGGGACATTTTCACAAATTGGTTCATGTTTCCTTGGTTAACGAATGAATAATTTGAAGAAAAAAAAGCAGCAGTTCAATGCTCAAACACAGTAGTGTGGTGTTTTGCCATTTAGACATTTTTTTATACCACCCCTGCATGTAATACTACCAATGTTTAATCAAGGCTGAAGTCTAATAAAACAAAGATTAAAATGTAGAAAGATAACCAAAAAAAAAAGAGGATACCATAAAGAAGCAGGATTAAAGTGTCTCACTCAGATTGTTGTACTGCTGATTCCATATTGTGAGCCCGAACTTTGTTTCTGACAGAGGTCTCACAGTCATGTTCGAGATCATGAAGAGTTATGGCCACACATTCGAGAAGCATTGGTGGCATGACCTCTTCAGAATCGTCTTCCGCATCTTTGACAACATGAAGCTCCCTGAGCAGCAGACAGAGGTCAGAGGTCACTGGTTGTTTATGTTTTGACAAGTTACTTAAACATTTGAAGGATATCCTCTTCTGTGATTTGGGGAGACAGAAGATCTTGCACACTGTCTTGTATGTGGGTGGGGTGGGGGTTTCAAAAACATTACTTATAATCTGCTCATGTTTTTCTTGTTTTCTAGAAAACCGAGTGGATGACGACCACATGTAACCATGCACTGTATGCCATCTGTGACGTGTTCACCCAGTTTTATGAGCCTCTCAGTGAAATCCTGCTGGCTGATATTTTCACACAGCTACAGTGGTGTGTCAGGCAAGGTGGGTATCCAGATGCATGTAGACAGGTAAAAACAGGACTCTCACAATACTCTCAGGTTTCACTTTTAAAAGGTTTTGTGTCACTATTAGGAAACTGCATACATTTAAAGATGCTGTACTCCTGTTTAAACATTTATATCACCCAAAAGGTGCTAAATAAACTGTTGTTGCTGTTCTAAATAATAAAGTGAAGTAATATAATGTATCCTGATTGTATATTAAAATAAATGTCATAAAATGGTAACCAGCTTGAGTTGTGCTTTGAAATACAAACATTCATTGGTGAATATCACAATCCAAATAATCAGCAGCTGTAACAAACATTTTGTCAATAGATTTTGGTCGGTAGGTCATTAACCTTGGTGAAGTTCAGTGTTCGCATGTAGCAGCTGTGTTTTGAAGTCTTTGCCTCTCTTGTACAGACAATGAGCAGCTGGCTCGGTCAGGAACCAACTGTCTGGAGAACCTGGTGATTCTGAATGGGGAGAAGTTCAGCCCTGATGTTTGGAACATCACCTGCTCCTGCATGCTGGAGATCTTCCAAAACACCAGCCCTCATGCGTACGTCCTGAACTCCTGTTTTTTTTTTTTTGTTTTTTTTGTTGTTGTTTTTTTTAACCAGAAATAATGTTCATTCAGTTTCAGTTCAAGCAGCTCAAAAATGTTAAGGATTGCTTCAAAGTCAGTCTATTCATCTCAGGGACATTTAACTGTTTCTGAAACAAAAAGTGTTAGAAATATGGCTGTAGTTTACTTCAGCTCTGTGAAAAGATGTAAGGTATCATAAGACCTGATTCCTGGTGTTTGCTTCTCAGTTTGTTGACTTGGAGACCGGCTGGACAGGATGAGGAGGCTGCTGATGGAAAGCATTTAGTAAGTAAATAAACAGATTCACTCTTTCTTTCTGAAGTACGTCAGTGTGATTGTTAATGGTGTCTTTGGTACTGTACATCTTCAGGATGCTGATTTCGACAGCCAGTCCCAGAGCAGCTACGACAGAGCTCAGTCTGAAAGAGGACACAGCCAGATGTCCAGCGATGATACCTGGAAGGGCAAATCCAGTGCAAGTGAGAACAGCAGCCAAACGTTTAGATTCTATGCAGATCAAAATTCAGTCTGCAGACCAAGGTCTAACCTCTGTGATATCACATATTTTTCTATGCTACAGGAGTCTCAGACCAGAAGCTGTTTGCAGGGCTGCTGATAAAATGTGTAGTACAGCTTGAATTAATCCAGACCATAGACAATATTGTCTTCTACCCAGCAACCAGCAAGAAGGAGGATGCTGAGAACATGGCTGCCGCACAGGTAGATCACAAGAGCTAAAGAGTTTGAGAAAAGAACAAAGTAGGAGGTTATGTGATATTTGGCACCGCTCTATAACCTGAATTATAGAGGGGGTTGATCATGCTTTGATTGTTTGAACAGGCCTAGGGACACAAAGGAAGTCCCTGTTAATGTTAAATTGTCACATATATGTATCTAAAATTGTCTACAACTGCCCTCCCATTAGCGTGATGCTCTTGATGAGCCAGAGGCCGAGGGTGGCAAGCTGGGTTCAGATCAGGGTATGTACAGATACATGACCTCCGCACACCTCTTCAAGCTGCTGGACTGTCTGCTGGAGTCACACACCTTTGCCAAGGACTTCAACTCCAACAACGAACAAAGGACGGCACTCTGGAGGGCAGGTGCATAAAATTCTATAAATACACATATGTATCCCCATGTTTTGGACTTGTTAAAGTTTATACATGTGACAGAATGTTTTAGTAACATGTCCAAGTTATGTTTTGCATAATTAGGTCTCTGCACATCGTAAAGAAGCCTTCAAATATATAACATATTGTCTACCCTCCCTGAAAGGTCTCAGTGAGGCATAACTGCTGCTACTGTTGCACACTGAACTGAAACTAAAAGCTTGCAGTTGTTCTGCTGAGAAAATGTGGGCCTATTGATTCTTTGTTGCTATCTTAAAGACCACACTGTTATGGTTTTAACCTGGTTTGATTTTAATTGATAGAAGCCTAAGCTGTTGTATGGTATGTAAAACTCTCCTTTCGTTTTTCTCTCTCTTTGCCTTCAGGGTTTAAAGGGAAATCCAAACCAAACTTGTTGAAGCAGGAAACCAGCAGTCTTGCCTGCAGCCTGAGGATCTTGTTCAGGATGTACTCTGACCCTCAGCTGCAGGACTCATGGCCTGATATTCAGACACGCCTGCTGCTGTAAGTACAACACATTCAATCTGTCTTCAGTACTTGGAAACACAAGCCTTTATTTCTAAAGTTCTTAAAGTTATTAAAACTGCTGGCCACTATAGCTAACATCACTCAGAAGTTATTTCTTTGCAATCAAGCTCATGTACTTGGTGCACTTGTTAGTAGCCACAGCAGCAAGAGATACCAAACTTATTAATAGTATTTATTCATAGTTGGTAATCCTGGAGTATATTTGTATTTGTTAATTGTAAGAAAAAGCTAGAACAGTAGTATCCAGTCCATGTTCCACAAGGACCACTGCCTTGCTTGTTTTCTAACTGTCCCTGGTCTACCCACTGCTGATTACCTGGATCATCTGTGTTCAGTCAATCAGGAGCTGGAAGGGCAGGGATAGTCAAAAAAACAAGCAGGGCAGTGGCCTTTGTGAACCAATGTTAGGTACCCCTGATCTAGATTATCATCAACTTATTTTTTATAAATGCAAATTTGTACTAATGAAAGAAAATCATTTGTAATTAAAAAAAAAAAAAAAAAAAAAAAAACAGTTGTTAGTGTTATCACAGTTACTCACCTCCCTACCTCAAGGTGTTGGCAGGCATTTTAATGCCTGGTTAAATGTTAAACCTTACATAAATATCCACCAGTGTGATTTGCAGAAAGTGTGGTACTGGTGTTTGTTCCATGCTGAGGGAGTTGTTTTGACACGTCTCATACCTCATTATGTATGTGTGTTTTGTAGAATGCATTGCTAGAACTTGGTACAAATCACCTTGTTGTGCTCATGACTGAGCAGCTGCTCTGAAACTGTTGACTCATGTATTACATCAGGAATACGAATGTGTGGTGATAATCATTGCAGTGTTGGTGCTGTAGTTCAGGATGTGTAGCTTTGACTTAAACTTATTACAATAATAAGTTAACTTATTACAATAATAACTGTACTGTAGCAGTGCTGATGTAGGCCAACCAGTTCTGTCTGTTCGGTGTTGGAGATATATCAGTGTTGTCTTGCTAATAATCCTGTGTGTGTGTGTTGTGTTGACTTTCTCAGTGTGTGTAGTGAAGCTCTGGCCTATTTCATCAATCTGACCTCAGAGAGCCACAGAGAGGCTTGGAACAGCCTGCTCATGCTGCTGCTCACCAGGACACTACGGCTGCCCGATGACAAGGCAGGAATACACACGCACACACACACGCACACACACACACACACAAATACACACAGTATATTACTACACGTTCACTGGAAATATGCTGTGAATGAGTATGTAAAGAATAATAGAGCTGACAGGGATGCTAAAGGTTCAAACCTGTATTTGCAAACATTATGTCAAACTGTGATTAAATCTGAACCAGGATCAGATTTGGAACAAATACACCACAGAAAGTTGGATTAGAAATGTGGTTTGATCCTTTTATATTTTCATTGTTCAGTTTGTGATTAGAAACACTTTTGTGAGCTGTCACCAATGAATCATAAACTCTGTATGTGAGTGTATGATTCACAGATGATTCATGGCGGCCTGTGATTCAGTGTTTCATTCCAGGGCATTCTGGGCCAAAACTATAGCAGTTTTCAGTTAGAAAACAACCCAGCATGCAGCTTGAAGCAGCAGGAAATGTTGGCACCATGTAGCCAGCCTTAGCAGAAAGTGCCAATACCACATAAACCACTACATCAACAGAAATTATAACAGTATTGTTAGAGTGGACTGGCCAAGCACCATTCTCTTGTGCAAGATCTGCTGTGAATTTGGAAAAGTTAAAATAAACCTTTGTGCTACAAATTTGAATATAATTTTGGAATTCAATTAAATTGCTGTTGAAAACAGCAAAAATGTAAATCGGTGAAGACCAAAGCAGCTTTTGTACACTTTTTTCACTTCCTGCTGTGAACTATGTGGCCTGCCAGCGTGATGCTCACATCCCAAACAAACTATCCTATCTTTTTTTGTGCTGTATGCATGTTCCTTGGTTGACTTGACATTTTCATTTCTTTCTCCTCCTTTTCCAGTTCAAGCCCCACGCTTCCTGCTTCTATCCCCAGTTGTGTGAAATGATGCAGTTTGACCTGATCCCTGAGCTGCGGGCTGTCCTCAGGCGTTTCTTCCTGCGTATAGGGGCCGTCTTCCACATTTCTGCTCCCGAGGGGGCACCTGCCCGGGCTCATGCTTCTTAGAATGGGTGGGTGCAGGGACAGGTAAAGGGACAGGTGGGGGGGGGGGGGGGGGGGGCAGATGACAGCAGATGACAGCAGATGTTAATGAGTAGATCCCAAGTGGACACAAGACATGAGACTTGTCACCTCTTTTGGACAGATCACAGAGGGGAAGACTAGCTGTTCTGAGTTCAGGACTCTGCATTTAAGTGTTGAGCTTTTCTACAGCACTCAGCTTGTAGAGAAGTGTTTACCTGGTCCTTGCTTCCTTGTTTCTCTCGGGGATGAAGAGCACTGTGATCAGCACTGTCGGCTGACTGTTGTCATCCATCATCCCCTTGACTCATCTCAAACTGTAATGACTAGAAAAGAACTGTAAACAAATAATTTATTGATAGTGTTGCAAACCCTTGTATCTGATTTGATTTCTTGGTTTAATTTTCTTTTTTTTTTTTTTTTTTAAATACTTAAAGAGGATATCTACATGCTGAAAGCAAAGGAACGATATATTTGGATTTGATAAACATTATATTTGCCCTTTGTGAGAATCTCTTGTGGCCGCCTGTGCCTGTTAGAAAATGACGACACCACCTCACCCTTATTATGTGTTTGATGATCTAATCATATGTTTTAACATCAGAACGCTCACATATCAAGGCTCATCCCAAAGCATTGTTCATAACTTTTTGTTCCCACGTCTGTTATTCAGTAGCAGGCTATTGGTATTGTTAAAGTGACTTGAAACTCTCATCTACAGGTGACAGTTAACTGTGTATCTTACAACACTATCAATGACCTAATGCAACTTTATTTGTGGATATCTCTTCTCTCTGTGACATGAACGTCTTCTCATCGTTATTCTTTCCTGCCATTGAGATTTGACTTATTTATTTTGCTCACTTTATTTAATTTGTTACATAATTATATTTTCAAGATAATTGCTGTTTGCAGTGAAAGAAAAGATAAAAAAACGTTTAGTTCCCTTTTATGCATTACTTCATGTGTGGAACCAGCAAGCCTTGCACTGAAAGGCTTAATACAGTCGACACTCCCTAACTTTAAAATTCCACCTGGTTCATAAAATCGCCCAGTAATCCATCAGTAAGGTGACACATTGGTAGTCTATTTCCCACACTCTTTTGTATGTCTGTTGCTGACAGTTTGCTTATGCTAACACTGTCCAGTGTTATCAGCTTGCTGTGGATGGTTGCAACCAACAGTATTGTGTCATGTTCAACAATAGAGTTCAATCAGACAAAGGTTCAGGAATGGAGCGAAACCAAAACTCGCATCTAAAGAGATACTGGAATCTCTGCATCCTGGATCTTTGATAGTTTATTCCATGCCTTTTTAAAGAAGGATGTATGTAATTATTTAAAGTGCATTTAAATATTTTTGAAAAGCATTCCTTCCCTTGCAACTATGGATGTCTACTTTTCTTCCCTAAAGCTAGGGGATATATAAATATATATATAAATATATACAGTAAATGAAAAATGCAGACTGTAAAGTTTTCAATGTAAAATACATAGAAATGAAACTGCTATACTGTTCTATACATAATATTGTGATGTAATCTTCCAAGGATTTGGTGAAATAATCAATAAAGGTGAATTCTGATCCACTTCAGTGAAAACTGATAGGTGTTTTTTCACAGCATCTTTTTACAAACATGGTGGTACAAATTAAAGTTTGTAATTGCTGCAGCCACCTTTTTCCAGGGCCTTGGTGATGTGCATGCTGACTGGTACAGCTTACCTGAGGCAGACTGGAGCAGCCATTAATGTTATTAGCTACACATGTACTGTTCTGCAAATGGTAACCCAAAACGGCATTAGACCCAATTTTAGTTGTGTGTTTGCTGATCCAAGGCTTTAAGCACTTTAGCTAGTTTTCCTCACAGACTCCTTTTCTGTAAATCTCTTTGTTTTCATAGTTCTGTCAGGAAGAGAACACATTTGGCCACCATCCAGTAAAAAACATCAAAAGGAGTGAAAACTGTGATCATGAGGACAAGTTGGAAATCATTTTTTACACAAATTCAACATTCTCCCCATTGTAGTGATATCACCACTACAGCCACTGAATATTTCTCTTCATAGAAAGCAATATAGATTATTTCAAACATTGCAACAAAGATCCAAACAAAGCTGTTTTTTGAAAAGTATAAATGAAATTTGAATCAACAGTAGGTTAACCTCATCAGTGAGCCTTGGACACCTGTGACCCTGTTTGTTCACTCTTTGTCCTTCCATACACAACTTTTGATCTGTACTGACCAGGAACACAGAACAAGATCTGTAGTTTGGGAGATGTTCTGACCCAGTCATCTAGCCACACTATGGCCTCTGTCAGACTCACTCAGATCCTGGTTATAATGTGGCAGCATGAGTGCATGAGTTGTTAGCACTGAGAGGGATTTCCTATATAAAGATGCCCACAGGGTGGCGCTGTGGTCAAACCAGTATCCGGGCTGAGGCGCGCAACATTTTGGGGTAACAAAGGTTACCATGGCGACCTCTCACATCCTTTGTTTGGGCAGCTAAAGTGGAAAGATGTCTGACAGCTGCTGCTTGGACTTCTGTTAAGAAAATGCCATGTTATTAATCCGTAAACCTGTAAGTAGATAGGCGGACAGTGAGGAATGTGATAGTCGGACTCACTTAAATGATGAACGCAGGGGTCACAGCATCAAAACTAGCGGACTTTTTAGCCTGTTAGCGCTAACATTAGCCAGACAATGCTAACGCTACTAGCTAACGTTTGCTCTCGTGTCAAATCAGCGAAAAGACTACATTTTTCTCCATAATGCGTCTTTCGCAGGGTCTCCATGCTGGTTGAAGCTGTCATCAGTGTGGCAGGCTGGCATGGTGGAGTTACGTAGGGAACGTAGCTGTGGGCGGATCTGTGGTAGCCGGTAGCTGGGCTAGCTGAGCTCCGTCGGTGTTAGCCGGGGCAAGCTAGCAATGACGGGTAGGATTATTCCAGCAGGGGTCTGGATTTTTAGCCATCAGACATGATTTTATGGAGACCATCCTACAAGTAAGAGCTTCTGGTTAATTTGGGAATGTGTTTCTGATGCTTGTGTGTTAACTGTTGGTGAATTTACGTGAGAAGTAACAGTAAAAGGTGGATTTTCCCCTGAATCCAGCTAGAGGAAGGAGGTCGACAGATTTGGAAGAATACAGGAAACTATTTTGTTCCCTGTTGCTTTTATCCGTCAAATTGCATTGTGTTTGATGCACAGTATATTTGTAGACTGCACTGAATGTTTTTTTCCCCACATAAAATTCACCTTTCTTGGTTTGAGGTCTACAAATGTGCGACTACACTAAGACCGTGTAAGCTGCATGACAGTGACAGCCATCTTCAGCAGCCACCTACTCTAAGGCTGGAGCAGGCGGAGCCGTGTCTGCGTCTCTCATGCTTGGCTTAAAAATCAGTTTTCTATTGCATATTCTTAGTTTGATGAAGTCTGTTCATAGCTGGGGCAACGGGTGGTGTTGTAAAGTGGAATTTTTTAAAATGCAGTGTGATTACAGGTCTTAAAGGGGTGGTAACAGTGGCTTGTGGTGCCTTCAAGTGCCCCTGCTAAGCCTGCTCATTCCTTTAATAAATGAAATGAGAGAAATATGCTTTTGATGGGAAATAGTAGGAATGGTTGTTGAGTAAATCAACAACAAACCGAATAATTTTAAAACTAACTGCCCTGACAGGATAGAGAAAGGAAGTGCACCGGTCTTGTCATTTGTATTTTAGCTAATGCACAAAACAAAAGAAGCTCTGTGAAAGATCAAATGTAAACAAACAGCACAGACACACACCCCACACTAGTAAGTCATGTACACAGAGTTAACATTACATAGCATTATATACATCAGAGTCTGTAACTGATCCACACATTGTTTAATTACAGCCCGTAGTGTAGGCCAGACAGCATTATAATTTCCTCCCAGACTGTATTACTCTATGGAGTTGTGTGATATGTGGAGGCTTGTGTTTAAAGCCAGTAGAAAGGAGGATTCTCGACGCGATCGTGATGCAGATATTCGGATTCTTCTGAAGCCATTGTGTTACGTAATATCAAGGGGCTGGGCGTGTAAGCAGCGGACGGGGAGACGTGGGAGGATACGTGCAAACACACACTCCTTCACGCAAAGTGGGTATTTTACATTCTTTTAGATTTTGACAGCTTTTTCACTAACGGAGCGACAGACAGACTTAACAGATTTGGGACATTTGGCAGAAAGAAGCTGTGAACCAACCGAGGGTAACTTCATGTGATTTTGCTCAGCACAGCTGGTAAGACTCGTATTAGTCTTCGAATCTGCTATAGTGGGTTTTATTTCAGAGATGACTAGTAAAATGAAATGTTTTGTCGATGTATTTACATCGGTAAACAGACGGAGCTGGCGTACAGTACAGTAGCCTACAGAGGCAGTATAGTATCGTAACTTATCCTCAGCTGGTTTATCTGCAAGTTAGAGTCCAGACTCCAACATAACAAACACGACACAGTCTCCAGTCTGCTTTATTTGAGTTAATATTTGAGCGAGCCTCATGGCAGATGTTGCGTTCAGGTGCTACATTTCGTTGCGATTCGCTGGTATTTCGGTAGAAGCTGTGTGGTGTTTACATCAGTGCTGTGCTATTAAAACGCGAGCCACGTGTTGGGAGCATGGGACCATGTGGCCATTGTAAACATTGCTGCCTTCTGGGTCTTTATCTGCTGTAATACTTTCTGTTTCTTTAGCGTCTAATTATAGTCGAAATGTTCTGCTGTGCGCATATTCTTTAAAAATGAAAAGTTGAACGTTTTTTTTTTTGGTCTTAATAAAACCGCGGCTGTTTGCTTGTTGGACCAGGAGCCAGTAGAACCCGTATCGGACTTGTTTTGTGCAGTTGAGAAGAGTAGCTATTGTATGTGTGATGTAGTGTCACTAACACTATTTGCATGGAGCTTCCTCCCAACTGCCTGGCACAGTAATTATTAGGTCCGACCACTTATCAGTTTAAATGTCAATATTGTTATTAGAAAAGGTCATGTTCCCACATGATAACCAGTAGGCAGTTTGGGATCATCAGCAGGTCATGTTCCTCTCATATCTTTGTGTATGCCTGGCTGCCTACACCAGTTTAGGCTGAGAGAATGGCTTCATCAGATGCCTGCTCTCTCATATGTTCTTTTGTCTGAGGGATGTAGGACCATCTACATCACTGGCTGCAGCATTTGGATATACAGCTTGAGCAAAGTCATTTTTTACTATACATCTTAGTGATTTTGCCAATATGTTTTTAGAAGTGTTTGTTTCTAAAGCAGCAGTTTTTGTTTTTTTGTTTTTTGTTTTTTTTCTAGAGGTTTTCAGCTAATTTATTTATCATTTGGTCTTTGAAATATTGGCAAATGGTAAAAATTGCCCAAAGTGATTTAATCAGATGTCTTGTTTACCTGGAAAACCATTCAAACCTTAATAATGATGATAATAATAATGGTGTTTTCCATAATTGTTTGTCAAAATAGTTGATTTCCTTTTAATTGATTTATCATGTAAGGTGTTGCTGTTCCCTTTTGATGATTGTTAATCAAAGCTAAAGTGCACCAACAATTTAGCAATCACTACATCACTGGGTTTAACAACCTAGTATTTAACAGGTGTCAGGAGGCGTTAAGAGAATCACATAACTACTAAACAGCTTGTCCATATCTCTTTCTGTATTAAGGACTATATTTGTATATACATGTGTTTATTATAGCATTGTAATCCTTCAGTTTTTGGCTTCTGACTTTATGCTTTTAATTTGGAATAATGGTATTTTACAATTACATACTTGTGTATCTATAACCAGTAGATTAATAAAACTGTGTTCCCCACAAGATACCAGGGGTCAGGTTGACCCCATCATACGAGATTGCTCAGTGCTTAATCTCTTAACACAAGAGTTCAGATGTGGTTTCATACATCAACACTAAACCACCAAATTTACTCAAGATATTCTCAAATATTCTGAGTAGTTTCTGGCTTTGAGTTTAGTAAATGTTTAGTGCATTCTTACACTGGAACCTACACTACACTGTCAGCAAAAGGAAATTAACTTATTTGGATTTCTTTTTTTGGTCATTGAAGCATTAATGCAACAGCTCATTCTAACACCAGGTTAATAAAAACAAAAGTATCTGTATTTGAGATGGTAAATAATGGCAGCTACTATGTGGGCAAAGTCATCTTAAAATAATCATGCTGTATTTAAGAATGAGATTCATGCTTTCATAGAAAAGCATAGTAGTGCTTGCAGCAGTGATGTAAAACCATGAGGATAATTCATGTAATAATGCATTCACACTACCCTCCAACACAATAATGAAATGATAATGAAATAAGTTGTTGGATGCTGGAAATGTCAGAGAAAAGTCCGTTTCCTATGTAGACTCAAGGACAGGCTCATCACTGTGGCATATGCAGATCTGTGTGTGTAATGGTGACAGAGACAACTGGAGCAGAGACGAGCTGCGTAAAAACTCAGACTGGAGGTCAGAGCACACCGAGTAGGAGATGGTCACTGTCTGCATGGACCAGACTGTCCCTCTGGTCTCCCTTCACCTAAATCTCACCTTCCTCACACCACCCCTTCCTTTGTCTCGTCTGTCTCACACACACGCTTGCTCTACTACTGTCTCTTTAATATAACTGCCATCTGCTCTATATTTTATGGCCCAATTAGAGAGATGCACTTTGACCCTACCTGTCCAAATTTAATTTGAAAGTCTACAGCAATCCATGCACGCCAGCCCTTCTTCAAATACATATACACACATACACATAATCACAGCATACTTATAGGCTATCCAGACTTTGACCTTTCATTGTTGTCTTTCTACAGGGCCTGAGCTGATTTGTCAGCCCTGTGTAGGTTTGGTTTTCACCACCCAAGTGTCCTCTGGATGTCAGCTGACCATGGTGGTCTGAAGAGAGCAAGGCTTAATCAAGAGAGGAGCAGAGACGGACTGGAGTGAAAAGAAAAGCATATTTAAAAACAAAATGTCTCAAAACAGGGAACTGGTGGTTTTCTACATAAAATATAAACTCTCCCAGAGAAACTATCCTCTCATCTACATAGAACTCAATGAGCAACAGAACAGGACTGATGGGGGAGAGGCTGAGTCAGGTGAGGAACAGCGGATAGCAACGCATGCCAACGGGACTTTTAATGGCACAAGTCCTGGGACCCCCCCAGCGTCCCCGCTGCGACAAGAACATTTGCAGTCCACGGCAAGCCTGGATGCAGTGAAAGAGGCCCTCCGGGACTCAGCCAACGAGTTTGAGCTACGATACGCCCGTGCTTTCAGCGATCTGCACAACCAGCTGCATATCACGCCAGCCACGGCCTACCAAAGCTTCGAGAGTGTGATGGATGAAGTGTTCCGGGACGGTGTCAACTGGGGTCGCATCATAGGGCTTTTTGCATTCGGCGGGGCTCTGTGTGTCGAGTGTGTGGAGAAGGAGATGAGTCCACTGGTGGGCAGGATTGTGGAGTGGATGACCCTCTACCTGGACAACCACATTGAGCCCTGGATCCAAAGCCAGGGAGGATGGGTGAGTCTCACACACACAGAAACACTTAAGCATACAAAGGAAAAAAGTGTTTGAGTGCCATCAGTGTTATAGCTTACTGTTTGCTTGTATTGACCCTTTCATATTACGTCCCTGCAACATTATATGGTGCAATTTTGTGCAAAAGAAAAACTGAGGCTGTGTAGATCGAAACAGGAGTCCTGACTGCATTTTAATAGTTTTATTTCTCGAAATGTGTATCCATGCTACATGGTTTTGTTTTTGGTTCTGTTGGCTGTCTGAGAGGTGATTCTCCAGCAGTGTTACTGTTAAGACCTGATTTCTTCAAGGGTGTCGATATGCGTCATGTGTCTGTTGGTTGGCTGTGTTTTTCTAAACAAAGAGGCCTGATTATCTGCTTGGACTGACCTTTAGTGATACTATATCAACGGTGGTGAGTTGTATCTCACTAAGACAAGAAAATCCAGAGCAGTTTTATTTCATTATAGATTTTGTGACTTGGCTTATACAGGTCAAAGATAAGCCAGCATGCATACATTTCGAATGTATCAGCCTTCACGAGATTGTAACCTGGCACAAGGGTGGGGTTGGCTCTGCCACTGGCAGAGAAGAAAAGACTTCAGGTTAGATATAATAGTGTAGGAAAAAGGCAGCACATGGTATTTAAAAACATCTGTGCTTAGAAGCAATAAAAACAGAATGTTTGTGTGGTCAGCAGCTGGTTCAGCTGTTCTTTAATTGATCAGCAGTATGGAGCCCAGTGAGCTGAATCGAAGTGGGAGCTTAACAGGCTACATTAGGGCTTTGTATCTGTCTGTAGCCTGCCTGCCTGGGGATCGAAGTTCTCTCATCACAGTGTGGGATATAGTCCAGAGCTTTTACAGATAGCCCTTTGTTTTACTCTGGTCAGTTGATTGGCTCTGTGCTTTGTTTTTTTCCTCTCAGTCTCGTTTTTTGCTCCTGCCGTGTCCTCTCTTCTGTTATCTTCTTTACCAAGACACCTGGGAAAAGATGAAACCTTTGTTTTATTTTTCTGGGGTCAGCTTTAAAATAAGCCTGTCCTGGTACTGACAGACCCCGTGTGTGTGAGTGCGTGAACTGTTCCAGGACAGTTAAGGTCAGCTTTTCCTTTGTGCTGGCCATTTGATGGTTTGAAGGAGAGTGGCAGTGAGAGGAGGGGCTGCTTATATTCACTGCAGTGCTGTATAACACCAGGTCAAAGGTTGATCCTATGGAAAACTAAAATCCCATTGGCTAAACAGTATACCCCTAAGAAAATCTAATCATGGCTGTGCTGAAACCTGGTGATAACATGAAGGACGGCATTGGGGAGGATAAGATTAAAAAAATCAGGTGACAGGATATATGTGAAAGCTTTGCAACATAGTTTGACCCCAACTTTCAAAGATTTCCACGAAATCCTTTGGGCAGCTAAAATCTCAGATAATGAAAATTGGAAGGTCTAAAAACATTTAGCACATTCAGGGTAAAAACAGATCAACCATGAGGAGTAATCGAAATCTCTTCCTGGCCATATTTTTATCATCAGTGTCAGCGCAGCGTAATTAACACATCTGTCATGTGCGGTTGATTTCATATAGCCATAATGATGTAGGCACCCACACACAGTCTCTCAAACACAAAAACATTTACACAATTGTACAGGATGGTTTGCTTAGCAACAAGTGTGGCTAACGACAGCAGTGAACATGCTGTAGCTGCATGTGATTAGTAACTTGCATGCCACTACCACTTGGAGAAGTGAATGACTTCATGAGAAATACTGAATGGATCAGCACGCAGACAGTGCCTTCTGCTATGGTTTCACTTCTCCTGCTTTTCTTGAGCACATGATGCCACTTCCTTCCCTTTTAAGCTTTATATGATTCACTTTTATTTTGTTGATTCAATTGCCTGGTGTTTGTAGAAACAGCTTTGTCTTGTCATACTCCCTGTTAGTTATTCATAGAGAGAGACACTACGCAGGTGTGGTTCTGAGGTGAAGTGTGTATTATAGAATATACACTTAAGTAGGTGGTTTACCGCTGGAGTCTTAATTCGTCTCATTACTCTTTCCCCTCTCTGTCACAATAAAAATTTCTTTTTGTGGTTTGACTGTTCAAAACAAACCTGCATGTTCCCCGAAATGTACCAGAGCCTCTCTGTAAACCCACAAGAGACTTTGATGTTTTTCTTTCTTTCTGTCCTTTATTTCCCTCTTTCTTCCTTCGTTCGCTCCCCTGATGCCTCCTCACAGGGATGAAGCACACAGCCGTTGGCAGATGTGGGAACCTGAGTATAGCTGTGAGGCAGGTGTGCCCTTAGTGTTAGCTGATGAAATATTAGTGTGTTCTTAGCAGCAGCAAGGTCACTTTCTCTTTCACTCAGCAATCACTCTGTCTCATGATCTTATGTTCCAAATATTGAAATATTTGTTGTTTTAATGAATTATTATAGGAACAAATGATTGGAAGTCAAAAGTTTGTTCGCAGGTGATATTCGGACAATGGAAAAATATAAGTCTTTTGAAACTAGTCTTGTCTCACTGTTGATGCAGCTCAGTAGTGTTTTCCAAAATTTGGGAGTTTTATATTATTTGTGGTTGTTTAAGCTTTATGTAAGTTTTAAGACAAGGATCATGCTCTTGCAAAGCTATTGTTCTCTTTAACCACTGCCACATAAACAGTCCTGCACATAAACACACACAGTGAAGCAGTCTTTTGGGCTGAGCTTGTTGAATAGTTGAGGTGACAATTAAAATTTGAAAAGTGAAAGGTGTTTTGCACAGCACAACACCTTGTGCTGTCATACACACTGATAAAACCTCAGCCTAAATGATCCCACTGGAGCTTATTTTGGAGCTTCCACTGTCCAAGATGCACATATTTGATAGTAGTTTGGGATGTGGGGTAAATAATCTCAAGCAGATTCTCCCTCCACAGCCTATAGTTTTTAAAGATGCTCAGGAGTAAAGCCATATATTGTCAGATAATAAACCTCTTTGGCAGGCAGTAGAGGTAGAGACAGTGCCATCAACCTAATAATGCTGTTTCCAACAGAGCAGACGATCGCAGTGATTACTCAGTGGAGATTGAGCTGCCTCAGGGTGGGGGTATGGGGTTATTACCAATTATAGATGAATAATATCACGACCTGCTACTGGGGAAACAATGTTTTTTTCCCTCTGACAGACTAATAAAGGCTAAACGTATTTAGAAAAACCACGCTGCCGCAGTCTGGGAATCTTAGCTGGAGCTGGATGGGAGTCAGGGAGGGTTCCAGTAGAGAAAAGACAGGGGGAAAAAAGACCATCAATCCCATTGTTCTGCATTGTGCTGTTGATTGGTCTCAGTAAGGTCAAGGAAAATGTAACTACAGCAAATATGTCCACACATTTTTTTTTTAGCCTGTCTTTTATCACCTCTGCCACATATGGCTGTATGTTTATGTTGTTATGCCATTTTAGTATAGTAGTTAAGTGATGAATCTGGTAGTATTTTATATATTTGGCAGTTAACAATTCCCATGAAAAGACCAGTGTCATAAACACTTTTTCAATGGCTCCATCCGATATACGCTGTCCTGAAATACACAATGGAGCACCAGATGTTTTGTTTTATCTGGGTAAAACGGTCCCAAGAAATTCTCTTAAGGGATGTTTCCTACAAAACTCATTGCCGGCCCAACTGTTAAATTGCTGTCTTTTTAAAAATTTCAAAATACATTGTCATTACCAGAATCTTTAGTACTGGATGGAGGAAGTCAAACAGTATTTGGAGATGGAACAACATGTGTTTTGACTTTTTCATGAGTTGTTGACAATACCAAACATGGGATATTGTAACAAACTGTGTTTATCTATATGTGTGATAATGAATGCTGGCTGTACTGTCAAGAGGGTTGGACACTGAGGCTGTAATTAAAGACTGATGGAGGGTAAGTCCATTTACTTGTTTTGACAAGGGAAACACCTGAGCTTCCTTTGTGCCATTCTCCTTGGCAGACTTATTTACTCCCTCTTTCACCCTCCCTCTCTCTAGCTCACTCCCTTTCTCTTTCTCGGTGTAATTAACATGCACATAGGATAGGCAGTTAGATCCACAGAGTCGTCTGTCAGGCTGCCCTATCGGAGAAGAGCAGGAAATCTCACCCTTGGGATCTATCCAGCCCGCCTCTGTCTCGATCTCTGTAGTCTTTAGCCTTCATCTTCTATACATCGCTCCCTCAGCTTTTCTCCCATGTCCTTCCATCTCCTCTACATACACACCTCCCCCCACCACCAATCGATTTTTGTCCCTTATTTTTCATTGCATACCTCCCATCCTCCCCCCCCTTCCTGCTCTGTTCATCACTTTTTAGCTCCTTTATTCCTGCCCTTCTCTACCCTTCCTCCCCCTTCTTTCCTACCTTTCATCTCTGTTTCTTCATCCCACCACCCATCTATCTCTACTGTTTCTTCCAATATATAGTGGCTAAACATAATACAAAGCAGATATGCTACCACATGCCTTGTCATTCTTTTTCGCATGTACCTGGTTTATTGCTCACCCCCGATGTTTGTGGATGAAAAACAGACACGCGGACATCGCCTGTCACATCGTCATCATAGCAATCGATCAACTCTGACTTGGTCCCTGCTCACTACCACCATACCTCCACTCTAACCCCTGCGGCTGCCACCATTCCTTCATCTTTCCCTTCATCCCTCTTTTCCTCCATCCTCATCCCTCTCCCGCTCCATCCTCCTGCTCTTCCTTTATTGCTACTGGCTCACGTATGGCTAATTGAGGGAGACGGTTTTTGCTTTCCTCGTTTTGTTTTAGGGACATTGTTTTGCTCATCAAGAAAAGTTTCATCAGTGTGTGCTTGTTTGTAATCACATACATAAGTTGTTGTCTCATACATTTGAGCAATGTATTCTATGGTTGTGCGCTGCAGAGTGGAGCTGGGCGGCGCGGTCATGTGACTACCTCAAACAAAGGACCTGTGGCCACATACACACAAACAGGAATTTGTTTTACTGGCTTTTTAGTTGTGCCCACAGGTGTGTCGTCATTTTGCAGACAAAGCGATTACTGAAAAGGATGCACCGATCTAAATGCGACTTTGTCATTGTCTCATTCTTTAACTTGTGACACACAAAAACCCCACACACAGACAATGCTTCTGCAAGCTCTTTTTGCATTGGATCAATGGTGGGCACTTTTGTTTGAGCACCCTCAATAAACGCCTCTGTGCGGTGGGTGGCTGTATGCAGATTGATCTTTAAATGGTTTCATATGAATGTAGCTGCTCAACCGTGGATGGGTTGTTTTTGTATGCATGTGTTTAAGCTCAAGTGTTATTATTTCATTTTTGTGTGTGTTTGGTCTCAGTTGTGATCACAGCTTGAAAATAGCAGTAAACAGATTGTATGATTCACTTGCCTCCAGGTTTATGACAAGAACATCAGGGACATGTCGCATGTTTTCACGTTCACATTTCAGGTGTGTGCCTTTAAGCAGAGGGACTTAACCAGTTAATTTTTGTGTGGTTCCAGGAGGCGACTACATGTTCATGTTTGATGAATATTGTGCAGTAAACATTCCTGCAAGAATTGCAAGAATGACTTCTGCTCTATTTACATGTTGCAAACTAGTGCAAAGGATATTAGGAACAAAGTGACACAAAACTATACACAGCTAGTCCAGTGTAGCCTGAATGAAAATTTGCCATCAATTTATTGTGATTGATACTTAAGAAAAACTGTGTATTTTGAATATGTTAAGAATTCAAGGTTAGGACGCAAGGAATATTTAACCAATTTAACACCAAAGTGAGTTTATAGCCACTCTGGTCAGTTTTATTTGTGTAATAACTGAAAGAGCAGGACTTTAGACAGCAGCTTCCCTCTGCGTGTGTTTACAGTTTCTGTCAGAACATCTTTTAGTCTTGTGAGAAAGATGACCTGTAGCCCTAGAGCATGGCATACAGTCAAAAAGACACAGCAGAGAGAGACTGATACAGTCTCTAATGACTAGGTTTGCAGCATTTAGACCACATCTGAATTTCTTCACCTGGCTTTGTGTTTTCCCTACAAACTATTTATGTATACATAAATGTGTGTGTCGATACTGCCAGCAATCTGCAGAGCTGGTGCTGTTACAGCAGCTTTGGTAGATATCAGACTTCCATTGTAGTGCAGCATTAAAGACAAGGCTTGAGAGGCAGATGCAGATGGCAAGAAAGCCAGACGGAGAGGAAGATGAAGGTGGTGACTCAGCTAGATGAGGATGCAGTATGCAGGTCAACAGCTTATAGTGCATGTATGGTGTGGTTTGGTTTGTGGGTGGTATACATTTCTGTATGAGAAGCTTACATGTTGTATGAACAGAACAGCTGTATGTTTGCGGAGCAGAGCGAAAATTCTTCATTTGGTTGCCTACATGCTGCTCCACTTCTCCGAGGCTTAGTGGTGAAATCAGGTCACGAGCAAGTCTACCCCCCACCCCAATCTCCCATCTTCTTCTGTCTGCTTGTCCCCTTATTTTTACCTCCTTGCTCTGGCTCTCATCCCTACACATTCTCCTGCAATATTCTTATTTTTCTCCCGCTTTCATGCAGCTGAGGGCAAAGCCGAAGTATCAGCTTGCATCCCTCTCCTCTCTGGGTGAATTCCTATCCTTCTTTTTATATCTGTCTTCTTTTCTTCTGTTTCTCTCTCTCTGCACTCATATCTGCGATCAGATTATGAAGCATATCATGGGATTAATGAGACTTATGGCATGTATTAAAATGAGAGAGCCGAGGGATGGATAGAGAGGGTTGATGAGTATTTCATGGTGATGCTGCAACCAATCTCATATCACACAAGGACTAAATGATGATAAAGAGTATTAAGGCCATGATTATTATGTTCGTCATAGTCTTGTTTGAATGGCCAAGGGGCTAAGCAGTAATAATAAACTATATCTTCAGTAGCTCTGCAATAGGATAGAGGTATAATAGAAAGAAAAAATGGACTTGTGCATGGCCTATAGATATTCTGCTGAAGTGATTCTGGGGAATTTGTTTATTTCATGTCCTCAAATTTTGTGAAAATGTGCAGTTATAAATGGGAGGTGTAGCTTCAAGGAAATTTGTCACTGAGCCTCACTGCAGCCACTTATTTCTCTTTCAAAATACTTTTCCCCTCATGGCTTTCATCCTTTTCATTTTCCAATTGTTTTGTCTGTTTTTCCACTGTCTCTTTCTCCCTTGTTCTTTTGTTCTAGTTTCCTCTTTTTTTTTTTCCTTCTTGTTCTCTCAATTTTTGTTTCTCCCGCTTCCAGACAGATGGCAGGTCTTATGGTGTCTGGGTAGGAAGATGGCCTATACTGCTGAAGACATCCAGTCTCACTTTGCTTCAGCTACCTCTCTGTTCTTCTGTAGCTTAAACCTACTTAAACAGGTGCTCTCTCTCTTTCTCTCTCTCTCCCTCTCTCTCTCTCTCTCTCTCTCTCTCAGGTGTGTGTGTGTGTGTGTGTGTGTGTGTGTACTTGTATGTGTGTGTAATTGTGTGTATTTGTTGACAGAATGGGGTTTTGGGGGATGAAGCAGCCCCAAGAGTGAGGCAGGGAACAGATTGGAGTCTGAACTTCTATGTCCTGACTCATTAATCTTGTCTTTAATTCATAGCCTCACTGCCGGCTCAACATGTGCACATACACTCACATAAGGCCTGCTCCAAAGTCCAAAATGAGAATACCTACAGACACTCGCATCCTGGCACAAACACTGGCAAGCATCACAACTTATTTTTTACAGCTTGGACATGATCCATTACACTTCAAACCAGTTCTCTTGTCACCCTGATCCACCCTCTCAATGCATCTAAAAGCACTGATCTCATGCTTTGGGTGGCAGTGATCAAGCCAAGAGCATAATGTTAACAAGAGTGCGAAATAGCCTAACAACTGACAGGCAAAGACAAAGTTTGATTCTTCTGTATACCTAGGGCTGCTGCCTGGCAGCCTGTCGTTTTAAATGTCATTTTTTCTTACTCCAACCAGTACTTAGGAAAAATGGGTAGAGAGGAACCACAGTGAATAGTTAAATGTAAAACAGCTACATAAGTAATGGAAAATAGAATTCCTGCTGTATGAAACAAGCACATTTTTTATCCATCCCGATCTGGATGGATGAACTCTTCTTCAGGGATCAGTAACTTTAATAGGTATTTGTCATATTTTCCTGTGTTTGCATTTTTTCTCTTTTTTGACTGTTAGCTTGTGCAGTCTTATATTTTGGACAAGTTCCCCATCATTCTTGTTTTTCATCTGGACTTTGCCCTTATTATTATCTAGTGTCACTAGCTCAAGTAGAATTTGTTGAGCTTTCATACTTGCTACTAAAAGGGAATTTCCTAAATGGTAAAAATGTAAGATTTGACTTTTGCTGTGGGCTCATAGTGTGCAGAAAAACCTTCCTAAGATAGCCTGTAGCCCTAATAAAAGAATCAGAAAATATTTAGAAGTCTGCCTGACTCCTTTGCTGCTGAAAATGCCATGACAGTTTTTGATAAGGATGAATAAGGGCCGGAAGGCATTGAGGAGGAGCAGGAAGAGATGGAACTTGTGAAGACGATGAGGAGATTGATAAGAAATGAGGAACAGGCACTTGCATTGTTTTTTTTTTTTTTTTTTTTTTTTTTTTTTTTTTTGTAACTGGCCAAATATTTGATGCTATAAAGACTACAACTGACATCATGCAACCCCCTAGGCCTCAAGAATAATACAGCTAGTAGTGGCGATTATGAATACAGTAATTATAATCATGTGATGGTGATGACAATGTTGAAGGTTATGATGTGTTTTAACAGTCCATTATATTTTCTTATAGGTCATGTTGAGACTGACATAAGCACTGTGTGGGGAAAATATCCCCCTAATTAATTTGAATGAAAACAGAGTTCCTAAATACAAGTATTTGGATGCTTTGTTCAGTAACTTATAGAAACATCTTTCTGAGCAATTCAACTTTCAGGCCTCTGTGGGTATGTCTTTGTGTAAGTGACTTTGGGCAGTTTATCCCATTCTGTTTCTTCTGTGAACTTCTGTGAACATCTTCATGTCTGTCCGCAGATGATCTTCTGTTCTACAGGTTCACATCTGAGCTTTGACAGAGACTGAGTCATTCAATCCATTTATTCTAGTGTTGCCTTGGCCATATGCTTTGGGTCATCATTATGCTTAAAGGTAAACCTTACCATCAGCCACTCTGGAACAGGTGGGCAGTGGGTTTTTGGTGACTACACTTACCAAGGCCCTTCTTGCCTGTCCACTTGGACAGCTGGTCCCATTTGTGTTAGTCTACTTCCTCTGGTCGTTTATTTGAATCTTGGAAGATAATAGAATGTTTCCTAAATCTGAATGGGTCACTGATTCACATATGGGCAATTTGTCACAATGAAAGCCAGAGATCATAGCATAAGAAAACACGTTCACTTACTGTGCTTGAACCTTAATCCGCACTGTTTGCTTATTTGACGTCATCTTTGTTCACCACGAGAACATCCTGTCAACTCATAGGTATTTCATCAGATGCACTTTACTCAATAAACAAAAACACATGATGCGTTATGTTTGAAACTGAACTCTGGCCCAAGGGTGCATTGCAGAGCACATAAGCGTGACCATACAGTGTTTGCGTGTACACATCCAAACTTTACAGGAAGTGTTGCTCAGTTTGACACAGAACCATTTTTAAATGAGCCAGTACCTCCTCCTTGTGACTGACTGACCAGCAGGTTTTGGGTTCATTGGCTTCTTGCTAACTCTTGATTTAACAATGATTCTGCTTCCCCTTTTTCTACAACACCGCATATGTTTAGATCCTTCTTGCTTTTGGGGTTTTAATCTATTTTGTTTAAGGTTTATGCTAATAAATGTGCATAAACATGAAAATCTAGCACTCAGAGGATTCTTGAGAAACAGTTTTTATAATGTCTTAGATGTAGAGGGGAAAAGGACAACAAAAGCCCTCCCTTTCCTGGTCATTCAGTGACTGGGTAGATGACTCAAGACACATGACTCTGCTCACTCATTCATTCAAGTAACAAACTGTACATTGATAAAAAGATATGCCCTTCATGTCACAATTGCATCATAGGAAGCTTAAAACATTCTTATGGTAGTGAAGGTCTGTACCTCAGACAGTTTCACTGAGGTAAGGGTGGCATTGGAGACTGGGTCTTGAAAACAACGTTCAGTGCAGACTTTAATTATTTCAGCACTTATGTGTTTTCTGTTGTTCAGGCTCTGTGGTGAGTCTCTGCTTTAATGTGAGTCGGTTCACATTTTAACACACATTGCCCACACTGCAAGGGTTCAAAGGTTACTGCACATTTGGCTTATAAATATAGTAGCCACAAGGTATTAAGAACCTAATGATTGGATCATAGTTGCAAGTTGTCATTTAGATTTAGAAATAATAGAAATAGCTCAATCTTCAGTTGGGTTCTCTAACAAAATGCTGTGGACTGATTAAACTTTTTGAAATACTTAAGGTCTGCATACAGCCAGATTGATGATTCTGCTCATCCCTTTAAGCCAAAAAGGTAGAGATAAATGTTTTTAAAAGCTAAAACCACCACACCAAACACCAAAGCTTGTCCAAATTTCTGTCTCATCATAGAAAATAATTTGTTTTCTTGTTTGTCACTTTCCCTTTGCACCTGGTTAGCAACAGAACTTGACTGCTACAGTTCCCGTAACTTTCCACTTTAACCTGTGTGCTCATTTCTAAATACACTTTGTGGATGGGGCTGGTTCAAAGCTGGTTGATCTAGATTGTTTTGCCAAGTCATTGCTATTCAGAGGGAGTGCTGGAGGCATGTACACACACAGACAAGAGGCCCTTATGTGTGAGAGTGTATGTGTGTGTCCAGAGGAAAGAGTCTTTGTCAGCTTTCTATTAAGAACCTTCCAGTTAGTGACACTGAATTTTGTGGACTCTTCACTGCATGTGTATAGCACCTACATTGTTCTTTCTACCATCAGCACTGTTTCGTTACTGTCACCGTATCTACGTGTTTCAGCCACTTTCCAGCCGTCTGAAGGTTGTGGACCTTGCCTGTTGAAAGCAAGCTGTCAGGATCAGATGTTGCACAGATCACAGTACTCTGTATTTAGAATTGTATTTGGGTGTACAGCTGAACTTCAAAATACAGAAGATCCTTAATCACATAGACACTAGTGCTGATTATTATTGTTTTCAATTAAGTTGTTGATTATTTTTTGATTACACAGTTCATCTTTTGGTGCATGTAATGTCACAGAGATGTTTTAGTTAAGCCTCGCTGATGCTAGATTTTAGTTTTTATAATTCTGTTTTTATTGCATCATGACAATGTTCAAGACAGCTATCATGATATCAATCACAATCCTCTCGGGGAGGGAGAAAAAAAGAAAAATCTTGTGAGGGTGGAGGAGGGATTAAGTGATCTTTGCACAGGGAAGAGTGTAGAAAACACACACTCCTCCTTATACACATTTATTGTGTATAAGGGAAATCCACATCTAATATGTGTTACATAGAAACAACCCTCATCCAATAGGCCCCATCCCCTCTAGATTATGTCCCTTCGATCACTGGGCAAATAGTTTATCAAGACTGTCTTAAACTGCCATAAAACATCCTTTTGTTTGGGCATTGAGGTGTTTCATTGGTTATTGTAGCAACTTTTTCTTAAATTTAGTTAAACGGTATGTATCTTCTTGCTCGGAAAAGAGCTTAAACTAATATCAGAAATATTTTGAACTCCGAAAGTAGTGCATTTAACATAAGGGGAAATATCTTTTTTGCTTTTGCACTTGTCAATCGTACTAGTTACTGAAGACAGTTTGATTGGTGTGTCTTAACCTTTTGGGTCATTTTTAAATTTCTAAAACATTTAAGGAACTTAGATTTTTCTGCTCTTCTCACCCTGCCTGCTACATACAGCTTGACATAATCATTGCACGTGACAAACACCGTGTACTGTTTTAAGTTAGTAAATTTCATTCAGTCCAGGTTCCTTTTTTCATAAAAAGATGTGAGGTGTTAATCAACATTGTGGGAGTGTGTGTGTGCCTGCAATAGCTCACATAGTGGGGAGCGAATCCTTGAGCTGCTCTTTTATAGCGCTTGTCTACCTTAACGGATAAAGCTCCTTACAGTTTTTACCTCATTCACCTTTTTACACACAAGGACACTTTACCCACTACCTGAGCCACAGGTGTCTCATATCCTTCAATGTGATTTATGGGAAATTTTAGGGTGAGGACTTGGTTTAAGGTTCCTGTTTGGTAAGGGTCAGTATAAGTGTTAGGATTTTGCAAGTAGTGTTTACAGTTAAGTCTAGAGTAAGTCTCCAGGAAATGAATGTAAAGGCCCCATTAGGAGAGAAAACAAATGTAAGTATGTGTGCACTGGTTGTGGTCAGAGGGTTTCACCATCAGGGGATTTGACTGTTGCAGCTTGTTATGGTGCAACAGTGGAGCAACCAACAAGTCAGGGCTGATGAATGGGAGGCTACTGCTAATGATCGTTAAAATCCTCCTTTCGCCACATGTAGCATTGGGCCATTTATCAGTCACAAAGGTGGACCAACACGCCCTGACATACCCGCATACATCACACGCACTAATCAGCTGCTTCTTGGTAGCTGTGGCAACCAACTGCAGTATCTTCCTCCCTGTACCACTTTGCAATTTCTATCCCTTTCTCTCTTTTATATCCAACCTTTTCCTTTCATGAACTAATCCTTCTCTCATCCTTTCCCCCCTCCTTTGCTAACAACGAAAGAGAAAGTTAAAGACGTAGAAAAGCAGTAAGAGAAAACACCGAGATGAGGCCTGAAAGCACCCTGCTGGCCGCTGCCTAGCACCTGATTTCCTGTGGGAACAGAGCAGAGATAAAGAAATAAAGGCATGACCGTGTGAAAGGAAAAGGAAGAGAGCAGATAAAGACAGGGTTTACCTGCTAGGTGGGAGTGGGAGAGATCGAGCATATCAAACAACAGCACTTCCTTGATATGTGCCTAGTGATCTGACTGGTAATGCTGATAAAGAAATACAGCAGGACCCCCTCAGGCATTCTGTTAATGGTACCATATTTCCTGAGTTAAGAAAGTTGAAACAGAAGCATGATTCTTTTTCTCATGAATTATGTATACAGATTCACAGGTGTAGAACAGGAATTGACAGATGCTTTTTATAGAATAAATATATAAAGTACAATGGTGTGACCATAGCTACTTGGTATCATTGCTGCCACGAGTAGAAAGGTTAGATTGCAGTATTGTATAGTGTCCTTTTAAATATGTCAACAAATAGTTAAGAAGCCTCTCATATTGTATTTTAGGATGGTAAGTCACTGTTTGCAGTTATTACAAAAGCCACAAAAATGTCAGAGTATCACAGATTGCGGTTCAGCATGAGGACAGAGCAGAACGTTGTAGGACAGATGCATTTTTGTCTCTTCCCTTGTTCATGACAAGAAATGAGGAAGAAAGTAGTCTGTCAGGTTGTCAGAGGTTTAAAGGACATTCTGTATTTTGTTATCAACATATATGATAAAAACACATCACTTCAGCCACTGATCATGGCCACTGTAGTTTATTTTGAGTCAGTCTCACATATATAATCCTGATGCCTGAGACCTAGTGAGATGGGAGTGAGTATACAAATGAAGATATTAGTGATATTGAATTTTGCACAAAATCTGTGCATGTCTGACCCCTACCACAAAATGAATACACCATTTCATGATGTATTCCCTGTCCACTGAAAGGTAACATGCCCTGACATATCGCTCACTCAGGTATCAGTCATCACATTTTGTTCTCTACACCCACATTCCTCACATTGTTGTGGAAGGGATAGGCTGGGGTCAGACTGCCCCTTTATTAAGGAACACTTAAGAAGCTGCTGTGAATCACTGACTCGTGTTACATAATGTACACACTATGTAATCACACTACGTCATTATTTACTTAGTACCAATTATCCATCCCCTGTGATTAATTCCACCTGCCTTAATGCAGCACAGTGGCCATTATGCTTAAAAGCAGCTTTGCTTTAGTACAGTTTTCAACCCAACCCATTGTTACACACACACACACTCTGTGGTCTGTTTTGGTCCCATCTATCTATCAGTGTAGTCATGTGTAGCATAATGTGCACTGATGGTTAGCTTTAGTTTAATGACTAGCAAGAAAGCCCATCTTTCCTAAAAATGTTCCAGACCAGGAAGTCAAGGTAAGTTTGAAGGTAAATATTTACGGTTCCTTGGCAGCTTCCTCTCATACAGACAGTTCACAGACTCTCGTTTTGATTCCTCAGTCGACCGAGTTCTCACTTTGTGTGAATTTTGTTAGAGGGGCGGCCGGGCTTGGAGTGAAACTCCCAAACCTGTTGGGTCTGTTCCAGTCCCTTAGTTCCTACTTAACTGAAACCATTGACTTAACCCACATGCAAAAGCTTCTCTTGAATACTTTTTCACTGAGTTTGCAAAGTGTTTTAGAGAAGTGTGTGTGATCGTTTATAGCTAAATCATGAATGAAATGAAAAGAGCTACTGTGGGACCAGATTGGCTTACTCAGAGCCCACAAACTGCCCTGCACAACTAGAGAGGGAAGGACTGCTTTAGGCAGTGTCAAAACAGTTCTGCACAAAACAAACAGAGTTACTGACAAATGGTAAACCTAGCTATTACCTTTTAAAGTCTTAAATAAAAATAGTGATTTATTAGTGTTTACTAGATCAGCTTTAAATTTAAAAACAAATTGTCAGGTCTACTGTTAAAGACTTGGTTGTGATAAAGAGCTGTGGAAAAAAACTCAGTAAAGTAAGCCTGATAGAAAACATGCAAATCATCTTGTTACTGTAAGAGGTTTAACACTTGTTATATGTATGTTAGTTTTGTTATGGCACATGTACTGAGCTACCAGTCAGTTCCTGGTAAAGGTCGTGGCTCTCTTCTCAGGAGTGAGGTCATCACTGTGCTGTGTCCCTCCCCCTTATCTTCCACCACCACGCTTGCATCCTGCACATTCTTAGAAATATTACCCACAAAGCTAAGATTCATTTCCTCAGAACCTGATGCAGTATCATACTGCAGTAGACATGCGAAAGTGTACCGCACCAATGCTGTACATGTATTATTTATAAGTCATCCTTTAACTGTGTAGTCTCATTGTTGGCAAGTTTCCTAAGGATCTGGGCACCAGTGAGTTTCATTGTTACGGTTTTATTCTGTATTTGCATTAGCCCATTGGTGATGACAAAGTGGGCGTGAAAGGATTCCACACTTCTGTAATCAAACTAAAATCTCATGACTAAAACTCTTGGAATGGCTCAGGAATGATAACCGTCATCCTCGACGCTGCTCTTCTTCCCTTTGTCTCTGTCAACCGGTCCAGTCACTTTCACTTCATGTTATATCACTCATATATGTCTAACCTCTGAGATTATCTAAAAATGCTGCTCACTGGTGGGTTTTCTTCAGCAATCCCGGACCTTAGGGGCCTTCCCAGCAGCCCTGCATTAGGGCCCTGAGGAGATGTTGGACATGCTGTTTAATTTCCTTATCGATCCGGTCAATATCGAAACTCATTAAAATGCAGAGATTGACTTCATGAGAGGGAGACTGAAATCCCAGTTGGATATTAGATCATTCTCTGAGGATTGTCTTGACTAACATCTTTCGTGCAAACAGACATCTCCTTGAATGGTGATCTCTTCCATTGCTTTGAAATATTACACACTGTAGATTGACTCTCAGAACAAAATGTATTACCCCTGTTTTTGGTCTGGTAAATGACTAATGTCTGGGCAGCGCTGATTAAAACTTAATAGTTATTGACTCATTTTCTGCTGATGCACATTTATATTAAAGACACACATCATGTATGCACTCAATTTAATATTTCAATCTCTGGATTAAAATGGAGGTTCTGCCCTTGTCATGGTGGGTTGTGTTTACTTTTTGTTTTCTTCAGTGACTGTACGGAGGGTTAATTCTGTGATGACTTTCTCTGGATTAGTCAACTCAAGTTGAGTCAAGAGGTCAGGGTTAGGTTCAGAGTTCTCTAAATCCACTACCTATTATTATTATTATTATTATCATCATTATTATTATTACTGATGCAATAATATCCCTTATTTTAATACTCTGTTTCTAGCATCAACACATCACCTCCTCTCCTATTTGCATTCTTTCTGTGTTTCACTGCTTTTCTCGTCCTTTTGCCCTCTTCTTCCTGTTTCTTTCTCATCAGAGTTTCCAGTAAGCCCCCCCTCACCCCCCACACCTCCATCTCCATAACAGAACCTCTGTCCCGCCTGTTGAATCCACCTCTGACTAAGAATCAGACATCCGAGTTAGTCACTTGACAGATTAGCGGCTCATGGTGTGATCTTAGGAACAGCATTAGCCTCGCAAATTATGTTTACTGAGGTGAAGCGCTCACACTTTTGAACAACATGAACCTCATGTTGGTGACTCAGGAGGCCATGTCCAGTTCAGCTGATCTGCTGCTGCTTGTATATGAGATTTGAGCCTGACTGGCGCCTCCCTGTGGTCCATAATCAGGCCTGCTTCTGCAGCTGATTTCCAGGAAATGATTTCAGAGGGCGGTAATACAGACTTGGCAATCTGAAGACAACGGTGTGAAAGAATGTTAGCAGCAATAATGGTCCTGCAGGGATCCACCGCAAAACCGATGGGGAGGTCTGGAAACGGAGGGTGGAAAATATTTAAAGCGAGCAGTGCCGTCACTGTCGGTTGTAGGTCTGGATTTAATGATGTGGATTTTTCCTTTAATCAGTAAGATCTTGTTATTACTGTGCACAACATCAATGCAGGTGGCTTTTGGGGCTTTTGCTGGCTGTAATGGTGCCTTACCTGTGTGATTGCTGTGGTGGATGGAAATTTCCACATGTCGTGTGGGTTGTGACAGTCACCCAACTGTGGGTGTCGCAGCAGCCATCTGCATGTATGAGGCATAAGGACCTTTATATAAGGGAATCCACCTGACTCTCTAAACCTGTATGTGGCTTTTTTTGTTTTGACTGGGGAGTTTTGGGAAGTGTGCAAGTTCTTTCATATTTGAATTCATCTCATTTTGTCAGCAGCAAATACCTCAGTGTTAACCCTTTCCTCTCACTTTCCTCTTCTCCTTTCCTGTGTCTTTTAGGAGCACTTTGCTGAAATCTTTGGGCAGGATGCAGCAGCAGAGAGCAGGAGGTCCCAAGAGAATTTCAAGAAGTGGCTGCTGGCAGGGATGACGCTGGTGACTGGGGTCGTGGTGGGTTCACTTATTGCCCAGAAACGCCTGTGAAGGGGAGACACCTGCCTTCTTCACCACCCTCAACGTGCACACCACAAAACCGAAAATGAAGGTCCCGTTTGTATTGTCAGAACTGCTTATGATGTTTACTTTTTTTTTCTCTGACTGGAAATCCTTAAGTTGCTGAACATTTGAGAACGAGATACACAAAAAGAATTGCTAGTATTCACATGTTCACCTTATTCTATTCTGATGACAAACCTGGTTATAAAGAGAGAAATATAAGACTTCATTCACTGGACATGTTCTTTTCTTACCTTTCCTACATGTTTATTTTTCCTCCTATATGTGTGTATATGTGTGTAGTTTTAACAAATTTTTGTTTTTCATTTCCACCTCAAACGAAGCCGTATCTGTTTCCAGTTTTTAATTAATCAGCACCTGTATGATTAAAAGTTTCACTGTTGTGGGGCCTGGGCTGCTCTACATGTCCTGTATTAAGGCTTGTTTTCTTGCAAGTCCCTAGACACACAGCTCTACATTTGCTTTGGATGTGCCATATGGAGAGTGAAAGCAGGGGAGGATGTAGCACCTGCCCCTGAACAGCTTCTGTAGTTCCCATTTCCTGCCAGCCATCCTGATCTGCAGCACCTACGCTATACCACAATAACCCCTGACTCCATACACAGTCAGGGGTACCACTGGTTTATCTCACTCTGTCCTTCATGCCTGTTGGTTTCATATGAGTGGTAAATGAAAAGGTGCTTAACAGATTTTAGTTAACCAAACATAGGAGTCTAAAAAAGCGATGTTTGGTTTTGGATTAGTGAATATTAAAACCTGCTCCTGCTGATCTGTGCTCTGTGCTCATACTTGGCCTTGGGGTGATTCTTTTTGTGTTTAGTCAGTCTGGTGACTGCCAGACCACCGCATGTGTGGCAAGTTCTCGGAATTGGTGTAACTGCAGCTCATACGTACATCTCAGACCCTCTATGTTTACCACACAGTAGCTAAAGAAAGCAGAAAATACTGTAGCAACACATACAACAAAGCAGTCACGGTTCTCTGAGTGTTTCTGTGACAACTAGTCACAGGTGACTCAAAGAACTTAGGCAGCTTGAAAAATTCTTAGTCTTATGGGTTGGATAAAGAACTGTCATGTTGGTAACACCTTAACCTTCACGCATCCATTTAGCATTTGTAAACAATACAAAGACAATTAAACAATATAAAATCATTGTATTTTCTTCATGTATTTGTCAGCAATTATAACTTTTACTGTAAGACAATGCAGCAATTCTTGTATACACAGCTAATGAATTACAATATAGCACAGCCTGTTTAAATGATATACACTCAGCTGGCAATGTATTAGGTACACCTAGCAAAAACTAGCGGAATCTAATCCAGCAGGCCTGCCATGGGGTCTCCTTCATAAAGCTGATAATGTTCAGTTTTTGTTCAGACTGTTTTAGAGCAGTTGATTCAGGTATACAGCCATTTTGGAAAATACTTTGGAACTGTACCATTTTATGCAGACAGATGTTTCTATTATTCTGTGTGCAACATCTGTCTGTATAATGCAGATCAGTGTCTGGACAAAAACATAACGTGTTACACATCATCCATCGGCACATGGTTTCAGGGCTTATTGTTGACCTCAGAAATAATAATTCCTTTCTGGGTCCAATATTGATATTTAACATAAGCATAGAAACCTGAATAGAACCCCATTATTTTTTTTCTATTTGTGATCAAGATACATAGAGACTGGGAAATATTTCAGTGGAACAAATTAACTCAGCTGTGCTCTCTAGTGGGCGAACTAACATCGATACCGTCTCAATATTAGCTCAGTTTGGTATTTCTGCAGTTTCTTATTTATCGGTGAACAAACTAAATTCAAATGGGTCTGGTGTATATGTCAGTCTGTCTTTCATTATCTGTTCTGATGCTCTGCAGCAGAAGTTATAATTGCAAAAAAATGTACAGATAAACACATTTAAATCTTTGTCTGATTACAACTACAGCAAAGGGAGATCAAAATCCCAGTTTGATGCTAGATCAATACTGTTACTGTTGAATTATTGTCATTTATCCTTAAAAAACTTCTCAGATGTGAGCAGTTACTGCTTTTCACATCATGATATAATAAGAAACTCAACAGCTTTGGGTTTTAGACTGACAAGCATTTGCTGGTGCCCCTTAGTTACTGGGAAACAGGGACAGACACTTTTCATCATTTTGTGACATTTTATGGACTGAACATTTATTAGACTAAGAAAAATATGAGTCACAATTCACGAATCAAATAAATTTTTTTATTAACTGGTACAAGCTGGCAAGGGTTATAATAGAGTCCATCATTGTCACTGATCATTTTGTAATGAAAATCCTAATCATGTGCTGCAATGTACGAACAGAAATGTACTAATCCAATAGTCATTCCTTATGTTGTGGCCATTAGTCAGGTGGCTGTCCCATGGTTAACACAGGCTTCATCTTATTACCAGAGGAACATCACAGCCTTTTGCCAGTTTATGTAGCAGATTCATAAAGCTGCTGCCTTCAAGGTAGAAATGCAGTTGTGCGTCACAAGTTGAGTTCAATTTGATAAGAAATGTGTCATATTGTGTCTCTTTCCCAAATCAGCAACTGTCAGTAGCTGTGGGAGCGTAAAACTAGATGCTCAAACCTTCATATCTCATCTTGCTCTCACTCCGAGTTATCCATGCATTGCTCTCACAGCCCCATCCCCTCCCCCCTCCTCCCTAGACACTTCTAATCTGTCAAATCTCCATCCATCTCCTCCTCTTTCCGTCTCCATTGAGTTCCACCTCTTCCTCTGTGGTCCCCCAGCTGTCACTGCACCTAGTCACGTGTGTCAGTTACAGCTGGCCCACCTGCTATTTCACATAAACACACCTGGGTGCACGCACAGCTTTGTAATGTACACACCTGTCAGTCAGAGTTGAGGAGAAGGAGAGCAGGTCTTTGTTTCTTTCCATCATTAAAGTAAAGCTTTGTTTGTCGCCTGGCGCTTCATGCACCGACAACTGGCAACTTGATTAATTTACTGGGAAGGGAGGGGGGGGGGGTGTTCCTCCCCATCCCCAGTCTCTTCCACCGGCTGCAAATTTGATCTTCCAAATAATGTCTCCAGCTAAGAACAATATGTTCTGGTGTGTTATAGGAGCACCATAATGTAGAGCACAAGTCCCTCTTCCATCAAACAAGAGTTCACACATTAGATTCAACCATGTGGAAGCACAGAGAGTGAACAGTAAGAAAAAAAAAAAGAAAATCTGGATTTACCTGTGATGCATCCATCACTACATTGTCAGTGCAGCTGCGTCTCCATCTTATAAGCAGGACTTTCTTCATCATTGTCGAGTTTTGCTTCTTTTCATCCTCACAGTTCACACAACCATACGTTTAGGAACATTTACGTACATGGGTATCTCTTTATAAAGCAGTGATGATTCCCTTTGAAAGAAATGTTTCACCAAATACAAAAACTGCATTGACTGTTGATGAGTGTCGCTCTCTAAATGCTTGTGTCTGAGTATCTTATTAGTCAAGATCCGCTCTCATACATTCCAGTACAGTATATATATATTTTTCTAGTGTATCCCTCAACAAGAAGCTGCTCGCAAGCTTTTCTGTGCTTTCTGGGCCCTTAAACAAGTTCCCTTTCCTAAACATTGTGCATTTGTGTGTGTGTGAGTGTGTGTGTGTGTGAGAGAGAGAGAGAGAGGGTGTGCATGCGTGAATTTCTGTCTGGCAAAATGTTCCTGAAGTAGGCACAAATGAAGAACGTGTGAGAGCACTGACACGACCCTATATATAGATATATATATATATATATCTATATATATATATATGCTAGTTATTTAAACCGATTAGAATAGTACATTAGCTTAGTAACATATTTAAATAAAACAAAAGTGATGGCTTTTCAACTTTATTTATATTTGGTGTAAAAAGCAAAACAGTGCCCCTTCAAATGGCCTTAAAGTCCATTTTGCATTGATGTTCATTGGCATTTGTTGTGTTATTTTTCTGATTATTGGACTGCTACTAGATACAAAGTTGTAAACAGAGGGTGAGAATAGGATTAAAGATCATAACCATGTCCAAGGGTCTCTGTGTGTATTAGAATGACATTGTGAATTTGCAATTACACTGCACCTAATAAAACCCCTAATGGAAGATGTACCGAGTCCGTGTTGTCTTGGACAGTGGATGCACGTGTAAAAAGCGTGCATGAATGAAAAGCTTGCCCATTAAGTCAAATATTCAAACAACTTCCAGCAGTCTGAAAAAAAAAAATTTCATTGCTCAGCTGTTGGGAGAAAAATGGGAGTGTATAAAAAAAAAAAAAGATTTTATTAAAACTAACATAAGGGAGAATTGATTAAAGATGAAGTTTATCTTTTAACAGTTTAGTTTCAATTTCTCCAAAAACATTATTCAAGCTCTGCTAACCTCAGTGTCTAGTGCATAACTAGAAAAAGGGTGTTTGACATGAGAAAGAGGATGACTCATTTTAAGAGTCTGCCAGAGTACACATACTTCAGAGCCATTAACTACAGTACCTGAGTAAATGGACTAAAATGTAATAAAATTAAACTGAAAGATAAGGATTTGTCAGGAGCTTATTGAAAATTCAGTGATGTTAAACTCTTCAAATGCTCAGACTGAATTACTTCTTCGTATTTAAACAAAGATGGTCACGTGTGCTATGATCATTATAGTAGCTCACTATATTTTACTTCATGTAATAAAAGAGGTGGATGGAGACATATGGAAAATTTTATTTGATTATATATGCACCAGGACAGACAGTTATCAGCAGTGGTTGTTGGAGCATGGACCACTGACTGAGATCCAGAGGTGACAGAGTTAAATTACCCCACAAACATTTACAGTGAATAAGCTTAATCTTCGTAGTGGTTTTGAAAGTCATGGTGTAAAATTTTAATTTAGACAGATTTCAACAGCAGCGTCAAAGCCATGCTCTGGGGTGACGGGTCTGAACTCTGCCACAGTCCAGGTGCCTCTTTACTTCCACTGGCCCTTCTCATAGTCCCACTTGGCGGAGAAGCCATGGACTGGGTTGACCCTCATGTCCAACATTCTCTTTACCTGTTGGGCCTGCCACTCTTCCTCAAATGTCCTGGGGCGTTTGGGGAAGACTGGAGAAAACAGATTTACACAGCAAGTCAATGAAATCTGCAATGCAATCAAAGCTAAAAAAACATGTCTGTACATGAGCATGATGCTCCACAAAGAGCTACAACTCATAACACTTAATAAAGCCTGCAGGTTCTTTACATGAGTCAGCTCCAGGGCTGGGGTATTAGAGCATGCTGGCTCACTGGGATAGTTAAAAGGAACAGAGCCATCGTTAATGTTATTAGTTCCAGCTGTGCTTTTTCTGCTATGACAAGTGCCTGCAGGGAGGAAGGTCCGTGCCGAGGCACCCAGGTGTCCTCTTACAGCCACTTGCACTGTCAAATTTGAAAGAGATAGATTTGTCCTTTCAGAATATAAAAGGCAGAGTTACCATAGAGTCTCTGCCACCAGACCACCAGGCCTGTGAGGCCCAGAAAGATGAAGACACCACCCAAAACAGTTTTCCACTCTGATGTTGGCTGCTTCATCTCTGGGTAGGTCTTGCAGAACGTTAGCCGGTACACTGCAGGGAGGTGAGAGGTAAAGAGAAGGCCAGGAGAGATATGAAAGGGTCAGTGATGCAACATATAAACATCTCTCTCCTTTCTCTTGTTCTGTGTTGTGAGTCTGATTCTGAACTACTTATTTCAGATTGTTTTGTTGTGATGTATGTGGTGTGGTGCTGCCTAAACAGCTGTTCAGTCTCATCCTGAGTAAAGAAGAACCTACAGGCGATCTTCTCCTCTTTGGTCAGCTGCTTCCAGGGTCCTTTCTCCTTCTCTTTCAGGGTCTTGTCAGTAGCTGTAAGGTCAGTTTTGAAAGGTCTGTCAGGCAGAGGGGTGTCCAGACGGTCCCAGTACATTGGCTGAGACATGTCCACGGTCTCCGACACCTCTGGAGGAGCAAAAACAGGGACTTTTGGAACCAGCTGCTGCAGTAAGGTACAGTGAAAAGACTTAGTTTTTACAGTCCTGGCTTGGAGAACGTTAACATCTTCTCTCACGTTTCTGACACTTAAACACAACTGCCTATGTGGAGGTCTCATGATGCATCAGTGCCATCTGCTGGTTTGAGGCAACTTTCCCCAGAAAGTTCCTGCCTGAAAAATCTATTCTATGACCCATCAGCTTCTGCAGCCTAGTTACAACTTTAACAAAACATTTACAATAACAACAACAATACCTCCATGGCCTTTAGATACAGTCATAGAAACAAATAAATGACATATTATTATAGCTGACATAACATAAGACTGTACTGGGAAATAAAATTACCCAGCAGTCAATAAAAATTGTTTACCAGGTGCAATAAAACCTAATGGGTCACAGACTCTGGTGCAACACCTGGAGCCTACACAGTATCTCCAGCATGTGTTGCCTTTATTCATATTGTTTTCAGTTGAAGTTAATGTGGAAACATCGCTAGAATCCACACAAAAAAATATTCGTTTTGTTTTAAAGGCCTTCACATTGTTGCGCATCTGTTTCCCGAATCACAACAAAGATGGTGGCCAGCTGGATACCCGGATGGGGAACAACTCACAACTTGTTTAAATGTTGGTTTTTGTTTGTTTGTTTGTTTGTTTTTTAATTTTAAAATGTCGCAGCGAATGTGCCGCAGAGCGAACAGGTGCATGATGGCACAGACACGTGTAGTTTCTACGTGAGGAGCTCGGTCAGCTCCGGTACCGTGGCTGCTGCTCGCCATCCTCGCGCCGCCGGTGGTCAAGGCCGCTGTCGCGCGCCTGGCCAGGAGGCTTCCCACGCGCCCTGCAGTCAGGTGGAGCATCTGCAAACAGGTAAATATTCAGGTTCATTACAGTCTCACACAACCTCAGAACAGACAGAGACACCTGGACAGGTTCAGGGGTTCATGGGAGAAAAGCACAAAAGATGAACTTACTTTTATATGTGCGGACAGAGGTACCTACAGGCTGGACGTTTCCAAAAGCAAACACATGTTACACATAAGTATCTTTGTGTTTGCAATTTATAGTGTTCAGCTGGTTCAATTAGTACAGGTGACACTAATGCTGCGTTTGATGCGCACGGGGGGTCAGAATGTCTGAGTCAAAGCTGAGTCAACCAACCAACATGGTTAAACTGCGAGAGGTTTGTTTGTAATTTTAATAACAAACACCATTAGAATCTGTTTCTGAGAGAGTTACAGACTCTTCTCAGTAAAGTCCGAGTGAATGAAATTGGCCCAACTCTCCCAGTCGACCTCGCCGTTACATCACAGGCCACTTTTTCAAGTCGGAAGTCTGAAATTTGCGACTTCCGATGTGCCACGAACATAATGCTGCCTTCAGGTGCTTTAGGAAATAATTCAAACAAGTATAACTGGAACTGCGTCATATGTTTCACCTTTGAGCTTGTGCAGCCTTGAAATTCAGTTCTTGTAAAATAAAAATTACATTAATGTCAACAAAAAGTTGCGGTGGAAATAAGTGAGTGAGTTGTGTATATGTTATTTAGGGCTGTTTTTGTCTTTTGCCCGGTGTTTTTTGATTACATGCTCAAAAACTAACTTTTCTCAGTCAATGCTAAGAGGATAAAATATGTTTTGTTAGAAACTTATCATTATTTAAAGCAAAAGTGCTTGAACTGCACAAGTTGTACTGAAGAGCAGCAGTTAAGTATGACAGGTCATTTGAGACCAGAAAGATGATTATTATGCTGTTTTTGAACTATTGTGTGCACACAAATATGGAAATATTATGTTATTTTTCCTCTCCCATTGTTTTTGTCCTTTCACCGGTCATTCTGTGGCGTCTTACATACACAGCCCCGCCCCCACAGACGCAGGCAGCAAATAAAAATGGCGAAAACTGGCAGTTGGTCAATTTGAGAGTCCGAGCTGACCTTCTGACTGAGACACAACTCATTTAACCTATTTCAATAATACCACTTTAATAGAGTGTGTGTGTCTTACTTTGCTCCGTACAGTCGTTGCTCTAAACCCTTTTTTTGCTCACACCAGTGTGTTTTTTGGGGGTAAGAAAAGGCTCCAAAAGGAGCAATGTTTATGTCCAGTGAGGAGCTTTCTTGGGGTTTATTCCTGCAGCTTCAAAAAGTACATGGAGTTGCATGTAAAATCTTTTTCCTTGCACTAGGTCATGCTTTTATTCAAGTATAAATAGTGTTAACATACTTCATCCTGTCTCTTGAGCATTTTGATGCGTCTTACAGCAGCACAGCTGCTGCATTTCAACAAGTCTATCAGTTCGATCTGTCCTGCACGTCCGCCACTCTCTCTAGCTGTGTGGGGTTAGGGGACCCTTGCCAAAAGCCATTAAAGTCTGTTTGTTTGATTCAGCAAAGATAGATACTCACAGTATTCACAAGATAGTCAACTTGTAGAATTAGAAGATGCAGAAGACCAGATCTTGAAAGAAAAGGGCTGTCGAGGCCTTCTTTCCCGCTTCGTCTCTGTGCCTATCGCCACAAAACACTAAGCAGGAACCAACTGGTGGGCGGGTGAGGGAGCCTGGATGGGAGAGAGCGAGAGAGGGAGAGGGAGGTAGCTTAGACGGGAGAGAGACTAAACCAGTGTAAGTAAACAATCTAGCAAAGCATGTGATAGCACTGGCAAAGTCAGAAAAAGTGGATTGAGTTTGTATGCAGAACAAAAACACTTTATTTCTTATTCCCCTCTCATTCACATGTCTCTTCACTCTCCTGTTCAGAGTCCTTGTGTGGACAGAGCAGAGACGGTGAGGTTACATTAGGACACGAGAGGACTATATTTTACAGCTGGCAGGAAATAGGAGATTGTGCACATGTATAAGAGAAAGTGATAAGGTTTGTGGAAATAAAGAAAAGGATACAAAAAGGGATACATTTCCACATTTTACCCCAATTAAACACCTCCAGAAGTCCAGGTTGGCACAAGGCCGTCTTTATGTCACAGTTGTTGGCTGTGACTCCAGCAGGTCACTGGCTGTCGGTGGTATGTGGTGCACAAGGCAGCCAATGCAGGAGCAGACACATGAGGTCACAGGGGGCGGATAAGGACAGACGAGTTCACAGGCTGTATGTGTGAGCTCTTCAAAATCCTCTAAGTCAAGTTCTGGCTGTATTACAACCTGTGGCAAACCTTCAGACCATCAAAAACTCTATATTACAGTAATACTATTTTAAAAAAAATAGATATTAATGGAACTTTTTGCTGTTCACAAGTAATCTTGCCAAATTTGATATGTGAGAGGATTGAAGCTAGTCATGGGTGTGGTGGAATAAAGCAGACAGGTGACTTTAACACTGTTGGTTTATGTAACCCTAAGAATACATGCTATTCGCTCCACCAACACAGGCCAAAGTACATTCAGAGTGACAATGTCATTTGACAGGAATGCGCAAGTCCTCATCAATTATTATCCTGTTTATAATTCTGTATTCTTCATCTAAGCTGACCATGCTTGAATTTTAATTGTGCTGTAGTGTTTTTAAATGCCGTGCTGGAAAGTGAATTACATTTACAAAATGCTAAACTTTTACAAGTACTTCAGTTTGATGCTGCTCCGTCTGACATAAATGTATTTACTCTGCAGATTTACTCAGTTGCCACTTTATTTGGTATACATAGCTAATATACTGTAGTCTCAGCAATATATTCTGCCTTTGCGAAGGGTGTAATGTGTAGTTTCAGTTAAATGTAAACATACAGTAACTCTTCATGTATATGCAGTTATCATATTCACGTATAAATGGGGAATAGAAATGGAAAAATACAGCTATTAGAAATACCTACCAGTATAATGGAGTATAACTGAACTGTAGCACAAACTAAAGCCTTTAATATGTTCATACGGTGAATCTACACCTATTTGTCTTAGAGTTTGACCCTTATCAGGGTAGAATTTAGACACTTGGATTATACTGCAATAATGTAGTTGAATATTTCCAGTAAACTTACCTAGATTTATATTCAGATTTGGAAATATTGTAAAAATAATACTTTGTTGAAATTTAACTTGGCTCCATCCTGCATCAGCTACACATTAATGCATCAGCAATTTGTATTGTCAATCTAATAGTGACCTACAACACGTAACAATGACAGCTGTTGTCCCTCCACAAAGTTATTTTGCCTTTAAAAAAGAGTTTGCATGAATTATTTCCTGGCACACTTCTATTGGAAATGCATCATATGTCCACTAGATGGCAGCACCACATACTCTTTTGAGACAGCAGAAAATCTGTTTAGGTGCAACATATTTATAAATAAAAGTATTTTAAAACCATTGTCATTAAAACAAAGCCAAGTGTTTATCTTGCTGAACACAATTATAGTAAAGTAAAAGTGAATCAGGACAAATAGCTTATTTTATGAAAAATAATTGTTGGATAGGACATGTTATGGGTCTTGTAGTTCTACAATAAATGTGTAATATGAAACTTTGCGGTTCTGTTCTGCAGTTCTGATGGTTAACACAGACACTTCATTGAGTGCTCCAACTCCTTGTGAGACCTGTTGTCTGCCAATATCATTACCTAGCCACATGCCACCCAACCAGTTGGGTTTCAGATCTCATTTCTGGAAAAGCTGTCTGAAGCAAAGAAACTCAAACATGATTTGCATGCAGTTAGGTTTTCCAGAAATAGGCTCTGTTCAAAGCAACTTCACAGATGATTAAACGGTCGAATGTCAAGCTTGATGAAGTGCATTTATCTTCCCTGACAGAAATAAACAAAGCTGCTCCCTTGCTGACATGTAGTGAAATATTGTCTCTCAAAAAGACAGCAGCTGCCAGTACAACACGAACGCAGTGGGGCACGTGTCCCTGATTCGTTTATGAAAATTAGGTGAAGACTGTGATGTTGCAGATAACCCCACAAGTCAACCCCCACTCCCCCCTACATACACCCTTTGTCCTTTATCCCCTGCAGGATTCAACCCCACTCTGACCCCCAGTCACCCTCTCCCATTAGAATTGGAGATGTTCCTCCATCTCTCATGAGGAGACGTTAACCGTCCCTCATCTCAGCTCACTCCTTATGTTCACTGCTCACATGGTATCCATTTTAATAACAATAAAGCAGCAGAAATGAGGATCAAAGGGAGGGAATCGACTTGGAGTCAGACTGGTTAAATTAACACACACACACGCTGCAATGTGGCTTCTAACGAACAGGTTTCCTGCCTGACATCCTGACAAAAGACAGATTCAACCCTCAGCTTACTGACAGTGACATTGATGCCTCTTGTTATTGATGGCAGCCCAGAGAGACAGATGTGTCACAGAGAGTGCTTTGTCATCCTTTACCATCTTCATTTGGCGAAGTGAATGCTCCATCACATCTTTTTAATGAATTAATTTCAGTTTACCCTGCAGGAAAGTGATTCTGAGGGCAACTCGTTTCCTGTGATCCCACTGTGCTTTTTTTTTCTCTCGAGTTTCTCTTTCATCTCTTCAGATACAGCACACACAACAATACTGCAGCTTACTCAGCTGAGGAGAAACCACGGGGCAGAGAGGCAGAAGGAGCGAGGACTGAGTGTCTGCTTGTCAGTTAGGAGAATGCATCTGCAGCAAACCTCTCACATGGTGAATGTAGGTCACAGAAAGCTAAGATCCATTCTAATGGTGTGTGGCCCTGTACTCAGACTTGTGCCTGGCTCTGTCACTGCCCTAACCTCAGCATATCCAGGCTTGTTCAATCGGCCTTGTCCTTCCTGTAGAACTCGTCCGGACCTTGGCAGAATAAGATTGTGTGTCGGCATGTGAGCTTGCATGATTGTGTCCCCTCTGCTTCCACCCTCAGGGCATTGTGTATAACTGGGTCATACTCTCGTCACTCCCATGCTAATGAGGTTGCTCCTCCTCTTCTTCTCCTTTCCTCCTCATCTTTCCTCTCCATATTCACTCCTGTCATATTCTGCTCTGCTGCTTTGTGTGGTATTGCTGAGCCCCCTGCCCTCGCTTCTATATTGGCACCCCCTCAAAGCAAACCCTGATCCATGACTAATGATGAAGGGGATTAGGAATTGGCTATAATCAAGTGCTTGCTCTGCCTGCATAATCCACAACAGTAGCTGGGTATACATTTCTGCATTTAATCATTTGCTGTAGAATCCTCACCATTTCACCACGCTAAATTCTATACATCATCCTTCAATCCACCCATTTTCCACTGCGTCATTGCATTGGTAATACCTGAAATGAGTTCATGTTGCTGCTGATGCTCATATGGACAGATTCTGCTCACAGCAACAGCCCCAGCAGTGCTCCCTATGAGATACTGCGAGGTGGGCGGTCAGAAGCCTTCTCCAACTTTGTGAAACACATGCAGACTGACTGCTCCTCTTGATTTTGTGGTTTATTAGTCGGTCTGACTTTCAGCTGGCATAAAGCACTTTCTGGAATTTTCTCTTCAACAGGCGTTGGCATACTGTTCAACTTTCCAGATCTATATTCCAGATTAGAAATCAGATTTATCAGTGGCTTCTTGGTAACGTGTTGTGACACACAAAATGATCAGATCATGTTCCATATGTCTATTCACCCGATGAAAGGCTGTTTGTCTGATGCTGACCCGGATAAAGTGCCTAATCAGCACTAAGGCAACCCCTCTGTTTTCTCCTTCATACTTTCTGCTGAGGCGTGATAGCATTGTCCTGTTGTTGTAGTATTGGCTCTGTCATGCTTCTGTTGGGCAAGATGTCTCACAATCAGTGAGCAGTTTTAGTATTTCCCCTCATCCAGGAAAGCAGGGTTAACAGTTCTGTCCTGGCATGAAGAAAAACATCACGGTTCTTTGCTGTTTCTTAAACTGCCAATGAAGACGACACAAAACAAATCTGAGGACTAGAACTAGGCTGCCGTTTATCGTGTATGCTGGAGGTTTGGATTGTATTGGCTCCAGTCTAAAAACTCCAGAGCATTATTTTAGGACTCATCAAACCACTCAACACCAGAATAATGTTTGTGTAACACTACCCTGAGTGTCTCAAAAACATCATTTGTCCTCTATTAAGTAAAACATATTTATTATGAAGTACATAAATGTGATTTTAACACATCTGCTTTTGTTGGACGCTTGAGCTTTTTTCTCTTTGCTCTTAGTATTCCTGTGGGGTTGTTTGTAGCTCTGCTCCGTTTGGTTGGTTTCTGTGGCAGCGAAGGGTTGTTTTTGTCTATGTCCTGAAAGAGCCTTCCTCTGTTTGTCAGCAGTGGTTCATTCCTGTGATGGATCACCTGTGGACACAATACCAGGGTCCTGACCCAATTGGGTTCCCAGCTACCTCCTAATTAACTTAATACCTATTTATCTGCGAGACTGTGCTCACATCTGTCACCTATGTCTGTTTTGCGAAGGGGCTGAAATTGCCTCAGGCCTCAGTCAAATGTGACAGGAATTAAACAGCTCCCAATCTAGATAATTGGTGCTAACGATTTTTCTATTATAGGCAAACAAACAGGAATGTTGGGTAGTCATGGCTGGATCCAGGCTATGGATGTTTCTGTGTTTATTTGGACAGAAAGAGGAGATCAGGGTGTCATTGCAACACAAGGTGACCGACTGGCCCAAGTGACGTTGTATGGCAACATCCGACAGTTAATACAAATTAAAGTTTTCTATTAAAGACACATATTGTGAAATATTGACAATATAAATGCATAGGATACATAATTTTATAAAAAGACTTATTGTTTAACGTTCATATTAATATATCATATTTCATATGTGGATTTATTTATTTTGGAAGTGAGCTCAGAATACATTTTTTAAAATAATCCAAAATGTGTATTGTGATTTTCTCTCTTTTTTGAGAACCAGATTTACCCTTTATTTCAAATTTGGCTTTTTTTTTTTTTTTTTTTTTTTTTTAAGAGAAAATCTGTAAAAGCTCTAAACAATGAGCCCTGATCAGCAGCAATGGAACAAGCAAAACAGATGTGGAAACATGTTTACCTGAAATTAAATGTACTTCAGGGAAAATTTCAAATAAAAACAGATGCTTGCAGATCAGTATCAAGTAAATATAAAAAATAACAGGTCACAGCTGGGGAAAAAAAGGTTGAGTTATACAGGAGCATAAACCATGTACATTACTGTGCAGTAATGGAATATTGATACCCTTACTGACACATGTAGCTATATCATTTATATACATGTACTTAAGGGGTGCAGCTACTACAGATCTGTGTTTATTATTATTGTTTTTGTGGTAAATGAAACTTTTACAGCTTGATCAGTGAACAAACATTAATATAAACACAATTAAATGGCAAAATAAATTGAATCAAGTAAAGCCTCTAATTTGAATTATTTGGAAATTGTTACTTTAACAGGAAGAATTATTGCATGTGTTTATGTAAAGCGATTGTGATGTTTTTTGACCACTAGTAGTGCTGTGGAGCAAAATTTGGTGGGAACAGTTTTATTAATGTTGTGCACTGTGACACATGTACGATGTAAAACCGACAGTTGAAGACAGTTCTACTAATCAACAGCAGGTTTCAGTAATACACTGCAACATGCAGTGGTGGTCGCCCAGGGGAAGGCAGTGAAGCGGACTGTAAGACTGAATGAGAGAGGCTGCATTGCAGTGAAGAAACAAATCCATGTGGCATTTGTGTCAGCAGGTTATGACCAATAGTAACGTGTTATAGTTAGGTGACCTCTCACAACTGTAGTAACTATAACACAATTAAGGAGGAAGTTAGGTGATGGAGCATATAGAGTGACGAAGTCATGGTAGCTGGGGGTGGACGGATGGGTCGGAAAGCCCAAGACTTTTCCTCAGGAAGCCAGTATTTTGCTCCTGTATCTGCGGCTGTTCCACATCCTTAACTGTGTGTTTATTATTGTAACAAAGGTAATGTCATTTTCTAAACCTAATCAGGTCTTTTTGTTTGTATATCTAATGAGTCCAATACACTCTGGTGGACTGTATTGTTACCATGATGACAAAGGTCTGGTAATGTTCCACTAGGAGGGTCTTATTGGTCATATTTCATGGTAGGACCATATGCTGTACATTGACATTTAGGTTGGAGATCTTATTGATTTGTATCTATTTTGTTTACTTTGTATTCATTCTAATTTTTTCTATTTCTTGTTACCTAATAACAGATTGGTGATAATGGGTGATGACACTATGCTCTATCAACACTTTGTTTTGCCTCTGTGTAAAGCATCAGCTTGCATGACTTCTTAAATGGATACTGAACATTTAAGAAGTCATTTTGGTTTGAGAATGAGACAGCATCTTATTCATAACCACTCTGATTCAGTGGACAGGACCACAAATATTTTAAAGATGGTCAAACCGCAGAGATTTGCATTATTATAATTTTTTACTGGCCATAACTAGTGTGCATTCGTTGGCAAACACAGTAACATCCCAAACATTGTGTCTAATCTAATGACTAGCTCTCTGGGGTAATTTTTGTTTCATATTCACATTTGCACCGCCTCAAGCAACATCCACGTATGTTTTTTTCCTTTCATTATTCATTTTCATACCATCCATAATTCATGTTTTAGTGAAGTGCCTCTATATGCGAACAGCTGAGAATCCATGGGGGGTTCCATGCTGCTGCAGTCTTGCTCGTGCCTCACGTGTGTCCTAGATTGACAGGGTTGCAGAAGGGGGTGGGGGTTTAACATGGAGGAAACAGGAAAGTGATGAGGTTAGGGTGGGTAGTGGTTGAAGACTGTGCTGATACACTGGTAGAAGGGGGTTGTAAAGAATCATAAAGAGGCAGGACATCCTTGACAAGGCTGAAAAAACAAGATTGAGAGTGTCAACATTTTTCAACTCAGTCATTTCTTGGAAATTAGACAACAATTTATCTATTTTACTGTTTGTAAGGTTGTTCTTTGGTTGGGAACAGTGACTCCTGGAGGCTTGTTTCTGTGACTTTTACCAGCAAAGTGTCCAGGAGACCATTGTACCTGCATGGCCAAGAAATAGTTGCCAATTCAAGTGAGAACAGGAAATGCTCCTTATTCTGAGCTGTTCACACATTATGTTAGGCAGGTGAGCGTCCTGGATTAGTAGTGGTTTGTTATTAAGTGAAACCAGATGAGAACAAGTGATACACAGCTCCTTTTAAAATCAGTTGAATTGTTTTGTGTCTGTTAGTGTTAATATTGGATTTTGGACTTTGCAGCTCTGTTGCCATTGGTTTGGTCACACTTACGACAAATGTGACTTTTAGAAATTCCTGAGTCCTGTTTTAACATCTCACCATCTTTCTTACAAATGAAATGATCAGGAAATAACATGTTAATTCCTGAGTTTTGATGTGTGGAAAGAGCCAGGCTTTCTTTCTACATTGCATACTCAAGATAAGTGGCTGTTGGCTCCACCTTCCTATATAACTTGACTATTATCATTCTTGTCATCTAATTCCATACAAGAAAACTATTTCCCAAAATGCTGCACAGAGTTGGGTTGGTGGAGTGACACTGGGTAACATGACTGTCCTTTACTGTCCCAGGTAACCTCTGCAATGTGTCCATCAACAGCCATTTGTCCATTTCCTCTCAAAGCTGCTCAGAGAATGAAACTAACCTCCTCCCCTGCCCTTTTTTCAGCGTTGCTGTTACTCTCATAAAGGGCTCATTCATAATACTACACTTTATTTCTTCTTCACTCTCAATAAATATTTCCTTCTGTTACACTCTCACCCAAAGTACAAGTTTATGCAGCCAGTTACTTAGTGTGAATTTCAGTGTTATGGAAATTTCTAACTAACTGTTTGACATTATTGCTGTTTGCTAATGGCAGCAGAAACGAAATGAAGTTGTGTGACCTGTTTAAAATGTGTTGGAGGCAGCACTTTTCTAAAAACTTTTTAAAGGGTAAATGAGAAGGGAGAGGAGGGGAATGTTTCAGGTGGAGGGCAGTTGGAGGAAAGACAGGCTGACAGAGTGGAGCGACTATGACTTATCTCTTCCCATGGGCCTGTGTGTGCTGCGACCTGAGGTACAGTTCAGGAGGTTTTCTCTCCCCTGAGCTCTGACCCCAACTCTGCCGCTAAACCCAAACCCTATATCATATGTCTGTGGTTAAACCCTATAATGAGTGTGTGGGTGGGGGGTCTGCTGCACTGGGACTCCCAAAGGCAGTTAGTTTATGTGTGTGTGTGTGTGTGTTTGTGTGTGTGACAGAGACCTCCAGAGAGCAATAAGTGTGTGCTATAACATCAGTGATAGTGGCGACGGAGGGGGATTCAACACAAAAGATCCCGGCACATGCAGCCCTGACCTATGACCCAAAGCGTCTAGTCGCGCCCATCCGCTCCCTCCCTCCATCCTGCCAGCTCTTCTTCCTCCTCCTCTCATCTACCTCTATCCCATCTTTTCTCTCTGGGGATCGCCCCTCGCTCAGATGGAGCAGCAGCTGGGAAGTGGAAGTGGCAGAGGGCTGGATAAGTAAGAGAGGGAGGGAAACATGGAAAATTGATCTTATTTATGAGGCACAGATTTGTGTTGTTGTCAGATGTCTTTGACTTCATCAGTTGATTTGGCAAATTAGTTATAGATTTATCACCAGTCCACTTTGCATCTGATGTGCTACTCTTTGGTTTGATATAGAGTAAAAAATTGGTATTTTGTGATAGACAAGCATCAGACTTGTGTTTTTCCACTTTCTTGTTGTGAGTTTGATGAGATGATTGATGCCGCTCCGATCTGTCTGTTAAATATGAAGAAGCAGCCAGCAGGCCATTTACAAACAAATTAGCTTGGCTCTGTCCAAAGGTTTCAAAACCTCTAAACTCTACTGATCAACTCGCTGTAGCTTGTTTATTTAACCCTTTTCAAAACCAAACTGTAAAATCAACAAGTTTTAATGGGGGTTTTGTGCCAAATTGTTCATGGCCTGGTAATGAAAGTATATAAATCCCTGTAAACATGTAACATTTATAGCAACTTGTCATGTTTACATTTTGGTTTTGTATGAATCAAACAAACTACATGTGTGTAATGTAATCACTGGGTGTTTACTGCCTTGCCCTTGGCACAGCCACCTTTACCCAACAAGCACAGTAAATGTTCTTTTCTGTGTGAAAAGAAACTGAACCAGGGGGAAAACCAACTCAGCCACTGATGTGGACTGAAGGTTTGGAAACCAACCTAAAAGGTTCTGTACCTACATTTATGTAGAGTCTGGTTAGGTGTTTCCCTTCCAAGCTTATTGCTAAGCCAAGCTAATATTGACCTGGCTGCAGCTTTATATTTAACAAACACAGTATTAGCAGTTTCTCATTAAATCACAACAATAAAACAAAAGGCCTGTTGCTCAAAATGTTAAACTATTTTCTTTCATAATGCAGTTACTACTGATTTACAGGATTGTTAAGGAGCCAGTATTATTAGTCAGAGTCTACCAGTATTCTTGTCAACTCACTGAAGGAGAGAAACAGAACAAGGAACAATCAAAATCACAATCTGCTTCAATCTTCTGTTTTCCCCCATTTTACTCTTGTCTTTATGCCTATTTAATTACACACGTCACCCCAAGGGTGTCTGTGATGTCCCCGAGGAGGACTGATGCCAAATGCTAGTAAATCCCCATCTGTGTCAAATCTGTGATCACGTGACCTAAAAGTGTCAACCTTGACCTTTACCCCCAGCCCTCATGTAAGCCTACGTGCCTCCCTGACATTTTTGCTTTCCAAGCTCTATTTTATTTTGATTGTGATTTTTGCTGTGCCAGTTTCTCTGCCAGGGGATTAAGAAAGTGTGATGTAATTGATCTAGAATATGATGGAAGTTGACACAGGCAGTAATCATGTTTGTTTTCATTGATTTAGACCTGACAGTAATAATAAGGTTGCATTTTCATATAAAAAAAAAAGGCTTCTTTCCTTTTTCTACGCTATAACTGACATTCAGACATTCAGTCCTAGTGTCTTTTGAGGACAATATGAGCTGCTTATAAAAAACAGGATATATTTTTACCCAGTTGCCTCACAGACGAATATATGGAAAAATAAATGCCAAACAAACCACTGTTCCATTACCGTTGAAGCTTCCTGTATAGGAGACAAGTTGAGAGTGTTTTAACATCTTTCTTATCTGGATTTTGGCAGCTGGACAGTGATCAGATACAGTTTAAAGAGAGTCAGTATAGTTTAATGATATATATTTATTTTATACACAGTAAGTACTATGAGCTGTATGAGCATGTTTTAATGTTTGCTGCCACGTGAATACTTTATTATGAGCAGATGCAGTTATTTAGTAAGAGCCTTTTTATACACTCTGTGTGTGTCACTTTTTCCGTTTTTCTCACATTCCAGTGAGTGGAGGTAACACGGCTGTACACTACCATTATAAAACCCAGAAGAACGCTGTGGTCGACTCCAGTGGATGTCTGATTGCTGCCCGGGCAGTTGCTCTGTCCACAGCTCACGTTTTTACTGGAGTGCCAAAGCAAACCAGACTTTGTCTGCTGCTTGCGACTTCACCCGATCGTGTTTCCCTCAGTGTTTGTCCACTTTTGCTGTCAGCTGGGCAACATGACTTCATCATTTTCTCCACTATTTTGGTTTACTGGTTTGTTTTTTACTTACCATGTTTGCATTTTCTAGTGCGGCTTCATCTCTGTTTTCAGCCTGAATGTTTCTTTTATTTTACAATATGTATATAGTTAATATAGTTTTATGAATATTTGACTTGAAGTCAACAGAATTGACACAACAGGAATAAATTGGTATTTGTAGTTGTCATTGCTCATCTTTCACAGATATTCTCTGAGATTGTGTTTAGACAGAATAATATTTAAAGAACAGGGATCAGAGGGAGCCAAGCATAAGCACAACATGGGCAGCTGAAGTGTGTGTGGGTGAGTCATTTAATGCTAATTTTTCATCGTGATAAGGATGGGGCTTAAAATGACTTATCTTTCACCTGCCTAAAACAAACACTAGTGCTGTTCCTGCCTGTTGGATGCATTGGTTGCTTCTAAGGAATCTCAAGGAAAAAAGCCAGGGACAATGTGTATTGACTTGTGTCCTCCCTCACAGTTCTCAGAAGAAAGGAACAAGCCTGAGAGGGAAATGTCTGTTTGCTATTGACTTCCCTTTGTTGGTGCATGTGTATTGGGAAGTTAATTTTAGATAAGATTAATTTTTAACCTGAAGCCGAGATGAAAATGTGAGGATAATTGGAAAATTGTCAACCAAACAATGGTCACACAAAACTATCCCCTCAATTTTCACTTTCTCTCTCATGATGATCAATATCTTAACTGCTGGGAGGATTGCGGTGAACTCTGATACACTGGACATTCATTATTTCCAAATAATTGAAATTACTGACAGTGGGGATTTCTCCTCTTGTGATACTCCAAGTTTCACATTTGTGGTTTTGAATAAAGCATCTCAACACCTATAGGATGTTTTGCTTGAGTATTTCACTTTCTCAAGTGCTCAAGTTTATTATTAAATACACATAAACTACTGACATTCCCATCAGTCCAAGTTAAACATGTCAAGATGCTAAACTAAGATGGTGAACGTGATAAAAAATAAAACCTGATTAGCATCAGCATGTTACTATTGTCAGCAGATATCATGTTGTTGTGGGTAGAGACCACAATTGGGGCAAAAAGAAGAGAGAATAGAAAACATACATTCATCAACTGAGCAGAAATAAGATACACATGAACACTGTTGCTTCACATTTGCTGAATATGTAAATAGCAACTCTTAGCTAAAAAGCTCCTCATAACAACAAATAAAAAGGCAGTGTTTTGTTTGCAGCACATTTCCGCTGCACCTCAGTCTTTCTTGAAAAAAAAACTAAAAGCTATTATTAAATATAATTGATGGCTGAGGTGCTTTAATGGTGTTTACAATATGCTTTTTTCTCATATTCACTACCACCTGCTTTACTGTATGTTTTTCTCTTAACTAAAGTAACTAAAGACAACAAGAGCAACTGATGACGTATCTTCCAGGGGTCCCTGAATGATTTCCTCTTCTCTGAAGTCCAGCACTGAGAGTCTGAGCCCTTATGAGTTTCTTCCTCTTTAGCTGGAAGTCATTGAAAAAACAATCAACCAACAGAAGTGGAGGAATAAACCATAGTCAGCCTGCTGTTTAACTGGCCCTTTATCGAATGTGAACCTGTGGGAAATATGTTACTCTACAGGAGAAACACTTGTCTTACATAAGAAAGGAAATAGTTGTGTTTATGAATGTAATTACAAGATGTCTGGCAAATGTTAAAGAGGCTGAACGTTGATTGATAATGCAAGTGCTTGGAGTTGTTTCAGATTATAAATACTTGCAGCTTGTGGGTGTGTTTGGATGCCCAGGGCTCAGGTAGCAAATAAAAATACTCTTGAAGACAGAGAGTTACGCAACCAGAAAAATCAGAACCTGCCCCCATCACAGGGTTCAGGTTAGGAGGAAGTGCACACCCCTGTTCCAGACTAAATAAAGCTACACTCACAGCCAAACAGCAAAGCTTTTGTTTTGTGACAAGTTCAGTGTCAAATAAAATAATAACTTTTTGATGTTTTAAAGTTTTTCTCAACATTTGTTCTCCTGTTGTTACTTCAGAAGGATGATTTTATTTGTGTAGCTTTAGTTTTAATACCAGAGACAAAAAGTAGCATTGTTTTTATGTGATAAGTACTTACCACAAATTCAACCCATTTAAGGTTTTTGCCTCTGCTGGATGACAACAGAGGAAAGGTCAGCAACCTCAGACCCTCATCATTTTGAAAAGGCTCGTGAGGTTGATGTGGGTCACACTGAATACAGTGCTCAAACTGTTTGAGAGAAATAAGTTTGTTTCTGAGAGTGCCTTATACAATTTCACTTGTCTAAGCAAGTAAAGTATAACAAGTAAACTTTGGATTGTATGTCTGCCAACATGTCACACCAAAATAGAAGCCCTTCATGAATTTGGCTGTCATACAGATGTCAATCAAAACTAGATAGGAGAGAAGGAGCAAACATTTCCAGGATGGATGTGACTGTACCCATAGGCTGGGCTGAGCTGTCACACTCAAGCTTCTCAATGTAAAGTTGAGCCCAGATGAAATTTTGCTGCAGTGCATTGCAGCATCATATGAGGAAGCACACATTCCCTGTAGATTATTTTGTGAATACTGTATTTCTGCAGTTGAGCTTGCAATCTTCACAACACAATATAGCATAATTGCTACCATGAAAACCTGTGACGGTGATGTGTATATGTTTTGGCATCAGAGAAACCTTCGGATGCAAGGATCTATGTTTTCCGGGACTCAAACTTAAACATTTTTTTGGGTATGAATTGCCACTTAACTGGGGCAGTGTATTTGTATTTGTATCTGTGAGAATGTGCGTTATAAATCCATGAGTTTGAAGGCTTTTTAGACATGACAACATTGCACAGTAGTTTTTATAGGATGCTTTTTTTTTTTTTTTTTTTTTTTTTTTTTTTTTGCCAGAGCTGAGAGCGTTGGAACCCCCAGTGTGTCAGTGCGGGGCTGCATTTTTTCCTGCATCTCTGTTGTCTCTTTGAACATGTCCTGACACTGATGAGCTGGGAAAGCGGCTGTGGTTTTTGGTACTGAAGAGAGTGAGGGTGGTCTGTGGGCAGGTGCTTTGAACTTTAAACATTGTTTTTCCACCTGCCATAATATTCCCCTGTCCCAAATCTTAACCAAACACACTGCAGTGGGATGGGTGGGAACAAAAATTGACAGTTGTAATAACCGATGTTTAGTGGATGAATGTACACTCATTGGTACAAACAAGAGATTCAGAAAATGATATTTTACAACAAATGTGAGCTATGCTAATGGACAGCAGATTGATCTATTCTTTATGTTCATTTCATCCAACTACTGGGCTCCAGGAAAGGAACCGTGATACTGCTGATAACTTCCGATCATCTCCCATATTGCTTTCCCATTTTACACATTTGTTTTTTCTATAAATAAAATGGTTAGATGTGGACAGGAGGGTAACAGGTGAGAAGTTACGTGTTTATGTTTTCATTTCACATAAACTGAACAAAATCCTGTTTCACATAAACATACTTCTGTTAAGTCCATAGAAACTATGCATCCACCAACTAACACCCACAGTTATAATATGATGCAATGATCACCTCACATTCAGCTCCTGCCATCTCTTCGATGTGTTGCGAGTGTACTTGTCATTCTCACTCTTATCGACGTTTTGCCAGACTCATAGGAATAATACTTGGGTTTCTAAGAAGAAGAAAACAATGACTGTCCTCATGGGAACAGCGTGGTTAAATGTTGCATCCTCCTCTGCACGCATGTGGAGAAAGAGGGAAAAACACACGGATCTGCTTAAAGCTGAGGTCATTCTGAATTAGTTAATTAAAGCAGGTTGTTGCCAAAACATTAGATCATCCCCCAACTTGTTTTGTCATTAGCTGAGCCCCTCCACTGGCCCCCTCTCTCTGAGAAGTGCATGCAGGAGGCAGATCATGCCTGCAGTTTGGACTAACTACAGCAGAGCTGTAAACTTTACTGTTTATCACTTGGCTTTACATTTATTATTAATGACTGTGTATTTAAAAATGCTAGTGTGGAAATTATGCTAAATGATAGTTGCATCATACATCACAGAAGACTGATTGCATCTAAAAGCTTTGCACCACTTAGAGTCAGTTCATTAACTAGCCCAGTGGTTCCCAACCCTGGTCCTCAAGGAACACTGCCCTGCCTGCTTTCCAACTACCCCTACCCACTACTAATTACCTAGATAAGGTGTGTTCAGCTGGATGGATGGATACCATCTCAGATGAGGGTGGGTGGGGGAAGACAACTCAGTTGGTATCTTCCAGCATCTGACTGGCTGAACATACCTAATCCTGTTCATCAGAAGCGGGTACTGTTAGGGTTAGTGTGAACAAGCAGGGCAGTGTTCCTCAAGGACGAGTGCTGGGAAGCACTGGAATTTATTTATTTAAAGACACACTCTAACTATGACTGGTCCTGAGTGATTTTTTTCATATTTGTTATGTTCTTTAACAATTGTTATATAAGTGAGCATTAGCCGGGACTCAAATTGTGTTGATAAATCCGTGTAAGAACACTATAGGTCCTGTGACACTGGAAACTGAGGGAATCCCTGAAAAAAAAACTTTGAACTTGTTCGTTGTCTTTTGTTCTCGCGAGAAGCTGTCGTTACTACGGTAACGGGCACGCAGCGTCCTCCAAATCTGTAAATGGCCCAGGTTGACCAATGAGTGGAACCTCGACTGTACCAAAGTGGGGGTTCTTGTAGGGGTGTGCTAAACATATCTAATAAAAAAAACTATAATGCACAAGAAATTCGTCATTCCACATTTTTTATTAGCCATTTCGTATACATGTTGATCTGTTCACCTTTTCAGACGCGTTTTTCAAGTGCACATTACAAGATGTATTTGTTACTCGGTGATTTGAGTTCGCGTATGGGATCACCCGCGCCAACAATTGAAAGTATATGTGAAAGTGGACGCTAGTAGTTTACTGGAAAGTTTAGTATCGTAAACTGCACATTTTGACACACCCTAGATGAAATTTATGAACATTATCTTTTCTCGGCATTAAAACAGCAGCTTTGGAGGCGGGTGAGTAGGTCTTTTTTATTATAGAGGTCGCAGGGTACAATAAATGTGGCGCACCTTAGCTTTAACTTTAGCCTTATGGCCGTTTCTGAGACTGGATGAATGGATGGATGGAGTTCCCCTCGAGGCTGGTTAACATATTTGAAATACGCGTTTAAAACCGTGTTAACGTGGCTACTGGCTTCATAGTTCCAATATTTAAAACACAGCTGCTTTATTTGCAGGTTAGTGAATCATAGATTAACTAAAATGCGTATGTTTTTACACTGTCACTTCTGAGACCACCTCAGCTCTTCTCTAATCCGAATATATGGCCATAGTAGGGGGGTGATGTTGGGAAACTAGGCCTGTTTGAGTAGGAGGCCTCGATTCCCAGAACAATGTAAAATTGCATAAGGGGAGGAAGTCCATGTGAGTATTACAGGATGTGAGTCTAGTCTGGTTTAAGGGTCACAAGAGGCTTTATGCTGCTGATGTATTTACATCCAGAGTTTTGACAGAGGGAGGAGAAGGTTAGGGTAACTCATCTCCCTTTTCTTCATCACAGCAGGAAGTTCAGGCATTAAATGCACTGCTGTGGAATCAGACGGTCATCCTGATGTTGGCCTGGTTGTCAACTCTTTAGATCAGCGGGTTGAGTTCAGGCTCATCTTAAAAAGGGGGGGTGGTCTGATGATCATGATGCCTCATAACTTCTTGACAAAGTATGTGGGTAGGACCAACCTACCCACAATTTGGTTAGTTTTTCATGAAAAAAGCACAAAAATGTTAGGTGAAAAACCAATAAAAATGAATGGAAAGTTACATTATTGGTATCAATAAAAAGATAAATTTATGATGATTGGTGTGACACCGAGTTATGGAGCATAATCGCACACCCCCCTCCTAATTTTTAATTATTTTGATGGAATTTTGACCTGGAACTGTATTCTGGAAACTGAAGCCAATTAACACTCAGGACTTAATTTTCCTTTATTAGTGACCCAGTTCTGGTCAAATTTAGCTGCTTTCATTTCTGAGGCTTGTAGATTAGTGTAATCTGCCTGAATTGCCATTTTGTTTTCCTTAACTATAGTTCCTCTGGTTGAAAAACGTTCTGTCTGGCCCGCTTTGTCAGCTCAAAATAAGCTATAACATGAGAAAAGCAGACAAACAAAAGTATGCTGGTTTAATATCTGACTCATACTCACCAAACTTACAAAAGCTGTTCACCTTGGGTAACAGCAACAAACCACCTTGTAATTTTGTTCTTAATTATTCCCAGGCCAGGAATGTGCATCCTGCAGTCTAGGTTAGCATGGACTGTTGTTTTTTATATGCCCCTCATAGAGAGTGAGCATTTGTATCTGGAAACACAAGAAAAGCAGTTGACACTGCATGGAGCTGTATTTCTTCTGTCTGAAGGGAAATAATATACTGCTTTTCAAACATTAATAACAGTTCATGACAGCACGCATATAGTTGTGGTGCAGAACTGCCTGCTGTTATTCTCATTGGTCTTTGGAAGAATCCACTGAAACTTTGTTTCCTTCATTTAGGCAGGGGGAAACATCAAATGGGAGGACGAGTATGGGTTGGTGGTGTCTGGAAAGAAGCTTATGGGGTCTTTAACTTAAGACAGAGGCCCACGAAAACCCACTAGTGTCCTGTCCAGAGGGTGTACTTTTACATCAGTAGCATCAAAGCCAAATATGTGCATCTTCCAGCTTCTCCAACATGATGATTTGCTGCTTTTCTCTGTTTTACAGATTGCTAAACTTTAATAATATCTGAAGGGAAATTCAAGTAATCTTGTAGCAAAACATGTAGGAATTGTAAATTTAATATTATTTGTTTTTATTTAACTGTTGGTTGAACAAATGTTATAAGTATTATTTTGTACATTTTTGACAAAACTACTATTTGCTTAATTACGAAAATATTTGACTTCTTAGCAACTACCAAATGCGATAATGTTTTTTTGAATGTTTGGCTTCAGAGAAATGCATACTTTTCATTTATGTTTGTACAGGCTATATTAGATTCTGTAATAATTCTTCATCTGAGAGTTGGTTGATGAGGTTTATTAAGGAGTATCCTATTTTCTTCTCTCTGCGATGACTGCTGTTTACTCTTCAGTATTTTGGGTCTGGTAGTGATGATACTGTGTTGTGAATTTCTTTGGCCTGGGGAAAAATATCCAAATTAAGTGCTATCGTCAGATGTCAGCAGTGGTAATATGACAGTTTGTGCTTAACATAGCTGCCACACAGACAGGGCAGTTGGAGGTTTTAATCTTGTCTGTTACATCAGCCTCCAGTGGAGCTAATGCTGGTGATGCTGGTAATGTCTGTATGACAGCAATCCTGTGATTAGGTTTAAAAAAAAAAATCGTATTTTTCCTGCCAAACCTTGATACCATCCATCACAATGAATAACTAGCAAATAATAGTGTGGTTTGGGCTAGATTAGGCTCCACTAGCTGTGGCATTTCTGCAGAACAGCAGTGGAAAATTAGTTTAATTTGTCTTTGCTGAGTGCAGACTGGCCATTCTTTGCTTTTTACACATCTAAATGCATGTTTCTCAGAAGACAATATGATGAGTGCAGTTTTAATTGATGTTTTACAAAATTCAATATTGAGAGAATATGATTAAAGTGTTGTGTAGATGCAGTAGGAAAACCACACAGACCTTGTTGCAGAAATGAGTGTTACTCATCATGTCACATGGACTGACTCACAGGCTGCATGACTTGAAATCCCACACTTGCTGTCTGGCTGGTGTCAAACTGTTGTCCTGTTTTGCTGATTGTGCAGAGTTCTTCTGTCTGCTTCTGTTCCTGTGGCATTACCTGTATTTGACCTTTATCCTGGCTTTGGCATATCTCTATGCAATTTAGCTGTGATGATGAGGTCATGTTACATTGCTATAGTTTGTCAGGCCTGGCAAAGTAATCTGCCCCACTTGGCCACAGTATACAACATGGCTACGCAGAGAGCCTCGGATACACACTGGAATTATGCAATGCTGTTTCAAACACTTATTTAGTATGAATGAAGCAGATTCCTCTTGCATTCTTGTGCACAGATAACACATGCATTGTTTCACATATCACTAAAGATGCACAGTTAAATCCATATGGTGGAAGAAGTATTCAGTTTTTCTTCCACTTATGTACATTAAAACATTTTTCCTGCTTTAATCATTTCTTCATTCTGACCATCTGATGATACCTTCCTAATGTGCTTTCACAGTCCTTGTTTTCTGCAAAAGTCGTTTTTCTGTCTTTATTTCAGAAGTCTGTGAAGATGCTGAACCAGGAGAGATGTAAAGCAATATTGTAGTAAAAATAACATTTTCCGCTGTTCAATGAATGTAATGCAGTTAGCAGTATAATATTTTTCTCTGAAATGTAGTGAATTTTAAAGTCACCTAAAATCAAATTACTCAAAGTATTAACCACCAGTTGCCAAATAGTCTTGGAATGAGAGCTAAGCCCTCTCTGGCCCACATATCCTAGATAGCAGGAGTCATGTGGCTGGCACTCCTTTCAGCCATTGGCCCATGGGTGCTCCCAGTTTGAGCGAGTCTCCCCCTGAGGAATGAGGTTAGTGTGACTCCTTGTCCTGGCAAACTGTGTCACTGTTTCTGCTGATCTATAGAGGTCAGCAGCTCAGGACACACATGCACTCAACTTGTCTTGTGTGAAGGAAGTTGTGAGCTGAAACCAAGCTTTACTTGATGATGGGGATCATGATGATGGTCTGCCAAACAACAGTTTCCTTTTATTTTGTTTTGAATGCAACTGGGAGCTGATATGACCTCCACATGAAGAAAGCCTGTCTGTAAATGCAATCTTTTTAAAGGCTGACTGGCATGTCCTCCCTGATCTGCTGAAATTAGATGTGTTGTTGTCTTTACCTGCCAGGTGAAGTAGCATGTGTTTGCTGCTAATTCTATGCCACATACACACAGAGGAATGGGACTATTTTGGATCTAGTTCCAAGTTGGTAAATACCCAGATTCATTAAAATTCATGGCCAAACAAATTGAATCTGTTACTCATGTTTTCTGTTTAGTTTACATTTTTTAACTGGATTCAGTCTATCAATTGCTGTTGAACCCTGTCCCTACACAGAGATGAGTCATTAAATAGAATTGGTTTGGAGGCTGGGAACTGCACAGTTAGGACTGACTCAACAGTGACTACTCTAACACGGTGCGTAGTTTGATGCGTTTGTGTGTGTGATATGCAAGCTCATCAGTTTGCTTTCATAAATCTCTACACACCCAAGCTGTGTTTTGCATGTGGGTGTGTTTGCTTCTATAATTCTGGGGGATCTCCCTGATCAGCCATGTGCCCCACCTCTCCACGACAAATGACAGCAATCTGGATGCCATCCTCATTGTTTTCATTCCCAGAAGGCCATGTTTCCTCTGTACACGTGAGAAGCTTTGCCCCGTGACTGTCAAAAGTGCCTCTGGCTGCTTTGAGGTCACCATTTAGCAACATGCGTCTGGTTAACCACTATTTACCCTGCCCCCTCCCCACTGGGCCCACTGACCTACTAACCAGGGCGCACAAACAATCAGCTCTAACATATCTGTGTTATAAATCCTTGTTGTTGTGTCATTCTAGGATCATGTTAACAAAACTGTCTAGCAGTTAACTTCTGCAGACTTAACATAAGTGTGTCATGGTCCAAATGAAGTGTAAGGTCAAGACATTGACAGCTGCACAGTATCCTGTAAAGGCTCTTCTTTGTTGAGCTGATGCTTTCTTAGTTGAACCTCAACAGAGCAAACAATGAAAGCAACATTTTTGGTTTTAAAATATCGAAAACAAGTTGTTGTGCAGCTTCAACACAACATGATGATTCAGATTTGCTGCTTTGTCTGATATAATTAGTAATAAAAGTAATCATTAATGCATTGAAGTGTGATCCTGTTGCTCACTGTTTGTGAAGATATATAGGTTGTGTCCCTAACTGTACCAAGAGCATTTGTTAAATTAGTTCAATGTAAGATGTCCCTCGATGGATTAGAGGGCACTGGGTTCATTAAGAAAACCAGCAGGGACCTAAATGTCACTGCTCTCTTTACAGCATTAATATGCTTTCACTTTAAGTTTTCTCTGGTGTGAGGCAGTATGGGTTGTTTATCTGGCATAGTTGTTTGTTTTTTTTTAAACAAAGGGGTCAGGGCTTTACAGTAAGCCACATTTTCCCTGAAGAAATCTTAATACTTAAACAAGCCGACATTATTTGCTCTGTTTGCAGCATGTTTGAGTGTATGAAAGTCAACATACATTGAATGTCATTGTAACCAGGCCTGATAAGATGCTGCTGTTGAAATTTGAATTTTAACTGCTGTCTATTATCATGTGTAAAATAGTCCCATCTACGTTGTAAAACAAGTTGAGAAAACAAATATAAAAATGAGCAGTGAGACGGTTGCACAGGGCAAAGAGAAGTTACACAACATCAGTGATATGGAAATGGTTTGGATTTCTAAAGCAGAGTGAGATCTGTTGCACAATATGCATGTGACCCATGCTGATGTTAAGTATGATATGCTCAGAAAGAAGCAGGAACACAGTGAGTACACTTTTCTCATTTATGGTGAAATGCCAGTTAGAAATGTGGAAAAACAGGGCTTGTACTCCTGGAAAAAACTACCTGGACAGAAACATTGTTCAGCTTCATGCAGAGCTGGAGGGCATAAATAGAAGAGCAGTTTTATGCACTTAGGTCTTCACTTCTGCCATGTAATGTAGCTGCATGGCAGACCTTACAGCAACACTATGTAACTTTTGCTAACAGTTTCCCCCATCTGGTTGAGTGCAATTGTCTGTTACCAGTGTCGTAAATATTGTCATTGTATAAACCTCCCCGTGGGCAGCGCAATACATGTGAATTTATTGACTAAGCTGACGGAACCAGGAACTGAGTTTAAGCTCGTCCAATATAGATTTGTGTTCAGGCTCAGGTTCGATCACTCTAGTTACGTAGTGCTCTTGCATTGGTTAATGCAATCTGGTTAAGAGTTGTTCTACCACTGACATAATTTTAGAGACATTATTTTAAGGTTGAAAAACTACATAGTGTTGCTTTAATAAGCATAAACGTTCTATGAATGTGTCCCTTGAATTTAAATTGAATAGTTTCCTGCCAAAAGTATTCACATTCAAATAGTTTAGTGTATATGATTCATTTCTAACAAAGATGCTGGTTGTGCGTCTTTCCTTGTGACTTTAAATGATCAATATGAAATGATAATGTTTTTGGCCAGTTTGCTCTGCCCATATTTTCACTCAGCTCAGTCTGACTTTCTCAGGATACTGATTCCAGTTTGGTGCGGTTTCATTTCAGCACCAAACCAGGATGCAGGGTGACGGAGTCTGAGCCTGCTGGGGCATGCCAGTGTGTAATGCGAGCAGTGATGTAAGCTGTTAGCCTGGTGAGTCCCTGCATTCATGGAATATGATTGTGCATGTGTTTGTTTGTGTGTGTGTGCACTTGTGATTTTGGAATGAGAGAAAGGAACTAGAGCTGCAGTAACTTTCCACCCCTCACCCTCTATCAAGATATTCTTCGCGCTGATGAATCGAGATCTGGGAATAGAACTAATGCGTAGTGGAAATCCAATGTCAGTATCACTGTTGGGGTAAATAAGCATGTGCCTGTGTATCATGGATCATAGTGTATTTCACCAAATGAGAAGGCACCACACACACTAAGACTCTTAATCCACCTGCCTCCTCCGTGTCTCTGAGCGAAGGTGTGCGTTGTCGTGGAGGTCCGTTAACACGGCCAGGGGCCTGCCTGGGATGTTCACAGGGTATTATGTTGAAAATATTTGCCCTAGCAAAGAGATTGTGTAGCTTTAGATGTGAGGGCTGGAAACTGGAGAGGAGGAAAGATAAAGAGGAGAAACAAAAAGCAGAGGTGATAAATGTGTTTATCACCAAGGCTCAATGTTCAGAGAAAGGAAGGGAGGGGAGTGTGACTGACAGTGTTAACGGAGGTAGAGAAGGTGTTGGAATTTATTGACCTAACTTAAATATTTATTGTCCCTTCCAATCGACTCCCACTGTGTGTTTTGGACTTGAGAACAGCCACTTGCTTTTCTTGTACAGTGAGCAGGCTGAGTGGAAATCCGCTCCCTGCTGCTTTTGGAGAGTGACAGATCACTCATGTGTGTGTGTGTGTTTAGACTGTGGGTGTGGGTGCCTGAATCTGTGTATTGGTTTGTATACACCTGTTTTCAAGTACTTGTACAATAGGGAGGTCAGTCGGGTGCACCCCACCCTGCTGACTCCTTTAAATAAGCACTGCTTGTGTGTGTGTTTGGACTGTAAGGAGGAAGCGCAGCTTTGCCATGGTGTGCAGGAAGTCAAATAAACTATTGATAACAGCAGACAAGTATTTAATTATTTTTGTAGCACACACCTTTTCATAGAAATTCATAGAAACATTCTTGAGTTATTCCATTAGTTAAAGCTTCTCCTGAACTTTGTTTTGGAGGTCCTAATGGCAGGATATCCTTGACCACACCTCCATCATAATGACATTTTTTTCATCCACCAGCTGTTTTTTATCCCACTTCTCTTTCCTGACTTTCTCATTTACTAGAATACAGTGTGTATTATCTCAAATAAGTAGAGGGAAACCTCTCTGAAACTCAGTTATATATGTTATATAATATTACTATTACTTATCATTTTCATGGGCTGTACTGTCAACTGATTTTAACTGTGCCAAGGTTGTGTTTTTAAATTATATGCCACTGTCTTCATGTTGGCTACAGTACATAATAATTTTGAGTTGGTCTTATGCCCAATAAATCCCAGGAGTCACATTTCTGCATTTCTGTCAGGGCTGGGTTATAATAGGAGAGACTACAGTGTGTTGTCTGAACATATCAGAAATTAAATGTTTATAGTACAGTGTGTCCATACGGGAAGGAGGGGTGAAGGCTGGCTTTCAAACAGAGGAGGATATGTGGTATCATTTAAATATGGGAGGTTGGCAGGTTTTCACATTTCACATTCATAGTGTTGCACTCACTTGTACAGAGAAATACTTTAGTAAAGAATGGTGTGGGGGGGAAGAGCTAGAGCAAGAAGTTTAAACCCTGCTTACTTTCCCACCTCCACATGCTTGGATAATCACAGTGTGAAGTGGGTGTGAATGTGGGATTATTGGTTTCACAGTGTTATAAAAAGTGGCACTGGAAACTTGTAGAGGGTTTGTGAAGTGATTTGAGCATCATTCAGCTAGAGTGTGCCGACAGCTTAACAGTTTTAAGCTGAACTGAACAGAAAGTAGCCCAATAATGAGCTGTCCACACAAACCGTTGAGCCAGTGATGGCTGAAGTTCAGTAGCAATTAACCTGGCTTTGCAGCCCCTGCGCCCCCACGCTCACTCTGAAACAGTGAAAAAAATGTAACTTTATGGAAATATCATCTCATGCAGCACAAGAAACTGCCAGGTAAAAGCAGATTAGATCAAATTAGTTGTACAGTACATCCAGTCATAACCACAGACAGAGTTATTCTACTCCTGCTCCTGGTCTTTCCCAGGGAAAGTCTTCTGTGAAGAGAAAGGATGCATTTTTTATTTTCAACTGCTTATATTTTTAGCCGTTTGTTTACACTCTTTGATGGTTGATGTTTTCATTGTTCTCTTCGTCATTATTACTGGTAATATTGTAACCACTTCCCATCCACTGCTATGATTAAAAAGAAAAACAAGTAATTGTTTCCATAGACTGCATTATTGACATAAGCTGTAGAAATAGCACTTAAAAAAAAACTGAGGTGTCAGGAAGATCATGTGACTAAGAAAAAGCTCTTCCTGCTCTCCCAGCTCTTTTCCTGCCTCTAGACATCAGGGGTGGAGACTTCCTTGGCAGTGGGAGGAGGAGTGGAGTACATGAGCCTGAGGAGCAGAGAGTGGCTCAGGTTAGTGTTTGGCTCGCTCACTCAGGATCACACCACACATGTCCCGGCATAGTGGTGCTCCTGCCAGCTGAAAGCCGTCGTGCAGACTCAGAGCGCCTACTTTCAGTTCAGCTCGTGACTCCAGCATTTTGAAGTGATACTTTTTTTGTTTTACTGTACACCAGAGCCCCAGTTTTGGATCGTAGTTCCTGTACATATGTAAGTAAACTTCTGTCGTGTTTGAGCAGATTAGAACGGGGGGAGGGCTTGTTGCTGTAGCAGGTATCGACAATAAACCTGGTGTTTGAACTTCATTATTTTTCAGTATTTTTATGTGAATTCCTGTCATTTATTTATTGCTGATAATATATACAGCATTTGATAATAGCAAGAGGATAAGCACTAAATCTAAACGTAAATTGTGACATTGTTGGAAACCATAGAGAGCAACTGAAAACCTCCTTTATAACAGGGGCAGCTGTTGTCTCCGTCTGTGTCCCTGCCTGTGCTTCCTTGTCCTTGAGATGGAATGCCAATTCTAAAAATACTGGTCTTATATTATAACATTTGGCAACTCTGCTATAGGACTGTTTTCATACGCTGAGCCCAGAGGTGGCTCTGTTGAATGAGCTCGTCTGTTTTTGGTTGTACTTCTGTCTAAGCCTCTATGTGTCTGGGAGAGGAACAAATGTTGATGCATGGTGGTTGGCTAAAACATACAGACTTACCTTTTTATGACTGTGCTTTAGACTTGCAGCATCTCTATCAGTGGAGAGGTCAGCAGGGATTGCAAAGGGTTAGCAGTAGGAGAGTGTCTTGACTTTTATTTGTACATGTGAGTGCAACCAGCGGTTTGTGTGTGTTTGTGCATGTGTGTGACTAAAACACTCCTGGTATCCAAGCCAACAGTGAGGCCTAGCCATTGAGGCGACTCCAGTGACCACTCTCCCTCCCACCAGTGTGTGTGTGTGTGAGTGTGTGTGAGTGTGTTTGTGTTTGGTGGCTGTGTAGCTGGCAGAGGGCAGGAGTATGTGATTGCATCCATGCCTGCATGTCTCAGGAATGTGTTCATCATAACATTAAAGGCAGGGTATCAACTCTCTCCTTGCGTTTTTTTCTTGCAGCACAGAGCTGTGAGTATATGTTGGCATGACTGCTGAGGTGTGTATTTCCTGGAGTTGTGTGTTTCTTCTTATGTGGTTGGCATGAAGTTGCATTACTATATATGAGCACAGTGTCTTATGTCCCGAGGTATGTGTGTATTACCTACCTGTAACAGATTAGCTGTATCTGAGATGAAAGGAGGAGTTGCCTGAAGCGCTGATCCAAATACATTTAAACATACACTCATCTTCTAGAACTGTCAGTTCTGCAGGTCAATTTGGGGAGTATCATCCAACATTTTATGATTATTATTTCTGAAGTAAAACAGAAAAGCTGAATGTTGATTCTTGACTAAAAGCTAAACCTGGCCTGTCCTTCTTTAAACTTAAATGGTTGGAGAAACTTTCCAGAAAATGTGAATATGTGGGATTTGCTAAAGAAGCACACTAAAATATTTATATACCATTAAGGTGACTGGGAAGTTGGCAATCTGTGTTAGTATGTGTGGAGTGCTACGGTGTTTTGTTCTTGTTTATTTTGCAAAAGCATGTAATCCTTTTTTTCCGTTTGGCTGACGTAGGCAAATAGCAGATGTTGGAATAGGAATACATTTGTCTTCACTGCCGGGTTCAGTTTTCCTCCGGGAAGATCCAGCCACCTGCTCTCCACTGATTACCTTCTCAGTCAAAACTCTCTTCGTGACAAACACACACAGAGGAAAATTAAGATGCTAACATTCATGGATGCTCAGCTGCACATCTGCGCATATGCATGGGGCCCCTCTGCATAGCACCCCTGGGTATAATTGTGCATGGATGTGTGTGTTTCCTGGGGCCACAGACGCAGACAGTGATGGGCAGAAGTAGATTAGGGGGTTTACAGGGAGACTAACAGGGCGAGAGAGTAGGGGGAAGGCTGTTGAAATATGGATCTTGATGCTATAATAACTGTATGTTTATGATTCAATAGTTGTATTTGCAGTTGACTAGACCCTTGTGCATATAACGGTTACATAACCCTGTAGTCCAGAAACTTCAGTCATGCATGTCAGTTCAGCTGTCCACCCGGCCAAGAGCTGTTTTATGTAGAGTGTGACCAGGGCTGGTAGCTGTGCAGCATTGTCTGGTGAAGCTGGGTCATTAAGGGTTGAATCCTGAGAGGCCTGCTGCTCTGGTGTTCACCTCTCTGTCTTCATTAGCTGTCTCTGCAGCTCTTTGAATCAGCCCTAAGGAGGAGTAGCTGATAACCTTTTGAACTTATCTTTTTAAGCTTTTTATTGACTTAAAAACTAAAGCTGGTGTGTCCCAGTGGGGTGATAGGCTAGGGCTTGTATTGCACACACAAGCTGATGCCCAGATCTAACCTGGTTATGGCCTGTTTCTCATTAAGTTAGACTCTTATTCAACCAGAAGACAGAAGGAAGATGATTAACTGAGTCAAATAAGCCTGGTGTTTTGAAGGGCGGCCTTGAAAAGAGTTGGTCAGGCTATGGAAACCTTACAGAAACGTCCTTCACTCCTTCCTTTCTTCCTTCCTCTCCTGTCCTTTCAATATCCATTGTTGCATAATTCCTCACTGCAGCAATAATGCAAAGACAACGCAATTATATGGCAGTTTCTGGGCACTTCGCATCTTTTCTTGTTCTTTTCTGTCAACACCCTGCCAGGACCAGAGAGCCTTTAGTGAAATCTATAGTAAGGGGTCTTAATATGTTTCATAGTCGTTTTATTTTTGCTCAACGGTGGATAGACTGGACAATCAGTGTCACATCTTACTTCATTTTGTAATTCCTTTATAGTGTATTTGACAGGCTTCATAGCAAAGAGTGCCCAGAAATAGATGGCCTAAGCTCCATGTAAAACAACCTGCTGCTCTAACACAGTCAGAAACTACACTCCTGCTGAGTGTTTGTTTTTGTCTTTTTCATGTCTCCTGTAGTGAAACGTGTCCCTGCTTTCTACTCGCCCTTCCAGTGGGCAACAAACCTGAGAAATCACTGCTGATTAACTTTCTGCAAAATACCCTGTTTTTTTTCTCTCACCTTGCAGGGAAGGTGACTCAGTTTCTAGTATCTGCGGCTCTGAGCAAGATACACATCCCCCTCCACCAGCTTACTGATGTCATATTGTCTGCATTTCTTTTAGTCATTTATGGACTAGAAATAATTCTCTTTCTGAGTTTCACATTGGCCAGGAGGGGATTTCTGGTGGCATTTCTTTAGGTGTGGCCTTGTTTTCTATACAGTCTGGGGTCAATGTCCGCCTGGACCAAGGCCACTGTGATAGAACAGGCCAGCAGGCGTCACAGAACACACACACATAAACGTACCTTGTTCCTGTCCCACAATGTTGGGACCCTCAGATTGCTGCTGCATTTTCCTGTCTTAGTTTAGTATGGAAATCAGACAGGGCCTGTGTTTCTCTTTCCTCTTTCCCCTTTTATCAAAATCCACTTCCTCACATGCTCTAACTAAAGGCTAAAAATTATTGCCAAATCAAATTCCTCCCAGGCATGAGCTCTCCCTGTAATTAGTGTTATCCATGCTGTTTGGTAGGTGGCCATAGTCAATTGTGGTAAAGTGCTAATCACCTCTTCATTTCCACTGGAGTGTCCCTTGCTGCCCTTGGTAAATGTTTTGTTCACATAAATTTGTATAAAAACACACTCAAATATTTATATTTCTTGCTTTATTTAATATCTTGACCTGTTTGACCTGGATGAAACACACACAATGAAGCACAGCAGACATCATAAGCCATGTCATTACCCACTAATATGGGGGTTGGAAGGTCCAATGTAAAAGTGGTCAGATTCACAACACGTTGGTAGCAGAGTTTCTGATAATTGAACCAAGCAAGTTTCCATCGTGAAACAGAAATTTCATTCCGTGGTTGGCGCATGCGGTCGGTGCCTGTGGTGCGCACGTTGCTTTTGGAGTCATTAGCTGTTTGTGTAACAGTGAAACAGAACATGAATAGAAGGCCAAAGATGGAAAGTTAGAAAAACAAGACAGACAGGCTGAAGGATGTTATGTTTCCCTATACGCTTATATTTAACTCACAAACACACACACTGCTGCACACACAGACCTCTATGGGCTCTCGATGCTTGATCATTTCACACCTTGTGTGGGAGCCTTGTATAATCACACAGTTCAGTCCATAGCAGAGACGGCTTTCAGCTGTTTGTACAATAAGGAAATGAATGACAATAGCTGGTGTTTTAAGGACTGGGGGCTGTCCAGGCTGATGCTATTTGCATTTAGATGGCTTCTCTCAATGCTGAGCTTTAAAGAAAGGAAGGTAACTGGGTTTTCATTTACATTCTTTAAAATCTGATCTCTATCCAGTCTGGATTAATTTAGTACCTTTTATTGGACACTTTAAACCCTTTTGTTCTAGATTATTGGACCCTTGAGTTAACAATTGATTGTTAGTATAGTACACATTCACTTCCCATTCTCCATCTCTAGCAGGTAAAGAGACTGAGTGAGTGGCTCGTAGGATTATAGTTATCAGCTGAAATGAGTTTAAATGGGTGTGACAGGGATCTTTCTATGTGTTTGCATGTGCACAGTTCTTGCATGGTTGGTTCACAGTGTTCAACTGAGGAAATAACTCCTGAACGGCTGCTTCCCATTAGTGTTTCTCATTTGTCCACTATAGTGAAGTGTGTGGCATAGACTTTTATAGAGGTCAGCAACAATATGGAACCTTTGAATTACATTATAATGGATGTTGTTGAAAAGCAGAAATGAAACCAACTTAGTGTGTGTACCACTTCTTTAGACTATTACACACTGAACTGAACATCTCTTGAAATATTTTTGTTTGACAAAGTTCAGGAAAAGTTAGCTCTTTTGGTGGACATGAAAAGGCTCTAAATCTGGACTAAAACGATGTTTTTTTTTTTGTTTTTTTTTTCAGGAAATGGTAATGACATACTAAAACTGAGGTGGTTGAGGTTTCTGTGACCAGACATTTGTCTTCACTGTTTCTGGTAAAGTCGTTTTTTATGATGATATAGCAGAATGAATATATATATATATATATATATATATATATACATATATATATATATATATATATATATGTATAATTGGCTACAGCAGCTGTTGCACTAAAGCTGGTGTTTTTTGTGTGTTGTAAGGCAGAAGACCCTTTGTCCTAAATATAACAACAAATGACATACTCCTTATTAGATCAGAACAGGCTTTTATGGCTTGTTTTCAATGTTTCCCCCTGTTCAAACTTTCTGCAGGCTGAATGTTTAAAGTGTCTGTAGGGTTTCTTGTTGTCCTTTCGGTGTTTACTGTGGTGCAACCATCAGGTGGAGCACTGTTGTGTCGTGTTGGTTTTATTAGGCACACCACCCGTCAGTGTTCCTGTTTGTCCATCATGAGTCAGCCAATGTCATGGGAGTGCAACGCTAAATCAGTGGAGCAGTCTTTTAGCTAATGCGACCTCAGACAGGCGTGTCTGGCTGCGTCTGAAGATCATTAGGTTCTTTTTTAGGCCAAAACTCCTCTAACTGTGACAGTGTCGCCACTGTCTCCTGTGTGTCACATCTAGACTTTGTCTTCCTCTAGCTGAAACTGTCAGTCCTGTCTTTGCCTATAAGATGTCAAAATTTTTTTCATTCACCTTCTTGTGCACTCGTTGTTCACAAAGTATTTTTACTCCATAGGGATTTGCCTAAAGGCTTTTGGCTGCTTGGTGTTCGTGAATTGTTATTTTCTGTGATGCAAATACGTTTAATTCTAGCCGAACTATTTAAAACTTCTTTGGTCTGTCACATGGTTAAGATGAAAGCAAACCAAGGGACAGTGTGTGCAGTTCTCTGGGTTTTCAAGCACCCGAACTACCTGAAATCGTGTGTGTGTGTGTGTGTGTGTGTGTGTGTGTGTGTGTCCAAGTGAAAACTGTCATGGTTGTTTCTAGTCTCTGTCTGCTGCTGCTGGTGTGCTCAGGAATGAGAGTGAGAGAGAGAGGAGGAGATGTGGGAGAAATGGAATCACATGTGGAGGGAGAAAGGAAAGGAAGACGGTTATAAAAAGACTCATTAAAAATGTGTGCAAACATATGTTAGAGGTGAGGAGAAGGGAGAGAAAAGTGTGATGTAACCCAGTGGGGTGAGCAGCGGTGATGGGGTGAGATGGTGTTGAGGGAGGATGGGGAGAATTGGAAAATGAGGCAAAAGAGAGGAAAACAAACGAGTGCTTTGAACTCCTAAAAGGGAGTCAGTCATTTGGTGCTGAGGTGGAGAAAGAAGAGAAACTTTGTCTTTTCAGACACTGTAAATACTGGGCCAGTCCACTACTAACACCAGCTCAGTGGTTAAAATACAGAAGTAAAAGAACAGATAATCTCCTATTGTTGTCTGTCTTCTATTTACACTTTCCACACTTCTACTGTGATTAGGACAAAGAGCTAAAGAAGAGGAACATTTTCAGTGTTTCCCCCAGTGTTTTCATAGAACCCTGCTGAGCTTGATGCGAGTCTGGGGGGAAAAAAATCGCAGCTGTTTTGCCTGTTATCTTTTCTCTTTCTCTCCCCCATTTCTCCTTTTCAAAAAAATTTTCATTTGAATGAAAATCAGTCAGTGTTTTGTTGTGCTCGGTGGGAGGGGTCCGATTGGTCAGAATCACTTTCGAGGTGGACCAATATGAGCACGCCTCCTGCCTACCAACCCGCCCCCTGTTCCCTTTTGAGGCTTGTGGCCTGACGTGTGATTGGCCAGCTGGGAGGAGTCAGACACAGTATTAAAGCCTGTCCCGTCTGCTCCACTTCAGTGTTGAAGACAGTCCTCGCCTGTCAGCCAGAGAATTGTGTGTGTGTGTGTGTGTAAATGTGTGTGTGTGTGTGTCTCAGCATGTGTGGGTACTTTTGTTAATCATAGACGAACAGAAAGCAGAGAGCTCTGCTATTATCTGACTTGGACTTCCATCTGTTTTTCAGTCTCTCCAGGACTGTGAGGCTGGCTGGCTGTTTGTGTACGATCACAGCTGGAGAGGTGGACGGGGCTGGACAGACAAGTTGGACAGTGACTGTGAAGGGGGTCATAAAAGCTACCATGCTGCCGGTCTCAATGCGGTCTGATCTTCCAGAGTTGCATTTTGAATAAAGAGCTCCCATCAGCTGCGCTGTAGTTGACTGGTGACCCTGATCCGCAGTCTAATCTACTTCTGGGGTTACTGCTGAGCTGGTAGTGGTGCTCGGGTTGGGCCTAATGTGGAATTTGACCCCATCTGACCTCGTCCCAAAAGTATCATTTCACTGAGCCTGGACTGGGAAAAAGAAAGGATAAAAGAGCAAGAAGGGTGACAGAGAAGAACTAGAGACAAGCGAGAGCAGCAGCACAGAGACCGGTAAGGAAGTAAAAGGGGGTGTGGGGATTGAGGGTGTGAGGAGGGGGAGGAGAGTGGGAAGAAAAGACAGAGTACAAAAGAGCTTTTTTCTTAAGCTTAGAGAGGACATGTGGTAGTGTTAAAAGGATGTTTGTTCATTAAAACCCCACTCTCACCATCTCTCCCTGTCCGTTCATCTAGTTTCCCACTACACTTCCTCATGTTCACAACATTCTTATTGTTATATTAGATCATAGAGGCTTTAGAACAGGCTATAGATCTATTTACGTTCAACACAATCATTCTCTTGTTTCTTAGCTTATTCACAACTCTGTGTCTAAAACCTGATAGAAAATCTTTTTTTCTCTTTCAGCTCCTCCAGTATGCCGGTGGAGACCCTGCGACCGGCAGACAGTCGCCTGGCTGGCGTTCCCTTCACATCTGCAATGCCCTTTAGGATACTTAACAAGGGTCCAGACTACTTCCGTCGACAGGCTGAGCCTGGGACCCGTAAACTGAGTGCTGTAGAGCGTTTGGAGGCCGACAAGGCCAAATACGTTAAGAGCCAGCAGGTAGTCCTCACCCGCCAGGCCCCCATTAAACCACCAATCATTCGTAAGCCCCTTGTTCCTTCAACATTGATGCTCCAGTGCCAGGTTAGTACTCCTCCAGCCCGCAAAGTTCCCCGCTGCCCAGTTGATGTGGAGAATGGAGGAGGGAGAGAGGGTCCTGGAGGGAGACGAGGAGCTGCTCTGAATTTGGATATTCTGAATAATTTAATCAGTGATGTATCTGAGCGACCAGTGCCCTGTTCCCAGTCCTCCTCCTCCACCTCCCCCTCTTCATCATCTCCTTCATCAGGAGCTAAAAGCATCAGCAGCAGTCTGTCAGCAGAACAGGAGCGGAACAACCGACTTCTCAACAATCTCAAACCCTTGAATCATGGCACCGCCAACTCTTCAGCCACCTCTTCCTGCACTTCCTCCCCGCTCAGTAACAACCTCCGGACCCCTGCCACAGAACTCACCCGCCGTCCACCCCCTGTGCCAGCACGACCACCACGCATTGGGGTCCCAGCTCCTTATAGCTCCCCTAACGCAGTAACTGTGCGCAGGGTGGATGTTCGGCCCCAGGCTGAGATAAGGAAGCCCCACAGGGCCCAGCTGCAGCCCCAGCTCAGGCCTAGACAGACTGCCCAGGGCCAGGTCGCACACCCCCAGGTTGCACCTCCACCACCGCCTCCACACCCTCAGAACCAACCTCACCCTCAGACCCAGCTCAACACCTCATCCCAAACCCTGCCCTCCCCTCCAGCCTATCTGCCACCCAGTCCCATGCTGGTTCGAGCAGGCATCATCCCACCAGCCTCCCCCGCTTTCACCCGTATATCAAACGCCAGTTCCAAGGGCTCTGCCCGTAAGCATCCATCCTTGCACCGCTCCAAGTCAGACCTGAGTGACCGCTATTCCCGTGCAACAGCCGACATGGAACGCTTCTTTAACTACTGTGGGCTGGACCCAGATGAGGTGGAGGGAATGGGCGGAGTGGAGTGCTTCACAAGAGCCAATTCAGACATTGTGTCTATCTCGAAGCTACGCAGTGTCAGCACCCCCAGCTCAGAGTGTGGGGATGAGGCTGACGGGCCCAGGGAGGACGGAGGAGATGAGGATGACGAGGATGGTCCCACCAGAGCCAACGAACGGGTCCCCTACGGCATCTCTGTCATTGAGAGGAACGCTCGTGTCATCAAGTGGCTGTACGGCATCCGTCAGGCACGAGATGCGAGCAGCGCTGTCTCTAACGTATAGACTAGAGAGGACTTCAGGACTTGAATGAAAAAGCAGGGAAGCAGTACTTTTTGTGTGTATACACAAACTTGAAGAAGGGAAACCCACGTGTTCATCTTCTTCTGCCTTACATCACACTTATAGATAATCCTCCAGATGTTTTTCCTGTTTCCTGTGAAGGCTTGTTTTATTTGTTTTTTTTTTTTGTTTGTTAGTTTGTTCTAGGCTGCAAATCAGACAGCCTCTCTGCAAGACTGATGGATGATACATTTTTATTTTCCCTTACTTGCATAACAATATCGGTATATGAAAGCAATAATAGACAATGTAAATGATGATGGTGAAGATGAAGCCAGAGGATGATTGTGGTTTCTCAAAGGTACTGTGTGTGTGTGTGTGCGTGTGTGTGTGCGTGTGCGTGTGCGTGTGTGTGTGTGTGTGTGTGTGTGTGTGTGTTTCAGTGCGCTTGGCAGCTAAAAGCCAAACTTGAAACTGGCTACACATGGCTAGAGAGCTCCAGCGTGGTGACTTGAGCAGGCCAGGAAGAAAACCAGTTGATACTGTGAAACTTCACATTAAAAGCTTCCATAAAAACTCATTTGTATTTTCAAAAACCTTTTGGCTGTAAGACTGTTATTACAAAAGTTTTTGTCAGCATGTGAGTAAAACCTTTGTATAAATTGATTTTAAGGTTTGTCATGTCAATGCACACACATTAGACACTGATAATCACTTTGTGGCACAGACATACATTCAGGTCAGTTTCGGTAAATATAGTAGCCTCTGCATCTAGTGCTGTCTGTATATCTGACCATAACATTGTGTAGTGGTGTGTTTGCATCTGAAACATGGTCTCATGTCTTGGATTATGCTGCACTGGTGCAGTGAGGAATCTGTTTACTCTGTATGTCTTGGCACGGTTGATAGTGCAAGTCTTATGATGAGGGATGATCTCAGTAGTGGATGGTTCAAGTAAGTGTGGCATAAAAAGTTATTTTGCCTCCAGAGGGAGGAGAGAAAATAAAAGGGTGGGTGAAAGGACAGAAGAGTATACTCATGGATTTAGAAAAAGATGTCTATGGTGTATAAATCTATCTGGGTTAGAAAGTGTCTCAGGAAGATGTACATGGCATACTAATGGAAATGGACCAATATTTATTTGGAAAATATAATTTAATGTATTTTTAATATTGGACAGCTTTGTACAGAAATCAGTCTTTTTGCACATAAGTGCTATAAGAATACATCTACATGCAATTACAGTATACCTAGGGTCACATTTAAACACGCATCCAAATTCAAGCACCGGTCACAAGTGTGAATGTTTTGAAACATCAGCGGTCCATGTGTAACGTGTTCCGCCACACCATGGGGGAGCTCTGCAGAAAGTTCCACTGCTCTGTGTTTACTTGGCTTCTCCACCCTCTGCTTTGATTTCCTTTATCATTTTCAGGATGTTTGAACATTTGAGCAAGCAGCAGGTTTTTCTCATCATACCTGTGGCCATGACAGGTAGAGCAGCGTGTACAGCAGCAACAGTGACCAAAGTGTGCTGTTGCATCCTGCACCGGATGCCCAAAGAGTCCCCTAAATGCTTTACCATGGTGTATTCTAAACAATTAATAAAAAAAACTGTTAAAGTATCTTAATGTTCACTGTTTTTCTTGACAAAATTCCACAAACTCACCTGGTTTCAGCATATGGCTACAAACAGACAAGCCTCTGATTTCATTGATGCTTTCGGAAAGTGATGCTGCATGTTCTGTTTATAATCTGAAATCTGGTGCGGGTCCAGTTCAGCAGAAGCAGGTGTTAGGCCTGTCAAATCTCATTCAGCATCAATAATTGATGCACAGCACTTGGACTCAGCTTCTCTGAATGTTTTTTGTTTACTTTGATCGGGTTTTCTACTCTTGGACTCATAGTCTTTTAATTAGTCGTGAAAATTGCACATGTTGAATAATTAAAAATACTCAAAATCAAAGGAGCAGAGCTTCAAAAACAACAGATCCTACATTTCCTATAGTGCAATTTTGATGTGTATAATCATGAAAACTTTGGAGCACTAAATCATCCTGGCTGTCTGGATAGTCTGGGATCAGATTGAACTTTCTGCCTCGTGCTTGTTTTTCATGCACAGACTCACTCCCAGGATCAGATGGTGCTTCTGATATGTGGCAGTTATACAGTCGGAGAGCTTTCAGACAGCTGGACCACGGCTCATGTCTCCTTCAGGCCTGCGACCACTCCACAGCAGCCTCGCTTGTCAGGAATCACAGTCCCTTACATCATGGCATCATTGCATGCATGATCTCCAGAACAGAGCTTTGATTTAATGCTCTCACAAATCATTGGTTTTGAGAATGTGGGTGGCTGGAGGGTTGAAAAAGTGTAGTGTAGTGGAGCGAGTGATAAATACTGATGCCTGGGGCTAGGCGTCATGACAGCAGTGGCCTGATGTCTCAGGCAGCTCTGATTAACAGCCAGAAAAACAGAGGGGAGGAAGGGAAACAGATCTAAAGAGCCGACAGAGCAGGGGAAGAGGATGAGAGGGAAAGTTGGTGGAAGGAGGTAAAAACGGGAAAGAGCAAGATGTTGGGGAAAATGTGAGATCCTGTGATAGTTCAAGTAATTTTATGCATTTAGATAGATCGTGTGTCAGCTTTTACTAGAGGACCTAATCACCTCAGTCTTGGGCTTTAAAGTCAAATTAGAGACTTTAAAGCTCAACAGGTTGTTCTGATCAAGGTGGTTCATCCTCTGAACAGTCGCAAAAGGTTTTGCCAGTAACAATCTGTTACTTAAACACATTAAGCCTTTTAACACAAAAAGGTTTATTTCTTTTGTGCTAATTGGCTTAAAGCTATTTTGTGCCAGTGTTTAAGTAACACAGTATTAGCCAGAAGCTGTTGACCTTGACAGGATTTTTTCAAGAGAAATGGGCAGCCCCCAGTCTTAGATGTCACCCACCATATTGCATGTTTCTGTCTCTGAATGGGACAGTACATTATGCAAAACAGCAGATAACCTCTCACCAAGCCCTGATTATATGCAGTCAGGAGTTGTAAAGATAGTGACTGTGCAGCCTGTGCCTAATTGTGGGTATTGTCGGGTCACAGGAGTTAGTGGGAGTCAGAATTTGATTTCGAGATAATTGCAGGTAACTGGGCAGGTTTGTGTGTGTCGCTGTTCTCATTTTTTGGTCTGTCTTTTTTGTTGCTGCTTCAGGTCAAATTTTCAGTGGGGTTGTAAAATGAAGTTAGTGCGTAAAACAACAGTTTTTTTATCATTAATTTTGGCTTATGTCTCATTTTTGTTGTGTAAAAGATCATTTCCAAATCTGATTTGTGTTAAATGAAATTAACACGTCACTGATAAAAACTGGCACCAAATACTAGTTGTTGAAAAATCAATGAGGAGAATTGTATGCACCAAAGGCTGAATGGAACTGAACTGACCAAACTCTGGTCAGACACTGGTGAGGAGCTAGTGCACAGTTCCGTGAGTAACTTTCTTTCCTAAATAGTTCAGACAGGCAAAAAAAAAAATCACAGGTTCTGACGCAGATATAAGCAAAAACCATGAGAACACAGATTTACTGTAGCTGCCAGGTGGTCACAGTTTTTGCTTTGACCAACTCATCACATGATGCACATTTCACATCAGTTCTTCAAACTGCTCTGTGCAACTTACATAACTAACTAGCCCGTCTGGCACAACAATTCCCTTGTTTTTCAACAGTCTCGTTACGTAACAAAGAGTGGACACCTCTGACCTCCCCCCCCGGGGTGATGTGCAGAGTCAAAAAGGCTAAACGCTTCAGCTTTGGGAGAGGAACACATGTCCCAGGAGGATAAGATGTCTCCGCCTGCTGTGGTCTCCCTGTGGACAGATGAGGAAAACATGCCAAGAACCATCTCTGTATCATCCTCACACTCTGTCTGTCCCTGTCTCTCCCACAGAGGCTGACCATATGTCCATATTTACTGAGAGATCAGCTGGGCTTTGGCACCCTGTCAGAATCCAAACACGCACAGTTTGTATTTGCTCTGTTGCGTGTCTCAGCCTTGTTCATGCTGTTTTTCCAGGCAGCACAGCTCTGAGCGTGTGTGCATGTTTAATGATTCTTATGCTGCTTACATGTAGAGGATTTTTCCAGTGTTTGTAGAAGGATGAAAATGTGTGAGCCATTTTTTTTTGTTTTGTTTTGTTTTTTTGTGTACAGGCTCAAGTCCAAATTTGTGCATGTGTGTGTCTTTGCGATGTGTTGACACTCCAGTGTGGTGGGTGTGTGAATGTGTGTGTAAGAGAGAATGGGATGCTGGGCTGATCCCAGTTAGTGCCTCTAATGTATGTCAAAGCTTGATATAGTCATTTTGAACTGCTTCGATTCAGGGAGTGATAAGCTGATTAAGGCGCTGGGGCAGATTGGATCTCTGTGATTTTGACTGTATTTGTGTGTGTGTGCATGTTTTTCACTGGGACCCACTATATATCCTGTGGGAAAACAAAACTGGGCTCTCTGTGTTAGCTTAATGTTTTGTTGCAGAGTGCTGTGATGCCTACTTTATCTCTCAAAGTCCAACTTTCTATCGTCCCCTCTCTGTTTATCTGAACTATTTCAACTCTGAGCTCTCCCTGCTGCATAAACACAGCAAGCTCTGTTTTGTTTATGCTCATCTGTACATTGAAGCCTGTGCAGCTTTAATCTTTCACCCAGTCTGTCCCAGACAGAGTCAAACAGCAAATACCCTCAATCTCTTTCAGGGATTTTGAATTTAGCTGGTGATGGTAAACATAGTTGTGTTTCACTGTGAAATGTTAGCAGTCATCTGCAGCATTTAACATAATCATAGGTTTGATTTCCTCCAAAGATGACTGTGTGTTCCGCAGTGGTGATGTGTCGGCCCACGTGTGTGGAGCAGTGAAGTGTCTTTGTCTTCACCCCTTGGGCCAGCTCCACAGCCTGCAGTAAGTTTGTGTTTCTCAAGGCAAATAATGTGTCTCTGCTGAACTGATCTTTTCCATCCCTCCTGAACAGAGCTGATGCTTAAATCACTACAATTTTTCAGAAACTGTGATTAATCTGTCGAAACTGCTGAAAACCAGTGGAATCATTGTTCAACATGCTGCTCTTCTTCACTCTGAACAAGAGATTCACTTTTTTTTTTTTTGTATTTAAGCATTTAAACATCAATGATAGCAGAACGCTGAGGTCACACCTGCATCGCTTCAGTTGACTGGCATCAGGCGTTTCATTCGTGTGTTACAGTCATTTCCTCTGTCAATCGACTCTGACTGTCTTATTCATGGAGGTGTACAGCTGACCATTATAAAATGACCCCATTGCTCTGTTTACCTCCCGCTGCTCAAAAGCTGTTTCCTGCTGCATCTCACTCCCTCCATCCCTCCCTCCAGGTCATGTGATTTGTTTTTTGCTGTTTTTGTTTTAACTGAGAGTTGGGTGCATTTCTGCCTTCATCAATGCCATTAGCTCTCCCTGCAGAAGCCCCATTGTTGCTTGGATTCTTGACGAGTTTGATGAAAGCACTATATTTCCTCCAAAACTACTTCTACAAAAATCTTTTTTCAGTAACGAACACTTTGACCGGATGTTCCTGTCAATATTATAACACATGTTATATACTTTAAGTCACGCTGAGATCCATAGATAATAACGTTAATAAAAAACATCTGCATTGTGCAAGATGGGATTCCTCATGTTTAGTACATTGACTCTAGACTGATGATGTGTCTTGTGTTTTCCCACAGGACAGGAAGATGTGGGATGATGATAAGAAACGCATGAGAGATCATGGTGATTAAGGGTGTTACGCTAAGATGTGATTAATTACTGATTTGACTGTGGCTGTGTCACAACACTGACAGACTCACAGACCACAGCAGAGAGAAACACACACATAAAACACACAGGACAGCACAGTTAGAGGTGCAGACATACACTCTTTCAATCACACACATCCTTACAGGAATCACATTAAGACGTTTTAAGGATGGTAAGTGCAAAGAGAAGTTGTGAATAATTTATGTTGCTTAAAAAGTGGAGTCTAAAAGCCTGAGAGACACTTAGCGCCACAGGAACATGTCTAACCAAAGAAAGTGATTTCTTTTACTTTTCTACAACATGACCCCATGACTACAACTATCACTCACTGGGTTTGGAAATGATGCAGCCAAACGTAACAAAATTAATTTAAAAGGAAAATTGCAATATTTTTAACTTTGACTATATATTGTAGCAGCCCCTTTTAATTTCGCATAAATTTCCTTTTTTATTTGATTTAGCTCCTTGGTGGTATACTCTTTTTAAATTTTTAAGTGGTATGAATCAAAATCTTTCTCATAGTAGTGCGTGGATAACCATCCATTGCACTTAGCTTTCTTTAATTTAATTAGATGTTGATATCAATAACAAAGCTTCTCTCATTTGCATTTCCTAACTGTACACACAGTAAATCGTCAGTGATCCACAGCCACGCACATGTCAACAACCTGATGTAAAAGAGTTTGATTAAAGGGAAGTTGCTCTGGAAGTAAATCCTCATGAGTTTAGTTATTCCAGAAGGATCTTTTCTGTGTTTACTTTGGTGTGAATGCAGAGACAAGCCTTTAAAATGATTTCCGCCAAAATAAAGTGTATTTGGAAGCATAAGGAGGCTATTAGGATTCTCTACCACAGAAGTGGAAAGTGCAATATTAGCATAAAACATAACCAGAATGACCACATTTATGGGAACAAGACTGGAAAAACTACCAGGTTTTTCCTGTGAGTCAACAGGAGACACAGGCAATGAAGGGGTACTGGTCATTTCTTGCCATTTAACATTAGCACTGCTATTTTCAGTAAATCCATCAAAGCGTCTTATCATCATTTTTATGACTCATGCTTTTTGGACTGAGCAGAGGTGGGCTGATCTGTGAGTTAAAGGCCTCAGACTCAGCCAAGCAGTGTGAAAACTGATCCGCCGGACTTTTGACATAACAACATCCCCACACACAAACATAGAGCAGACATTCCCTTCAGGCTGTGTTTGGATCCTCTGCAGTCCTTTGTCTCATGTAAATTCCCTCTTATTCAGTAGCCAGTGCCTGTGAGGAAGAAGGCGATGTGGGAAAAGGAGTCAGAATGACTGTGCTGTGTTGACAGGACATCATGTTCATTGAGGAAAAACAAAGTAGAAGAGAGGAAAATTTGACTCCAATATACATCATCTCAAAGCTTCAAAGCTCTGTGAAGGATTTTTTAACGTTTGGACAGGAATTCATACCATCTCTCTGCAGCCAAGGCAAAATCTCTGGGCAGAGGCTGCACAGCAATCAGCGGAAACATGGAGTTTACCCGCCTGTGAAAGCTGCCAAATGCACATAAAATGTGTCTGGCAAGTGTGTTAGAGAGGAAAGAAAAAGAGAGTTGTGTTCCAGAGGATTAATGTTTATGTAACCTCTGACTGAATGACTCCAGGCCATTTCACAATAAAACATAACCACTTTATATGAAGCCTCCTTCCCTTTTGTTATTTCCAGCTTTCTGTGCGCTTCGTCCCAGATACAGAATTTAAATTAAAATTCTGTTTTATGTTTGAATTCAGTGAACCTCAGAGTTAACACAGAAACAAAGACAGAGGAGGAATATTTTATTGAATGGGTGACAAATTTGTCAGTTTCATTAGCTTTCATCATTCGTCTGTTGAGATATTTAATTAATTGTTTCATTTTGAAAGAACAGTTCATCTCCATTTCAAAAAAGAAAAAGTTCCCTGCACCTCCTAACAGAAACTGGGACAGGACATTCTGTTTAATTTAGGCAGGTTCAAATTGCTCTAACTCAGATGACGCTGCCACTTTATTAGATACACCTATTCAACTGTGAATATATGATGAGCCAATCACATGACAGCAACTTAATGCAGTGGGTTGGTCTGAGTATGTGGATTTGAGATGATTGAAAAGCAACAGTAAGTCCAATAACCCTTCATTATAATTGAGGTATGTAAAAGAGCATCTCTGAATACACAGTTCTTCAAACCCTAAAGCAGCTGCACTACAGCAGCAGAAAAACACAGCAAATGCCCCTTCTGTCTGCTAAGAACAATAAACAGAGGCTACACTTTGTTGGACTCACCAAAACTCGATGATAGATGATTGGAAAAACATGGCCTGCTGCAACATTTGGATAATACAGTCAGAATTTGGGATAAACAACATTAAAGCATGGATCCATCCTGCCTTGGATCAATGGTTCAGGCTGGTGATGGTAGTGTAATGGTGTGGAGGATATTGGCACACTTTGTACCTCCTAGTACCAAATGTGCAGTTTTTAAACACCACAGCCTACCTGAGTATTGTTGCAGACCATCTCCTGATGGCTACTTCCAGCAGGTTAATGCATCATGTGACTAAAACTGAGACTCAGACTGGTTTTGTAAAGACAACAGTGAGCTCACTGTCCTCAAATGGCTTCACAGCCACCAGATCTCAATCCAATAGAGCCCGTTTCAGATGTGCTGGAATGAGATGTTCGCATCATGGATGTGTGCAGCTGACAAATCTACCGCAACTGTATGATGGTGTTATGTCAAAGTGGACCAAAATCTCTGATAAAGGTTTCCTGCTCTTTGCTGAATCTGTGCTACAGAGATTTACTCACTCTCCTTTGATGTGTTTGATGTGTAATGAAAATATTTCTTTTTTCATTTGCAATGTTCTGGATTCACATGTTTAGACTTTTTGTTTCATTTTTTTTCTTTTGCATCTATTAGTTTTTGTTCATTTCTGATGATTTGAAAATTAACTCCTGAGTTCTGCATTTAGACATTTCTACTTGAACACATGTTCTGTAAACTCACTCAACGACTGAGCTCCACCACAGTTCTGGCTCGGTGTCGATTGGTCGGATCTGTGCTCTTAGCATATACCTTCTCTTTTCTTTTGGCATGTTTCTACCTTTAGCCTCCTTTTTTGGCTGAGACGTAATCACAACTAAAATATGGGATCTCACCCTGTCAATGATTCCAATTCATTTTGTGCGGTTCAGGCAGAACAACTTTCACTATTTCCAAAACACACACCTGCGGGAGCAGTCAGAGTGCACAAACTGACTAATTCTCACAATGAACCAGCACATTCCTCTCTGAACCTGTTCTCTCCTGTCATGACATTAATGCATTCAACTTCCTCTTTCCATTCTCTGTCCCGCATTTGCTTCCAGTTTTTTGCAGTTTGTCGCATATTATCTTACCTGTGTGTATCTGACTAACTCTGAGCTGCTTTTGCATGCACAAACTTGGCAGGTCTTTTTTCTCTAGATAAGTGTGTGTGTTCAATAAGACAGCCCTTTTGCCCTGGGTTAAATATTCACAGCACTGAAACAGGCACGTGTTTCATTCTGAGTTATTTCTAAGTGCAGGGGAAGTTCAAAAATAAAAAAAAATTGGACCATTGTGCAGATGTGTGTGATTAAAATCTTTACTGCATTTTCTGCAGAGACAAAGATGACTTCAAAATGAAAGTGAAAGCAAAGCTCATTTTTACAAGCACATATTGTTTTCCTACCAAGCAGGAGCATAGCTATGAGGGCTAGGACACTCCTGTAAAAGGTATTTTCTCAGTGAAAACAAAATCAGTGCGAAAGGCCATTTGTAATGTAGGACTGGAGGAGTTTTGTGTTATGTTTTTGTGTTTAGTGGCGATCTCCACGTGACTTGGTTGCCTTCTCATGTGTCACTATAGGCATTATGGCAATTGGTCACAGGGGATAAAGAATGTGTGTGTGTGTGTGTGTGTGTGTCTCTTTGTGCACCAGTTGTCTCTCAGATGGACCGTTGAACCACAGCTGGTACTCATTGATACAGTACAACGGTCATGAGCAGCTGTCATTTGTGGGAAAGTAACAGAACCAGAAACCAGCCAACACAGTGTGTTTGTGTGTTTGATCGTGTGTTACATGCTGACAAAATGTGTACAAATACACATTCAATATGTGTAATTTACAATATATGCGCACCCTCACATACATATGCACCACTCTCCTAATAACATACCCTGTAGCCTTGTATAGTAAATATAAACTTCTCTGATGGTTCAGATGCAGAAAAACACTGATGATCCTTTGAGCAGAGCTATTGACACTGACACAGAAAATGAAAGATGTTCTGGTGAATCAAACACCATTTGAGCTGTAGCATCACATATATACTGTGTAAACATTCAGTCTGTGTGTGATGAGATAGTGCTGAAGCAACATGCCCTGGTGTGCTTCCAGTTTTCTTGAGGAATCTGCTTTGGCAATTTGTCACACTGATTTTATTCTATTTTAACCCACAGGCTTCTTTTCATCTTCGAAGGCAGGCTGCACAACATCACACAGCCAGAAGACTGTTATTAAATTATAGTAGTGCAATGAACAACAGTGTATTAAGGAATGATTTTAATGTGAAATAACCTGGTGATCCAGTTGAAACCCTCCTGATATGTAGGTTACTGTCAGGTGTTGTTTCTCGCCTCGTTGGCCCATCTAAGCATGAGGAAGAGTCTGCCTGTGAGTCTGGATTAATATTTCACTATTGTTGTACAAAGGATTTGTGTGTGTGGGTGTGTGTATGTGTGTGTGTGTGGGGGTGTGTGTGCTTGTGCAGAGGCTTAGCTGTGCCCATACAAGTGTGTTTGTGTGTTTGCAGATTCATCAGTGCTGCATGGTTGGATCTACAGTAGTGCATGCCTGCCTGATTGCTTCTGTGCTTTATGTGCATGTGTGGGTGTGTGTTTTCATCTTATGTTACTTTATCAAGCCATTATCACTTGATCGGGTCAAAGGCCACTACCACGTTCAAGCCCAGGAGATATTCCTGTTGCTTAATGACAAACTTTGAAATCCACCTGTGGAAAAACGACCTGACATGATTCAGACGAGAACACCTGTGTATAAAAGTAATTGACAGACCAAAACCCAGACTTGACGTCCAAAGAACTCCATAGGTATCTGTGATCAAACTGTGTCGAAACATCTGTGCAAGGATGTGACTCACCCCGTACAGTTTTGGATGTTTTCAGAAGAATCATCATGCAAGAGGGCAATGTTTGGAACCAGCAGGACTCTTGCTATAGCTGGACATCCAGGCCCATGCTTCAGAAGTCCTCGACAGACATGGAAAGAATCTCAGAGCCACTTTACCAGCCAGGCCTTTATGTTAGAGTGGATAAAGAAGCTACTTCTGAGTAAAAGGCAGATGACAGCATACAAATGATACTGTTTGACCTGAACACCAGAAGCTACATCTGGCAAAAACCATGTAGTATTCACCACCTGGCTAATACCATCACTATAGTGCAGCATAGTGATGACAGCAACATGCTGCGGGTGTGTTTCCAGTCAGAATTGAGAGAAGAATGAACGTCATGCAGGCTGCAGAATGTCCTTGAACGTCCCAGCCAAGACCTGGATGTGAACCCCAGAAAACATCTGTTTACAGCCAATCTGACAGAGCTTGATGGGATCTGTAGAACTGCACTTGGGACACAAAGGTAGGTTTTACAGAAAAGTTATTTCATTGCAATAAATGGCTGCAACCAATTAGGTCATTTGCATGGGTTCAACTCTGGCATTGTACCAACTAGCCCTACGAGTTGTGTCTATGCCACCAAGAAATATGGATGAATTTCACTTTGTCATTTTCTGCTGAAGCCAAGAGTCTTTCCCTATTTGGTGCAAAACGTGCTTCACAAAATAACAGAATAACAGCTCTGAATACCTTAGCACAGTCAAAGCGAGATGTGAGGGTTTTTTTGGTTTCATAAATTAAATTAAAATTTTCTTTGAACATGTTTTCACTTTATCATTATGGTGCATAGAAATACCAATTGTAAATGGTTTCTACAGAATGCTTTCCAAAGGCATTGTATATGTAGTGGCACTGATTACATATTTGTGCCTTTAACATTTTTTAGAATAATTACCTCATTTATAGCACAGTTCTAATTTAAGGCGCAGGAAAAGCTGTGAGAACAGTGTGTAGGTGTTTATAAGCCCAGGAACATATGATCACTGGTTGAAAAGTGTGATAAAAAGTAATGACTACAGTAATGCTGCTTAGTACTGGCACAGAAAGCATCCATCTGATAAAGAAGCAGATATGATTGATTCATTAGGGCTTCCACACTGGAGAATGTCTGTCGCATGCTCGTTCATGTAAACAAAACTAGATTACTAAATTGTTTGGTCAAGAAATCTAAATCTAAATCTTATTGAGTATCCTGTGAGGCTGCATACTAAACACGCAAGAGAAAAGATTATTTATGTGCACTTGAAAATATTTTTTATGGAGTCATAAAAACTAATATGGTTAAGTGAATAGCACATACTGCTATTCCCGCAAGAATTGCCAGTTGGTAATTTAGCGATATCTCCTCCTCCAGCTCTATAATGGGCTTGTAATGCTGTGCTGCTCAATGCATCTTCAAAAGGAACCAACTCTCTGTGGCTCAGAGGCGAGGGCTGTAAACTAGGTCGCCAGAATGAGCCAAGGAATTTTGCAAGACAGGAAAGAAAGTTGGTGTGTGAGTGTATGGGGCTAAAACAGTGTATTATTAAGGTGTAATGGCTCGGGTCTGAGAGGCTGCTTCTGGTTTGATTTATTTGGGTCTGGGGAGAAACTTCTATCTGTGTCTTGTGTGCTTTAAGAATGCACCAAATGCAGTTTGATTTATTTAAGAGCCACACTTCTACCGTTTGTTCGCCTTTGTAAAACTGAGTCAGAGTTGAAGGTAAAGTGAGAGTGAAATCATGATGGGTGCTGTGAGAAAAGAGGGCAGAATGTTCGTCTGCTGGCATCACTAAATTCAGATATCACTTGTCATGTCTGACTGTTAGATAAGGCTTGTTTTAACCTCAAAGGCCTTGTGCATGAACATTCAAATGCACTGCTGTGCTTCCTGTGTGTTAGAGGTGGAAGGTAACAATGATCCTTTTCCCCACAGTGCCACCCATTTTTGTCTGATTCACACTGTCCCAGCCATAAAAGGTGTCACACCATTAAGAGTCCCCTTTCTTTCCCTTTCTGCTAACACTCATGCATGGTGGGGGTGAAAGTGAGTGTGTGTGTCTAGTGGTGTGAGGTGTCTTGCATGTGAGGATAATAGCCTAGTTGAACGCCAGACCTGAGAAGCATTTACATTTGACACGGTGAGATCCCATGAGCCTTTTCAGCATTGTACTATCAAACAGAGAACTCAAACTGTAGCTGTGTGAGTGCATCTATTGCTGCAATTGTCTGTGTGGACATGAAGTGAGCAATTACAGTACGTCAATAATCTTCATTTAGTTATCTACGTGTGTGTGAGAAAAGACTGGAGGTAGAAAGTGGTAGTGTTTGTGAGAGCATCTTCCTTAAGCTTTCATGTGCATGTGACCAGCAAAATGTGGCACCCAGGGGCCCATAATTCAACATTTCTCCATTAAGACTCAGACATGCAAGTCTAACTCATGAAATATGTAAACAAAGACTATGTAAGCTGTTTTGTTGTAAGCCTTGCCGCTTCTGTGTGTTGTCAGTTGTGGACGCATGTCTGCAAACATGCATGGTATGTGTATGTGTCGGTGCATGAATGTGTAGAAAAGGTGTAGATGAATTATACAGAGGCACTGGTTTTCTGAGTTCAGACTAACAGAGAAGAGTATCAGGTGTAGAACATGGTTGAGGTTGCAGTACTTAGATTCTTGGAGCAGACTGAGCATGCAGCCTGTGACACTGCATCTCACTCATGTAGTTATTAATACACTGTCTCGTCCACTAAAGTCTGCATAAATATGCTAGTGTTTGTTTTGAGAAGCAGTTTTGACACTTTAATGTTTCCAGCACAGAAAATCCAAATATGAAAAAGCCAAGACATATCTTATGACGGTAAAAACAGAAACTGTTTGTTGAGATTTGGCTCATTAACTATGTAAATGCATGTGGTTTTCATGTGGAATTTGCTGGTGGAGGGACAAGTATGTACCCCTGTAGTGTGGTTGTGTGGCCTGTGGTTGCTGGATCAAAAAGGCAGCAGAAAAAGGCAGATTCTGGTGTTTGTTCATGCAAGAGTTCTCATGTGACGCCTTAAAAAGGACTGCTTAATAAAAGGGACTGGTTGTGAACAAACACATGCTCAAGGTTTTGCTATTTATCTGATGCATGAAAGCAATGAAAAATGAAGGCACTGCATCTAAGGGGAGATATGAGAATGTGCTTCACTGGGAGAATGAGAACAGGCCAGTGTATTTTTATAGCCTCTGTGCTGTATACATATAGTTGATGCACTTATTCTGGAAATGCTTGACAGTATTTAATTGCAGCAGTGGAATAAATTCCCCAGATTAGTAATTTACAAAGACTAAAGGTTTACCACCACACTAGCAGCTCTCTGAATTTGTGTTGATCCAAGCTAAATGCTAAAGTCAGCATGGCAGCGTTGGAATGTCCACATGCTAGCATTTATTAAATGGTACAAAATATAACATAGAGCTAATGTTGATGGTACTGGACAAATGAAAAATCTGACCTTATGTTGACAATACAAAAGGACTATGATCCATCCCCTGAGACCATTAATATAGGAAATACATTTCATGGCAGCTCACAAGTAAAATATATATATATATATATATGTTTTAAATCTAAGATTGAAGGTGAACCTAAGTTATAATTCCTGCACTGCCTGGGAATCGAACCCAGATCACAAGAATGGGAATCTTGTATGATACCACTACACCAACAGTGCTGTTAGTGAGCAAAGCACTAATCTAGATCAGGCTGATAAATGAGAAGAAGGTGACAAAGCTGAGGGTGAAAGGGGGGACATTAACATGGGAAAACAAAGGGGTGATGGGGTAAAGAGGGTCAAACAAAAGAGGCTTAGAGAGGAAAACAACATGAGTCCCATGTGGAAAGATTTTATAAGAATCCAATTTTCTTAGTATTACATGAATATGGAAAGTTGAGTCTGGTGGAGTGGTTATATCATGTAAGCCAAAGACTTTTCCATGAAGGCTGTGGAAATGAAAAAAAGCTTTGACAATATGAGAAAACACGTGTAAGAAATCTGTCTGCTCATGCATCACATGTGAGGTAGGGGAGGGTGTAACGTTCTGAATACCACTGTGTGAGTGTGTGTTTGCACAGGGCATGTGATTGGTGAAAGAAAGAGGCCAGGTAACTACTGAGTTGAAATTCTGAGCAGGAGTCCAGATGCAGAGAACAGCTGATTCAGAAGATCTGCAGCTTTTAATGTCAACGTGCAGCTTCAGTCGGGTGGAGAGTGGAGTGACTGGAACTGAAAGCAATTTTCTCTCTTAGCACACGAGACCCAGTTTCATCTACTGGGTGTCATTTCACGTTTGTATTTGTTGGAATGCAGCAAAACTAGGAATAAAATACATAGACATTATGTGAGAATTTCATTTTCTTAACTTAGATTAGCATAAAAACTGGAGGCAGGAGGAAACACCTAGTTGAGGAATTCTTACAGACATTTATATGCTCTAGTTATTTTTTATTTATTTATTTATTTATTTTTTGCAGCATAAATTACATTTCCTTGTTTTGTCATTGGCGAAAGCATCTAAATTACTGCTTAAAGATGTTTTTTAATTTGCGTTTCTTTTTTTGCTTAAACATATGTTCCATCTTGTAGCACCTAAAAAATGACTGCAAATGTAATATTTATAGTAAGTTAAACATGGTTATATTTTCAGCAACAGAACAGGAGGTAATGTGGGTATTTTATTCAAATTTTTTTTATTATTATTATTTTGTCTTACCAGACAACATTCACTTTGTTTTCTGTTTAAATTCCTCTTGATGCATCACATGTCACATCACATATCAGTCCAAATAGTCCAGTCCAGCAAGGTATCCAGATATACCCACTTTACAACACCAGCAGTTGTGCTTTGCTGTTATGGATTTGAATTTGGGTATTTAGTATATCTGTATATCCCTGTTTCAGCTCACAGAGGCTTCTCTGTGATGACCTACAATTTTTCTCATTATACAGAAGATAAATGTGGGTACTCAGAGGGAAAAAGGGTGATTAGAGTAATGATTAGTAAACCTCTTTTATTTCGTCTGTGGGATACATGGGAGAATGGGGTTAAAAATGACGAGAAGGGATGCAAAGAGAGAGAAAGCGGCAATGATGGATGTGTGAGATGAATACAGACCATAGAGACTAGAGAGCAAAGAAAAATTTAACATATAGACTAAATACATTAGATGATTCCTGGGAATGCATTGATAAGCTTCAGAGATAGGAGCTTGTTTATTTAGGTAGCATATAAAAAAAGATAAGCAGAGTTTGCTGATTGAGGGTAGAGAAAGAGATGAAGGCAGATTATGATAAACTGTTGTTGACTCCAGGCTTATCACTGGTTGATTGTTCATCTGTCTGCTTTCTCCACAGACTATTGGACACAAACAATCCTCTTACATATACCCCGACCTGTGACCACCTAATCCTTGGTCTCCTATTCCCGTTCAGCTCCACACAGTCACAGAGCAGTGGAGGGTTTTACCTCACCTGCGTCAGTCATTGATTGGTTGACCATTGATTGATGCTTTCACTGGGACTATTGGCTGGAATGTGCAGTGAAGCCTGGACAGCAGTCAAAGGTGAAATTATACTTTAGCATTTTTGGCTCCATTTTACTTGAGGCTAGTGATCAGTGGGTTTCAGACACTAATTATAGCTAACTGTATCTTCAGTCTGCCATAACCTTCCAACACATATGAAGCTGACAAAGCTTCTTACCAAAACATAAAAAAATCTAGAATTAAAGAAATAGTTTGATATTTTGGGAAATTCTTTTGTATTCTTGTTGAGATGTAGATGCAAAGGTTACTATTACTCATGTGTTTGTATTAATTGTGAAGCCAAAGCCAGATCCACACTGGGAGAAGGGACAATACCAAGCCTGACCTTGCATAACATGTAAAAAAGAATCTGCCTACCAACACCCGTAAAGCTCACCAATTATGGGATTATGTAATGTTGAAACAATGTCTTGTCTCCACTGGAAATCTTACAGTGAGGACAAGACTCCAGAAAGTTACTGCCCCTGGCTAAGAAATAGTTACAGCATGTAACACCACTTAAAACTACATCTTAAAGGTAAACAGACCATATGCTAATTAGGAAATGTGACAGTAGGTCATTTTTTTTTTACTTTGTGCAGAACCAGGCTAGTAGTTTCCCCATGCTTCCAGTGTCTATGCTATCTATGCAAGGCTAAGCCATAGATGGATTACTGAATAGGCTTATCGGCCACATGCCCAGGATCCTAGAGGGTCATGGGGCCCCTAGACCAGAGAACCATGAAGGTACTGTTAACCTTTTCATTGGCAATTCAATCAAATGACTAAAAAACTACTACAAAAAGGTCTGTGAAGATTCTCAGTCATCCTGGTCAAGCAGCTGAGTCATGACAACTGGCTAGTGGTGAAACATTTTGACCTAAAAACTAGAAGTCCAGTTGCCATGACTCAGGTTCAAGACTACGACAATAAGCCACAAAGTGAAAAAAAAAATAAAAATTAAACATAAAACCATGAGAAAGTAGAATACAATGACTAAGAAAAACATAAAGTATTGCAAATAACAGCAAAACAATTGCAAAAATATTCAAACCAGCAAAAAGACAAAACTATGACAAAAAGAAAGAAACAAAACAAGTAAAAATGAACACAAAATGGCTAACAGTGAGGCAAAAAATGCAAAATTAGGTGAAATATAACTATAGGGCTAAAACATGACACAAAATAACTACAGGAAAACAATGACTACTCAATACGTGGTTGCTCAAACTGAGTCTTGCTCAATGTAACAGGAGGCTACATGTCTGTGCCCATGGGCCCATTGTCCTATAATCTGGTCATGGGCTAAGCTAAATGACTTTTGGTTCAGACTTGGATAAAATAGAATAAAATGTAAAACGATTTCTTTATGGACTTAAACTCTCCATAATGCATTAAACACAAGCCTCAGTTTTTGTATCCTACTTCTATAATGTGTATGTCCAGTTTTAATCAAACATAAATTTCTGAAATGTAACTGAGGGGGTCACACTGCCCAGATTTGGAGAACATTTTATTCACATCATGTTTCAGAGGCAGGTGTCTTAGGTTTGTTGAGTGTAAACTAAATGGAAATGTATCAGGCAGCAGCCGTCACCGAAGGCCTGAGGCGCAGCACAAACATCACATGTCTGCTTTTCACCCATTAACTACACTGTGTGTTCAAATCCCAACTTTAAGTAACGTCATCGCTCTGTTTATTGACTCACAGCACGGTGTTTCCACACAGATGTACTGGGGCATTTTCTGAATCACTGGTATTCTTCACACATTTTCCTGTGTGTGAGTAATGTGTCCCAGTGTTGCATAAAGGATGGGAAGGATCAATAACACTGGCATGAGCGCTGTGACGTATCAGTTTCTGTTCAAACCTTCTAACGTCACTGCTTCCAGGAATATTTTACATTCCTGTCAAACTGGCTTCAACTGGCAAAACTCACCCAAACATCCAAAATAGATTTAGCAGATAACAGCTTTGGCTCTAATAATGTGTTGGCAAGCACAGCTGGTAATAACATGAAACATAACGGAAAACACCTCAATGGCCTTCACTGTCTGTACTACCATGAAATGCTTTCATTTGGAAGAATTTTAGAAAATGTGAGAGTTCAAGGTGCCAGATACCAAAAAATGAAGCAGGAATATAGTTTTCATCCAAATCCAAATCTACATAATTCTGTGGTCTAACCATTAGTCTTAGTTTTTCTGCACGTCTGGCCCATGTGTGGATAATGTTAAGTGACCTGATGAGTTTCTGGAAAGGAACAGAAACAGCAGAACAAAAGCACAACAGCAAAACAAAAATGTTGTGTGACTGACACAATGATACAACAATTATTTTTAAGTGTTTGAAAAGATTAACAATGGCAGTACCTACCTAACCACTGACCAAATCCAAAAACTTCTTCTTTTATGTTTCCAGCAGATTAAACTCTTCACAGCAAGCGGAACCAGTTTCCTCATGTCGAAAAGGTTTATTCTGAAGCAAAATAAAGGCACCTTATTGGATCAGCACCCATGTAAACAGTTAAGTTGAAATCTCTAATCAAAATTATTTCAATCAGATTGAAGAAATATTGTCCATGTACCTGCACCTGTTGATGCAAGGGTAAAACCCTGAAGGTGGATGTCAACTGAAGCGTAAAAGATGAAAACACTTCAGTGTTGGTTGATGTGTTAGTTAACGCTGTTGGTAAGAGAAGTCTGAAGTTTAGTTTAAGTGAACGTGTCCATCAACAAAACCTCAGTTTGACAACTGATGCGTATGAAAATGTCAGTCAGCTTCTAGAAAAAAAGTTTATGGAAAGTTTGAGTGTCCACAGTGATGCAGTGTCCAGATGATGAAGATTACAGCTATAGAATGATGAAACAAGAAACATCATGCTCTGTGATTTCTGTCTGTTTCAACTTCTCTCTATTCATTTATGAATGTTCTGAGGAACACTGATGCTGTTTGCTTGTTTTTCTAAGTGAGTGCTATCTGAGGAATAGCTGCTATTCATGCACCACAACGTAACCTGAGGCAGAACAGTGTGATGGTGTGGAATTTCACTGGAGATGGTGTGTGTGTGTGTCTGCAGGTCTGTGTGTGTGTGTGTGTGTGTGTGTGTGTGTGTGTGTGTGTTGTATCTTTCTATTTGTTTGTTCGTGTATGTGTGTATTGCATTTATGGTCACCTCAAAGGAGAGCAGAAGTAATATCACAGTGTGTTGGTTTCTGTTTTCACGCAGGACTTAATGTATGTTATTACAGCCTGTCATGTTGTCATCCCGTCCACACTGCAGGGCCTTGTTCTCTCTGCTCCCTCTGTCGTTTTCTCACGTCACTAACGCCAGGATAGAGATCTGATCCTGTAGTGCCACGCATCCTAGTTTCACTGTCCTTTTCTCTTCCTTAATCAGAAATAATTAGATGCTGTCTCTACTACACTAAATGTTTTCCCATAAAGTTGTTTTATCACATTCTTCTACCCCAGGAGGTCAAAGGTCAAGTATAGAACAGCAGTCCTGAGAGTGAAGGAGTTTCTTGCTCAGTGACACATCAGCAGGAAAGTCTGTTTACACCAAGAACGCTCTTGATTGTGTCTTTTTTGTGACGTGGTTTGAATAGTAGATATCTTATTTAGTCTATTTTTAAGGAACTGTTACTGAATATTCCTCAAACAATGGAAGCTGTTAAAATAACAGGTGTTTGCTGACTTTTCCTGCTGAAACCTTTTTAAAGTGCCTGTTGGTGAGGGATTGTTATCACAGTGAAAAAGCACTTTGTATATGTGCCTATTCCTGTACAGACATTGATTCTAAACCGTAATCAATATAAGATAAGTCAGGAGGGACAGAAAATAAAAGTAAAAAGGCTAAACGGCTTCTGGAAGTGGTTCGTTTTGCAGTAGGCGTCTCTCTCATCTTTCACTTTTTATCTATTCATCCTAAGTGAGCTGTCAACTAGTTTAAGTCTTCTCCACTTCCACGTCTCCCTCTAAAAGGTTCTATCAAAATCTAATACATTACGCTTCAACACACACATACACACACACACACACACACACACACACACACACACTCACTTCTGAGGGCTTTACACTCACTTACATTCACTTCCTGAAGACTCACCCTAATCCAACAGTCCTTAAACTTTTCCCTCCTTTTGTAGGATCTATGTCTCTGACATGTCATATTATTGTTGTTGACAGAGGAACAGCCTTTAACTTGCTTCTGTTGCTTCATCAACCACAGCTCTGCTTTGAGGGTGACCCATTCATCTTTTAACATTTGGAGCTGTTGCTGTTGTCTCGTCATCTGCTTTGTTTGGCTGTCCTCTCACAAACTTCTCCAGTGTAGTACCATACTACATTATTTATATTTAGCCCCCCCCTTACCCTAAACCTCACCTTTAACCAAATCTTTACCATAAACCATGAGCAAACTTAGACTTGTCCACACAGCAATAGAAAGACACATGCACACAAGCTCCCACAAGACCTAGAGGCTGAATCACCTGTGACCGTCACTGTGACGTTTTCAGTTTCTCTGATATGAGGGAGTTGACCATCACTTTCACAACTGCACAAACTAAATAACACCAGCAGACCAGTGTGCATACTTAGCCTATGCACTCTCACATGCGCCTGCACACAAACAGTCCCCGGAGATAACAGGGAGTGCACCTGGGGGTGTCTTATCAGCCCTATATCTTCCACCGTCTGCACTCTCAGACAGAAAACACACCACAGATGCAACACTTGTGAAACCCTGAAAACACATTACACTTCCTGTTCTTCCATGTTTAAAGTTCCTCTGTTTTTTTCTCTGCTTCCTCTTTTACTTCTGATTTTCAAATGTCAACCAGTCTGAGTAATTTTCACAGTTGCCATTTCTTTGCCATTCTCCATATCTTTACTAAATATACACAAAGGTTTACTGAACTGCATAACACACATGGCTGTGATGTGTCAGCGGCTCATCAGGATGTGCTCCTGATGGCAGTTTAGAGCAGGTCTACATATGTTTTTACATGGCCTGAGTGATAGATGTGATCCTAATGAGCAGCCAGCATCTTGTTGACTGATCTGATTGACTACATTTACAAGCTAGTTTAAGCTATTGATTTACTATAGCTGATATAATTATTAGATGCTCTCTACACATTGTTGGAGTGTCACAACATCCTGTTTCTGCATTGACATCTTACAATAAGTTTTAGGGCCAAAACCATCTCTGTAGTCATCATTCTGCACAGTGGGGCTCACTTTTGACGAGAGTGGACTTTCAGAAATATCTTAACTATTGAAAACTGAAAAAAATATGTAAAAAAGCTTTTAAGAAACTAGCACAGCATCATATACTGTATCATAACTTACAGTAAGCAGTTTATTATATTATATCTACTTGTCAGTGGTTTGTAAGCATAAGAGAAATTCTATGTTTCAGAATTAGGAGTGTTCATACAATGTGAAATCAGAATTTAAAGGTCAAATATGTTGACCCTACAGTACGCCATTACTTCTTTTACTCTAACTGGGTCATATGTAAGCAAGCTAACATTAGCTTTGTCAGTTACACCTGATGATTTTACTGTAGGTGTGAATATTTATTAGCCAAGCATCTGGTTCCCATGAGAAAGGCAGAATCCTCACAATGGGAGTAATACCAGGGGCACACAGATATGATATAAGTTATAGGGAAACAGTAAAGGGTGCTTGTTCAAGCCTTAAATTAAAAATTGATATTATGCTCTAGTGAGTGAGTGGCTGTATCTGCTGAATATTTAATAGTCAGTCTGATTTTTTTTTCTTTTTACATTGACACTGTTATGTTTTCCTGAGTGTATAGTATAGGAAGCTGCTCTCCACCACTTCCTGTCTGATAACACTGCTTTCCTGGAGGAAACCACACTAGAAGAAACAGGGATGAGGAAAAGGGAAGGTGGGGTATCACGTTGACTTGGTGATAAAACAACAACAATGGTGTGTAAGAAAGGTGGAGGAGAAGCTATTATAAGGATGATGTAGAAAATGATATTTTTACAGCCACTGTTCAGTTGTTTTTGATGAAGCAGAGAAAAAATGGGATCTGCCATGCAAATGTCTATTCTAATCAAAAAAGTTAAAAGGCAGAGGGAGAGTGTATATATGTATATATGAAAGAGAATAACAGGAGAAAGGGGGTGTAAGGAATGATAGACAGTTTGAGACAGCAGTGGTAAAAAGACCAGTATGAAAAATCCTCCAAAGATAGCACAGCAACAACGGTGTGACAACATCCAAGGACTTGTTTTGTCTTTGTTAGAATCAGAGCGGAGGAGGAGGGAGCCAGGAGCTGGATGTTTACGTGTAAAAGAGAGTGAAAGACAGGGATGAAGTGTGTGCCGCTGCACTATGATGTCTGGTGTGTATGTGTGTATATGACGTAGGGTGGAGGGACTCCAGAGAAAAAGAGCCTCGACTTAGCCTCCAAAAATCCCTTTCATGTGTGATTGGGGCCGTGCCTTCGTCTCCTCGTTATCTCCACACACAGGCTGAGTATCGCTTTCTCTGCTCTGGCTGACTCTGTAACCGACACCAAAGTGTCTGCAACACATTTCTGCCCTGCTTTCAGCCCTCTTCTCCCTCCTAAACTGAACTGAAAATGGGTGAAAAGCGAAGGCTCAAATAATTCTGTCTTCTCCTGTTTTTGACCTGTCACATGTAAGCATTTAATTAGCATTACTGTAAACAAAGTAAAGTCAAATAAAATAAAATTTTAATAAATTCAACATATATGGTGAAAAAGCTTTATAAAGCCTTTCAAATGATAAGTTGGCAAGTTATATTATCTAATATAATATATGTTTACCTGCTTTATGTGAATCTACTGCACTGGCGGTAGACTGTAGTTTTTTTTTTAATTTAAAGGAAATATCTAGTCAGAGAGTGAATTTACATTGTAAGGTCCTCATGATTTTAGACGTGGAGTCACATGTCTAAAATCATGAGGACCTGCCTGTCTAAGCTTAAAATTGATGAAGTTGTCAGGAGACAGAGGTTAGTTGTATGACTGAACGTGTGACGTCTGTAAGATAACACTCTTTTTTTTTAGAGCTCCTGTAGTCATCTGATGAAGAGGAATTTCACTGTTTTAAATCCATCTACCAATAATTTACACAGGGTGGCGCATTGACGCATGCGCTCGCTCTGTACAAAGGGCAATACGAGAAAAGGCGAAGGCTCACCTTTAGCGTTGCATTTCCGTGATGTTTAGGGCCTTAGGCTATAATAAACAGTAACTAATGCTTGTTTGTTAGAGGTTGTGTTGGAGTTAAGATATTGCCACGCATTTCGTTGCAGTGTACCGCCAAAATGTTTATAGGCAACAAATTTTATTATCTAGAGAGAGATACTGATGGATGTTCAAAAGTGTTCTGTTGTCAATGAAGAAGCTCTTAACAGGAGTAAAAGGTTGTTACTGATCATCCTCTGGCTGCAGAGGAATTAATTGATTTAGTTATTAGGCTGACTTCTGTTCATCAGCGAGGACGGCGATTTGTAAGGCTTTGGCATCAGTCCGGCATCTGTATAATCCTGTTAATCGCTCTCAGTCTTTCTAACTCCCTGCTTTTCATCTCTTTCTCTTTCTCTCTTTCACTCCTATTCTGCAACAATACAATGTCAGTAGCTTACATAAGCACATCCATAGAAGCAGAGAAACTCAGCTTTTTTAAAGTGTGATGACTGAATCAGTAATTCAAAGACCCAAAAGCTGCATGATGAAAAGACGGGGAAAAAAAGAGAATCTTTAATTTAGTTCTGATGAAAAGAAGACACTGACGGCATGAGTGTTGTATGTTGAAAGGCTTAGACTCTTTATGCCAGCATATCCACTTGAAATATGGCGACAAACGAATAAAAACAAAGCCAAAAAAGCACAGAAATGCTATCAGACCATGAATGGCTTTCTCCATGAGCCAATTATGATTCATCTGATTGTTCGCATTGCATTGATGTCATAAAAAATAATATATTCATATTCACCACAGACCAGTTTCCTGCCCCTCCCCCAACACAAATACAACTACAGTAACACTAACTCTGATACACAGACACTAAAGGCTGCCAAATGTCAACTCCAATCTGGGGCGGTTTCCCCACAGGCATGGCACAGACGTCCATACGCAGCCAGATGAGGTCCTGTATCTAGTAGACCATGCGGTTACCACGGTGACCCTGGACTCTCTCCATCACCACCAATAGTAATGCTGGAAAGCTGTAGAGGGTGGGGGAGAATGTCTGGGAGGCATTTAGTGGGATGCCATGTGGTATTACCCCCAAACAGTTATTGGTGTGTGTGTGTGTGTGTGTGTGTAATAAAACACATGCATGACTCTCCCTGTTTAATGTTTGTTTATAGGCTTTTTTTTTTATCTGTGTCAGATTTAGATTTAGTAGCCATTAAACCAACACAGAGGGCCTTTATTGCACTGATGATTGGATGGGCTCATTGTCTCTCTTTTTAGGTTTTAGTGTGGGTGCAATGCGTATTGTTAGGCACTATTTCAATGGACACGTGGCCCTCTCTCTTTTTGGTGCTCCGATGCTGCATATTTCATGCACCAAAACAAATAAACATATGAGCATAAAAAAGTGGTACATTCAAGCATTCCTTTCAAAATCCTTATGGTTACATTTGGTGAAGTTGTCTCCAGTCGGTTTGATCCATGTCTTATTCTCTCCTGCAAAAATAAAAGTTGAGAAATGAATGCACTTCATCTGGCACTCTTCTCCAGCTTCGTCCCTGTCACCTCACTGTCTTCTCATCGAGCAGCCGGCTAGTTTGAACAGATAGATTCTGCACTGGTGTCACTCTTGCACTCTCTTTGCTCCTCATGTCAACCTCCCACTGCTCAGATGTTGCAGATAATATGAAATATAATGTGTTAGATTTCATTAACTGCTTTCACAAGATGATATCATAAGCCTGATTAAATCCTTCTTTGCACATAAGCCAATTTGAATCAAATATTTTAAACTCGAGTGTTAAATTCACACATCTGCTTTGTTGTTCATTCACATAGGTTGGCCTTCTTTACATATTACCTGAATTCAGATGTGAAAATGAAAGAAAATGAGTTATATTTACAATGTGAAATCATTGTGGATTTCACATTGTGGTTTTAACACTGCTTGTTGCTGCGTCATTGTGTGTCCCTCAGATACAAAGGGGAAGTGGTGGGTGCTTGACCCTTAATGACACTGGGCTGTGGAGGGAGAAAATACATGAATTAAAAAGAGGAAATGTAGGAAGGAAAAGGGCCAGGAAAGGAAAAAGGAGAAAGGAACAGACAAAGGAATGAAAATAAAGGATGGAGGGAGACGAAGGGGGTGGCAGCAGGTTGGCTGTAGTAAATCTCTCTGCAGCAGAGGAGAGAGGAGCGAGCTATGTCCAGATTTGTGACTGCTTGCTGGGGACATAAGAGAATGAGTTAGATCCTTTTCGATCACCCCCCTTCACAGTATTGTAGTACTGGCAGTCAAAACGAGAGCAACCTCACTGCACTTATATGATGATCTGTAAACAATATGCAACTTTATGCAGATTGTTTGAAGCAATGTGATTTGTGATGGATGTATTCTTGCCATAAGTAGGTCACTGGCTCCTGTCTGGTCCCAGCAGATCTGGTTTTGCCAGCATTGTCAGGTAATTGTCTGCTGCCATGGAGATAAAACTGGAGCTGGCCCTGGTTCTGGTTTTTGGAGAGACAGACAGGCAGTCAGACAGTTCTGAAGTATGTGCACGTGCAGAGAAGCACCTATTGAGATGCTAGCAAGATTAATGGGCTAGCTTAATAGTATAATCGGTACAGAGATAATAAACCCCTTCCTCTTTCCCTTTTCCTGCTGATACCAGACTGTTTCTCTTGGTTCCACTCATGCACTGAAGCTAAACAGAAAACTAGAGACGAAATTGCTCAGATATCTGCACTGGCCTGCATAACTCAAGGGAAAACTCTTTCTCATTATATCATTTGCCTACAGCGGCGTTGTTATTTAAGTGATTATTCAAGTACTGAACTTTAACTTTTTAGGTATCTGTACTTCTGCTACCTCCAATCTATTGTCTTTCTGAGGGAAATGTTGTTCTTTTGATTTCAGTTGATGTATTTGACAGCTGCAATTACTAATCAGTCAGTTTTCCATAATCACTGCTGTATAGACACATTGTTGAGGGTTTGCAGACATAGTTTCACCATGTTCATCGTCAGCTTAGCTTGTTAGTGATGAGGTTCATGAGAAGCTCATTGCTAGAATTTAGTAATAAATTTAGGTATTGGATGAAATGAAATGATGCCCCAATGATGGTTCTAGAAGAAATGTTCAGGGATCATCAAAATAATTCCATTTCTTCTTTTGGGAAACAATGTGTGCACCAAAACCGTTCAGCATATCCATTCAGCAACATTTGGATCTAAAATCTTGATGATGGGTGTGTGGTTGTTTGCTTGTACTACCAGCACTATCAGTCAAATCTAAAAAAAAAAACAAAAACAAACCCACACATACACGCAATGAGACAGATTAGCTGAGTTTCTGAACTTTAACTGTTTTTATTCTCATTTAGTCATGAATATATAGAAGTACATATGATTAGAAGAATTGAAATCACGTTCATGGACTTTCAGTAAAAACTCTGAAGCAGGATCCTCATTTAAGTATTAACTAATAATGTTCTATTTTGTGATTATGCAAATAGCTACAGCTCACTTAGTCAGGTATGTGTTTGTGTTCATGCATCAGGAAACAACGTTATTCAATAAACAGTCTAAAATATTGCAGCTTAATGGCTCTCACATCCTCTTTCTGATCTGTTCTCACGACTTTATCTGTTAGGGGTTTATTTGTTACTGCAGATATTATTGGTCTATAGCATCCCATGATGTTGCTAATACTCTGTTACTTTCCACATGTTTAACACATTACAAAATGATGTAAGGTACATTCCAGTGGTCTTATGTCAGGCTGATCCCAAGAAATAAGCCTGACAGTTTGCAATTATGGTTTGGCTGTTGATGGGTGGGAACAAAGCCTCATAGTGACAGTGAACCCTGGGGCAGGCATTGTTGGAGTTGACTTCACCTGGTCTTCTATAATGCCATCTGTCTGGTGGTCTAAAAGGTTCTCCCACAGGGAAAATACCACGGTAACTTTGTGAATATAGCTGTGGTTTTAATAGACTAAACCACCATAAATGACATTGATATAAGCAAAATGAGTATCCCCGAAAGTCCTCTGGCTTCTTGGCTAAAACATAACAAAGAGATTATAAGTGCACTACTTTTAAAAATTCCCAGAGCTGTGTTGAATACTGAAGACTACAGGTCGTGATACACATGCAGCTATCAGGCGAAAAAGATTAGATTAAACGTTCAGGATCCAAACATGTTTTTTCTGTTTGTGTACAATGTCTACTACCCATACAGCATGTGCAGTCCTGTCTTGGGATTCTTCTCTAAAGAAACGATTGTTTGTGACTCTACTGACCTTTAGCAGGGCAGTTAGCACAAGGCCTTGACCCCTCAGACAGCATTGTGACTATTAGCTGCTGCCTGCCTAGACCCAAAGGAGATATATTGTTGTACTTGACAGTTCTGCAGCAGGGGGACGATGAACAAGAGGAGAACAAATTATAGCATGTATCCAAGTCTTAACAGCCAATGAAAAGTAAGTATAAGGGAGCCAGTTTAACCTATAATGCTTTGACTCAATTTCAGCACACAGATCTATTGCTGTTCAGATCAGAACTAAAACTTTAAATAATTAGTTTTATAAGCAAAAGATAAGATTGTGTTAGAGGCTCCTATGTGCATCACTCCTCTCTGTAAATTATTCTTTCAAAGTGCCCTTAGCTTTCAAAGATTTAGGTGTTTTCCACCAACTGACAAGCTGTGATTGGGGTGGGGTGAGAGCCACTCTTCACTAACTAAACCTCAGGCGTCATAAACAGTACTATGGATCTCTTTATGACATGGTGCCATTGACTGAGGGAGCAAAGAATCACAAGATAATTTCACAACTTCTGTGTATGTGGGTTAGAGGGGTGGGGGGTGGAAGGATGTTCTTGGGTTTCATGATTTCAGAATGTTTGTCTTGACTAGTGAGATTTCATTTATGCTTTCACAAATTGCAGAATTTCCAGGAATATCCTCTCTGGTCAAGGTAGATTTCAGATTATGAAATTACAGGTTAATTTAAATACACATCGGTGAAGTGATGGCATGTTGAATAATAATAACTGATAATGTACAGTTTACTCAGTGCTTGCATAGTGGCTTTATGTTTGTACAAATATCAACCAGAAAACTAAACCAAAAGAATTTCATCTAGTAGCATATCTGTAACTCATTTACCCAGCAACTGCACTTTCACTTCCTTTCAATCTTTTTAGACACTTTTCCCTTTGTGCTGATTTTTGAATTAACCTTATCTTGGTCCATTGTCTGTCTTTTTTTTGACACTGGCAGTAACATTACACTACAGTGTCAACCTGAAGTCTCACAGGAAGATTAAGCACATACGTACCTACATCAACACATGCATGCCTTCAGGGTTTCCTGAGGCAGTATTCAATGCCATCACCTAGTTATGACTGACTCTTATAGTGACTGTTGTGTTTTGTTCTTTCTCCTAAATGGTGTGTGACATGTTTCAGGTACAGTTATTGTTACTTCTTTGTTTGTCACAGTTGTCTTTTAGTGCTTTATTTAGGTTGTTTCTTTCAACATTTCTCTCCCACACACCTCTTTTCTTGCCCTTATTTTGCAGCCTTTGGGTTTAAACATCTTTCTTTTCTTTCTATTGTCTTCTTTGTCTCTTTCCCTCTCTTGCATTGTATCTGGGCGCTGTTGCCTCATCACAAAAACCCTTAAGCTAAAAACATCCAAAGGGGAAACAACATATATTCGCTGCTGCTTGAACCTCCTCAGTGTAATGCAGTGTTTTTCTATTTTATCTTGTTATTTGTGTGCATCTGAGAGTGCAGCACAACATGAGGTGGCCACACAGTTTTCTCACTTTGCTACAGTTTTCTCACTTTGCTACAGATTAATTAGCCTTCAAGATCAAACAACAGTAGTAAATTCATGAACCCCACCCCCCCCCAACAGAAACAATTAAGATGCTCCCAATCTGTCTAGTACCTATGGCCTTGTGCCATCTGACCAGCCCGCCATCAGACACTTTATCTGGGGTACAAAGGTATATCCCATGGGAATATTTCCTCCATCTGGTTATTGTACTGAAATCAAAAGCACATGTTTACTGGAACAGTTTTGTCAGATGTGAGGTGTCGGGGACTTCAGTCCACATCTGTTTCACAGTAGGCTTGCATAAGAAAACAAACTAGAGATAGGCCCTGAAAACCGTGATAAGAAGCAGATTAAGATCTGTCTGTATTAGAAGCTCTGTAGTCTCACACTGAGGCGTCACAGCTTGATGAGATGGGATAAATTGAGATTAAAGAGACAAGATGAGATAAAATCTCTAATAATGGCTATGAACTGCATCAGACCCAGACAACTAAGCTAGAAATCAGAATACATTAGAGATAGCAGACCCAGTACTAGTAAAAGTAGATTGAATAAATTAAATGTATTAATCAAAGGTTGACAATAAAGAGCAATGAAGTTCTCATTACTATTTTTTAAAACATATTTAAAGGACATACAGAGAAGTAGTCACCCAGGCAAATATTGGAAATAGATCTCAATAGATCTCTGAATCAATACTCTAAACAGACAATGCTCAGCTGTTGTGATTTTAGTCAACCTGTGGGTACACTGCCATCTAGTGTTCAAAACTGTGGGCTCAATGAAGTCAAAGCAAATAATGGATTATTTAACTTTAAAGGTCGTGTTATTTAAAAAGTAATATGGACATGCTTTATGCCGCACCGTAGCAATTTATTTATTATTTAATAAGTTAATTTAAGTTTGTGTCGCTACGGTCCGTGGTGTGAAACCAAATAGGAACCATCATCTGTTGCTTGTTTTCTCAGGTGGAGACGGACGAGTCGTTGAAGGAGCAACTCAAAATGGCGAGCCAAGAAGAGTCTGTGAGGGAGTTTGTTGCTGTCACCGATGTGGACGAGGAGCGGGCCCGGTTTTTCCTCGAGTCCGCCGGCTGGAATTTGCAGGTACGTTTCTTCTGTGATTTTCCATAGAGTTGCAGTGAGGAGTGCGACCGACAATCCGGCGTGTAAAAGCGGGGACATGACAAATAGCTTGCCGGCTAGCGTTAGCTCGTGTTGCCGGTAATTTGTCAAGTCACCCCTCGACAGTGGCCTGGCGGCTTTCTATCAGCAACAGCACACTTGTGTTGTACTTACTTAGCAGACAACAACACGGTCACAAGAAAACCCTTTTCTGTTGCTGCGGAGAAGTTTCGGCTAACGTTAGTCTGTCGTGCTAGCTCGCGTTAGCCTGCAGGGATATAACGATATATTTAGATTAATGCTTGTTAGCGCACCTGGCGAGAGGTTAAGGTTAGTGTTGCAGAGTCATTGTCCCCGGTGAAAAACATGCTTGACGTTATGTTAAGGAAAACAAAGGGGAGCTCCTAGTCACTTAATCTGTGGAGTCTGAAAACGAAAGAAAACCAAACTGAATGAGAGCTGCTATGTTCTCTAATGATGGGCATCTTTAGGGATTCAACGATTCGATTCGATTTCGTTTCAGTGGCCCATTGTTCGATTAAAAAACGAGCAATGTTTTTTTAATCAAATGTTTCTATACATATTTCATTCATATGAAATATTTGCTACTTTTAAAACATCTGCAGAAATCAGTGATGAAAATCAATTACCGAATTTTACGGACTATAAGTTTCACCGGAGTATAATTAGCTTTTAGCCAAAACAGCCTTGTTGAGCAGAAAAAAACACGAGTGGCTTTGATATATAAGTCACATTTCTAATTATAGCCTAAATTAGCCTATGAAGAACGTAGGCCTGACAAAACAACAAGCAGAAGTGCATTACGAAATTCATTCATCTGTTAAGTAACATTAAACTGCACCATCTCAGATTGTCTGAATGTCAACACTCACTCTAAACTTTGTTTCAGCTGCATACTTTACCTGCACTTTGAAGTCTGCAGTTCATCTTTTTGTTTTTGTGCAGCATTTGCACTTGTGCTACACTAAGACTTAGACTTTGACATGAACATAAATGTTTTTACTTTTCGGCAGTATAATATCATCTTCTATTGAGTCAAGAGTGCCATCTGCCGCTAGTGACTACTTGACAAAATTACTATAAATATACATTTGAAGAATTCGCTTTGCTGTATAATTTGCAGGACAAACCAGAGGAGTAAAAAAAAGTGTGATTTATAATCTGGAAAACTAATTATTTTTTACTATTACTTTATTAAAGTGGCAATCTGCTTCACGATTACATGTACAACTTTGCTTTTCAAGAAGTGCCAGTGACGGCATCCTTGGGTAAATCTTGTCAAACTTTGAAATGTCTCTTTGCAACAATAAAACCTGCTCGTTTTCATAATATATATGAATATAGACTTTTCTCGAAACAAAAAACTTTTATTATGGGCAAAAAACCCTGAGACAAAACTTGCTTTCAAAACAAAACAGCAAAACAACTACATATAATTTAGTAGCAGCTCTAATGTAAACATTCTTGTGTAACAATAAAACAAGAAAGAACAAATAACAGATAATACACTAAGCCAAGCTGCTTAGCTGGTAGATGGTAAAATACAAAACATGAAGCATGTGCCATTCGTATAGTTTTTGCCTATTCCACCTGTTTCTCACGTAGCTCATACATGTAAACATACAAGCCTAAACGTGCTTGTACACGTTTGTAGTCTGGTGCTGGTAAAACGTGTCTGATTGGCGGAATTCATTCAACCAATTATTAAAATTGATGTAACTTTTCTGCATCCGTTCAGAATAATTTTAAAGTGAACAATGATGCATCGGAAAAAAATATTATTTTTCCCGCCCCTAATGTTCTCACATTGCTGCAAAATAAATCAGCTGGGACACTATAAAAGACTCTGGAGCCTCATCAGGTAGGGCTAAGCTGTCCAGGTCTTGGTTTTGTGTTTTCTGTAAGGTCATAGCTTCATGGTGTATTCACTTTTGCCTCCTTACAGCTTGCCCTTGCTAGTTTCTTTGAAGATGGAGCTGATGATGATATAGTGACTCTTCCTCAGCCTGAGGGAGGTTCCTCAGTGTCTCGGTCTGCAGGTGCAAGGTAATGTTTACAGCCTGTCTCTGCTTTCATCAACACCATACTTCATTTTGGTGAGAATGTACTGGGATACATGTGAGCTGCTTTCCTGTCAATGCAAAGTCCAACAGTACGGTTTAGCAAATTTGGCTCGTAATTATTTGCAGCAACGTTCATGTTAGTCAAAAGACTTGGCTCATTGTTCATTGTCATTATAAATTTGTAACATGCAGTGGGATCCTTAAACCTTATATTTTTCTTTAATGTCAGCACTCAGCCCAGAGTGACCTCCTTCAGAGATCTGGTGCATGAGGCAGAGGAGGATAGTGATGAGGAGGAAGGCCAGAGGTGAGTCATATTCCTTTTCACAGTTCATCCTTTGTCCCTCACTTTAGCAGGTGGAGAAATAGGAGAAGAAATAAGGCAAATTTTGAGTTGTATTCCAGAGCTACAAGGGTTAGGATTGGGGTTTTTATGTTATGATTTAATTGATGACGTTCTTCACTTTTTTTTTTTCTCTTCTTGAAAAGCTATTGGACCAGGGATAGATTTGTTATAGAAACGTGTTCATGGCCCTGGTAAGGATTGAGTGTCCTGCCCAGGGTGGATCAGGGATTAAAATGTACTTAAATCAGTAAATAAAGTCACTGCCCATCTGATTGTATGCTGTGACAATTGCCCTTTAAGTTCTTTCTCATTCTCCTAAATGGTTCTGATAATTGTTCAAGGCTCTAGACTTGACTGTCTGGTTGAGTTGTACATCCACAGGGTTTGGATGTTAGAAAGTCACAACTAGTGGGTGAGTCCAGAATGCACCAAACTATTTTTGGTCTCACCTCATTGACTGTGAGCTCGTTGTTTGTGCTTTTCTGCAGCATCAACTGATTCTGTTGCCAGGGCAGTGCAGGAGACGGGTTGTTAAGAGATTGTGTGGGGTTGCCAATGGCCTTTTAGTCTTACAGCTAGAAAGCAAGCTGAAATAAGAAAAACGGTGTTCTTTTTCCTAGTGTTGATTACAAAATAGATTCATACATATGTTTTTTATTTTTCCAGTTCAGTTTTGCAGGGCATGATAACTTTAATATTTACTTAATTGACTGAATTGAGTTATCTCACATTCTATATCCTGTTTTATTATTTTTAACATGTGCTGCTGATGCATCGGTGGAAAATTATCAATGAGGGGCTTTCCAGACACCTGGCACAAAATAATTATTATGGTATTGTTTTTACATTTACAGTGTAGTGTACATAATGAAACCACAAATGGAAAGTCTGATTTTTAGTGTGATAAGATTTGATGTTTCAGAGTGGTTGTTGGAACAGCATCTGAAACTCCCACTTTACTGCTGTTCAGACCATCTGACTAGCCCACCCACTCCCTGCAGTGGCTGGGCAGCTGTGAGAAAGTGAGAAAGTGCACAGTTTATTTATTTATTTTTTTATTAACTTCTCTATCAGGCTTAATTTTTTTTTTAGTTCTCGCACATTGACTTCAGTTGTGTGTACAACCAAATGCAGCACCAAGAATGCTGCTGAGGAGAGACTGTCTTAATAGTATGCCATTTCCTCACTATTGTGTATGGCCTTATTTAGACAGACCTACTAGATAGACTAAAGAATTCTGCTGCTTCTTTAATTATGTCTGACAGATAAAATGAGAAAACAAGTTTGGGACGCAATCAGTTCCTACTTGCTCACATACGCAGGAAGTTTTGCAATTTTTGCTTCTCTGGTCTTTATATTAATCTGGCAGGATTCAGTGTTAGGCTATTGCTGATTTAACCTAACAAGATCGCCAATGAAACTTATTCAGACATAAGACTGACTGGGCTGTTACATGCAGTGTACAGTGAGCTACATGTAGATCACTGTAATTACTTCCAGGCACTTGTGAGGTGTGGTAGTGGAGAGGAGAACAAAGGAATAATGACTTTGACTCAGCTGACTGTTATTTTATTTGCATCAGAAGACGTACTTTATTTGGTGTGTTATGGAAGAATCCTTTAGTCACACCCTGCTGTGTCCCCCTCCAGGTTTTTTGCGGGTGGATCAGAACGTAGTGGGCAGCAGATTGTTGGGCCTCCCAAGAAGAAGAGCTCCAATGAAGTGGTGGAAGATCTGTTCAAGGGGGCCCGGGAACACGGAGCTGTGCCTCTGGACCGGAGTGGAAAAGGTCCAGGAGAGCCCAGTAAAGCCAAGGTAAAGTGAAGCTCAATGTTTTTGTGCTGTCGTTTATGTTGGCTTGTTTCTGTGTTGTTATTAATGTGTCATTATCAGATTTGTTTTTTGTCTGTGATGTGCACTTTTAATTAGCTTTTGACCAGATTTGTGAGTAGGCAATTTTGATATCTTCTTCTGATTAGCTCTCCTTCCATCTGATGACCCTGTTGTGTCCCATGTTGTTACGCTTTTTATTGTTTTATTTATTTATTTATTTATTTATTTTTTAAATTTCCTTTCACCACTTAGGCCTTTGTAGGTGGTGGTTACAGGCTAGGAGCAGCTCCAGAGGAGGAGTCAGCCTATGTGGCTGGAGAGAGGCAAGCCTCCAATAGCCAGCAGGATGTGAGTACAGGTCCTACTGGGCCCTGATATTTGTTTTAAGTTCAGTTAATTTCTTGCATCTGCAGATGCACGAAAAGAACTCTCAGAAGATGTTGATTGTGAAATGTCATGGCAACCAAACAGAATACATACACCTTTAAAACCTCCTTTAGAAAAAAATACATTTATTTATTTATTCCACTACTAGTTTAGGGTAATAGCATCCATACTGAAAAAATGTGTACAATCTGTTTGTGTGTGTTAGGTACATGTGGTGCTTAAACTGTGGAAGACAGGTTTCAGTCTGGATAATGGTGAGCTCAGAAACTACAACGATCCTGGAAATTCCAGTTTCCTGGAGGCAATCAGAAGGGGGTGAGAAAATTAGTTAACTTTAAATATACTGAACTAATATCAGTGATTCATCCTTTTGGCCATGAGACTTTGTTGTTGTCTCCTTGCTTGGCACACATTAGGAGTTAATCCGTCTGTTCACCTGCTGGTTGTCACCCTGCAGGGAGATTCCACTGGAGCTGAGGCAGCGGTCTCGAGGGGGCCAGGTCAACCTAGACATGGAGGACCACAGAGATGAGGACTTTGTCAAACCCAGGATGGCCTTTAAGGCCTTTGAAGGCGAAGGACAGAAGTTGGGGAGGTGAGATTGTTGAGCAGTGTAGTTGCCTGTTTATTTTGGTTTCCCCTTAGCAAAATATTACAGGTCAATACAGCTCAATGCTCAGTCTGGATAAAAGCAGGCAGACCTGTCCAACTTGTTCTGAATCATCTTTAGTCTGGGAATTGACTCTGTATGGGCATTCCAGATAAATGACTGGTTTCTAATTATTCATGAGACAATCCAACTGAAAAAGCAGTATAAATAAAATGATGCACTGTAAATTCTGCAGTCACTGTTCAGTGTTCATATTTAAAAAGAAAAAAGTATACAATTTGTATTATTGTATCATTATATTTGTTCAACTATTAATTAATTTTTCTCAAGACCCTAGTTCAACTTACTAATGAAGAAGTTCTTTGCCAAAACTGAACAGTAAGATGCATATTAAGCTACTTGCTGCTATTTAGAGCAAGGTGGAGGTCTATCAGTAAGAGCAGCTCATGATTAATCACCTGTACACTTAAAGCTTCAACAAGGTGTCTGCAGCTCTTAACCCCTTACTGCCCAATGTAATTACAATTATTGAAAAAAAATTTGCATTTCTTTTCAACTTTTTCTTGGCTTCATCAGATGAAGTGGTTTGAGGTGAAGTCGCGATAATAGTTAAAATCAGTGGTGTTCTTCAAAATAAAAAAAAAATCTTAAAAGGAAATCTGAAGTTTTATTTTGACAATATTTTTACTTACTGCTGTGCACACAAAACTAGAATTTTACATTTTTCTTCAGCTAATAAATTTTATATCATGACTCCAGCTTGACTGAGTATTCAGGATAAACTCTGACCCTCCCACCTCTAGTGCCACCCCAGAGTTGATTTCAGCACCCGCCACCTCCCAGCAGGACCAGGCTGCCAATGAGGCCCTAGCCAGTGCCTCTGTGACCCTCGACCCCTCCCAGCCCGTCACTAACATTCAGATCCGACTGGCTGACGGTGGCAAACTGGTCCAAAAGTTCAACCATACCCACAGGTGATTGGCTCTTTTTAAGTTTGGTTGGCAGGTACACAGCTCTTTTGAAGAACATGTTTTCTACAGCTCTGTGGAAGCATTTACTGACTTTACTGTCTGAAATCTGTTATGTCTGTCCTATGTTTCCAGGATTTTAACCCGAAATATATTTTTGTTAAACTTTAGTTTGAATTTTTCAGCAGATATAAGCGGAGGTGATTAAATTGTGATATTTAAATCAAGGGATTATGATTTCTCATTATAGTTTCATAGCATAATCTCATCTAAAGACAGAGTTATTTCTGCTCTCTTATCTATCTCATCTATCGCTGTATATGTCCCCAAAATACCATTTCAATTCAATTCAATTTTATTTGTATAGCGCCAAATCACAATACAAATCATCTCAAGGCACTTTACAAAAACTAAAACTAAAAACCCAACAATTCCCTTATGAGCAAGCACTTGGCGACAGTGGAGAGGAAAAAACTCCCTTTAACGGAAGAAAAAAACCTCCAGCAGAACCGGGCTCAGTTTGGGCGGCCATCTGCCTCGACCGGTTGGGGTGAGTGGATAGAGCAGAGAGAAAAGAACAGCAACAATAAACAACAAATAGACACTGCAAGTTGGTGGGGCCAGTAACTGCACATCAGCGATAAACAGCTCCAGGACCAGGGACACCTGCAGAAGGTACAGAGAGAGAGAGAGAGAGAGAGAGGGAGGGAGAGAGCACAAACTAGGGGAGAGAGAGAGCACAAGGTTAGTAACATTCAATGGTGGAATATACATGAGGTCGGAGAGAAGGGGGAGGGGGGGGGCGGGTAGGGTAGGGGAGCTCAGTGCACCAATGGTCCTTGGGCAGTCTAGGCCTATAGCAGCATAACTAACTAAGGGATGGTTCAGGGTTGCCTGAAGCCAGCCCTAACTATATGCTTTGTCAAAGAGGAAGGTTTTAAGTCTAGCCTTAAAAGTACAGAGAGTGTCTGCCTCCTGAACCCAGGCTGAGAGCTGGTTCCACAGGAGAGGAGCTTGATAGCTAAAGGCTCTGCCTCCCATTCTGCTTTTGAGAACTCTGGGAACCACAAGTAGGCCTGCACTCTGAGAGCGAAGTGGTCTATTGGGATAATATGGTACTATGAGGTCTTTAAGGTATGAAGGAGCTTGATTATGAAGGGATTTGTATGTGAGAAGAAGGATTTTAAATTCTATTCTATATTTTACAGGGAGCCAATGAAGAGAAGCCAATATAGGAGAAATATGATCTCTCCTGCTAGTTCCTGTCAGGACTCTGGCTGCGGCATTCTGGATTAATTGGAGGCTTTTTATTAAGATATTAGGACATCCAGATAGTAATGAGTTACAGTAATCTAGCCTTGAGGAAACAAACGCATGGACTAGTTTTTCTGCATCATTTTGAGACAGGATGTTCCTAATTTTGGAAATGTTGCGCAGGTGAAAGAATGCAGTTCTAGAAATTTGTTTTATGTGTGAGTTAAAGGACATGTCCTGGTCAAAAATAACTCCAAGGTTTTTTACAGTAGTGCTGGAGGCCAGGGCTATGCCATCTAGAGTAGCTATAATTTTAGAAAAGTTATTTCTGAGATTTTTAGGCCCAAATATAATGACTTCTGTTTTCTCCGAGTTTAAAAGTAAAAAGTTACTGGTCATCCAAGCCTTTATGTCAGTTAGACAGGCTTGAAGTCTGGTTAACTGGTTTGTGTTAACAGGTTTAATAGATTGATATAACTGAGTGTCATCCGCATAGCAGTGGTAATTAATAGAGTGCTTCCTAATGATATATCCTAAAGGAAGCATGTACAGGGTGAACAGAATCGGTCCTAGCACAGAACCTTGTGGAACTCCATAACTAACTTTTGTTCGTGTGGAAGGTTCATCATGGACATGAACAAACTGGAATCTGTCCGATAAATAGGATTGGAACCACTTTAACGCTGTTCCTCTGATACCAATCACATGCTCCAGTCTCTGTAATAAGATGTTGTGGTCAATGGTGTCGAATGCTGCACTAAGGTCTAGGAGGACAAGTATCGAAACAAGTCCATTATCTGAGGCTAAGAGAAGATCGTTGGTAACTTTCAACAGTGCTGTTTCTGTACTATGATGTGCTCTAAATCCTGATTGGAAATCTTCAAATAGTTCATTCCTGTGTAAGTGGTCTGATAGCTGCTTAGCAACAGCTTTTTCTAGGATTTTAGAAATAAATGGCAGGTTGGATATTGGTCTATAATTAGCCAAGACACCTGGATCAAGACTAGGCTTTTTGAGTAAAGGTTTGATTACTGCAGTCTTAAAGGCCTGTGGTACGTAGCCTGATACTAGAGATAAATTTACCAAGTCCAATAAAGATGAGTTCATTAATGGCAGGGTGCCTTTAAGCAGTCTAGTCGGGATGGGGTCCAAGAGACACGTTGATGATTTCGATGAAGCAACTACTGATGTAAATTCAGAGAGATCTATAGGAGAGAAGCAGTCTAAACATAACTGAGGTCCTACAGATGATTCAAGAGCTACTGTAGTAAAAGATTCATTTATTGCAGGTATAGGAAGCATCTGCTGAATTTTATCTCTAATAGTTGTGATTTTATTTGTAAAGAAACTCATAAATTCATCACTGCTGAGAGCTAAGGGAACACTGGGCTCAACGGAGCTGTGACTTTTTGTCAGCCTGGCTACAGTGCTGAAAAGAAACCTGGGATTGTTCTTATTTTCCTCTATTAGTGATGAATAGTATGCAGTTCTGGCTTTACGGAGAGCATTTGTATCTGAAAATTAGCATTATGTGGAATTCACCATGCTACATTATCAGTCAGTTGTACTTTTGCATGTCTGGACTTTAGGAGCTAAGTTTAACATAAAATTTAGGCCAATTTCTATGAAATAGAAAAAGCAGACAAATCATCAGTATTCTAATCTGGAGGAGTCTCTGTTCCACATACAAACACCAGATTTCGTCCTGTCACTCGAGTAAATAAAGCACTTTTCCCGTCATGTGTTGTGCCCCTCAGGGTGTCTGACCTGCGCCAGTTTGTGGTGGCCGCCCGGCCTGCCATGGCTGCCAGAGAGTTTGTCCTCATGACCACCTTCCCAAACAAGGAGCTGTCAGACGAGAGCCTAACGTTGCAGCAGGCCAACCTCCTCAATGCTGTCATTGTCCAGCGGCTAAAGTGAGGAGAGGGGGGATAAGGTAAAGCCCCCCCCGGTGGTGTGGCTGAATCACTGCAGCCATGTGAAACCTGCTGCTCCTCCTGAGAGAGGAGAAAACATGGACTTATATATGGACTTCTAATTTCTGATTTTTGATCATTGAAAGTGAAACATAACATCCTGCTCCCCTGGCCCCGCCACCCCCTTACTCCCACCCTCCACCCCTCTGTGGTCTGTGACAGGCAGTAATGAGGGGAAACTGTACATGCTGTTGGAAAGATGCAGATAAAGTTGAATTGTGCAAGATGGCTTAAATCAAAAACAGAGCAGCAACCCAACTTTCTGAAAAGCAGCTTGGTTGCTGGGATGTTCACTAAACCTGGTTTTGATTTTCATTAATCTGATCCCTGCTTTTCCTTTTCTATTAACCTTAATCTGGCCTTTTCAGCTCAGTTTACTATAAAATGCTGAGGCCTCACCAGATCAGCAGCAGATTCCCAGTTTGTTTCTGCCTCAACAGCACAAATGAATACTAGTCTTATTAAGGAAACATGTTGACAGTGTTTTGTACACGTTTCCATTTCTCTCCACAAATTCTCTTTGGAGAAGCATAAAAATGTGACAAAACACTGAAAGTTCTTTTCTCTTCAAACCAACCTATACCAGTAGCCTTACGCTCCTTTATTCACCTCCACAACCACACCTGTCCCTTTGTTTAGATGGAAATGGACTTATTTTTTTAAGCTGCCTTTTTTTCTCCTTCCTTTTTTCCTTTTCAAATTTTAGTATTGTCCCAGTTACACAGTTGCATTTTGATATTGTGTATCATTAAAGCTACACCAATGGCTGACCAAAAGAACATGCAGATTGTAAGCACTGGTTTGTAATAGTGGAAGTTGAGTTAAGTTCCTACAACACACTGACATCTTCTATGCATCCTGGGTCAACACAGAAAGATGATTGGACCTCTGGTAAAATAAATTCATTTTATGGTTGATGTATAAAGAACTTATTGTCTTGTCTTTTAATTATTGATGCAGATATATTTTAAATTGAGGGACTTGCATTATATTGTTTTTTTTTAACATGAATTTGTATTTGATAATTTGTTTTTACTAAACAAACACCTAAAAAGGTTTAAGATTGAAATATTGCCATAACATATTTATTGGTAAGTTTATTTTACATAATTTATCATCATTCTTTTAAACATGGTTACTACATAAATTCTTCAATGTGCAGCAACACAACAAATAATTTGCTAAATGTTGTGCTGTCTGACTTATTATGCAGTACCTCTGCTGTAAAAGTGGCCAGAGTGTACATTGCCATGTTTTCTGTATGTAGCACAGAGATCTCATTTAGGGTCATGAAAGTGATTTTAGATCTTAGATGCAAAATATATGGCACATGCATGGAGTAGCACAGTTGAAGAGCACTTATTACACAGAAAGCAACCACTTGAATTTTTTTTTCTTCCTTTAAATCTCATTCTTATGTAATTCTTAGTTTTGTGAACTACTCTGGTAATAGTGTGTCTTCACACAAGATATCCTAATGTTCTCGTTTCAATTCTATATTTTAACCAACATTACAATTGTGAATTCTTTATATTCCACTGCTCTTTTGATACCAACTGGACGTGTGAGCACTGTGGCTGCATGTTTTCTTTAATGCTCTGCAAATACTTTGCAGTTCCTCTTGTGGATATGCTGAGCACTTAGGGTTATTGGTTTCTGCAGGAAAGAAGACGCAGACATGCACATTTGCTCAGGTGATGTGAGCAGACTGTACCGAGTGTCTGCTGGGACATGGAGATGGTTTCACTCAGAGCCCTTCACCTAAATTATTCCTGTTACTGCAAACTTTCTCTCTGCCAGCTTCTACTTTTGATTTATTTGTTTCACAGTGGTGTCCTCCACAGCAGCCTATAGTGCGCTGTAATCTGTCTGTGAAAGCAGATTTTTGGAAATTTAAAAAAAAAAAAAAATTCTTTTCCCTTTGGTCATGGTGGAAACATTTGGTGATTATTGATACACGGATTGATTTGTTCTGTAATTCATTCTTAATTTGTTTTGAAAGGTGGGCATATCTCACTCGTGTATCCTGCCAGGATGTGGTGGCTTGCAATGCATCTTGGTAAATGTAGGCACCACAAAAATGGCGAAGAGATCAACTCAGCTTTCTCTTTTAATAGAGTATGAGCTGAGGCATTTTTCGTTTCATTTGAGCAAACTTACCATCGCCACTGACAGGACATCCATATAAAACGTGGCGAGCTTTCCCTTTAACGTACTTATTTTACTCCAAAAGTCCAGTTATTGCGGAACTCCACTGTGGCCGCCAGGGGGCTCGTATTACCGGCTGAAATCGCTTTGTATGGGGGTTTTAATTTGGAAGTGGTAGGCGGAAGTACAGTTGTATAATATGAAGAATTGACACTGGATTCCCCTGCAGAGAGCCGGAGACGGAGACAGACAGCCGAGGACATCCGCCGGAGGAGCCTACAGACGGACTGCGGGTAGAGTGGCACCGGGTGCAGGGACAGCTCCATAACACACCGCTAAAATGGGAGTCGAAATCGAGACTATAACCCCAGGCGATGGTAAGACTTCTCGCAAAGGAAGCGTTGTGTGATAATTATTAAGTGCACGTTTGCACTTCTCTTGCATGTGTCTAACAGCAGCACAAACGCCGCCTTCATTGCCCGTTACATTACGCGTCTCTTTGGTTTCTCCACAGGACGGACTTTCCCCAAAAAAGGGCAGACGTGTGTGGTGCATTATGTTGGTGAGTTTAAAATAGGAAACTTGTTATTCTTCATGCCTGGACACATTCTGCACATCTAGCCACTCCAGTGGATTATTTCTACTCATGAAGGCTGCATAAAGTGAAGTCATGGCTGTGGACAGCTGCGTCCTGCAGCCGTCTGACAAAAAAAAAAATCTCCAAAGCTGAAAGTGTAACAGCGAAAACTGTAAGTGGTCACAGGAACGCTGTGCGGTGCTGACACTGGACTGCGTTAAACTATTCACAGCTGACGTTTTTTTTTTTGTTGTTGCCTCAGACCTTCCAGGCAGCGATTTCTCAGTAGGGCAAAGAGGCATGACTGTCACTCGCCGACTGGGCTGCATGAAAATTTAACCCCTTCGCCACATTTCTCTCTCTGGACGCATGTTTGGTCCCAGATATTCAGATGTGATATTGTTCTTAAAGCAGCAGCAGCAGCGGCGGCGGCGCTGGTGGTTGTGGTTGTGGTGCGTCCCGGGGAAAGCGCGCTAGCTGGATTCACCCCTGCGTAAAATAAAATGCGCGCTCCGGTTTGGGCCAAGCGCTCCCTTACAGTCTCATCAAGGGCAGCGGATAATGTGCTAATTTGTCCTGTCTGGAGAGAATGACAAAGAAGCGAGACGCAGACGGATTCCGCCGCGGGGTTCACTCAGACGCCCAGACAGACAGACCGGAGAGCGGGGTTTAAATCCCGTCTGATTTCCAGCGCTTTTCTGTCTTTGTTGGAGTTGTTGAGCGGATTATAACCGTCTGGCCGACTGAAATAATGGCAGTCACTGTATAACTGCTGTGATGTTTGTCACAGACAAAATATTTGATTGACACTAAATAAATAATTTTTAGCGCCTTATCTTACCAGTTACATCTTTAATTTCTTAATACGCCCCTCGTGTTGCCATGATACAGCTACAGCACCAATAAACAGGATTATATCCAGGGTGGTAACTAATAATTTTGCGATCAGTGTACTGATAATATCAACGAATCAGTTCATTATTTGCTGTACAACGTCAGCCAATAAAGAAGGGGCCCAGAGCGCAAATGTCTTGTTTTAGCCAAAACAGCCCAAACCAATAGACTGTATGTAAAAATCTAAATCCATTCAAAAGAAACTGGAACCAGTGAGGATTTGGCATTTGTGATAAAAAAAAAATGTAAAGATTAACTGATCATTTCATTATTTTTCTATTGATCACCTAATTGAGTAAGCATTTTAGCTATACTCAAGTTTAGATGCACATGAAGCTAAATGCTAAAGTGCTCAGTATAAAGAAAACAGCAGGTATGGTGTTTAGCATGTTCACCATCTGAGATTAGCATGTTAGCATCCTGACATTTGCTAATTAGCGCAAACATCAAACTGGGAATTATGGGTAGGTCCTTAATTTTGCAGGTAAAAATAAAACGAATAAAAAGAAAATTTGACCTGATGATGGGGCTACAGGTAAGATCAGAGGACAGTCAGGATTGCTTGGATTCATTTTCTGGGGAACATATCTGTACAAAATCCATCCTGAGATATTTCTGTCTGGAGCAGAGTGGGGGGGACTGACCAGCAGGGAGATATTGCCATTTATAGAGCCAGACTATCATGTATTCCACAGACATTACAGATTAAATGCACTACAATACAGATTACAGTGTAAATAGAGTTAGAACAATGAAACATGTAGTGCTAGTAGCAAAATTGGATTTGTGATGACTTTGGCTTTCCAGAGAGTTAGACTATATATTTATCTGCACCTGTTCTTACTTTAGCAAAGCTGGGCTCAGCTTCTTGCCTGGTAAGACAGACATAACTTTCTGTAATAAAAAGCTCTTCATTTTTTTTTGATTACAGTGATATATTTTCAGTTTTTTAGACACTGTGTCCTTGTATTTTTTGTTTTTTTTGTTGTGGTTTTTTTTTCATACCACTAAAACTGCAGGATTTCCTCTCAGGGCAGTGTCCCTTCCTGTCGCCTAGCCTTTACATGGGACATGAAACAGGGTCGTCCATTACACAAGCCTTTTCAAATAGCATCCAAGTCAAGAACAAAACTTGGATTTGCTGGGATTTTGGAAAGCCTCTGCCTACAGGAAATGGCTGGTGTGAGAAAATGTCAGTGCTGTGTTGTTTGATGGTGGAATGAGAAAAGCAGGGAGTTGATGGTGGTTGCTGTTGATACTTGGACCTTTGAGCTGCTCACACTGAGCTGCTATCTAGCTGTCCAGAAGCAGACAGGACACCCACCACACTGCATGGATTAAAGGCTGCATCCTGCCAGCCGCCCCCTGATGTGCTCAACAACGCGCACAATGTTGCGCCTTCTCCTACACACACACTCACACCACACCACACAATCACGCACACACACACAGTGCCTTGCTGGTGCTAATAACAGTAATAGCACCGGGGTAAATAGTTTTGGAGTGGTGCTTTTCTGTGGATTGATGATTGTGTTTTCCTGACTGTCACACTGAAACCCACACTGCAGGACAGCTGCAGCAGCTATTTCTGTGATCTTGGAGATTCTTTCATTTGCTTTTAGTACACACACAGTAGGGAGGATGGGTGTCAGACAAGCTTGCAACATACATTCATTTTCAGCGTTTTTATGAAACGTTATTAATGTAAGTCTTTAGGCTGAAACGTGTAAAAATAGCATTTTGATTCATGTTTAAGCAATTTATGTGTAATAATTCCTGTCAGGTTGTGCATGTTCAGCACTAATAACTGGACTTTTCATCCAGAGAATAAGGCTGTGCATTGACAGCATTATTTTTTTTGCTGACTGTGCGTCTCTATCCATGTTCTTGTTTGTAGGTTCCCTTACAGATGGACGTAAGTTTGACTCATCTCGTGATAGGGACAAGCCTTTTAGGTTCAAGATTGGAAAGCAGGAAGTGATCCGAGGCTGGGAAGAGGGTGTAGTGCAGGTAAGCTGGAGAGCTGGAAGTGTACTGCGCAATATATTCAGTTCAATTTAAATTTTTTTTTATTTGTGCAGCACCAAATCACAATACAATCATCTCAACACAGCAAATCCCTTAAACAAAAATGTGTACTTTCATTTTAGCCAGCCTTTTGATGAATCTAAATATTATCTTGGTAAACTGATGCAAATGTGCAGGTTATATTTGTGCCAGAGCCAAAGAAAAAGTCATGCAACTAAGCAGTGTCACCAGTGATGATTCAGAAGCAGAAATCATTTGAATTGCATAAGAAATCACATTTTGCTGCTGATGTTGTTGTTCATCTGCTGGAATATGTAACATTTCTTGACAAAGTTCCATTATTGTGTTTTCACTGTCATTAACACTGCAAACGGTGGGTGAGTACAGCATGGCCCCAGCTCTATATCTCTCTCTCAGCTGTGCAGCATTTAAGAAGTGACTGGTGAATGGTGCTGACCGTCTGTTGGTCCTGTAGAGTCATGGCAGCGTAGTTTCATTTTCTGTTATATGCTGTTTGTGGGTTCAAACAGCACTTTTATATCTCACTTAGACTTCTGTTTAAAAAGCTTTTATTGGCAGGATCAGATTGAGAAATAATGAAGCATCATTAGTGAGCTAGACATTTTCACCATTGCCTTCAGTATTCCCTGTGGTTTATTATCTGATGTAGACTGCAGAGACTCCATTATGATCCAGTAAACTGTATCTTCTAGGGCTGACTAACTGTTCCATAACATTTTTTTTCTCTTTCTCTTTGCCCTGTTTGTGTCATCTGCATCCTCCTTTTCGAGATGAGTGTTGGTCAAAGGGCTAAGCTGACCTGCTCGCCTGACTACGCTTATGGAAACAAAGGCCACCCAGGCATCATCCCTCCTAACGCCACCCTCATCTTTGACGTTGAGCTGCTGGGTTTGGAATGAAATGATTTCACAACCTGTTTTGTGTTGTGTAAGTAATCTACTGGTTACTGGTGATTCTTTTTTCAAGTTTTAATTGTAAATCTTCATGTTGAGGTCATGAGTCACAGGGCTAGCTGTTGTAATGGTGTATGGCAGTATTTCTGGGGAGTTTCCAGCAAACCCACTAGACTGGTGGGAGCAAATTTCTGTTTTCTCTGTACTGCGCTGTAATGAACAGCCTCACTGAACTAGCAGAGTTACACAGCCAGCAGCAGCATTTTCCTTCTGAGAGATGGCACTCATGAGCCACTTAACCTCCACTCATTGGTTGCAAGTGGACTCACAAACACTGTTACACTGACATTTTGTTCTCAGGATTAAAGACTGAATAAAAACTAAAGCTAACTAACACTTAGCTCATTAGCTTGGTTGGTAACAGAACAAACAGTTTAGTCAACAAATATTTTACCACTGTTTCCTAAACCACAACTCTCTCAAAATCATTCCTTTCCTGCAAAGTGCATCGATCATTAAGTCAAATTCAGGCTTTAGTGTCTGAAATACTATGACTGGTCTTAATACTGTCAGCCTATTTCAAAAACATATTGTAGTGTTGCAGTAGTAGTTCTAGTGAACTTTATATTTCCAGTTTTTCAAACCAACCAGTATTAATTATATTATTTCACTCCACAAAGAAAGTCCACAATGTTTAGGTTGATTATCCATCATGGTGAAGGTTTTATTGCTTGGTTTGCAAGCAATTGGCCATTTGGAAAAGTGTCCTTGGATGTGCATTGAATGAAAACTCAAACAACTGAGATCTGTGAGTAAGCTGCGTAAATACACTGCATTCATGAGCAGGAAAATCCCATCCACAAGACCAAAAGTAGATGGTGTGAGTTAAGATGTTTCCAGCATTAAACATGATGCTGTTGGATGAGTGACTGAAATTTGAGTTGTACAGTGTTGTTAACTGAATTTTTTTTTCTGTCTATCCAAGCTGATTTTAAGTGTGTAATGAAAGAAATGGTAATGCCTGGAAGCTGTGTTATGCTTTTAGCACTGGAAATTACATCTCCCTTTAGTTTTATTAACATTTTGAGCAGCTACAGCTCTTCTTCACACAAATACCTGCAAAGAAAACAGGGAGGTTGTTTACACACTGAGTATTGTGAACGTTTATTGCTGCAGCACCTCAAGCCTCAAGGTCAAATATGTTTAAAACAAAGATTTGAAATGGCAGTTTGCATCACTTTGTAATTTTCAGTGTCTCCTTTACCAAAATCATGCCTGTCTTAGCTGTGTGGTGCATTTTTTGTGTATTTAGTTAAAAATACATTAATGATATGCAAAGCATGACAGTAAACCTTTTAATAATGTAAGGTTACTATTAATCTTTTAATAATATGAGTTGTAAATTATCAGTTGTGGAAAGATAATCACAATTTCAAGTCTTTCTGTGATTGACTGAGCTGTAGTTGTGAACAAATGTTTGATTAATTACTTTCTGATCAGCAATAATATCCACACATACATTGGTTACAGTCTATTGGTGTACAGTAACCACTAAAGTCAAAAAGATCAGTGCATTATGTGGAGATTTAGTGGCTGTATGATTGAATGTGAGCAAATGCGACACATAAGGCATGCCTCTATTTATGCTCAGTCCTGAAATGTTCTTTTTGTTTTCATAGGTGACTTCCTACCTGGGTGAGAAACTAGGAGAGTCTACACTTGATTCTATGAAAGGCTTCAGTCTCTAGTTCCACTACTTACTTTATCAAACTATGAGTTTTTGTTATTTTGTCTCTGTGACTGTGTTAACCTCCTATGACCTGGCGTCCACATACCTGCACATCACATTTTTGGTTGTCTGCACCATAATACTTAATTGTGTTAACTGAGACCTGTTGTCCATGAATGTGGACACTCACAAGTGGTTCATGTTCAAAGATAATATCTGGTTATTATATGTATTGGTTCCACATAAACCCAAATAGCTAGAAAAAATCTAAAATGCAAGCCAAACTAAAGCTCAGGTCTTAAGAGGTTAAATATATTTCCATCGTTTACTTATTTCTAAAAACTACAGGCCATAGCCTTTCAAACCTCCATGTTCTTAGTATTAAAGTTTTTAAGTTTTTTGTGTTTTTTGAAGTATTTGTTGTGCAAGGTTATGCTGAGAAGTACAATCATTCATCTCTAAGTATTATATTATAATATTTGTATTATAATGTTTGAGAGCTGGTGCTTGTTATATTACAGAAACAAAACAAATGTACAAAAGAAAATGAAAAGCACATATCTTCAGCTTAAAATCAGAACAAGCGAAGTGAGTTTCTGTTAGCGATATAAGGCTTAGTGTTGAATTTAGTGGTCAACTCATGGGAGGCCTTAATGCTTTGCTGCATAAAATGCGTATTTCTACATAATACCACTGTGTATTCTTTTTTAATTTGATTGTTACTGAAGTGTGAGCATTGAAGGGGTAATTGGCACAAAGGACAACCAGTCACATTTCTAATGTGTGCCTAAATATTCTCACCAGACATGTGGTTACTACCTTGCCTTGTCTGCACGTTCCAGGCCGAATGGAACTTAGTATGTACATCCAAAGCTTTGCATCTGATTTGCATTAATATTGCCTTCTCATCTGCCAAGTCTTTACCCCATTTAAAGCCATATACAGGTTGACCAGTGCAAAAACAGGATTTGTGGTGATGCATTTAAATTGGATTTTGTTATTTATTTCTTAGAAGAAAAGGGAAATGCTTGAAATTTACAAAAGGGGTTGAGGAATTGTAACCTTCCCCAGTCTTATTTTGTGTAACAACTTGTATTTTTCCGATGCCAGCTTTGTATTTCTCAGAATTAACAAACTTAGGCCTAATGCATGATTGAAGAGGATAATTTTTTTCTTTTGCCAATGTCAGTGAAGTGCCACACTGCCTAACCATAGTCTGTGTTGTGGTAGAAAAGAAATGCTGACACATTGGCATCCTAGTTGTTTTGTATCTCAAATAAATAGTTTTAAATGGAGTTTAAATGAAGGAACACGCAGGCCTGGCTGTTGGATATTGACCATGTGTCAGTGACAACAGTCCACCTCTGTACTGTGTAGTTATATGCTGATACTGTATGTTAGTGTTTGCAGGCTAAACCAATGATGACATATTTAAAATAAATGAATTGCTCTCCCTCTGCCTGTAGGTTTTTACCCGCTTCTGCCACAGTAAAACATACAAGATTTATCATAAATGTCTATTTGGACTTGAATCTTTTATATTAATGTATTGGGTTCTCAATCTGGTATCAGTTACTCAGCCTTGCTTGGAAGAAGCATACTGTAGACAGTAACAGCTAGTGACAGCTATGACATTTATCTGATAGGTTCAGTTATATTGCATCTTTTTTTCTACATAGTACGTTTTGTCATGTTTGTCTTTATTTGACAGCAGACAATAGAGACAGACAGTAAACCAGCAGGGACTGTGTAAGGTACCAGAATGTTGCAATAACCTCCTGACCATTCTGCTATCAGGATGATCCCACAGATAAAAACCTTTAAAAAAAAAAAAAAAAACATAATCATCAAAGAAAGGGATAAATTGTTAAAGTGTTAAAACCCCAACAGAACAAGGCAGTTGTCCACTTTCAGTTGTTAGTCCAGGCTTTGTCATTTTTCTACAAAATTAAACAGTGTACTTTGGCTGCAACAAATTTCAGTTACATGCAAATGTGTAAACTCATGATTACAAAGAATTTTATGTATAACATCATGTTGTGCTCATTTAATGTTGGTCTGTTGCCTTTTTTGTAGAAAAATGGCAATATACTCAAGTCTAAATGCCCGACAAACTCGATTAAGTAAATGTTCTTTTTTTTTTAACAACACTGGAAATGGGTGAGAACAGCGTGGAAACAGTCTGAGTGCCAGGCAGTAAGAAGAATACAGCAAAGAGCTTTTCCTGGTGAAATGGGTGTCATATTTCGTATAAGCATATTAGAGAGGCTCCTTTTCATATCTGAGCACTTTTCTTACAGAGTGCAGCAACACAAACAGCGCTTTGTTGAGGCAGAATATGCGCATTGGGTCACGGTGATTATCACCTGGTGTGTTTCACCTGTAACGTGTTTACGCTGAGTCAAAGTTCATGCGATCGATACGGGGCGTGGCCTAGCGCGGCACCAATGGTGCACGCACAGGAGACCAGGAAGCCAGCGGTGACGTCACTTTCCAGAATTTCCCCTCAGTTTTGTTTCAACGACGAAGAGCCGAAGCCACGAAGACAGAAACTGAGACATAATTAACTCGACGTGTTGTCCTCTGAGCTTTATAAGTGTTTATTCGAGTCGACAAGCAAGACATTAAAGGTAAAGACCGTTTCTATCAGACCGTTGTACCTCCCTAACGGCGGGCGTTGCATTGACCTGACAAGCTAACGTTAACGTTTCGGCTAACTTAGCTGTTTGCTTTCTTGTTGTTTGTGTCGGAACAAAGACGGTCCACCTAGTAGCTCCCCGGGTTTAGTCTGTTTTATTATTTATTTCCAGCTGTTCTAGTTTCAGCTAACTGTTTGCCAGACCGTGACTTGTCATTCTAAACAAGCTAGTAGCCTTTCATTAATGTTTAATGAAGTCACGTAACGTTGGCTAGCTTAACGTTTATTAGCTAATGATAACTTAGCTAGAGTTCGAAACTTAAGACTTTTACATTATGGACATAGAATGGTGCTTGTTTAATAAAACGGGGATAGGGTTAGAGTTAGGCAAATGTTTCGCTCAATATGTAAATATAAAGGACTCTGTTATAATTAAAGGATTTTAGTTAAGTCCTGATGTTATACTGTTAATACCGGAGCTAATGTTGCATGTTTATATTGGAAAACTGAATATTATCTGACTATAATTCATATGTCTTAATGTGAACAGGAGGAAGGGTGTCTGCTCCGTTTTACCTTTGTATGCCCTCCCCTTTCTTCCCAGTCCCTCAGTATTTCCCAGCCATGTCAATAGACCAGAATAAGCTGCCAAGACCACATTCTTGTATCTAACCAATTCGTTCAGGCTTACTGAAGTTAACTCACTCTTTCCTTTCCACTTCTATACCAGAGCTTTTGGTTTGTGTGCTGCTACTGAGAAGTAAAGGACACACCAGCTGAACTGGTCTAAATAAAATAATGTTATGAGCTACTGTTTCCTGTTCGCCCTTTTAATGTATATGCCAGTGTAGGGAACTTGTCTTGGCATTTCAAAGAACATCACCCTTCAGTTTAACAGAAGCTGCAGAAGTGACTCTGTGATCAGGTTATATCATTGTAAGAGCTCCACTGATTTTTAGTTTTTTCCAGGCTTATTCACTTAAACCTCTGGCCTGCAAATCCAAATGAAGGACAATTTTAAGGCAAACAAACAAACACAGCTAAAAAGTAAACACTAGAAGGTATTAAAATGCCTCTCTGTGTCCACTGACACAATGACGCTCTTGTCTGTGAGGACTGAGAATAACAGAATAGAGTAGTGGCTTGAGTAGCTGGGAGAGTGAGATGTTGCAGTAGTGCGATCATGGTAAGAATGAATCACTTATTTTGCAGGGGAAAGGTTGTTCTGGCCTTCTTGTGTCAAGATGAGTGTTTGACTACATATCCTGCCACTGTACTTTCATGAGTTGTTTTTATGGGTTTGTACTCTTAAAGAGTTGTTGGAAGTTGGCTATAATGTGTCACTTTTCATATTACTGTCAGCTTCCTCTTCATTTTGTTTGTCCTGATTGAGAAAGATTTCTTAACATGTCATGTGGTTGTGCGGCCACAGTTTTCACGGTGTGGTGAAGCAATATTGGGAGCAATCAGTTTGTCTATAGTTGTTACTTTTTCATATATTATGTGGAAGGACTGGAAACTTTTGGTGTTTTATATTTGAAAATGTTTTTTGGCATTTTTGTCTTTATTTTAGAGATGCACTGATCAGATAAACTGGATTTTTGATAATGCTGACCTTTTCAAGTATATCATGTGTTGGACATGGCATGACCAATATGTGTTAGTCATCTTTTTTGTGATTTTTTTTTTTTTTTTTTTTTCCTCAGATAAAATCAGGCATCATCTTGTAATTATGAACTTGTGACTTTCACATGTGCATTTTTTGTGAAATTTTGTAGGTCAAACAGTTGATAATAAAAACAGTGAAAGGCCTAAGCAGGAGAGAGGAAATTGCAGGGTCCACATAAACCATATTTGACATTTTGAGAGACAGGCAGAAAACACATGGAAAGTAGAAGATAACATGCAGCAAACTTGAGTCAAACTGGGGACATGGACATTATTGTTGAATATGCCTTAGAGCTTATCTTGTTCATAATCACTGAAGGCACCAGGGAGAGATGTGAGTATAAGTGTTTATTAGGGCAAACTAACAAATGAATTCATTTGTTAGTTTGCCCTAATAATGTTAGTTTCATATTTATACTCAAACATACTTCCCTGTCATTGCATTACTGCATGTCTCAGCCTGTTTACTTTGGGTATAAACACAGCCAGCTGACTGTTATCTTTCAGTTCTTTTTTCACATCAGGCTGCTGTAAAGTTTATGTGCTTTGGTAGTGAGTTCTTCTGAGTCTAGTTTTAGTTAGAACTGGACCAGAGGGGAGTTCAGTTTGCATCATGCATAACCATCCTGATTTGGAGCATAATGGGTTTTTGAGAGCCATTAAGACTTACCTGTGCTGCTGTGCTCTCATGAGTTTCGCCCACCACTCACTTTTACTCATGTACTCATATTATAGTGTGTGGCAGCTTGTACTTCATACCAATGGCCCTATTTGCACAGGCTCTAGTGTTTTTCAGTGTAATGTCATTAAACGTCAACAGCAACCTTTAGTATGGAAACAGTTGTGGAAGTACAGTTGCATAATGCAGCTGATGAATAAAATAGAAAAATATTAAATGTTTCTTACTTTTCACATCTTGTGCTACTTCTACCTGCATTTCCCTTTTCCTCCTCTTCTCATGTGCTGGTGTCCACGTTTGTCATTTACAGCAATGGGTCAAGTTCAACGTCAGCACACTCCTCGATACCTTAGGGCGGAGACACGCCAAGCCGACATCAAACAATGAGTCGTGACCCAGGCTGACTGCTGCGTCAGTAGCATCGCAGAATATTGCTTTTGTGTCCACCAAAAAGTGACTCTTGAACACACGACACAGACTACAGTTTACAAACTGGCATCTACGTTCTATACCTGCATAAAAGGAGATTACTCACTGCCGAAATGTTATTTATAAATTAATTGTTTGGGTTTAGGGTTTGTCAATATCATATGTAGTGAGAAATCTATGTATTATGTAGTAACATTTTCTGTTTCCATGTCTGTATCATGCCCTGTATTTCTAGTACATTTATTTGCTTGAACAAAATGGCTGTCTGGCAACTGCCTGTCAGTCATTCTTGGGTCTTAGTTCTGCCAGCTACAGAGCAGAATATCTGTTTCTCTCTGGCTTGTTTAATGTATGAATTTCTTAATCGGTGACTCACTTATTTCATCCTTATGCCATTTAATGTTGGTTGGGTAAACAGCGCTCTTTTGGTTTTGTCAGTCCAAAAAACCAAAACGAAGACTGCACATGACTGAAGGCTGCATACAGCTACAGAGTGTCTGTGGAACTGCCAATACTACCAGTCAAATTCACATAATAGAGTGTCATTTGATTCAGTGCTAGTATGAAATATATCTTAAAGGAGTTCAAAGGTAATGGTGCACATTAAGGTAGTCAGTACTGGTGAAGTACTGGGCTGTATCTCCCATTTCGCATGATCATCCACTCACTGCTGTTTGTGTTCTTTTTAGGATGTCTCTGTATCCTTCCCTCGAAGACCTCAAGGTCGACAAGGTCATTAAGGTACGTGTGTTTGGACAAATTGATTTTTATGCAGAGCCAACTGCTTGCAGATATTTAGCTATGTAGCAGTCTATGCAATTTTATGACCAGCATTAAAGGAGCACAACATGATTTTACACGAGTTTACATGTCACTGAAGATGAAATTTATTGCAGTTGTATTATTCAGGGCCAACGTACACTGTTTAACTTTGTAGAAATATTTGTTTCTCTAACAACACTACTGCAGCTTTTTGTGTTTTGCATTGCACTGGGTGACAGTTGTCAGCACTTCTGCTTGACTGTTGCATGTGATTACCTCTTAGGCCCAGGACCACTTTGTCCAGACTACTACCCCTATGCCAGCCATCACTGAGGGAACATACCAGCCTCAGTCTGCTACTGCTGGGATGCCAGGATCAAGTGAGTCTTGTAAATACTGTTGTAGTGAGTGTTTTGTCTCTTTGTGTTTCAAACGTGTCTGAACTTAGCAAAATCTTTCTAACTTACCTTAGAACTGTTACTGTAACATATAGCAGTAGGACCTTTACCTTTATCTATGCTCTTGTTTTCCATTCTCATTTCATTTCTTTTGTTTCTTATGTTGGGTAATAGTGTCACTGTGTGGGCAGCCTGTGGTTATTTGAAAGTTAACAGCACCACTACAATGGTTAAAGACCTGTGATGTGATAGGACTGGGATGGGTAGATAAGTTGTGGGGTCTTTTGACAATAACAGGACTAAATGAGTCCCCACATCGGCTGATTACTCTCTCTTTACCTATGTGCTTGAGTCTGTTTCAGAGATACAATGAGGGCATTGTATTTCTGCTCAAGGGTTTATGTTTCACTAAGGTTTGTGTGAAAACAGTTCTACACTCTGCAATAAGTTATACACCATTGGAAGAAAAGAGAAACATTTGAGGCATTCACAAAGATAGGCTGGGGTCCTCCAGAGATTAGAGAACATCTCTGCCTGTTTTTACTCACTTCTTCCCATTCTCCCACTCATCCTTCTTCTCCCTTTTCTGTTTGGATGCAAAGTCCTGTGGGCTTTTGGTCTTTTGTTTGTGCCTCAGCAGAGCTAGTTGTGAGTCACCATGGAGACTGGCTCTGGCAGTTGCACTGGGACAGGGCATGACGGGAGAAGGAGAGAGGAGGAGGAGCTGATTTGAAAAGGAGGGAGGAGAAGAGACAGGACAAGTGTGGTCTTCTGGTGGTGAGGAGAGAAACAAAGAGCGAGGTGAAAGGGGCCAGGCTGATTGACATTAGCACTGGCCACAGCTTAGCCAGATATACTGTAACTTGCAATCGCTGCATTTAAATTGGCTCAACAACATCACCTTCCTTGTTATCCATTTTCAAAGCACTAAGACAATTTCGGATGTGATTTGACTCTTCCATACCTTAAACATCAGTGGCTGGTAAAACAAGTTTTATTATCAGCCAGTGGATTCAAAAATCCATCATTTACTGGCTTATTTGGAAGGGTTGTTGTCCAGTTAGACTTTCTGAGAAGAAAGTGGTCAGCCAAGTAATATATGGCAAGAACAGTGAAATAGCACTAAACTGAGTAAAAGGGCAGAGTAATCCCCAAGGAGCATGCATGTATAAAAGATGTGCACAAAAGACACTAATAAAATAGGAGAGCACAAAACATAAAGAAAGGAAAAAGACAACTAAAACTAAACTGAAGTAATGAAAAGTATTCAGTGTTTTTATTAAGGCCTAATGTAGGAGGATGAATCATGATTTGATAAAGCATTTTTCTGTCATTTGTACTTTTTACATTTGGCCAACTTGTGGGTGTTTTCCTTCTTTCTGTTCTGTACCATGACCAGTACCAGTGGGTAGCTTCTGATCACTTGGGTGGAGTGTGACTGACTCAGACCATGTTGACTTTAGATGACTGAAAGAAAGCATAGCAAATCACTGCAGATTATTGGCTTAAATTAAAATCACTAAACCACTTCCTGGTACTGTATTGTGGGTAATGTGGGTTTGACAATAGTAACTACAAACTGCATAAGTCCAGGTGTCTCAGAGTTGTGAACATACTTGTACATACTGAGGTTATGAGGCCTGACACCACTACGTTCTCAGTTAATCAAATAAAAGCCCAATCTTTAGAGCAAAAACACCTATGTAGTATTATTTATGATTGTAGAATTGGTCATTCCCACAATCACTAAACTACCATCTTTTGTTGATCAGAAACCCCAACATAAAAATCCTATATTTTTACTCATAGTTGAATATAAATTTTATTCATAACATAATTTAAATGATTAGCTCATTACATAATACTTTCTATGTCTGGAGTCATTGTTTGTTTATGTCTGATTTATTGAATCACACACCGAGTAATGTAGAAGAGTATGTGTACAGTATATGTGCTGATGTATACTCCAACTCATCTAGCCTGTCTTTTCATTTTTTGCTGCTGCACATACATATACTAAAATAGCAGCTGTGCTTAGAGACACCCACAGTAAATTCTAAAAATGTAAGCCACTGGCTCATTTGGCTCATGCTTATTTTCCTACCTCCGACCACCTCCCTTAAATGTTCTTTCTGTTAGCTTTGCCAGGATAAATGCAGTAATGGTTGCTCTGCTGCAAGGGCAGCTGCAGCCTCTTGTTGCCAGAAAAGTGATGCAGTCATGCAGAGAGAATGGCAGATAGTTACACTGTCCAAATGGGGAAATAGACAGGATCCTGTAAAATGGGTGGGGTGAGCTTAATCCTAACATTGTATCCTATACATCTGTAATTGTGTTTTATAGCCTTGGAATTATCTGAGGAGCTAAGGGATGTCATGACTCGTAACTTGCAAGGAATTAAAAAAAAAAAAAAAGTGTGTGTGTGTGTATGTATATATATATATATATATATATATATATAGAGTTTTTAAATAGACATAACAGAAAAATAAAAATAAGGAATGAACACAGATCCTATCAATCAGATTATATGGCCTTTCCATTCACAGAATTAAATACTGATGCCAGGAAACCTTTACTGCACTGCAACACAGAGTTCTCACTATCAGCAGTTTTCCAATAAAAATCACAGTGTAGCTCAAGTATGACCCTGCTATGATGGACATCATCAATAAAATAAAAAATGCTGTAAAAGATTACTTAGATATGGGTAATCTAACAATGGTTTACACAAGTGAATTTAAACATAAAACAATATGGTTGGAGACTACACAGTGTTGCAATTTAGAGAAAGCACTAATACAAGCCTCCACCTTATATAGAGGTAGAGGTTTAAGAACATACATGCAATTGTTTCTTTGTACTGCAATAAATGTATTCATTTAGGCATTATACAACTTGGTAAACTCTCCATATTCTCTCTCTTGTCAACCACCTCTCTCTCACTCTCCATCTCTCCCACCTGTTTGTTTTCCATTCATCTGCTTCTCTTACCTTGATTCTTTCTTTCTCTCTCCCATTTCCATTCACCTCTTCCTTTTGTCTTCAATATCCCAGGTCTGTACCCAAATCTGGAGGAGCTGGGAGATTACATGGGCCTGGCCCTTAACAGTGATGAAGTCCAGAGGAACCTGGCGCTGTTGCCTGTGGCTGAGAATGTGAGTTGTGTGTGTGTGTACGTGTCTTACTATGGTTGTTTGGACATGTTTTACTCGAATACTCTGATACTTGTGAGGACATTTTGGGTCGTCCTCACAGCTTCAAATGGTTTTTTGAGAGTTCAGGCTAGGTTTTAGGTTTAAGTTAATAATCGGGTTAGGTTAGGACAAATGTAAGGGTTAACGTTAGCCATTTAGTTGTGATGGTTAAGGTTAGGGTAAGAGTCTAGGATATACATTATGTGAATGAGTGTCCTCACAAGTAGAGTAAGATGTGTGTGTCTCTCTCTCTCTCTGGTCATTCTTGTTGGTTATGATATTTTACTCCCTGAAGATTTGTTTACAACCTTTATGACTAACTGCTGATATTAAAACTGAGGTGAATATTGGCCTTAACATCAGGTGGACACAAACATGGCTCTAAATGAATGTTAATGTTATTCTGTAAGCAGATGTTTCTGCTGCAGGTTTAAATTTGAGGTTATATTTAATTAGGAAACACAGAAGTTAAGCCTCTCACCTTAAACCTTTAGTGGTTTTGTTTTTTCTTGGTTTGTTTTTTTTTTGTTTTTTTTTTAAAAATAAAATAATGCAGCCTTCTGAGCACAACAGTACCATGTTCCTGGAGATTCACATTACCGAATGACTCACCACAGGCCTGGAGCAGTGTGTGGGAGGGTGTGAGCTCTTCACTCCCCTTTAATTGTGTGTGTATGTGTGCATGGGAACTGTGCAGATATCAAGGCTCTCACAGCACCCAGGCTTTTCAGCTGGCACTTAACCATCTGTGTTCTCTGCCATTTGCTGATATCCTCACCCCTAACATGATTTTCAAATTTCTTCATTATTAGAGCAAAGCATATTAAAGGTGTTTTTAAAATCAGTATGTAAAGAGTTTCTGATTCCGATTCATCCACTGAATTGAATCCTCCTACATAACTTTGTGATGCAGCCTTTCTTTTTTTTTCTTCTTCACCTTAATTTTAATGTAATCTTCCTCTTTATTCTTTTTTTCTCTTATCCTAACATTTTTCTCAACCCTCCTCCATTACACTTTCTCACCTTCCTTGCTGTCTGAATTCCTCCACACCCCATCTCAGCAAGTGGCAGTGCCCTCCTACTCAGGTGTCATGGGGATGGTGCGACCTGTGACGGGGACAGACATTGGCATCAGGAGGGCTGAGATCCGCCCAGGAGTACGGGAGATTATTCTGTGTAAGGACCAGGACGGGAAGGTGGGACTTCGGCTTAGGGCCATTGACAATGTGAGTCTTCATCCCAAACTCTTTGACAGATCTGGGTCTGATTCATTTACTGTAAACACTGAACCTCTTCTGTTATATTTATGGAGTATCAAGTGATCCGACATGTTGATCAGCAGGAGTTTTACAAATTTACCCATTTAGCGACAACTGATAGTCACAGGTTTTTTCCAAATTAGTAGTCCCCTCAACTATTTTGTTGGGTAGTGACGGTAGTGATTTAGAGAATTTAGAGTCCCTCTTAATACAATACTTTCTTTTTTCCATATGTACATTGAAGAGTTATTTGTTACTGTAATCATTTATCCTGTGTGAGCTACCTTTTTTCTATGGGAAAAATACATCAGAGTTGGAGGAAAGCTAAGATTAGCAGCACAGCAGGCAAACGTGGTAAAACACAACTAGTTGTCTATCCTTTAAAATAAATTTTCTGACAGTTCTGTTTGAAAGTACCTGCATTTCACTGCCTTCACAGTATAAGACATTTATATGTAAATCATAATGTTCAGGTTTTTTTTTTTTTTTTTTTTACAAAGGTGTGTTACGGGGTTTGTAGTATTTAGTGTATCTTCATTTATATAAATGTGATGAACAAAACATTAGATTCTTACTACTACTGTCCACATGGCTCACTAGTGGTTTTAATTGGTGGCTACTTGACTAGTGGAGTAGTTAAAACCCCTAACCTTCAGATGTTAGCAGCTAAGACTGTGACTAGGTGATGTTTATCATCTGGACTAAGTGCAATGAAGCATTAACATACTGAGAGAAAAAAACAGGCATAGTGAATGATCTCTTTTGCTCTTGGCCAGCTTGAAAGTGGGAATATGCTCTGGAACATACTTAATAATTCAGTTTGTATTGAATTGCACTAATACAGCGGGCAGCCTTAGAAATTACTTGGCAAACAGCCGATTTGATGTATTGCTGAAGTGAAACAGACACAGAATGCTCATAGCTTCTATAGTATGTAACACAGGTAAATCCGAGACTAATATATACTGTAGCCTCCAAAGAAGAGACAACAGGCTGTGTTTTGATTTACATTAGTTAACAAACTGCTGAATACTCAAAGTAGACCATAAAATGGAAGTAAATTGTTCCAGTCATTTGTTATATTGCTTGGACATCAAGTAAAACAACCACGTAATTGAAACATGAGCCTTATATTGATACTGTTTGTGTCCTGCCTTTCATCTAGCATTAATTTCTCTCTCTGTTTTTGTAAACATTTATACTTCTCTTTCCTGCCTCTGGCCTTGCCTCCTTTTTCTTGAGTCATTTCATTTTCTTCTCTTCAGTATAAGCATCTGTTCCTCCTGTCTTGTCTCTATCAGTTGCTGGAACTCAGTTTGAATGTTTCCTTCCTCCTTTTACAGGGAGTGTTTATCCAGCTGGTGCAGGCTAACTCTCCTTCAGCCCTGGCTGGGCTACGTTTTGGGGATCAGGTCCTCCAGATCAACGGGCAGAACTGTGCTGGCTGGAGCGTAGACAAGGCCCACAAGGCCCTGAAGGTTGCGGCCGAGACCCGAATTGAGCTTGTGGTCAGAGACAGGTGAGGGGTATTTATTGCACTGAGGAAATTATAACAGTGTGTCATAAATCTTTAATCAGGACTCACTGAATTCATTTGGTTACAGTTTGACCACTGTACCTGAATTAGTCTTTGTCTTTTGACATCAGTTTTGGTGACATTTTATTAATTTAACTGTTGCTAATTTTATTCAAGAAAAAGTGAAAACATGCTCTGGGATTTAATCTTCCTTTTTTCATTGATTCCTTAAATCTAAAACATCAGAGTCATCAGGAGTAAAAAATACTAAGTTTCAAACACTGCTATTTTTTTATAAATTTTCATATGGTCTATCTAGTTCTTCAAATGTAGTACAAACTCAAATGGGAGTTTTTGTTCCAGGAAAGCTGCTGAGACAAAAATCATTTGGTTATAAAGTACCAGGAACTTTTCGGTGGAAACGGGCTTGTAGTTGGCTGCCCAAGTAAAAGTAATGGTATCACTGCATGCAGCCCTACAGCCCTTGATAAGTCTGTTTTAAATAGTCGATTTTGATGTGCTGACCTGCTTTTTTTTATCCCAGCTGATTGGTTTAACTTCTTGTTTAATTTTCAGTGGGACAGATTCTTAGTTTCTTTTTTTTCCTTTCCAAGAACTGCTAATATTAGCTAATGCTGGCAGAGACCAATGCAGCTAAGTCATCTTTGAAGATGATGTACATTTTGGGAGCACTGAAAAGTGTTTTCCAAACAAAAGTATAAAGTATGATGTAGTTGCATTTAGGATGTTGAGAATGCCAGCAATAAAACAGCCTTGCAGTCATTTAAGTTTCATTAGTTGATAAAAATTTAATACAGTTTACCTTTGTCTTTATTTATCATGGTCTTTATTTTGTATTTATTTTGTTGTAGGGAAACAGTGTTTATTTCATTATAGTTTGGATTTGTAATAGTTTTGATTACACTGAATTTTACCCATGTTTTTTGTAGACTGAGCTTGATTGTGTGTGCTTTGTGAGTCTCCAGATTATAGAGAAAACTTTTTTGTATCTTTTATATTGATAACAAATGGTCATGATTTTTAATGTACTTGCACATGTGAACTTGCATTATTGTAATAGCTGATATCAGAGCTAGTTAATTGGCTTAGACTCAGGTTTCTCAGGTTCTGAATAAAGTGGAGGAAAAGATAAAAGGCTGCTACCTGATGAGCTGAGGGCCTTGTGGCTCCTATTTCTGCAGCTCACATATTCTCATTTTCTGTTTGTTGTCCTTTTTAGGTCCATATCATTTGGGTAATAGCTTAGATGGTTGGCTCCCTCTGCTGGCTGTTCCACAGTTTGCCCTTAGCTGCCCAGCCCTCTGTTTTCATGTTGTCCTCTTTTTTTCCCCATCAGTTTCTTAGTTGTAATTATAAGTCTATAGACAATTCTGTACACTGCATAAGGCTCTCAGTATGAAGCTGTTTGAAACAAAGCTTTACACATCAAGCTTATTGATCCTTTATGGTGTCTATGTCTGTTTCTGTAGGCCCTTTCAACGTACAGTTACCATGCACAAAGACAGCTCAGGCCACGTGGGCTTTATCTACAAGTCTGGTAAAATCACCTCACTGGTCAAGGATGGCTCTGCAGCCCGCAACGGTCTGCTGACTGAACATTACATCTGTGAAATCAATGGACAAAACATTATTGGACTCAAGGTCAGACACTTGTTTCTGTCTGTATATCAAATAGTGTGAGGGTTGATGAATATTTAATGTGTTATGCTATAATTTGCATAAGATGAACTTCACTGATCTTGTATTATGTCAATGCAGAGCACATGTACTAATGTTAATCCAGATTTAGAACAGTTCACAAGTATTTGTGATGCTCATAAAATATTTGATGGCTGTTATGTTTGCACCGGGGTGGCTACTCCAATAATAACAGAATGCAGTAAAACATGGCGATGTGCAGCATTTTTAAGTAAGTGCACCAATCACCAGCTCCAAGTACGATGTTTTTTAGTACAGATTGTTTAGTAGTTGGCTTTTAGTCCAGTGGGTTTTTCTGGTAGGCACATAGTTTGTCTGAATGTGTTTTTAGTCTAAATTTTATGTTTCGTTTTTTTGAGCTTGTGGTCTTTCTCCATTGATCTGATGCATGTGACTGGACGTGTCACACAAAGCTTTTTTCTATGTAGAGAATTGGGAAAGTGTCACAGTAGATGTGATGTGGATGACAATCTACAATGTGATATCAATGACAGGACTGATACAAATCATTAAAAGAATGTGTAAAATGTTTTAATTTTTTAAACATTTTTATTTCCACTTCCTGGCAATGGCAGTACATTATAATTGTTTCAATAAATTCATTAAATGAGTTTCTGACATGTTGCTGTTCTCGCTGTTCCAGGATTCTCAGATTAAGGACATTCTGACCACTTCTCCGACCACCATGACCATCACCATCATGCCCAAGTTCATCTATGAACACATGATTAAGAGGTAGCACTTTACCTAATCACTGCTTTTACCTTATGTTTGTCCATTCACATCAGGGAGGGAGTGATCCAGGTGCAGGTCAGCTCAGAGCCTGTGATTAGTACCCCATAGATTTACCTTGAATTCACTGAAGACATACAAAGAATGAAAATGAATCACATGAATAGTAGTTTCATCTGCTTTCATCTGCTACTCAAATTATTCCCTCCTACCTGCCCTAAGGTGTGAAAGTGACCTTAGATGAGGCATTTTGTATGATCCTATTCACTGACAAGCTTATGTGTGATTTTATATTCCAGGATGTCCACTGGTCTCCTGCGGTCAGCCATGGATCACTCTGTTCCAGAGGTGTGAAGACCAGAAGCACAACCCTAAACAGGCAGGATGCCTACAACAGAGATCTCTCTCTCTCTCTCTGTTCCTCACTTGTCTTTAGCGCTCTCTCTTTCCATCTTCACACCAAACCACCTCCTGTATCACAATCATCGTCATTTCTCATATTTAACATAATCTTACGATGCCTTTTTTTCTATTCTTCAGTTGTTCAGTATATTCTTTCTTCATTGCTGTTGATGTTAGTGCTTTTTATATGTTAACCTTGTAGTATTACATTTTATTCTATTCTTTTGTATTTCATTTTTAAATCAAGGACATTACAAAATGATTTCAAAGCCATGCACACGATCACAAGTTCAGAGCTTCCTCCTCAGTGTGGAGATGAATCATTGGCATGTGTCGTTTCACCCTGTTCAAAATGCTGTAAAAGCCAGTGGCTGGTCATCAGAGCCCTACCATGTAGATTATAGCTGCGCTCTCAGTCCCTGCACTTGGCTCATATTGTGTGTACATGAAAATAATCTGCACTGGTTAAAGCCTGGGGCCTCATGTGAAAAAGTCTGCTGACTTTGCTCTTGATTCCAGTGTACATTCATTTTTACTTGGCCAGTAAAACTAATAGGTTAAGGAATTGTTGTAGTTATTGGTGAAAATTTGTGTGGATTTCTGCATATAGATCATTATTGTTTTCTTCTAGTGGATAACCAACATTTATATTTTCTAGATTCTACTGTGTATGTGAGAGATGCAACATATAGCTGTTTCCATCTTCTGTAAGAGATGGGGATGCATCATTTCACCACACTTCCTGCAGGTGGTGTCAGGGGGAGAATCTGATGTGTTGAATTTGTAGGTAGAGTGGGAAGACTACATGCACATTGCAAGAGGAAGTGTAGGGAAATAGGCAGCAGTAGATGTTTGCTGCCCTGTGCAGTTTGGACTTGGCCCTGTCCACAAACACTGAGAGCTATGACGCAGCAACGGCACAAGTAAGCAACATCCTAGTCCAGTAAGCAAGTGTTTTTGAGATTCTTGTGCTTTGAACTATCATTTTTGAGCAAATTGTTGGTATTTGTTTGGACAGGGTCTGTGCTGGGCAGACCCACTAAGTGCACTTTCCATTACCTTTTAAAAGGTTGTCTTTCCTGTATCTGTTTCAACAGTTTGGTCTAACAGTTGTGCTTTTTATAGTGTTTGTTGTGCCTCATGATACGAGAAGTCATGAAAACAAATGTAAATGTAAACTACAGGAGATTTGATGCTGAAAAACATCTGATCAAATTGAAAGCATTAAATACCACATCATAGGTTTAGCCAATGAACCCACTCTCCTACTGCTAAATGTTGTGAAGACATCCCTCTGTAATATTCCTTGACTGATGAGCACATTGCGTGTGAGCAGAGCTCACAGTTGTGAATTTCTACTTGTTATATAAAATTCCTCCTTTTAATGCTGTTCATGTTGGGATGCATGATTTCCCTTAATTTTCTAGGTATGCAATCTGATAAACATCACTGTCATTCTGTAAAGAAATGCTAGAAAATCTAAAAGTTTATATACGAATGTAACCAAGATAATATTGTACAACAAATAAACAGTCTTTCTGTTCTCATTAGCATGGTGGTGTTTGTTGTCATCCTCACATCACATTTTAAGGGAAAAAAATAAGGAAAAATAAATTACTCAGTGTATTTTAATATGACAAGTTTTCATCTCTTACCTTGCTTTCTGACGGTTGTGCAGACTCTTCCATGATAGGTTTACTAACACCCATGTCAACAACCAGTCTCGAACCATGTCGCCAATCAAACATCCACACGAGGGACCCACGGTAACCACTAGCCTGTGGAGGCACCACAAGGTCATAGGTGTTTGACACATTTACGTGGTCTTTGTATACCGGAAAAACCTCTGACCAATCATCATCTTCAGAGCTACAACCCACCGTCTAATATGTTCCGTCAGTCACGTGACAGTCATCTGGCGCTCCGAACCTGGAGATACGGCCATCCCAGCCGAACCACAGACTCCACACAGCACCTGACGCATTAATCTCTCTAAACCAGAGGACAGGTGAGAGTAAATGTGGCCAGAGGTGTGTTTATACTAGCAACTCAACAATGTAGCTTGCTATGCGAGCAAAAGCTAATTTACGCTTGTCTTTGATTTAGGTTAGATGGCCGAAAAGACTTGGCCGAACGTAATCTAAATCTTATCTCTGTCCACCTCTACGCTCACCTGTCCTCGGGTTTAGAGAGACGAATACGTCAGGTGTTGAAGCGACAAGCTCACCTGGTTGTGTGGAGTCTGTGGTTCAGGGGGGATGTCCGTAGCCCCTGATGACTGTCACGTGACTGACGGAACATTGAGTTGGCACGAAACCTAAGTATGAAGAGCTGACAAATCGATGCAAACCTGTTTCCAAGTACATCTTTCAATGGAAGCCCGTTTCCGTCACTGGGATGTAAAATAAAACGACTCGCTAACTCAAAATAACGTGATAGTTTCTCAATATTCTGACTCAGGGTGGAGACACTTTTTAAGCCCCATTTCATGCCAGATTATTTGTCTAAACAATCCTCAAATGTTTGGTGTCAACACGAATATTTTACTGCTTCTGATCGGTTCGGAGCCTCGATCATAAATATCAAACGTGTGATATTTATGATTCCTGGAAGCTCCAACGGAATGCCCTCAATACCCAATGAGAGCGAGCATCCCGGAAAACGTCACCAACCGGATGTCGTGTACCTTTACGCGTCACAAACACCTTTACGTCAAAACAAAACAAGCGCCAAAAGTCACATTGAACACGTTTGTTGAATTATGCCAACACGAGTGTCTTTAATGTATTGAGCATGATATAACGTTACTACAATAGGGCCGACAACGAAAAGGCGTGCGTAATTAAGTCACGTTTGATCCCGCGGGTTCTCGTTATTTTCAGTTACTAAGTCAGAATATTGAGAAAGTATCACGTTATTTTGACTAAGGGTGTCGTTTTATTTTTCATCCCAGTGGTAGAAACGGGCGTCCACACCTTTCTGAGCCATTTAATATTCATAATAAATAATACAGTTAAGATTCAGACAAACATGAAGACAGAAACGTTTCCTCCATGCTGTTTAATATAGGGACTTTAGGTCTTTATACAGTGTGGTGGGCGAGTGAATGGAGAAGTAGCCTAATTATGTCTTTTACTGTACACACTACTATTTCCATTAAAATAGTTCATTTACAATACATTATCTATAGATGAATTTAGCTAAATTAGTTACTATACAAGGCATTGGATGTCCTGAATGAAGGGATAATCTTTGTGTACATTAATTATCATTACATAGTCTATGAAACACAGCATAACATGACAATACACATTAAAATATTGACATGTTCCCCAAGAAAAGAGGAAGACAGGAAGGGGTGGGGGTATTCTTTGTACGACTCCAAACAGTAAACAGATCCAAGATCAAATGAATAAAGCTGGCTTGGTATTGCTGGCTAAAGTTATCTGGATATTTCAGTTCTTCGACGCCTAATCTACACTCAGTACGACATGATGACACATTCACAGACATTTTAGAAATGTATGTATTCAGACCCTTAGCAACAACACGTGAAAATTAGCTCAGGCACGTCCCATTTCTCTTGATCTTTGCTGAGCTGTTTCTACACCTTGGTTGGAGTCTACCTGAGGTAAATTAAATTGATTGGACATGACTTGGAAAGACATGCACTTCTCTATAGAAGGCCTCACATCTGGCAATTACATATCAGAGCAAAAACCAAGCCATGAGGTAAAAGGATCTGCCTGCACATCTCAGAGACAGCACTATTGATTGGCACAGAGCTGGGGAAGGTCACAAATAAAATTTCGGCTGGACTGAATGTTCCCAGGAGCACAGTGGCTTCCATAATGCTCACATGGAAGAAGTTTGGCACAATCAAGACTCTTCCAAGAGCTGGTCACCTGGCCAAACTGAGCAATCATGGGAGAAGGGCTTTAGTAAGACAGTAAGAGCCTGATGGTCACTCTGACTGAGCTCCAGAGATCCTGTGTGGATATGGGACAAAGCTGCAAAGGACAACCATCACTACAGCCCTCCACCAATCTGGGCTTTATGGCAGGGTGGCTCCATGGAAGCCTCTCTCCAGGGCAAAACACATGAAAGCTGCTTGCAGTTTGCAAAAAAGCACCTGAAGGACTCTCACACTGTGAGAAACGAGATTCTCTGGTCTGTTGAAACCAAGAAGCAGTGAAGCAGGGTGGTGGCAGCATCATGCGGTGGGGCAGTTTTTCAGCAGCAGGGACTGGTCAGGTTTGAGGGGAAGCTGAATGGAGCAAAGTACAGAGATACTGTATCTTCAATGAAAACCTAAAATCTCTCTTCAATTTGTCATTATGTGGTACTGAGTGTAGATTAATGAGAAAAATGAATTTACACAATTGTAGTACCCGGCTGCAACATAACATTGAAAAAAGCAAAAGGGGGTCTGAATACTTTGAGTGCAATGTAAATAAAGACAACTGAAACTAGGACGAACTGTTTCCTCATTGGCTGAATGCAAAGGTCAAAGGATAAAAGAAAGTTTTCTACCTGCCAGCAGAGAGTTAGAGAGTTTCTGCTGCAGGGCACAATTTAAATAAGTGATTTGTACAGAAGGTAACTCTGCAAACACAGAGACGAATGACACAAATGCACATTTAAATCCTTAACGTCGCCACAGCTTCGACCCGACAGCAGCACACAGCAGCATGCTCAGGGAGCCGAGCACTACAATAAAGCCACAAAGAAGGACTTCCAGCGTGCAGAGGCCATTTCTAGATCACCTTCATTTATTCATAGTCGTTTATGACCAGATGACGATCCAGACACTTCACATCATATAATCTCTGCATTATATTCACACTGAGCACAAGCACAGCTTATTAACAGCAAGTGAAGTACAAGACAAGTGAAGCATAACTCTTAGTCCTGCTGCCATTAACAACAACAGGCTTCATAGCAGTTAGTTAAAACAAACATGAGACTATGGCTGTTTCACAGCCAGGTACGATGGTTTATTCCTACATTTTCAACATCAACACCGAGAAACTGACTGTGTGGGACTAAGATCCAGTCCTCATGGACTAGTCCTACCAGACTTATGAAGAACCGACAGATCCACGATAATATCAGATCATCAACTATCCGACTAACCTGTGAATCCACGTACTAAGAATACCCCCATGGTGTATACAGACATACACAGCATATAATCAGTCTGTCATATTTCACAGCAGAAAGTTCAGGTGTGCCTAGGGGAGGGGTCACTGTGAGGTCAGGAATCTCCTTAATCTAATGCATGAATCTACATCCAGATCGTTTGGCAGCACTCACCCACACTCTGAAGGTATCTCCTGAAGCCTCACGGACTGCTCCAAACGTCAGATTAAAAAATAATCAGGTTTGGTCCAGGAAAAAATATAATTTGAACAAATTTCTTACGCATAAACGTATTCTAACGAACTCTACGGAAAATCAAAAACGGCGACCGGAAATAACGTCCAAAACAGCGCCTGCCGGAAGTCTTCTTCTTCATTGGTGTTTAACGTCCTTTGGAGTTGCTTTTCGCCACCTTGTGTCGCATGTGATAATTACCGTCCTGTTTTTCAGCATCCTATTTATTATGACGGTCAGATTTAAACAACACTCTCCTTCCGCTCAGACTGCTTCCACATTCTGAATCGAAAGTATTTCAGCACCTCGTGAAAGGAAAAGATGAACAGGAAGATGATCCCGGCTGCATAAAATTAGAGATAACCATAAAGACAAATGATAAAAAATGTTTTCACACAGTTATCTCTGTAGATACTTGAATGTCACTTGTCTTACTTTATAATTAATTCTATTCCAAAATGAGGGAATAAGTTATTAATAAATAATTAGTAGCATCAGGTGGAGTTTGAAACTAAAAGAGATGGACAACACCAAAATCTCTGTCATGCTATATCACAATCTAGAGTTAGAATAAGAAAGTATGACTTGTCTAGATCTGTATTTGATTTAGGATACAATTTTATGTTTTTGCCTGGCTGTTGTTCTGCCTTGAAAGGCTTCATAATGTTCCTGTGATAACAAGATATAGTGTGTTGTGGTTTATTTGGTGAAATGATGAACAAAGTAATTAAAAATCCTTTAGAAATTTACAAGATAATTCACAAATTTGGAAAATGAAAGTTTGTTTCATTATCTAAAATTTGATGCAGCTGATATCATCACATTCATTTCTTTCCTTCAAAAAGAGGCTGAAACACTAACAAACACTATTACTAATACTATTATTTTTTTCCAGCTGTGTAAATGGGTAAATCATTGCTGTCCGCTGGTGGAACTGAGATCATTATCATTTCCTGTTACTATCATTGTTTATTTGGTGAAGAAATACTCATGCCTGAGAAACAGACTATTAGACATTTTTCCTGTACCACATCAGATTAATTTCGGGAAGGGTCTATGAGGATTTGAGAAAAACCTTTAGAATGTGGGTGAGTGTTATCAGACGACTTTCTGGATTGAAACAATCACCATGGATCGATTTTCACGACAGTGTTGTTACTGTGACTGGAATGTATGGAATAATAGAGGAGAGTCACAGTCTGGGGCCAAGTCACACCCTGATACATCTGGTACTCTGCTGGGACTGCAGCATTTAACTAGAGAACTTACTGGACTGTCAGAGTCCAAAACGGGGACACTGTAGACCATAATGTATTCTCCAACAGGACTTTTAAGTGAAGGCATAAAATGTATAATACAGGCTTCTCCAAACACAAAACATCAGCAACCTCAACACACAGAAACCATAAAAAAAAAAGAGTGTCCAAAATAACTCCAAAAAAGATTTGTTTAACCTTTGAAGGATAATAATTGGTGTGTGTAAAACATAACAAATGTTATGCACAAGATACCATATTTAACATTAAAGAACATGCACAAGTTTAAAAGCTAACTTTTGTGAACAAGATGAAGATTTGAAAAACATAATACATAAAGTACAGAAGATAGAAAATAGCAACTTGTGCAAAACATATTAAAGAACTACACACAGTAGTTGTATCTTGTGGAAAAAAACCCAAGTACAAGATTAATAAGAGTTATCAGTTATAACCAAACCAAATTGTGTGTGTATATATATATATATATATATATGTGTGTGTGTGTGTGTGTGTGTATATTTTGGACTTTAGGGGCTTTGTAATACAATAACAACAGTAAGTACTACATGACTAAAGTGATAAAAATACATGTCCACATAGTGCAGCTAAAGCATAGATTTCTGTGCATAGAGATAAATTAAGATGGTTGAGATGATTGCTGCTACCCACAACAAGCCTGAACATCTACACCTGAACCCCTTCATTCAAAATCTACTCTTTCTGCCGTTCATTGTAAAGACAGCAGGAACTTACAGCATTGACTTATATGAGCAATCATTAACAGGACTTTCATCATCAGAAATGTTGTTACACAACACATTCTCACACCTGTTCCCTCAGGATTATATGGCTTTTTGTAAAACATAAAACTGTTTTAGCCTCTTAAGCCACTTTAGCCAAGTGCTTTGTACAATCAGGAGATGGGAACACAAACAGTTGCACAACTCATGATAAAGAGAGTGATGCTGAGGAAAGGTCATGGAGCAAACAGGGAAAGTCTACGTACAGAACAAACAGTTCAGGGTGTCTCTAAGGCATTTGTTATAACTTTTCATGCTTTCAGGTCAGTGAAGTGAAAACACTATTGTCACAGACATCTGACAATTACCCAGTTTGACAATATAGCATGAACACTGCTCATCTTCTACCAGTGTGTGATTTTACAACAGCATTTAGACTTAAACATACATTATTTTGGGGCACCGTCGTTTGCTTGGCCTGTAGATATTATAGACAAATGTAAAAAGCTGAAGGTAAGCACTTGTCTTATGGATGAAAGGCAAGCGCTTTGCAGAATACACAGAAATAATGACGTGTAGTGTAGTTGTATATTTAATGATCTACCTGAAATATCTTAGTTACACTTTACCTGTTTCATTTTTGCCTTAAACATTATCAGCACTGTTTCAATCTGCAGACCAACAGAACAATCGCTCAGAGCTCAGTGAATATACAACACTTTGGATGCACATACAATCTCAACTTCAAGTAATGGCTTAAAATTCATAAAGTGAACAATAGTGCAAAACATGTCGACCAAATAGTAAAAAACATGATTCTTGGTGCTTGTTTCTTCACCAGAGAGATCAACACCTTGGTTGGTGTCAGACCTTTTTTTTTTTTTGCTGGGTTTGGGTGATTCTCAATCCACATTTGGCTTATGACTTGACTCTCTGACATTCATATGAATTTTGATTTTTCAGTTCCAGCCTACTTGTTCGTCCTAATTATACATAAATATCTGCAGAAGATCATCGGATTGGCATAAGACGCCAACTTTGGCAAAGTCCTCTGGTAATACACACATTCATCCAACGAAACCACCCTGATCCTAAAGGTGAGAACAACCAACATATCTTATTGATTCACATATAACATGTAGTACTCCATGTCTAGAAATGCTTTAAGAAAAGCAAATAAAGTTGATTTATTTGCAGTGATTAACTAACTCTTGTACAGTGGACTTGAAATACAGACTACCAGAGTGACAGTTAAACTACACCACAAGAGCGTTAAATTCAGCAGAAATATACAGCACAGAGCACAGAATGGAAAAAAAAAAACAACTCACTTCACTCAGAGTGGTATGAAAGTCTCTGAGCCAATGAACATCTACAAACAAGTGTCTGATCATTGAATCAGACGAATTGAAGAGATTCCCTCTGTTTGTTATGCGAAATGAAAAGTAAACCAAGTTTGGCTATTGTCAGTGATTCAGTAGTTCAGCTGGATTTGTTTTGAATGAAAGCATCGGGGTATAAGGGCCAACAGTATTGAGTTCAAAACATCAAGTCCATATTGTTCTTATTACTCTCTCCCATAGCCTGAACTCCAGGAACTGAGCCTGTAACACAAATGCAAAAAACAAAGTGGTGCTATGGGACAATAGATCCAACTCGCTGTAAAAGCACAACTTATGATTTTTGTATTTCGGTTATTGTACAGATTAAATGAACAAGATATATCATGCTAATTTGTTAGGCTAATTGTTTCTACATGCTTCAAGTCTTTATGCTAAGCTAAGCTACTCACTTGCTGCTGGCTTCATATTTATGGAAAGACATCAATCAATCATCTAACTCTGTGCTAAAACCTCCAAAAATGTTGAACTTTTCCTTTAATGGTTGAGCCAAACAGTGAAGGGGTGGAAAAGGTTTAGGCTGTTGCTGTAACTGCACAGGAGGATGAGGTTTGGTTATAGGCATAAATAAGCAGCATTTATAGCTCAGTTGGATAAATATGTAGACTTGCCTCCAATAATAAACTGGGGACCAATTTTCTGAGTTTGAGCTTTTGTTTAATTTCTGGAGATGTAATCATCTACTCTCAGGACATTAACACACTGAACACTGTGTGCTAGCAGGCACCACCAGCTCCCATTCTTATTCTATAAAATGTTTAGATTAACGTTGAGGAAAGGATCGATAGATGTTAATGCGTCTCTTGGGGTGAAGGTGGAGAGAAAAACAAATGATTGCCTGATGAAGGAGTTTTTTTTTTTTGTTTTATCAAATCTTTCTTTGGCCAAACATGGAAACCACCAGCTGGTTGCTATAAGGCAGTTATTCACTTCCTGCACAATACAATCCTATACCCACTTAACTTATTAATTATTTATCCTGCATGGCTGAACTCATTCATGTGAAAGAGGCTAAATGAATGATGATGCTGTTGTGGTGCCTTTGAGCAAAATATCTGGCCTGTCTCAGCTTCTGCTGGACAGCAGCACAGCCCTGCAGGAAAAAATTAACAGTGAGGCTACTGATTCAGTGATACCACTGGAGGGTATCTGTGCACGATCTGTACCTGGCATGGAAAAAAAAAAACAAAAAACAACTGTCAAAGCAATAACAAAATATGTTTGGCTTGACAACTTGACTAATCTGAGCCTTAAAGTCTACCTGAGGTCTGTGTCAATGCTTCTTAATAGTATCTAAGCTCCATGTTTTCAGTCTTAAAGATGTTAAAAACTAAAGGAATAGGGAATATGTGAATTCTGAATTAGGCAGGACTTCCCCTCAAGCACTGGTCAATGAGAACAGTGTAGCTTGTGTGCTGTGGACAATGAAACTGTTTAGTTACACATTTGCACAGGTCAGACTCAGAACAGTAGATAGACAGATCAATGATAATCTTTAACATTTTGCCTTTAAAAACAAATCAATCAGCATAAAACGTCCAAGAATAGATCATTCATTTCAATCAGCTTACTGAGTCATTAGTGATTGCAGACATCCTTGTAGCAACAGAAGGGACCAGTGGGGAACAGATAATTAGAAGCAGGTCTAAACACAACAGGTCACAGAGCTTAGTCATAAATGCACATTTGCTGTTGTTCCCTTCAGCTTGGTAGGTTTTCCTCTCTAACACACAACAGCTAAGGATCCAGACAGACATATGAGAGATTCTCCTCTTATATTTGCGATCCACCTAAGTCTCCCCCGCCTGCGGGGTAATGCCTCAAACCACCTCCCCTGCGTAGAGAGTGCAGTGCCACTGTGCAACATCCACGCAGGAGTGATCCTATATGATACATGGGCTGTCCGTCACGGACTGGGCCGCGACAGAGCCACGCTACTGTTGGCACCACAGGGATGGCCACTGCTAGTAGATCCACTAAAAAATGACGGCTCCAGTAGCTTTTCTGAATTGTGCCAGATGGATCTTCCTCTTGTGCTCCGTTGCCCTCTGGGTTGCCCTGTTCTTCAGTTTCATCTTCGTCATCAATGTCATCCTGCTCCTCAACAGCAGTGACACCAGCTATCTCCTCATGAGAAGTAGATCTCCTAGGCTGGGAGGTATGAGGCTGTTCTACCCCTGGTGATAATCCTGTGCAGCTTGGACTCAACTTTTCCGTTTCTCCCTGACCAAAGTCATCCATACTGAGGTCTTCCTGTGTTGCCCCACCTTGCCTAATGTCTCCACAGCATGCACTGAACTTATGTTCATGTTGCACCCCTGCTGATGCCTCTGTTAAGTTGCACAGTTTTTCTGGTGCTGCCTCCTCCACTGCACCCTGACCTTCCACCTCTTCGCCTCCCACTGAGCCCCTCTGCCTCTTCCCCTCGTCATCCTCCAGTCTGGTCTCATTTGATTCATCTTGCTTCTCCTTTGCAGCGGCTTCCTTCTCTCTCTTTTCTTTCTCCTGCTTTTCCTCTTCCTCCACTCCCTCCTTCACCCCACACAGAGGATTCTCCATGGAACATGCCACAGTAGCAGAGCGTGGTAAGGGAGGGACCAGCGGTGTTTTAGAGACTGGAAGCGGCTCTGTGGCTGTACTCATGACCGTTGCTGTGGTTACCGATGTGGTGGTGGTGACAGAGTCCAGCTCCTCCTCCCCTTCATCAGACATCCAGGTTGAGGTGGGGCTGCAGGCTTGGGAGCGGAACGTGCGTTGCTCCGCAATGGTATCAAGATCAGAGGGGTAACCTGCAGTTGTAGGTATGGGACAACTTTCAGTCTGAATGCCTGTCTCCCGCAGGGGGTGAAGGTACAGGTGGTGGTGGGAGAGGCAAGGGTGGCTCATACAGCCCATTCCACTCAGGCCACAACGGAAGGGCATTAACTGCTCACCTGTGCAGAGTTTTTCATAAGTGGAGGAGTGAGGCATAGTGTGGGGCACAGAGTGGGACAGATTGTGAGGGAAAGAGTGAGGTAAGGTATGGGAGAAGGTGTGAGGCAGAGAGTTGGGCAGGGAGTTGGGTAGAGAGTGGGAGAAGGTCTGAGTGTAGGAGTTAAGTAAAGATGCTGTTTCTTCAGAGAGGAAGGCAGCCTCCAGGAGCAGGTCGGCCCGGCTGGGAACACTGCTCTCACCACAGCACACAAATCCACTGTCCTGGGTTCCATCACCTGACAGACAAGGAAAGTCCTGCCCATTGGCACTACGGTCTGCCAGTGCTTGATCACTCAGCTTGGTGTAGGTTGAACTCCGAGTCAGAGAACGGGCTGGTGAGGCATCGCAGGAGCAGGAGCCCCTCCCTCCTACTGCTGGTTTGGGTATTCCCCCCGGACTTTCCCCCGATACTGATGCTGGAGCTGAACCCCCAACACGGGTCCGACTGCCTGGTACGGCTTCCCCCTCTTTGGCTAATCCAGCCTGGGCTAACTCCATACTGAGCAAAAGGTTCTCAAGCTTGTGGTTCTGAGTGTTTATGTCCTGGAAGTACTTCTGGACACATATGTCCCCACTGAGCCCACCAGCATCACTGAGCCTGGCACGAACAGTGTCCACAGCCTGTTTGAGCTGCTGGATCTCCTGACGTGCCTCCTTCAGGGCCATTTGAGCCTCCACACGATGACACTCCTCCTCAACCCAGTCCTCCTGCATCCTGTAAAGCTGGCCTCTCAGCTCATCTATCTCTGTGTCCCTAAAAGTATGAAAATGGAGAGGAGAAAAGGGACAACCAAAGATGATTACATAAGGTTTAGGATTAGAACCTGGAAGACAAGGTAAGGGCAAAACTGACAAGTTAACAACTGAAGGTCTTGCCAACATTAACAGCATCTGTTCCTTTGTCAGTATCTCACCTGTCTTGCAGTGTGTGGATGGTTTCTTTTAGCCTGGCCCGCAGGTGTCGGATACACACCTCCTTCTGCTGCAGGGGAGTGAGGTACTGCTCTGGTGGAGGCGGCCGAATACCATGGTTATCTGTACATGAAGTGTACTTCTGGTGCCGTCTACAACACGTAGATCACAAATATAATGAAGGAAGTCTCTCTCTCTCTCTCTTTTTTTTTTTTAAAGTTTAACAGCACTTTAACAACACTCCTTTTCAATGTCTTGTCATTAGGTCTGAGTATCAGATTTGTTGACAAGCTGTAAACACAACGTTGATTTATTGTCACATAAGCAGCCAAATATTACCAATCATAAATCTGCTTTATGGTCTGCACAACCTACAGTAAATGCTGCTCCCAAGCTTAGTTTACTGTGTACTGAAAATAAACTGATGGAATAAAACTGGGCTGTGAAACCAAAGCAATGAGGCGAAAAAGCAATAACTGTAGTTGTGAGGGGATCTGCAGAGTCTGGATAAATGATTCTCTATGAACACCTTTCACAGAGCTAACACAGAGCTTTGTGATGTCATTACTATCATGAAATTACTCATTAGAGAAGCTTCAAACAACTGAATATGTACTTTGAACACTTTTAGGAAATCATCTTGCTTAAGCATTATCATCATCAACAGAGACACTGACAAAAGCTATAAAACTGATTCCAGACATCTTAATTGAATTAAGTGCAATCACTTATAGACCAGAGCCCTGAGCTAAGATGCTTATCTTTGTTCCTCAGCATTCTATGCAGAGTCTGATGTCTCACCCTTTGGTGGGGCTGCAGTCGCTGCCTTTACAAGAGCCTGAGTTGCTGCTGCTGCTGAGGGAGGTGTTACCATAGGGATCTCTGTTACTGGGTGCGGCAGGTGTCCGCCTGGTGCAGAGTAACAGGAGACATGTTAATCTGACAACACCATAAAACCAAACTCAGGTGACAGTAAAAATCTGTGATCTGTTGAGCAAAACCACCAACACACTGAATCCAAAAAAAAAAAAAAATCAATTTAAAGATTATTAGAAAAAAAACTTCAGTTCAAGTCCACTAACATGCCAGTACAACACAGAAATACACAAATATACACAGTCACATAACAAATACAGGGGCTAAAGTTACTACTAATACACATTGGAAACACAAGCACACACTCCTTTGGGCACTAACACTGATGCTGCAGTTTTTTCGACAGGGAACGTGCTCTGTAAAGATGAAAATCAATTCAAAAATAAAGTTAGACATTCATAACTATAAGAAGCATTCCTCAAAAGAAACAAAGTGAGAGTAATTCAGTAAACAAATGAAAAAAAAAAAAAACAAAAAAAAACAGAAGGGAGAAACAGGTGAGACCAGACGTGATGCTGTGGAAACAATTCTCAGATGTTTTCCACGATGTAACAGCATGACACATTCACAACAGCGCTAAGGGTTTCATCATTCCCATGCTTCAGAGGAACAACACTGACTGGGAGGGAAGAACAGACCGAGAACGAGGGGTGGAGGGGGAGTTTGTTGAACGGCTGTGACGATCCGGAGACTTTGTAGAAGTGTATCCTTTAGTTGGTGACTTTGTTGATGCGTAGCCTTTAGTTGGGCGCATTGAGACCATATAGCCTGTCTCCATGGGTACGTAGTCTAGCTCTATGAACCTGCAGTAGTCAAACCTGATCAGGCACAGACAACAGAGTGTTAAATCACAGCAGGACAGAACGCTGCACAGATGCCAAATATCAACAAGCACTCAAACACTAAAGTGGCTAAAGAGAGGAAGCTCTCTAAAAGCTTCACCAGAGGAAAGACAGATACAGCAGCTCAGCGTTCATAGCTGAGGTTGCTCTTGTTTACTTTCCATGCAAAAAGTCCATGTAAAGAGACTCTAATGATTAGAGAAGCTGGGGAGCGGATGCATTAGCATTTATTCTAAGAGCTTCATCATCCAAACACACTTCCACACACAGAGATCTGCACATAACAACTCTGATGTGAAAATATTCAACCATCGATTCATCTGATACAGTACAACCTAAGAACAGGACCATAGCAGGACAAACATCTGTCCTACCAGGACCAGAACTTCTATTTACTTACTCAAATCTGGATGATTATTAAAAGACGGACATGTCAGTACAGTTGTCAAAATGTCAGATTAGACACAGATTAAATATTGGTGCTAGTCTTAATCTGAGTACAACACTTCCTATAAAGGGCTCGATTCTGTTAAGACTGTTGACTCAGGTGCAAAAAACACTACAGAGAATAATATAAATAAATATCATATAACTAATAAAGAAGTAAAACAAACACATACTTTCACATTTAACGATTTGCTACAATCCTGCTGAATAAAATAACATGTCGATGTACAGGACAATACAGTTATATTGGTGATAGCCAGGAAAAGGCAGGGTGATCTGTGATGGGCAACTTCTGTCAAGACATTCTTTGCTCATAAAAACTAGTGTTATTTCAAATTCAGACACAACAAACATTCTTATGACCTGTTACTTTAAAAGGACACGACTGTTGCCCAATCACTGGCCTCCACCGAGGGAGGGACAGACAAGCAGGGCCAATCCGAGCAGCCATGAAGGATTTGCACACACAGGACACGTTAACTCCACACTTACACACTAAAATGCAAAACATAAACACATCAGTGTTTTTCTAGTTTAAGTTTTTTCTCCACTTGGATTATTTTTACACTTTATTTTTTGCATTTAGTCTCTTTTCAGTTACACACAAACTTTAGAGCTGTGGTTGTAAGATGAGGCATTCATTCTCACTACATGGGGAAACCAGATATGTTTAACACTTCAGTGGGGACTGTATGCTGTCGCTTTACACAACAGGTGCTATATTTGACACACTCACAGTGATGTGTGATTCTCACTTCTTATACAATTATTTTTGTGCTATTCCTACTTCTCCTAGTTTCCAGCAAGACCCTTACTGAGTAAACGTGTCCTGTGTGTTACAAAGGGAGAGGAGGGCCAGATACAGACTGCTCAGTAGTCCTTCACAGACCAAGATATGACCAAAGCGAAGACAACAGAACAGAAACAGGCAGGGGAAGCAGCTGAAGCAGTGAGCCTGGAGAAGGATATAACATCCCATCCATCTGCTGGGATGGAGCCAGTGTCTGGACTGTGGGTTGTGATGTGGTGGATGTACTGATGTATTGTTAGGTATGCTGTGGCTACTGAGTGTTTCCCAGGATTCAGTCGGGGGGTGGGAGGTGGGGGGTGGGGTGTAGTGCACATTATTCCTTTACAATGTGGTTCATTTCCAGTGGACACGTAGACTTTGCTCATGAATCTTATCAATTCAAATATAGCAATTTTGAATCATCCAAAAACCACAATCTCATTTGAGCCAAAGCCAGTGTCTCACCCACTCTCCGCTGTGGATCTTGCTAGTGTTTGTACAAAAAAAAAAAAAAAAGAAGAAACATGCTGCTGTTGACTGAGCGGCCGTGGTGAACCAGTGATCACATGTGATCACAGTATGCTTCCACAGAACAACAATAGCGAAATTTCTTCTGTGCATGTAGCTGCTAAACATGCTATGAAAAAAAAAACAAACCATATGACCAAGACCAAGTGGTGTTACAAATGCTGCAATTCCGGGGTACTAATTTAACTAGTGACACTTAATATAGCTGTATAGTCAGTAGTTTGTGCAGTGCACACCTGTACATCAGGATTTCCCTTGTTTTGACATTAACCAACTCAGGGGTGATGTGACACAACAACAAACACACAAGTATCTGTTGTGTACTATTGCTGAGAACTCTCTGTGCTTTTTCATGTTGTATAGATATGCAGATCAGCATTGCAGCTATTGACTGTTCACTAAACTCCACTCTTGAGTGGAGATTTTTCATTTTGAGCTCAGCAGTCCTGAGCATGCAAGGCCAACCTGTCAAGCTTTGGATTTCTCCACATAATGAAGCACAATAGGAGGCTGTAGTAAGACAGCGTTTGGAAATGTCTAACTTACTTACTATGCACAGTAGCAGTGTTATGACTATGGCCATGATATGGTATGATATTATATCATTAGTGAACTTGGTTAATTAGTATGTGGGGTAACAGATTAAAAAGCACAAGTCAAGTTATATTTAACACATCCATGGATGGGATTACAGTGTGAGGCTAATGTTAGTGCCTTTTATGGTGTGCTTGTTTTAAGAGATGTCAGTCAGAAACATTAACCAGTCAGCCAGAGATGGCGTTTTCCTCCAAGCTGTGTGATGTAGGCTTAATGAACTCTCTAACTACAGCTGAAAAACACCTGCGGTTATAGTCATCATTTTAGCAGGCACAATTCATCATCGACTGGAAATAAGATGTTTTTTTGTCTGCGTTTGTCTAAACTCAGTGAACCACTGCTGCAAAAAGAGGTTTGAAGTTTTGAGTTAAAGTCACAGCTCTTATGATGTTCAAACGTGCAGTGGTAAAAAGGAAAGCTTGACAGGCTTAGCAACAGTCAGAGAATGGAGGGACAACGCTGTCTGTGTTAGACAGGGGACTCAAACATTGCCTGTGTGCTGTTGTTGGTCTTGTTTTAGTGGCTACAGTGCATGTCAGAGCTACAGCTATGAAACATGCTCTCTGAGACTGTAACTGAAGTGTGTCTCACGCAGGGGGCGCGGGCACAGGAATGGCCACTGCCGCCGTGGCCGCTGGTGCATCTGACCCCGGCCCTGACCCCGACCCTGACCCCAATGCTGGCTTGGGTACCGGGATGGGTGAGGATGCCAGTATTTGCTGCAAGCGGCGTTTGGGCTGCAGCACCTTCAGAGGGTTGAATCTGAAGAAAAGAAACGAGAGAAAGGAGGACACCACAACTACAGATGGAACTATCTGTAGCTACACATTACTACAATAAAACCACCACAACCAGACATGCTGGTTTCAGTGGGAGGGCATTTATGCATCTTTGTTCTGCACATAAATCTATGACTTGCAATGTCTGAATAAGAATATTTATTAAAAAAAAAAAATTAAATCACTTAGGACACCAGAAGCTAAGCTAGAACTAAATTCTGTACCCAACATTAATGCATTAATTACACAGCAAAATGAGGAACAGTGAAGTCTCAGCCGAAATAACTAAATGGATGGAGAACATCACCACTGGTCCCTACAGACAACAAAACACGGTCTTATCCTTTAATCTCCAGTATGTCCAGGCAAAGGAAGTCCAGTAGCTGTAGGAGAAAACATCAATATTCCCACTAAACTGTGTTCAGCCTCCAGTAAACTTGCTGTTCACTGGTCACTGTGTGTAGGAGCTGGCTGGCTTCTAAAGTTACAGTGGGTCTCTTATTAGAAAGTGGTAATGAGTTGAGTCAGAGTTTTTATAACATCTGGTTGAATTGGAGGAAATGTGGGAAACACGCACGCACGCACGCACGCACGCACGCACGCACGCACGCACGCACGCACGCACGCACGCACGCACGCACGCACACACACACACACACACACACACACACACACACACACACACACACACACACACACACACACACACACACACACACACACCTGCTCATATTTTGGTAAGGAGAGACAACTGGCCTACAGAGAAAGACAGAACAAAATAATGGAGGTTAAACCTTTCGCCTGTAGCCACGTGGCTCTCCTCTGTGTTCCTCATCATCTCCTGTGTGCTGCTGTTGTTTGTGGTCATCTTGCAGTGCACAAATTACTCCCATGAACCCTTTAGATGCTACAAATGAGCACTGACCAAAAGAAAACATGTCTTAAATAAAATATTTAAGAACAAAATGCCTGTACACCTATCTGAAGTAACTTGTTCCTATGAAAGTGTACAGTGTACACGCGGGACAAAACCTTCATGCTTCCAGATTCCAGATGACAAAACTACCGGATGTTTTAAAGGCTTCATGACTTTGAGCTCTTGGGCCATAAATGGAGCAGAGACTACTGCCTGTCAGACGTGCTCCTAGCTCCTTGCACACAAAAATGAGATAATATTTTAAAAAATAATAATGCTGCTGCTCTTCCACCCTTTGCACATAACAGCACATCCACTGGATGTTTACACTGTCTTACAGCTGCTTCTAGATTCTCGATGAAGAAAATGATTTTGGGCCAGTGTGCATCGCATCATGAATGTGGAAGCCATAGTTTGTGGTTTGGTCATTATACCAACATTTACAGCTTTACAGCTCAGGGTGTACTGCTGTCCTAAAAGGTGAGAAGCCAGTGCAAGCGGGTGTGGTTACATACCTGCGTGAGCCCAATGCAGACCTCCGATTGGCTGGAGCAGGAGCAGACATGGAGCCAGACAGCTTACTGGACAACCTGAAGTTCGTTCTGTCCTCACTTTCACTGTATTTCAGGCGAATGATCAGAGCCTGGAGGAAAACAAAGACATGACCAGAGGATGACCACTGACACTCAGGAAGAAGAGAGTTGACAACAGTGGGGGCAGGCTGAGAATTAAAACACTATGCATGCACACACACACGCACACACACATGCGCGCGCGCACACACACGCACGCACACACACACACACACACACACACACACAGGGAAGAGTTTTGCTGGCTGTCTCAGCATTCAGCTCTGGATGACACAGCACGCAGCACATTGCTGCTGACACAAGCTGACACTTACCTGGCAAAGACAGGACATCAGAGTTCAGCAGCCAATCAACACTGTGCCCTAAGGGAGAACTAACCAATCATCTGTCTCATCTGAGGCCAAGTAGCAGCGAAAGAGGAAGAAGAGAGGTGTGTCTGACTGCAATCTCAAACAGCTAATCATTATGCCTGTTGTTGACCTAGCAAAGCTCATCCTGGCATCACTGGTTTCTGGTGGATTCTGATGCAAATAAATAAAGAAAGCAATCAATCAATCAATCAATCAATCAATAAAGCCTTGCCAGCATCTGTTGAGTGACAGATGCAGAGAAGCACACAGAGAGGAAAAGAGGAGCAGTATTCTCATCAATAATCCATCACAAACAACTTGGATTTGTTAATGTTTATGGCACCTGCTGAAAGTCACCTACTACATGCTGGGATTTCTCTCTGCCACCCATGACTCACTCAAAACCAAACTCCCTACATCCAGTGAATGAGCACAGATTGAGGACATTATACTCTTATCCCTCTGCTGCATCACTTAGATAACAGGTCATTCATCCAAATCCTGCTAACACTCTAAACCTGTCTCTATATCTGAGCTTTATTTTAAGTTTTGTTTTATTGCTCCCTGTTATTTTTATGTTTTCACAGCATCACTGCTTTGACTGGATTCTAAAGACCAGATGCCAGATGGAAACTGTCTGTGTTTGTGTCTATGCATATGTGTACATGTAGAAGCTGCATACTATCTACTATATACTGTACAGTAGTACTACCTATTCAGACTCAGCCAAATGCTACAAAACTGATTGGAATTTACTTCACAGTGCAGCGAAAGCAGCCCAAGAACTTCTCAAAGCAAAGAAATGGAATATTCTTTCGGTCATCTGATACACTGGATCATACTCAACACAACAAACATGAACTGAGGTTTTAAGACTAACAAAGCAAGGTCTTAGCCACCTAGTTACCCCGGTCCCAGGCCTGGGACCAAAATTGTATTTCCAGATTTATTATCAAAGATCGTCGGACAAATTTCATGCAGAATAAAATCATCTTAGTAGATTATTTGTACAAACAACATTAGTATGACTTAAAAATGGTGTATAAATATTTGTATTTTTTGGTGTAGCATCATCATCATAGTCATAGTCATTTATTTTCATTAATTTCAAGATTTTCACTACACAGTGTGACATAGATCCAGGAAGGCAGCATGTTCTGCTGTCTGTGCTGTCACCTCAGATCAAACCACTTCAGAGCACATCATACAGAATTTAGTAAGGTAGGCCTGTTATGTAACATCATCCCCAGCCACAGACGGCCAGCATGAGGTAAACACGCAAGCATCATCTGCGCTGACAGGACAGAAACACAGCACACGTAGGAGGAGGAGACAAAGACGATAGCTTGAAGGAGAAAGTGGGGAACAGGAGGAGGAGGAGAGGAAAGCCAATGAGATGAGAAGAGGAGGCGGCATGTGTCAGGGACTTTGTGAAGGTGAGAAAATGGAGAATGAGAAGATGGGTAGGACTGGAGGAGCAGAAGAATATAATGTGGACACATACAGAACTATGGAAAGACATCACATACATACACTTAGCAATTGTTCATCCCTCTCTCCTCCAAGGTTTCACTTGTGAAGGACAGTGTGTCCTTGTTAAGTACGACAATGTGGCCTTGACTGATATCAGCAGATAAAACTACTGTTCTTCAGCATTTATGTATTTATGCATTAAATTGTGCACGTAACAAAATGCAGCATAATGCAAGGAAAGCGTTTGGATGCAGTCGTGATGAAAAGGGGTATCAGAGCTGACGGAGCAGACTGCGGTGGAATTGTGTATGTGCATGTGAGAAAGTGTGACTCCCACTACCTACGCTCAAGAGTCTCCTTGAACACCCTGTGCCATCCCGCCGAAAATACAGCAAAACGCTGGTAAAGAGAGGGTTACAGCTGTTAGACAGCCCTGGGGGTCTACAGCACTAAGTCACTCCTGTTAAACCACAACCCCTTCAACAGTGAGTGTGTACACACTACAGGTGTGTTTGTGGGCCCCTCTGGTCCTTTTCATCATTTTTCCTGTGTGATGGTGGAACCTGGACAGTGACAAATTGACATTTAAAGTGTTTTGTAATAAATGTTTGGGTTTTACAAGAGAAAAGTCTGGTTGGTTTGGTAATGTGTGCCTGGTTTCTGGCCTCACTGCTGTCCTCTATGCAATGCATAAGACAATCAGCAACAGGACCTGTGTCTAGTGTGTAGACTGTGTGTTTATACACCAAAGTGGCTACAATTGTGAAGGAAAACATAAACCACCAGAGCAGACCAGACAGCAGTAATTGGTGGTTATGCTTTCCTTTATGCTGCTATTGTTATTTGGACATGCATGTACTCTAAGAAGATTAAAACAGCAGTGAAGCATACACTCACACTTTCATCATGAAAGTGGCCCTGTAATCGCAGGTTCAATGCAGATCTCTAATGATGACTACTGGTTTTCTCAGTGTACACACATCAGGCTAATCCTGCAGAGTCACCGTCCTGCTGCAGCGGATACAGGCTAGCTTAGCTAAGATCCAGCAGAGCACAGCAATACAGCTACTGCACAGCTTTTACCATCAATCAACATTTAACACAGAGGTTAAAAGAGAAAAGGAAGGAGAGGAGAACATAGAAAATAACCCTAAAAGAGATAAGCTTCAGTAAGTTACCAGATATTTCTGTTTACTGTCTTGAGATAAAAACAATTCTTTTAGACCTTTTACACCACAGTCTCACTAGATTATGACTAATTTTATGCCTCACTTGGCTGCAAGTAAAATGCACATGGCATTAATTGGACTTGAAAGACACTTTACACACAACTCTCATCTGAGACGACTGGGAAACTCAGATCTTCATTTAATTAGGTCAGAAGCTCAAAATATCCTACACCATGGGTTTATCATTTGTAAACCAAGCAGCAGTGACTGAAAGCATGCCAGAGCCTTGTAGCCTAGTCACTATTTTTCCTCAAAGGAAAGACAAGCAAAGAGCTTTGCTTAAAAAAGGGAAATCAATACTCTCAATCATGTTAACAGCATGTGGGAGGAGACAACACAGTCTCTTTCACTCTACATTTACATCAGGCTTCATTCAGGGTGAAGATGCATTGACAGATTAAGAGAGCAGTGAATCCTTATCCATTTCTTTATGGTAAGAACTGCACCACATGCAATTCAAAGCAATGAGCTCAGATAAAATAAAATGACTCCTTTCACAATGCACACAGCCAGAAAGATTAGTAGTGAAAATGGGAGAAAAGCTTAAAGTGGCTATAATCGATAGATTTATATTAAAAATGGATCACATGACAACTCTGCAATTCTCAGTTCTACAGTGCTATATAGTGACTTTCCAGTCATTGTTGTGGTTTTCTGGCTGGAAACTTCACTGGCAGGACCAGAAAGTGACTCAGGACTGAAACACTCTGTACCTGCTCTGCACCAACACCAGACAGATGTTAGCAACTGCATGGAGAACACTGTGCAGCATTAAGCAGCTAAAGAGTCAGCTATCACAGGAAACATGAAAAAATAAAAGTTGCCCCAGAAAATATTGCACATTTTGTTAATCGTTTCCCAACATAAAGGCTGACATACTGAAACCTCGATAAACTCTTCATTTACAACAGTCTGTGAATGGATCATCACCTGCTTTCACACTTCTGTATATCAAGAGTTGACAAGTAGATGCTATTCTCCTTAAAGGCAACAAGCCAAAGTGTTTAGGAAGCACTGCCCTATAAGTCATGGAGGACAGCTGCCTCATTGAGCTCATTATTATTTACAAATGTCTGCAGCACACACACACACACACATGCACACACACGCACACACACACGCACACACACACACTTGTCCATTTCCCCTCACAGCTGCGCAGCTATTAGTAACACCAAGTCCAATTAATGTGTAGTGCATACATCTGAGATTGACACCGACATGCTCTGCACAGAAGAAAGAAAACCAAACAGGAGCCTTTGGATATTTGAAAGAACTGAAACAAACTGTCGCGTCTTGTAGAGTCCCAGTGTTACACTCAACTATCCTGTTTGTGAGCTCACAGTGGAAAAAAGGCAGATTTAGAGATTTTTCTCATCATGGGCACATCTGAACAAATACCATGCTGTGAAAATGATTGCCAAATCACCATGACGACGGTCAGTCCACCACTTGTGCTGAATGTGAGCAGAAGGAGAGCTGCCATTGGCTGAGAGGGCTGACACAGAGCTCGTCTCCTGGCTTGTTTGTTGTTGGAAAGTCACCACAAAGACACTAAATGGCTGCAGAGAGACATTCAAAGGCCATTTAGCTAAAAACAAAGAACACAAACATCTCTGTCAGTCTGGCTCCTGTATTGGAAGGTCAGGAAGCCTTTTACATGTTTGTGCCCTCAAGCCCAATGGCTCAACAATATGTTCAATCAATAGTCATTTAGGAGGATGCCTGTTGTGTTGTAAAGCTGACAGACATCACCATTAGTTGTGTCAGTGTCAAGGTTAGAACCAAAACTATATGCTTTCCTTCCTGCGTGCTTACCTGAAACCACAGGCCTGTAAGCTTTTATCTCCCACATGTGGAGGGAGAAAGGTAGTAAATTCAATGAGCACTGAGCTTTGTTCCATACAGCCTCGCTGAAATGACATAAAGCTTTGATACGATCAGAGCAAACACAAAGATCTCGTTTCTGTTATATGTCAGGTGGGATGTGCTTTTCTGAAAAACACAAATGCTGCAAGGTCAAACACCAGCGCCACGCAGCCTGTCACGACTTTGCTGTCTGCAAACACGGATGACACTTTCTCTAAGACACACTGATCTATTTCTCCATACGGAGCCGGGGACGTTTCTAGTCACAAACAAAACACCACGGTTAAGTAACTCGGCTGGTTTGACCGCGTCACCGGTGGAAAACATGGATATGACACCGAAAGGCCCCCCGAGAGTTAAGCACTCAAACATGGGCGCACATGATGACGCGCAAACATCTGCCGGAGCGCACTGCGCAGCATCCCTCATCAGCTGCACCAAAGTAAACACACAGCTCGACAGCCCGAGCGTCGTCGTCTGTGTGCGGCTTCAAATGAATGTCCAACTCCATCAATGCACCATTTCTATTCTTTAATGCAGACAACACTCTCTCCACTACACTGGCGCATCATCCGCAAAAGGACATTTCGTCAGTGGCTCTGATGATTTTAATGACAAGCCCTGGCCTCGCTTACCTGTGCCCCGTTTCCCGTCTCGCTATTAATCCACTTCCATCGCCTCGGTTTTCACGGCTTCCCTGCGGGTCTTCGCCGAGAGCTCCGCTGGATGGAGCGGTGATCCTGGCTCACAGCCCGGGATGAGAGGGAGGAGAGGACAGGAGAAGGGGCTGGGCCAGGGGGACGCAGGAGGTGCGCTCAATGGCCGCCGCGTGAGGAGAAGCACAAGGGTATATAACTGGAAGCATCTGCGTCACGTTACGTCGTTTTTTTCTTTTTTTAAAGGCAAACACCACTTAGATAGTTGAGAAAGGCTCATTTGGCTCACGCAGGATGACTGTAGGTGTTTGGGTAGAGAAAACAGCGACAGCGGTGGAAGAGGCAGGTGTCACCTGAACATGAAGCGCTGGGTCCGCAGTAAACATTAACACTTCATGAAGATGGACTTTTACTTTGAAAGTAACCAAATTAATGCAAACAAGCTCAAACTGCAGCCTGTTATGACACGCGGGTGGAAAACACACTATTAAATGCGTGGCTCATGGTGATTAAAGTGAGAATCAAGCAGGTTGTAAAATAAATTGCTGTCACATTTTCAAGTTTGCGTTGACGTAGCCTGTTTTTAACGAGACGTCTAAATGATTTAAAGAAGCAGCACTGCAGAGATGCACTAAAAGCAAAAAAAAAAAGTCATGCAAATGCAGGGTAGAAAGCCTATCATACTGTACACTGTACATAATACAATACAATACAATATTGTATATATAACACAATATATAGACATTTGTCTCTTATATATTGGTTTGTTATGAACATATTTCTATGAGAATAAGTTCTACTAAAGGCAGCTTCCTACTCGACATAAGTCTTCTCTTGTTAATTTCCATTATTTCAGCATAATGTACTATAACTCTTTATGTTTGGCATCATAACTTCCATGACTGACATTTGGAAGTTTCTAGGGGCCAGTTTGCTTTAATAAGGTAGTCTGTAAAGGAGCAGTGATTAAAAAACTGAGACTGTTAAATCAAATTTGACTTTTTTTTTCAAATATCACTAGAATAATGTACTTAATATGTTAAAAGTTAAACTACAGTGACTTCTCTTGACTGCTGTATTAGTATTTATATTAGTTTATTGTATTACTTTAAGTGATCCATCAACAGGTATAGACCATATGAACTGGGTAGAAGCATGACCAGTCTTGTGATGACACAGTGTTACTATGATTGTAATGCAAAGGCTGCCATGCAAATATATTTACAATAACAATGCTTTTATTTTCAAACCATTCTATCACCATAACCACTGTATTAAGTTTTAGGAAGGGGGACCTGATAAACAGCAGACCAAGCAAAACAGTATAAACAGTATAAGTATGTACATCAGTGAGTATGCCGCTATCTGGTGGAAATATTGAAGAAGCACTCAGGTGGTAAAATATGAGCTAATTAATTATGTCACATGACTTTTGTTTGACTACGATGCTACACTTTCAACAGCAGAGGTCACCACAGCATTACTTTCTCCAGATGGTCCACATCATGTCAACTTTCTCAGCTTTGAAGCAGACATGCTTTAATTAACCAGAAAAGTTCAAACAACATATTATACAATAAAAAAGTCACTAATATGAACACTTTAAATCTACAAAGAGCATCACTAATTTTACAGTAATTGTTATCACTACTAACTTTAGTAGGAACTAGAAATGGCAGCACAGAGTTCAAGTTACTTGAGTCTGTATATGTGAATTTCACTCAGTTACTACAGGATGAAATTAGAAAGTACACAAAGTTACAGTTAATTATAGTACAATTAATTATAATAAACCACTGAAACAGTTGGAATTCTTTTCACTTACTTTCCTGATAAGTAAACTGATTTACAATTATACAAATAGATCATAGTCACTCTTTGCAGGATCATTTAGTTTGTCTCTCTGACTTCACTATTGGCTTAATACATTTTTAAAGAGCTGGGCACTGTAGTTTTTTTTTAGCAAACCTTGCTCAAACAGGAAGAACAGATACATTTGCTGGAGACTACTTTCAGCTGTGAACGTGTATCTGTTCTGTGGACTAACATCTGATATTAGATTTACACACAGTACTCATTTCCAGGATGTATCCCCTCCTCTTCTTGTTTAGTGGTTGATATGATGTTGCATCAGTGTGTATATCACTAAGTTTCTTTTCATCACTGCACATATTTTAGATGCATCCCACCATAAATGGTGGGATTCAATTTCATGGCTGATGTGTGTGGGAAAAGAGTTCCAGGAAGAATTCTGTGATCATACCTCTGTGTATGGGGGTTCACGGGGCTATCAAAGGCTTGATGGAGATAGCAAACTATTACGAAAAACAGATACAGGAGCTTCTACACCAAGTGTCTATTAACTTCCTCATCCAACTGACTTACAGTAGGTAGCCCTGTAGGCGCCGAGGCGTGCTACGTAAGAGAACTGAGCTGTGGCAGCATGGAAGGTGCAAAACTTTCAAACCTTCTTCTTCAAACCATTTGTTTCTTTAATTTGAGTCATTTTGCTGTTCCCGCTGGCTTTATTGTTGCCAAAATGCCTTAAGGATGACAGTTATTTCATGTGTTTGCTTTTTAGAGACATTCATTTCCAGAGATGAGGACGTAGTGTACTCTGACCTATATAGCAACAATAAAACATGATGTTGAGCCAAGATCAGTACAGCACATTTCCTCCAGTGGCTCCATAACAAAATCTTTAGGCATTTACTGAATATAGGACATCTGACAAAATCTCAGGAGTTAGTGTGGAAATTCCCAGATTTAAATTTTGATGGATGTTTTCATTCCAACCTGATGCTCAGATCATATTTTCTCTCTGCTGTGTACTGTGTCTCACTGATTGTGAATTAGTTTACAGAAAAAGGTTATATTCTTAGTAGTACACACACACATATCCTATCTCTGTGAGGGCAGTCATTGAAATACAACATTCCCTAGACACTTATGCTAACCTTACCCGTCACAGCTAAATGCCTAACCTCAGTCCTTACCCTAAACCCAACTCACACCTAAAGCTAACCTTATCCCTATAACCAAGTGTTAAACCTCAAACAGGTTTCTGAAAAAGTGAGGACATTTTGGCCTCAAGTACCAGAACACACGCATACACAGACACCATATATAGTGTATAGAATGTAGGCTTATACAATATACGATGTTAGAAATGTATTTACTGTAAAAGCTTACACACGTCTAATCAGCTTAATCTCTAAATTTAATAAAACATTGACAGCTTAAGGAAGATAATGATATACTTTCACTTTGGACAGCAGTGGTATACTGTATGTTAGTTTGCCCTTTCAGGCTCTATTGTAGCCTGAAAGGTGCGTGACACCAAATACTAAAAAAACTCAAAATACTCAATACACTTAGAAGTCTGAACATGATGTCTACTGAGAGAAATAAAAAGCTGAACTCGCTCATACCAATGAATCTGAGGTCAAACAACAAGAGAAACCAATTTTCAATGTTAACTTTCCATGGGTCAGTTGCCAATGGACTAAAATTATTTAAAAGAAACTTCCAGACTTTGTAACATTAACAAACACCAAGAAAGAATGGGTGCAAGTTCACTGCAACGTGTAAGCACCTGGGCGGACTCTGAGATGCTGGGGTTTATTTCTCGTAAATATATCTGGTATTGACTGATCCCCCTTTCTCTGTACATGCAATGTGTCCTCCCCAGTCAGTGTTTACAGAGGGAAGGAGAGAGGGAGAGAATCTGTGTGAGAATGTGACGCAGAAGAAATAATAAAAATGCTTCCATATTGTCAGAACACATTACATTTCTATTGAACAGGTGTGAAATGCTATGGCACACAGGTTTAATCACTCTTTTTTGCATGAAAGAGGAAAAGAGGAAACAGTGGATAGTTCAATTATAGAAAGGATTTTTGAATTTTTGGGTATTTATATTGAGCATCTGTCAAGAAAAAGCTTGAGTGACTAAAACAAGAAGATAGGATATGAGCCCCTTTCAATACAACACTTCAGACAGATTCAAAAGGCTGTGAAAATTAGTTCCCAAATTAATTATTAACTGAGAAAGCCCTTGACAAGGTAGTGTGTAATTTTTTTACCTCTCCACTTCTGCAAAAAATTGCAGAAAATTATGAAAACTTTTAGACAAAACAGCAGCTTTCTGACAAAAACTGTCAGGTAAATATAATTATTACACAAATGCCAATCTCTTAGTGCCACAAAATAATAATACCCCATAGTACCTTTCAGTGTAAATATTAATACAATATATATATGAAAGTTTCCACATATTTTTCATTAGAAAATATACTTTCAAAACCACCTCGAAGCAGGAGGAAGAAATAGCTTTATAATTGCTGCCTACCAGATAACGTCAACATAACCTTGACAGGCTTCTCTTTATTAGATTTATACAATAGTTTATTTATACAGTGATGAAGCCCTCCAAAGTGCGAAACAAGGACGGCAATAAAAGTGCTCTCATGCTACAGGAAAGTAGATAATGAAAATGCATAGAAATTTAAAATCTAAAAAAAAAAAAAATCAAATGCTATGTGATGCTGTAACTGTGCTAACCTTCAAAGTGACTGTGATCAATGTGTGGCCTTCTGCCTGTGTCTCCAGCTCTGATGCCTTGTCACAGAAAATCATGTTCATGGTCTGAGGACTTTATCGGTTCCCATAGTAACGCCCAAAAAAGTTTTATTTCTCTCAGTGTCCCTGAACACACCTCACCATCAGGCTGCACAGCTAAGTGAAGAGTGAAAAAAGAGCTTAATGGTGAACAGGTGCAAGTATTAATGTGGTTGTATATGCAGTGCATGTATGTGTAAACTTATACTGAGGACTCATGTAAAATTAAAGGGAAGATCAGGTTTTGTTTATACTTCCAGCATAGGGACAACGTGTTTTATTTATTTTTAGTGAAAGTTAACATTTCCATATATTATTCTTATACTTGGGCAGCACTTTTCTACACATCGAGTGCATTCAAAGCACTTTTACACTATTTGCCCATTCACCCATTCGCTCACACACATACACCAGTGGAACAGCCACCCGGAGCAACTTGGGGTTGTCACAAAACTACTGATCAAAAACATCAAAAACAAAACAAAAGAAACTTTTTTTCAGATCAGAAACTGGAGATAAGCCCTCAGTAATAGACAGCTGAGATGTTCAGGCCTAAATCATTTTTAAACACCAAAGAGAATATTGTAGTTGTGTGTATGAAGCACAATGTTGACATACAGTCTTTGACAGTAATTCATGTTGTAAAGTGCATGTGGGAATGTGATACGTGCGTCACTGCCTGTACATTGCTGGTGTTTATGCCCCCTTGACAAACTGAGAACATGAATTTCTCACACTTTCGTTCGTCGCCTTTAACAATTTTACAGAAAACAAACACAAAGTTGCTGCACTGATCAAACCCACTTCTTGATCGATCTGCTGTGTCAAAAATGCTGCAAGTTAATGCTTCATTTGATGAATTATTTGATTGTTGCTCAACTTTTGCATGTTCTTATCAAAACATTAATGATTAAACACTGTCAAGGTGACAAATGAACAGTAGAAAGAAGTGGTAAAAACACAAAACTGAACGCAAACAATGCATTTGATGAAGGATCTGCACAAGTGAAGGATGGCAGAAGCTTTGAAGTGTGAAGCGTCTTTATCTGAAATGTGACAGAAATAATCACAGACACTAAGGAAAAGACAGACCTATACATCCCAAAGACCATAACATATCACCTACGGTAAGTGAACCCAAGACTAGTTGACCTGCTGATTATGTAAATGACTGTTTCTGCATCTACTCAGCTTTCTATTCCTGCAAGGCACATACAGTAATATAGTTTACAGTTAGACAGGTTGCAGATTTACTGCCTGATGTCTTGGTAATTTTCATGCATGAAAGCAACATGTGTGAACATCTGTGTAATGACGATGGCTGCTGCTATTTGAAATGTGAATCCTATTAATAAACACACACCCACACACCCTCAAACAAATGAACATATGGACATATAGGACAGACATAGAAAGCACAGAATACACAGCTGCTTTGTGTTTTTTTTTCTCCCTCCTGTTGATATTTGTCAGCTGAGGGCCATAAGATCAGAGAAGGAGCATTAATCTGTCTGTGGATCAGTTTGTAATGCAGCTTTGGGCTGAAGCAATGATCTGTAGGTTGATGGTATAAAGTTCTGTCCCTCTACTCAGTTTTAGTGTCTGGCCATACACTTGAGGGTTGTTTTCAATCCTCAAACCTGAAATCTTTACTGGCTCCTTATATGACTGAAAGCTGGAGCTCCGTTATCTTAATCTCACTGTTCTCCTTATATTTTATAACACAAGTGTCAAAAATTGAGAGGTGTTCTCATCTCCCTGCATTTAATATCGCTGACATCTACTCTGTATGCCACCGTGAACCTCATTCAGCATATTTTCTCTTTCATGTCTCTCTCTCCTGCCTGCATTTGGGCCTGTGATGCTGTCCCCTGTCTGCTTGTCTTGCCCAGTTTCAGACCAACAGCTCTCTTTAAAATGCCATTAAAAACAGCAGGGGTGGTGTGGGAATAAAAACTGACCTGGGGATGTTTAACTCAGACCAGACCACTAAGTCCCACTTATAGGGTAGCAACACATGTCACTGTACAAGGACTGGGTAGTCAGCTAGTCAGCAATCTCAATTCTTAAATTAACTACAATCATGGTCCTGTGTGGGTATTTCCTGAAGGTGGTACATACCAGTGTCAGCTTGATGCGCACCAAATTGTAAGTATCACTAGAACGGATCAGTTTCTCCTTTTTTTGCTAGCACTCTATTCATAATTTGTGTAGCAGCCCATAAGTAAAAAGCTGCAGTTTTTCCTCAGGTGGCTGAATGACTCAGTTCGAGTGGCATTTCTCACTACACAGCTGAAGCGCAGCCTCATATTTATTTCATTTTGCCTGATGAGAACATCCATCTATAACTCCTATCCTGCAGAAGGTTGCAGGGGGATTTAGGCTGGAGCTAATCCCAGCTGGCATTGGATGGGAGGTGGGGCACACCCTGGACAGATGGGAAATTTATCACAGCACCTGATTGTCCTAATTTACTCTGATTCACCATGGAGCCAGATATAATTGTTTTTCATGTCTTGAATTCCCAACATTGAGAATGTTGATTCTGATTCTCTGCTGAAAAACTTTGAGTATTTGACCGTAGTTTGGTTCTGTTCATTTTCTGCTAAACTCACGGATATTAAATGATGAGTTCTTTGAGACAAATCTGTGATTTTGGATTTCTTACAGTTGCAGGTTCATTTACTGGTGTAAACTGGAACTTTTAATAAATACTATATAGGGATAAACATCATGTTTGAAAGCCAATATCAGCAATATTTAAAACCACTGGACACAGTCTTCAAATTGAATCAAGGGGTTATTCGGCTCATAGAAACTCCAAAGTAAAATGAAAAGTTTTCTAAATACATCTTCCATCACGAACTCACACAGGTGACTCCAGTGGACAGAAAGTTGCTATGGAAACTCTCTGTGCTCTGCAACCAAATCAAGAGGATTGAAAGAAACAACTGAATAGGGTTTTATGCATCTGACATTAAATAACCTGTGACCCTAAAGAGGAATAAGCGAGCATAGATAATGGATGGATATTAAATAATTTATTAGTTTAGTCTCTAGTCCCATTTATTCTGCCACAAACATTAATAAGCTTTGCCAGAGCACAGCTCTGCCATGTTATCAGGAATTACAGTACTGTGCCACCTTGTCTTCATTCTTTGGCCAGATCCACAGGTAGTTCTGAGATCTACATGCACAGTCTCTTGGCGCTTCACCTGAAATGCCAACTATCTAGTATTACTATACAGAAGGTTTCATTTCACCAGTGAAGAAGGAGAGTTGTCTCTATTTACATGAAAAAGACACATCAAAATAAACACTATGACATGTTTTCTCATTTTCAGCAACAAATAAAAACAAAACAATATTGGACAAATGGACACTATGCTACTGCTAAAAGGAGTCTTGTCTATTTGCCAGTGTCATGACAGACCAGACATATATTAGTGACAATGTGCACTGAGGATGGCGTCTGTCTAAGAAAGTAGAGACTGCACTATGAACTAAACTTAAATGTACCCAATACCAGTATCAACAGTATCATACACAGTTGCAAGCTGACAGGTTTTAGATTTTTACTAATACACATGACAAATCACTTGAAAGTCTTTCTGAGAGTCTACAAGGCCACTTCACTAACTCCTAACAGTGCACACACATAATGCGTTCATGAGCCCACACACTCCTTTTGATTTGCATGCACCAGATACCCTGATCAGTTGAAGTGGGTGCTAAAATTCCTGGACTAAATGAGATGATATATTTGTTCTTGCAGAGCCCAGTGGCTGCATTTTTCATGGTGACATGTTTACTACTGCATCATTTTTGTAATTATGTTTTACTGCCCAACTGTAAGTTCAGCTAATCAGCCTGGAGAGCTTGTTAAATGCAGTAATGTTCATCAACATGAAAGAGTCTGAACAGCTAATAGACCCTGAAGACTCTGTATCATCTATGAAAGTGCTGTATTTGTGAAAGCAGATAAACAAGTGCATGTCATGCATATCTGTGCAGGTGTATAGTACCAGTCAAAGGTTTTCATTCAATGGTTTTCTTTCTGTTTCTCCATTGTAGCTTAATACTGAACATATAAAACGAGTGTAGTTACCACAACATCCTGCACTGTCACAACACCCCATCTGTTTTGTACTTAGTGGGAGCATCATTCGTTTTTGTTGATATCTTTAGTGTTAATTTAAAATATAAAACAAACAATATCCTTGATTAAGAAGGTGTGTCCAGATTTGCAGACATTCATACATTGACATGTAAGGATCCAGTTAATCTAAGAGATGATTTACTGTAATCATTCATTATTCATTCCTGGGAGTTTATCCATGACCGAATAATAAAATAAAACAATAAAACCTTAAATGGGTCATTAAGAATGTACAGAGGAGTCACTGCAATCGATCAGCCAAGATACCATAACAGTGAATACATAAAGAGGCTCTTTCAGGTGTTCATCTGAGATCTGAAGGTGAAGGTACTAGAGAGATCTAGGGATATATATACATATTTATTAAACAGCTCCTGTAGATGAATAACCTGATAATGTTAGAATTATACAGGAAAATCTGTGACATTGTGTTTTATATCATATCCTGAAAATTAATGAAACCAGGGTAAAGGATTTAATTTTCTTTTCATCTAAAAACACTGACAGATGATGATGAGGATCTGACACAGAAAAGAAGTTGAATAAAGTTAAATTTAAGATCGTAAAGTATAATGAAAGCACCAAAGCAACATCTTGCCTGGGGCACCAAAAATGTCCAGGGCACATAGAATATATGTGAATGAGATTTTTGATATTTTTACACAACTAATACATTTCTGTGTTTGATGTTATAATACACACATGGCTCATTGGCTCAGAGCAGAAAAAGAAAACAGTGGAGCTCAAGACTTTTGATAGAAGCCGATAGCAAAAAATGAACTTTAGAGGCAGGGCATTAAGTAGATGGCGAATTTAACATCAGGCAGACATCCTTGATTCAGCAACAGGATAAAATCTTAATCCTCTTTCCTGTCTGAGAGTAATGAGATTAGAGAAGCTGAGATGGAGCATGGTGTGATTGGCAGCTCTCGGTGAGATTTTCGTCTTCTCGTGTCCTTCAAAAATCTTTTTATTTTCATCTGTTGTTCATTATATCTCTTATTTTTTTACCACTAGTTCCTTTCATCTCATTTGTGATTGCCATTATGGAGGGAAACCTAAAAATATATAAAAAAGTATAAAGCCTAATGAACAAGAAAAGTTTTTAAAAATATATTTTTTAATTTAATATTAAAAGTCTGTTACACATCTTATGTAGGCATGGCAGTAAATCAGCTGTTCACACTGCATAAGGGCTGCTTTGTTTTGCAGAAACTGCTTTTTTCAAGTGCTGTTCTTCAGTTTGCTATTACTAAAGTTGAAGTTGTTTGAATGCTGCACCATCCAGAGCCACTGACATCCTCTCTCACACCCAACAGAAAATGTTACACTGTAGGAACAGATTTAACAAAAGCTGCGAGCCCTGTTAATCTTTTGCAACAGAGCGCTATTAAGTTGTCAGACATATACAACTTTCTATACTCACTAACTATAACACAGACCTTTTGTAGTTGTGTTCGGTGCTTTAAGTGGCATAACATAAAAAAAGGTGTAAGGTAGAATTGAATAACCACCAGTGCGGCACAGAAATGACAAGTGTGGGGGCAATAACATTCCTGCAGAGACATTCAGAAACCTGTTATACAGCAGCACCAAATCGATGTTGGGCCTATGAGCAGCTTTTTCTGTTCGGCACAATCAACATATGGATTTGCATACCCAGACCACCCAAAATAGAAAATAAATGTTATCATTTGAAGCTTTTTAAGAAAAGGACAGTGGTTCAGCACTTGTTGTTCCATTTGGCATCTGAGCTGTGTAGACCTGTGGCACCTGAGTGACACTAGAAATACAGAAAATAGCTTTTACAACAAATTTCTTGAGAACAGAGCAGTTGTAAGATCTGATCAGCCTCCTGTCTGACATTTTAACTGGTCGATTATATAGTATATACTGTATCATCATAAGAGGCTTAGATGTGGACATATCATAAAACTCAGTCTCTAACGCTTGTGCAGCCCTGCTCACTATTTTTAGAGCAATCCACAGCCTTTCTTCTGTGTAAAAGTGTAAACGGAAATGAAGCAATGCTGTTTTTACTACAGGTCATGGTGGTCAGTTGCTATAGTAACATTTTCAAAAGCACAGCAGTCAGAGATAACATCTTCAAGGCAGTGATGGACAGATTATTACTGTAAGGAGAACTACTTTCGGTTCTTCACAAACGTAAAATTGGACTGTGGATACTACTTGTGTCCTACAGAGGAGACGTTGGGACTTATACAGTGGGCAACACAGGTGGCTGTGGTTGGACAGATTCATTATCTCGACTGCTAAACCTGTAGTTTCACATGGAAAACATGCACAGGTCTGTCCCAGGGTTCAGAGAGAAAAATTAAAAGACTAAATTTTGACACTTTTTTTTTGAGGAAAGTAAAAAAATAATTTAGGTGCCAGAATGAACTGGAAAGGTGTTATGAAGTTATCTCTTTAGAACCAGTGTGAACTGGTGAAACTGGCCAAAAACAGTTTCCCCATATATTTAGTGTGTGTATAAAGTTTATATAAGAGATTATAATGCTTAAGTGAAAAGTTAGTGTAAATATCTCCCATCATCCAGATGGATCTCTTGAATCAGCTGGTGGTTTTCTGTGGCCACAGATAAAGCTAGTGGCAGAGCTACTGCAAGTATAATTCTGTTGTGACTTGGAATTTGACATGAGTCTCTGATTACACTCTGTGGAAAACAGAATATCCAAACAGGAGAGACAGATTGAGGGGAATGCTGAGAATGTGTCTCAGGTGTTACCCGTCTGCTGCAGGAGACCAGCTTGACAAAGACTTTTGGTTTCAGCTCAGCTATTCAGTGGGGATGTCAAACTAGTAAGCAGCAGTCAGTAAAAACATAGATTTAGAGCTATATGAAGCACATTCATCCATTTTCAAGATGCTCTCATGGGGCTTATTCAAGAAATTATAACAAATCTAAATTTCTGAGAGCTATTCACAATAGTTTAAAAGAATTTTGGGCTGTTATTTAAGACCCTGATGTGCTCCTGAAGCTGCTTTAACCCATTTTCTGCATGCCCCTTCAGTCTCATTCAGCTGCCATACTCATAACACATCCCAGCATATTTCAAATGATCTACTTTCAAAATCGCCTCAGAGGATCTAATTTACAGTTCGCATTGTTGTCAAAATCTGTCTGTGATCAGTGTTTTTGAGCCTTCTTGTTCTTTTTTTTTTCCAGTTTCCTTCAGTGAAATTTAAACAGTGTAATTCTAATTAGAAATGAATGAGAATGCCAGATAATTACATTCAAGTGCATGCACGCTTACAAACACCCACAACAGACACTTATGATGTAGTTTGCCTGAGTGCATTTGCAAGTGTGAGGGCTAAGCAGTGCTCCGACTTTGTCATATTGGCTGTGCAAATTTGAATAGTTTTCAAAAACAAATCTAATCTGTATGTGCAAGTGTGTGTATATGTATTAGTTTATTTGTGTGTATGAGATGCTATTTTGGAATCTGAGAACACACACACGCTACTCAGAGTGGCAGTACAGCAGTGTGTGTGTTCATGTTACAAGACAAACCACAGTCAGTGTTGACTGTGGGTAAACATCTGCCCTGCTGTGCTCAGTGTACCAGTGTTGTGTAAACTACCACACAGATACTGTATAACTCACACTTCTGCAAGACTCACAATTTGTGCTGTTTCTTCTTTGAACAACTGAACGGATTGTGAATCTTGTAAAGAGAATACATTCTTTAAAACTACTAAGGTCCTGTTCCATGTTTCATAAGGTGTGTCTCAATTCGGGAGCTGCATCCTTCAATGGCTGATTGTGTCACAGCGTCATGAGAAGGATGTCTCATTTCAAAGGCTCCTTCAGATGCAGATGAGAAATGTGGCCTTCTTTCCCTGGGAAACGAAGGCTTCAGCTGGTGGATCATTCATAGCCCAACCTATCCATTCCTATTCTGTATGCACTGGTGATGAATATGCTGGACACAAGCTGTCCCGGTTGATAGGCAATTGGGGCGTTTTGTGAACACTTCGGTTCAGCCTATACTTCGGCCTACATGGTCTAAAATGAATAAGAAGGTCACGCGTTGTGGACCATGTCCTTTGATGGACGCGGCCCCTGAATTGACACACATCCACATTCAGTACTGACCCCACCACCCCCATAATGGGAAACAAATGGCAACAGTGTCTTTGGAAAGTGTAAGTTGCACTGAATCTAAAAATATGTATCAAGTGTTTAAGTTTGATTGAGTTATGAAATGAAGGAATCTCTGTGACCCAGAATGCAGCTACTGGGCATTAAGAGGCACGTTTTAAAGCACCTCCACTGTGCAGCAGATCAGCAATTCTTTAAAATACACTCATCACAGGGGATTTAGCATAAACATCCTGATTCCACAATTTCTTCTGATTGCAATGCAAGAAATCAGGCCAGAAGGAACTCCTGCTGTGTTTAATTTCTTTTCACACCACTTTCATATTTGGGCTGTGTATGCTGAATAAAAGTAATATTTTAATTACTGTTATTATTTCCCAAAACCACTTTCATGTCTGTGTTTTGAGACTAAACAACTTCAGCCTAAGCACATACCAACCATTCTTGCTTTCTATATGTATATTGTACATTTTTATTTTGACTCTATTGCAGCAGTGTCAGTAGAAGCCACCAACCACAAATTTAGTTTGTGGTGTGACACACTTATTTACATAAACATGTTTCAGATTTGCATTTAACACTGTTGGAGCCAGAAGGAGCATTAGCCTGTAACATTTTGGTAATCTCATTAGAAATGATGGAAAATTAGTATGGAATGAAGATGTTCTTAGTTTTCTAATTCTCTTACTGGTACTTGACTTTTTTATGTTCACCAACGGTAAACTGCACTTAAAACGAAACGACGGTTCACTTGTCATTAAAATGTAAAAAAAAAATCCAGTTTTTCCTGATTGACTGAAGCAACTGAGCTTGTTGATAAAGATAATTAAGTTGTTTGTGTGACTGACACATCATGATACCTGAGACAGATCACAGCAGCCTGTATGTGTGTGTGTGTGTGTGTGTATGTGTGTGTGTTATTTTTATGTTTTGGATGAGCAACTGTGGATTTTGAAGCATCACTGATATTGCTGGCAGATGTATTTGCTAAAATTAATGTTAATTACAGTGAGAAGGGGTTGAAGATCCAGAACCGAGTTGTGGGTATTTATGCATTTGTGCAACCAAGAAAGGGATTTTGTTCTGCTAGTTCACTGAAAGCTACAACTTTCCTGTCTTCCACCAAACTGACCTTATGACTCCAGATATCCATTAGCTGTAGGGATTAGCTCCCTGCTCCCGGGATGTGCTCTATTTGTTTTTCCTTTTTACTCATTTCCTCAGAATCACTTACCTTAGGCTTAGCGCAAATGAGGAAAGGAAGAGGGGAAAGTGAATTAGATCAGGAAAGTGATTTAAAGAGAATCCAAACAGTTGATTCAGCCCACAAGGACCAGCAGCTACTTTCTGTGTTCACTTTCTGATGAAATGCATGTGCACAAATATTCAGCTTTGGTGAGGTTAACATGCAAATTTGCTCCAGTGACTAACAGTAAATTGTCTCAACAGTGGAGACTTGTGAGGGGATGGAGAGCCAAAATGGAGGAAGTTACAAACGGCATCTTTTCTATGAATTGCATGCAAAGTGTGTAGTGTAACAAGAAAGAAATTCTTTTCCTCAAATTGAATTGGTTTATTTTTAACTTCGTACTTAACTTTCAGCTCCACGTAAAAATTTGGTGGTTTACAGTTTGTACACGTCAATAAATTAGAATATCATCAAAAAGTTGATTTATTTCAGTAATTCAATTCAAAAAGTGAAACTCATAAATTATATAGATTCATTACACAATTAAGAAGTTTTTTTGAAAGGTGGAACCTAAATGAAGGTTGCTTGCTTGTTCCAAAATTACAGTGCAGTCCTGACCATCATTTGTGATGTTTGTGACTATACAAGCTGGTAATAATCATTTGTCAGTCCAAATGGAAAGAGAGACACTTACTATTCTAAGCAGGTTTTAGTCAAAAAGTCATCACAAGGCTCTCTGTGGAGATAGGAACTAAGCCTTAGAAAGGGCCCGACAAATGCTTAAATTTGTATGGTAATGATGTTAGGGTAATTGGCTTTCATTAAAGTGAAATACATTTTTAGTAGAAGGCCTTCTACAACATCTGTGGCCATGTTATTACTGATAACCAGTTATATTGCCCAGTGTAACTGGAAACACCCCAGCTGAGCACTGCAGGGTTTTTACAACAGATTCATTTACTTGATTAAACTTTTTGTCTAGATTTTAACCTGAGGAGCTGACCCCACTAACCCCCATAATGGCAAACAAACTGCAGTTTGTTTACAATAATTCTTTGTGTCTAAAGCCACCCACCCAGCTGTCTAATTGGCAGCAAGTATGCAGCCTTAGCTATAGGCAGTTCATGTTTACAATGTACCTACGGCTGTAGAAACAGCTGTCACTGTCTCTAGCTGAGGAGCTGCACTGCACACCCAAGACTACAACATGCATAATCCTAATTAGTAACAATCACCACTGTTGCTTGTGTGCACAGCATTCACTCAGTTCATACAAACATTCATTTATCATTTGTTGGTTTGACACATGTCTCCCTGCATGCTGCTTATTCTTCTCCGTTCCTTTAATTGTAGTCAGAGGTGCTCAGTTTGACTGTACTTCATGTGAATGGATTCCTTTCATAGTCATTGTTTAGTGTCTGCCTGTTTGTTTTTCTCTTCCTGCAGTTTTAGGTTCACATTAAAACTGGTCTACAAAAATTATCAACATTTGCTATTTCTGAGCCACTAAAAACTAAAACTATATCTTACATTGTTGAGTGGTTCTGGTTTGTAAGATACTGGCAAATTAGATAAGGATAGATCTCTGATCAAAACCAGACATTATAACAACCCATTTTTAATGGATCTAGTGATAAAACAATTGTTTTGATACAAAAAAGATTTTTAGATTTTACTTTTTCACAAAGTACAGCTCCCATGAAAATTTACTAGTGCAAATGCTTTGTAAATTTGTAAGGCTTTTCTAGACAACTCACCAAAAAAAAAAAAAAAAAACAGCTGTAACTGGTACTGTTAATTTTTCTATAAGAAAACTGAACAGGACACCTCTAGAGTCTGGGGGGGTCTAAAGGTGAATGTCAATGTGAACCATTCAAATATTAATTTATTTAAAATATAACTCAGATTCATATACCACAAAAAACTTCCAATATAGTGTTCTCTGCAGGTTTAATTTATTTTTGAAAAAGGCTGAAGACCTAGACAGAAAAAAAACAGTAACAGTACCCAGAAACAGTAAGAAAAAAAAAAAAAAAATCACTTAAATACAATTCTGATGAACTGCGCAAAACTAGAACTAGAAGTGTCAGGCTTTGTGAGTGCATGCCTTGTCAAATTCACATCTGCCTAACAAGATGGTCGGAGCTGAACAACTTCCAGAAAATAAGGCCAAATAGGCCAAACACAACCTATAGCTACTAATGACTCACTCCTCCTTCCATCGTAAAAGTTACTCTCTTTGCTCTGACTCTAACAGTAGGACTTAAATAAAGGGGTACCTTAGGTAAATAGATATGCTGAGCATGAGGCAGGGTTTGTATTAATGTGCTCACATGGTGCATGAAGTGTCAAGGCAAGCTCATGAGCATAAGGCTGGTGTAAAAGTGCACTATGAGGATTGTTCTGGACAATTTAAAAATAAACAGGGGCTAAAGGTCAAATCAACACTGAATAAAAGAGACTGAGGCATATTTAACAAATGAAACATACTACAGTGAGTGTTACATATAGTGAGGATGAGCCTTGGCAGAAGCATAGGGCCTATACACATAACTCTGCTTTATAATTACAAATGCAAATATGTGCACTGTTAATACCACAAGAGTTAAGTATTAACATTAACTTCCTATAAATAAAGCTTCCATTTGTTTCATGTTCAGACCAAAGTTTTGACTGGTTGTGCAATTGAGGTGCCTTGAGTGAAAATGATCTGCGCACACACACACCTTTCCTGTTTCCTGCTTCTGCTCCTACATTTAGCCATAAACAGTCAATCCTAATCCTCATGGCTAGTGATTTATATAGAAATGCATATCAGAGGGACAATGGGTGCAGGAGAAGGTCAATTAATTACATCAACAGTGTTGCTTTGTGTTGTAAGCCATAGCTCCTGCCTCTAGTCTGTCCCCTATTGTGTCCGAATTAAAGAGTCATGTTGAGCTGGGGCATCATGTAGCATCACATACAAAGTGAACTTCAGTCAAATGATTATGCTTTCAATTAACATAACCTCATTACACACAGTGTCCGTACTTCAGTATGAGCACAGTCAATTGTGCTGGGCATTACTGCAAATTGCATTTTGATGTTGGCCTGGGCAGCATGGTGGATGAGTGGTTAGCACAGTTACCTCACAGCAAGAAGGTCCTGGGTTTGCAACCTGGCCTTTCTGTGTGGAGTTTGCATGTTCCCCCCATGTTTGCATGGGTTTTCTCCAAATACTCCAGTTTCCTCCCACAGTCCAAAAACATGCATATTAGGTTGACTGGTGACTCTAAATTGCCCCTAGGAGAGACTGTGAGTGTGTCAGGTTGTTTGTCTCTGTGTGTCTCTATGTGGCCCTGTGATGGACTGGTGACCTGTCCAGGGTATACCCCTGCCTTCCACCCGAAAAAGACCTGGGATAGGCTCCAGCAAATCCCCGTGACCCTGGTTAAGGAATAAGTGGGTATAGAAAATGGATGGATGGATGTTGGCCTGCTCTTTCACAGTGTAAGACAATGTAATGTATCGACTTGTCATTTCAATAATGCTATCCAAAACAGCAGCCATAACTGAACTCAGGCTATGAAGGCTGGGATATCCCAGACCTAGAACTGAATTTAACAGAATAATTACATCAATCCCAAAGGCAGAAAGTAAACATTATATCACTAATGATATCAAACACAGTAGTTGTCAGATAATTTTCTTTTAAAGCAGCCAGTAGCCAGATTGTAGTGGTAAAGCACGGTTCTGTTGGGTCCTTCTGTCTAAAGCTGGACTCAGTTCAGCACACAAATCCAAGCCCATGACTAGAGAATTTAAAGCTGCTAATCCATCAGTATCATGGTCCAAAAAATCTTCATGGTCCTTTGAACATTTGTTTCATCCTCAGTTTCCCATTCACACAATCTTCTAGTGGTGCTAATGCATCCCTCAAGCAGCGTTATGCTCTGTTACCTCCATATTTATATGCACAGGGCAGTTAGAATAAATGCTTCGCATGTTGTCAAAATGAATCAGGTTGAGTGAATTAGTGATAGACAATCACCACCAGGCTTGGATACCTTTTAAAAATTAAAGACTAATAAATTAACATAATTTAACATCACCATTCCTAACATTCTTATGATACACTTGAACTGCATAATAATAACACACACACACACACACACACACACACACACACACACACGCACACACGTGCGCGCGCGCGCACACACACACACACACACACACACACACACACACACACTTAACTGTCAGTATCACCTGTAGGCTATCTATGTATGGGCCAGAGACATTCTCCTGTCAAGTTTGTTTGTACCAGTCTCAACTTAACCATGGGAAGTGGTTTATGCATGTTTCAAACCACATTGTGTGTGTGTGTGTACACTCATAATCAATGAGGCTGTGGTAGGAGAGAGCAGTAACAAATAACTGAAGTCAAGATGGACAGTTTCCAACAGCTGTCAGAGTATGCTGCAGAAACACACACACATATCCTGTTAGATCAATACGAATTTAATAAAAGGTTAATGGGCCGTTATATTCAGCTTGTATATCAATAATTGTTGTTTTAATGATGATCTACATGACAAGGAAATCCCTATATTTATAGTTTTATAACTTTTAGCATGAGATGATGCATTTATTGCCCTTTTACATGGCTTTTGTCAAAATGAGTCAGTTGCAGACATTAAATAGTCAACCAGCACATGCAGTTAACATTAATTATCCAACTAGTTCTGCACAATAAAATCTGCAAAAAACATAATTTTAGCTAACAAAATGAATGATCACCAACTAAACAAAATAAAGTTGATTAGTGTGACACAAAAGACCCTAAGTATGTTGGTAAATCTTCTGCTGTTGTCACCAGACAATGCATATGTGCCTGTCTGCCTGCAAGTCCAAGTGTCCCTGAGATAAACACTGAACTGCAATTTTCTGGTTAGGCCACTACAGTGAATGTATGTGGGTGAAAGGATGGATGAGAAGCAAATTGTGGAGCGATTTGAATAAAAGCACCATATAAATGTTCTCTAAAAGTTGAATTTCTATGGAAGCAGAACAGTGACAGTCCAACCTTGGTACTGAAAAATAAACTGGCACTGAACAATAACACTTGGTAATAAAACATAATCAGACCTGAAAAGAAAAACACCAGCATTGACAAAAAGGTTAATACTGAAATTCAGTTTTTTTTTTTTCAGTGACAAAGGTTTTTTTTTTTTTTTCAGTTTCACAGTTTCGGCATGGAGGGCTCTCAGGGGTTGGGACTAAGAAGAGGGTGATTGCTGCATATTCAACAGCATCTGCACACGGAGAGACATCTGGCTACACACAGCTGTACAGGCCACTTCTCTATCAGGACCATAGACCTTGGGCAAATGGCTTCTGTGAGCAAGTAAATCCTTTTAGATTTTAACTAACTTTGCTCATTTAATGACATTTTACTGGTTTAGCAGAGGTCCACAGAAGCAAGTGCTGAAGTTAGCATATATATTAAGACTAGGCCTTGGCTAGGCAGCTAGTTAGCTAACCTGTGATTAATGGAGATGTTAACTAAGTCTCCTGTCTTTCTTCAGTTCAGAGGCCAGTGTGACTGCTGCTGCTGCTGCTGCACAAGGTTTCATGAACATGTGTTTCATGTGTTAACAAAAATTTGTTGCAGTCTCAACACCAGAGTTAGTGCTCAGGGTTTGTACTCAGTGATCCTGTTGCTCATGTGGCTGCTGCTGTGGACTTGCCTCAGAGGACCAAACCAATATAATATTATTAAGCTGGTTAAAATGAAACTTCATCTCAGCCCAGTTCTGTGTGAGAAAACACAGCATAGAGACAGACTTGCTGTTTGGGAGCTCCTGCTGAATTCATGCTGGTCAACAGTCAAGCTAGGCAGGGACAGTGGTCCATGGTGAGCCATTATATCATGTAAAAGAACCACACTGCAGTCTGTAAGTACATTTTAGATATTCATAATCACATTTCTGCTTAGGCAAATTTGTAGTCTCACTACTCAGAATGGTAATTGAAGATATCCACAATAACACTTACTAGTAGAAACTGTATTTATGTTACAGCATAGTAGTTAAACTGAATAGCAAGGTGCTCTTTGTTCCTTAATGTGCAAATTATAACAGTCCCTTGTAACCATGTCCCTTAGCCCTGGCCCTCATAGCCCTCCTCTACACGCCAAAGTTTATTTGTTAGTGCCAAAGTTCAACTGTCACTATTCTAGCTCCATACATTTCTGCTTGTGTCTGCTTGTGACAAGAACCTGCAGACAGTTGGAGCAGGGGAAATACTGGATGAATGGATGACTGAACATGGCATTGATCTTTTTAACATTTACACCCTGTGTACGGCACACACAGTTTGTAAGAAAACACAGGGCTGCTGTTGACAGTGTGTCAGATTGGAAAGACCTGTGTGGGATGGCTTTCATTCCTGTCTTGTTAACACTACAAATGTGTACTGATGTCACATCTGTCTGCGATGGTGGAAAGCGACTGATTAGACATGTAGCAAACTGTTATCCGTAATTGTGCTTCAGAAATGGAGGTGGCCCAGCAGCTTTTAAACCAGGTAACCACATAACAGGTCTGTTAGGCTTTCTTGCCTTTTCCGTTTTCATCATTAAACGTGACGGATTTAGAGGAAAGGATTCAGTTTTATGACTGCCTGATTAAACCACAGGGTAACTCTTATCATATCATTAATTCTTGCCAAACGTGTAATCATTTTTTTCCCTCTTTTATGTCACACCCGCTTTTCTGAGTGAAGAAGAATCTTGATGTTTACTGGCTTACAGAAGATAACACAGTTACAGGATTTCAGGCCTTCTGCTGCATAATTAATGGGTAAACCTGTTGAAGCAGACATGGAATATGCTGCTTGTCTACCATTGTGAGGTTCAGGTTAGGAGCAGGTAAGCATTGGTTCAAGTGGTTATTGATATACAAAGGAATGGAAAATCATGAAGGGCTTTATATGTTAGCAATAATGTCTCAAAATCAATTCTTAAAACCATGGGAGGCAGAGGAGAGCAGCTAAAATATAAGTAATATGTTATTACTTTCTCTACCGAGTTGGAAACTGCACAGATTTTCTGGAAAGCTGTAAATGATGAAGGTTATTTTGGCTGAGCTTAGTATATGATGCTGTATAATAGAGATCCAGCACAACAAGGCAGTTTCATGCTTTTCATAGGTCAGATTGGAGAAGGAATGCTTTTGTTTTTGAAATATTCCTTAATTAAAAAAATTAAGATTTAACAGATGCTTCCAATTATCTATTAAATCCTAACTACAGTCAGCTGTCATAAGGAGGTCAGAAGAAGAATGCTGTTTAATGGTGTTTCTGTGCTATGAAACTCCCATTGAATCCATATTTGTTTTTGTGTGATCTGTGGAAGGAGATTTTTTTCCAGCACTGTGGTACCTTAGAAATTGGTCTACATCATATAGAGCTGAATTATTGACTGTGTTTAAGCCTTATCTTTTGTATGGTATATCCTTCATCTTACAGCACAAAAGTCCGTTTGCTTACATTTCCAGTTTCCTAACATTGGTTTCCTTTAACCACGATGATTCCCCAAAATTAACTATGTAGGTGTCATTGTATTTATAAGGGATGTGATTCTACTAAACTGTTGTTGGATCAGAAAATGTGTATTTTCTGGTTTAATTTAGAGGACTTACTGTCTTTTCTCATTTTGGATTCTCACATATACTTTTCTGTCTGGTACCAGTCTTTAGGCTGTAAACAAATGCTTCTTCAAGCTTCTTTCTAAATCATGCCATGTGATAATAATGACTGAAAATCATAACCTCAGCACAGGGTTGGTTAAATAGTTTGTGTGTGGAGGGGAACATATGTTTATTTCAACTGGGAAATAACTAAGATGATGAGGAATTTGATGATCTGAGGCTGAAAATTCGTAATGCATTTACAGTAAGTGACGCACTTGTCTGTGCTTGTACTACTGTCTTTGTGGATGAGAGGAACCTTCCATTTGAGAATTAATAACCTGTGTGTGCTTTATCGTGTGTGCTTTATTAATTTGTCAGTGAGGGCTGTTCTTTAATAAAACAGCTTCACACACTAAAAGATTTGAATAAGTTCCAACAGACAAGCTTTCTGCATCTTGTATCGCTGCAAACACTCCTCAACTTACTGAAATCTCCAGGTGCAAGAACAATTAATGTGGCATCTTGATGAAACTCCTGAGTGACATTAATTACAGGAAGAATCCTGCAAAATACCCTTCAGGGGCCAGTGACCTCGAATATCTGGTCTGCGTCCCACTGCGGGGCACAGAGCACCAGCTGAATAAACATCAGCTCACCATCATAACACTAGCAGGAACCTGTCACAGACTAACTTTGACATTTTAATCTGACTGTTAATTCTGATTTCTGGGCTTTAACTAACAGAACAAAGAGCAAATCACCGGGCAAAGCAGCATGGAAGCAGCAGCCAATTTGAAAGTTATCACCACCATTAACTTTAACAAGCTGAACCGAGAACTGCTGAACAACATGAATAACATTCAGCAAACATTTGTGGTCTAGTTGCAGTGAGAGTGACTTTGAAAAGAAAGTAACAGACTTACTGTGAATCCAGGGGAATAAACACAGGAGGTAAAGCCAACATGCAGCAGGTGGAAGCCAGTAGCCCAGTAGCCTAATGCAGAAAGGCCCAGGGAACAAACAAGTACAAAATAATCCAAGCCAAAAGTCCAAAACAGGGGAGTAATCCAGGAACAGGTAAAAAAAAAACAAAACAAAGACAGGCCACAGACAGGAAAGCTAGGATTATGAAAACACACAATGTGATCTGGACAAAAGGAAAACTAGTAGCATTCATAATGGGAACTAAGGTGGAAACAGTCAGGTGATCAAGATCAGGGAAAAGTTCAGGGACCTCTAGTGGCCGGAGGGGAAATGACCGGACCTGTGACACTTTGTGTGTTAAAAAAGCACCTATATATGTCATTATTATTGTAAAAACTACTTTCTGTTAAATATTTTCTAAACCACAAATTTAATTTTACATTTCTAAGAGATACATTTGTGGAAACTCCTAGAAGCTGAGAAATATTTTAGCAGCTGTGAAATGGAAGTGGTTCTTACTGTTGCTATTAAATTTAATGATGTGCTGAATGTTATATGTTAAACTGTTATATTGCCTTGAATATCTGAGCCACTGTTATTGTACTGAGCAAACAAAACTGTCATATTAAGTACAGACCATTGGAGTCTACAGAACTATTTATCCAGCAATCAGTTTGAATGACCTTACAGCTGTATGAGGCTGCCATGACGCTCCTGCTTCTGTGATGGATGTTATAACCCCATCACTGAGACTGACAGACAAAAATACACTCAAGCATGAGATTTATAGACTATTATGCAAATAAAAAAGAGGCTGTTATTTAGACTCTTCCACACATTATTGTAATATTGCAGTGTGTGTGTGTGTGTGTGTGTGTGTGCGTGTGATGTAACTTGAGTTGATTTATGGCATAAAGACACAACAGGACTTCAGCAGTGAAATCCAGTAAACACAAATATGTTATCATGGAACCACAGAATTTTTAAGCACCAAATCAAATTCTTATTTTTTATTATTGTTGTATTTACTGTTGTAATTCTGCAGTAAGGTGTTAGAAATAACAATCTTAATAAAAGAATTTATTAGGTTGGCGTCAATGAGCTGTTATCAAAGTGTGGCCAAGTGCCTGTACTGCTCTTTCTCACATTAATGCAATAATTTCAGCAAATCAATCAAACAACTGCACTTTTACATTTGGGATGTCTGGTTGTTTGTTTTCACATGTGGCTATTCAGTGAATTTACATTTGTTAGCTGTTCATTCTCTGGATCCTAGCTTTAGCCTTAGTTTTCACATCCACTAGGGATTCACAGGAGATGATGTCGCAGGTAAACCAGATTCTAAATGTATCAGACTTCTGTAAAGTTAACATACACTAAATATTTCCTATTTTTGTTGCTTCATATTAAGAGCATGTGGTTTTTCTTGTGAATGAGCCACAGGAAGCATAATGTATTTGTCACTGATGTTAGTTCTGACCATGACAGCTCATCAACTATGTTTCTGCAAAACAAGACAATTGACCATTTTCTTTGGTATTTTTTATCAGCACTGAGTTTTTAGAAATTGCAGGAAGTGATGGAAAAAAGGGGCAGCCACAGTGAGCAAACCAGGATTATCATTTCTGATAAGAACATTAGTGTAAAATGTTCTTCCACATTTTATTGTATTCATTTTCAAAAACAGTGAATTTTATACAGAGATAGTTCTTGTATTTGGATATTTTCTAGGTTTTTCTGTAGCAGGTGTAAATAATTTTCCATTTCCAGCTCTGTAGAATTCTGATAGGCTGACAAAAAGAGAACTGAAGCAAAACGTAGTGAGGTATGTTACTGAGTCTTTTGTCTATGACCCGGTTATTCAGTGTGACTGCTTTCCCTCCTCTGTCAGACTAATGAGAGCGACAGCTCATGGAAGCCTGTGGGAACGCCATCTCTAAGCTCCCGCATTGGCTCTAAAAACAATTTGCTGTGCAAATTCCCAGAGATTGGATTTGGATACCTCCTGTGTTGGTTTACCTACCTACAGTGACTGGGCAGTAACATGCTGTTCATACATTTGATCACATTTCCCTCTCCGTCTGTATCTGGTTCTTTTTCTCTCAGCTTATCTGCCTCTTTCCTTCTCACACACTATCCCTGTTTCTCTATCTGTTCCCTCCAGCCTCTGAATCTGTCCTTACATGCTTTTCCTTAGATTTTCTGTATTAATTAATGTCTGGGTATTTTCAGGAAGTTTTCTGGCACCCTGTGTTGTTGTCATCACTGTGGAGAACTCTACACAGGGGGATTAAAAGGACAAGGAGCAGGGTCATGGCTCATTCACATGAAAAGGAAATCTGCTACAGGGATGAATTAGTGGCAACTAACACTAACAACTCTCTGACTCGTAGACTACACTGCATCATCATGAGCGTCATTGCAAATGAGAACTGGTTCTCAATTGACCTACCTGGTTAAATAAAGGTTAAATAAATAAATGAGCGTCACACCTCAATATTGGCTATGTATTGCTGCCCGTCATGCCACTCACTCTGACCAGCCCTTTACAAAAGCTTACCCCTGCAAGAATGTGTTAAGGTGGGTGAGGAGGACCAGTCCTGAGAGTGACAGGCTAAGAATGGAGGGATTATGCTTCCTTATCTAAGAAGCAGGTTCTTCTTGGGCCCCAGACCTTTGATCCACTTCTCATTTGTGGAATTTTCCAATTTCACTAATGTACAGAGGTACAGATGGTTTCCACTGCAGCAGGTGGAATTTAAGCTGAAGCACTGATATGAATAGAAATGCTTAATGTTTTGTACAGCAGACTCTCCTCTTCTCATTACAAACAAGCAACCATTGTTTACAGCCACTGAAATGATAGATTTTAATAATAATATTATCTTGTATCTTATACAGGCATGTCTTTAAGGATGCACATGCATGCAGGTTGACATGAAACACTAGACTGCCGATGTATGCCGCATGTAAATTAAACTTTGTTATCAATGAAAACCTTCTAGGATTGATGTAACTGTACACTATTAGAATGTGTGTGAGGCCACAGAGCAACCAAAGGAAGACGGTGAAAGAACAAACAAAGGGCAACAACATAAACATGAGGAGTGGGAATAATGGCTCTCAAAGAATGAAATTAAATTTGTCTCTGAATGTCAGACCACTGTCATAAAGCAATTCAAATGCTGCCCTTCACTTCTACTGGTTATTAAAGGAAATATTCACCCACTCAGAAGTGACATATGAAGATTAGTTAGTTGTGGTCTGCTATTTGTGTAAATTTACATTTGGCAGAATGGAATATAGTGGATGGGGAGAAAGAGGAGAGAACTATTTTCAGTCCAGCTGCTCATGGCAAATATGGAAAAACCTTATCAGACTGGATGAAGAAAAGCTCTAGAATGTGTGTGGATAAAAAAGTTGGTACAAGGTCAAATATAAAGACCTTTGAAATTACCTGTCACACAAAGTTGTGAAATAACTGTCAGATGGGCAAATATTGGGTGGAAGGCCTGTAAAGCCCATTAAAGCAGTGCAGACATGGCCAGCAATACAATACAGGAGTATTGGAGTTTTCACAACTCAACACTAGTTCTTCAGACCTTAGTGTGACACAATTAATTTTAAAGTCAGGGAGTATAAATACTAATCAGTCTTCCATATACTGTGTATCAGAGAAAACACAACTTAATTTTTCAGTAGTGTCTTGAAAATATCAATTAATTAATTAATTAATATCGATTTGTTTGCATGCTTTGACATAAGGTTCAGTTTCCTGTTTGGTGGAGCAGGGTATGGAAATGTCCCATGTTATTCATGCGGTAACATCTTAAGTGAGACATATGACTTGTTTGATAAGGCAGCAGCACTGTGGGATGAGATGCATCTGTTTTGTGAGGGACATTTCTGTTTTCAAGCCTACAGCTATCAATTGTCATGAATGTACTTTGGAAAAGGTCAAACACTAGTCTGCCGAGTGGTGAATCCCTGCATGCATTTGTGTGTTTGCACACTTCTCTTTGTTTGTAGGTCCTTGCATATCCGTCCGAAAGCCTGTGTGGCAGGAATAAAAATAGGAGGTGGGGGGAAAAGCTTACCTGATCCTAGCACGCATGCAGCTGCAGCAAAGTCAGTACATCTGTGTATATTACATATCCTCATTCTTTTATTATTTTTTTGTATAATGAAAAGAATTAACATTCTGTTGAAGAAATGTGTGTTATACAGGTTGACATAGCTGATCTGAATCATCAGATAAAATAAACAAAATATTTTCTTTGATTTAAATACACTGAACACTGGACCAAAACACATTTGGATTATAATACATCCATGTACAGTTATGTACTGCAAAGTTCAGAGTACACAAAACAGAATACTAATTACATGTGCACTTTGAATGGTTAGTACATTTAAAACACATATTTCATTCAGTGTGGCTGTCTGGTGAATCTGTGGTTTAGGGAATCGGATGTTTGTTTGAATAAAATTTTATTCAGCCCAAATATTAAAACCCCCACAGATTCAACAACACCAAGCATAATGTGCAGCAACACAGAGCATTAGCAACCACTACAAAGCACAGCCAGGAACTGTCACCATATTAATTAAGTATACACTATAATAGAAACAACAATTACAGTATAACTAAAAATAATATACACTTGCTTTGTTGCTTTGCTTTGTTGTTTTTGGTAATTTACTGCTGTGACATTCACTAAGACAGTGGTAACAATATCAAGTATTTTTACAGAACAACCAAAGTGCTGGGGTTCGCTGAAGAGTTAATGGGCAAAGTAAGTTGGTATAATCACTGTGATCACTGTAGCATTCTGACTTTCTTTTAAATTAGGCGATCCCTCTGGCATAGCTTCATAGATGTTAATCCTGGTCATTCAGATCCAGACTGAAACCTGAACAACTTGGACAACAGCGTGGATTAACATGGACTTCATGGTCCCCAGAGAATGTATCCTACTGACTTTAATGATCCCCTAAACTTGTCCTCTAGCAGCACCATGAGGCTTACAGGTTGTACATGTTGTAATATGTCTCTAAACTAAATTAAAATTAGTGCAGCCGTTCATATTTTCCAAACTTCTATAATACTATAATCAGGGCAATGCATACACAGACCTATTTTACAAATGCACACCAGAGGACATGGTGACCGTGTGCTCCATTGGCTTCCTTTGTGAAACACAGCACATACACACAAAATAAACATCCAGTGGACGATCCACACAGGGTTCCTCACACACCCCCAAAGACTTGGATGTGATCTGTCCTTCACTATAGGGTCCTTTGTAAAAAAGGCTGCTAAATTGACCCACTCTTTAATAAAGGCTTTGCATACACTCATGATATTGATGTAGGCTTGCTACATCAATTTAAGTGATTAAGCCAGCAAACATAACAACACGCTTCAGAAGTAAGCCTTCAATAACATAAGCATTGTAAACAATAATTTGGCTGCTGTGGCTGGTACTGTATCATTACTACAGCCAGCTATAATGAAATCCATTGATTTCCATTTGCAGCATGTTGGAATAAGTTTTAAAGATTCTTCTTTTCTAAACGAAGTAACACCATGTGATCTCCTGCTGCCAGCTGAAAAAGATCTTTTGTGAATAAAAAGATCACTTTCTACACTTTCACTGATGCCATTTGTTCAAGAAAAAGAACCAGAGACTGGGACAGAAACACATTCATGAGTAAAATTGAACACAATTTTACATGCGCTCTGTGGAGAACATTCAGGTACAGACATGCTTAAAAGTACTGGTACAATTCCATGGAAAAGAAACCTGCTCTCTCTCACTCTTCCATGTTTCTCAGGTGTGATGAAAATTTTACAAAACCCTTGACTGACACTACTTTTTATGTCCAATGCAAGTAGTTTCAAAATCCTCAGGTTATGCAATAACTGCGGATGTCATTAGTATTGTATAGTTAGGATAAGGAAAGATGGAGACAAACACTGTTCCTTAGAGGACAGACTGCAGAGATCTGCTCTGTTATTCTCTTTGAATGATTATCAAACCTCCCTCTTCTCTCTGACAGCTTGCTTTTACACTTACAGCTAATAAAATGTCAAACACTGACTGTAGGTCTGTGGCCCCCTTGACCTCTAAACTCTTACTTTCCCCCTCTGTTGATAAAGGGCACATGACTTCAGCGTTGGATGTAAAGCATGACCTGTGGAATCACTCAACATGGATGTGATTCTGATGGATACGGGGCTGGTACACTGGGCTAATAATAATTTGTCAAAGAGTAGTAGAAAAAGCACTTCTGGTCAAACTTTCACACTGGAACGAGATGCTAGATCTAATCAAATGATCTTGTGCTAGCCAATATTAAGTTACAAATTGAAAATGTTCTCAGTGAATCATGGATAAATGCTTGCAAAGGCATGTCTCTATTCCTCTGTTACAAGAGCCCAGATTGTTTCACATCTTGATGTTTTAGCTCTGAATGGAAAACCTGAAGACTGCAGCTCTCTGCCTGCCTCTAATTCCTCTAGCAGCAGCTGGTGGGAAGGCAATAATAGCTGTTGAAGAGCTCCATTTTCTGCCCCCACAGACCCTCTCAACATGTTTCAGGTAAGCAGGCTTGTGCCTGCTCATCAATTCATTTCCAACATTTGTCATTGCAGCACATTGTGACTACTGTTTTCGACAAAATACACCAAATAATCAATTTCAGCCACTTCTCCACTGTCTGTTACCTCTGATTTTTAAAAAAGCTTTTATGAATGTTACCAATTACCAGAAATAACCATAATGTCTGTTTGCACTATTTACTAAACACGGCATTCGTATTTCAGAGGCTAAGCAGTGTGAAAGGGCCCCTTCAGGGCCAGAATCGCTTCAAACTGGGCACAACTTCAGATCTACCAGTTCTGATTAAAACAAAAAAAGCTGGATGATAAAGGCAAGTGAGGCAAGTGGCAATGATGCAAGATATTCTTCCCACGCCGCTGTCAACTCAGATCCAAGATAGAGAAACACAGACTCTCTGCCCAATCCCCATTTTTTTCTAACATCAAAGTCAGGTTTACCCAAAACATCACAAAGGAGAGTTACATCAGAACGCATGTACTGGTTTAAAGTATCTCCACAGACATTTTTACAGAGAAATGACTTGCTAAGAAGGTAATTACACATCATTCACAATTATTTAACCAATAGAGTGTAAATAATTTTTTTATATAAATAAAATGTAGCCAGGGGTCCACCCAGAGGGGGAACCTGAGCCAAAATGACAATGATTTGGACTTCAGTATTGGATCGTGCTAACAGCCTTGGACCCAGTACCAAAGTAAAGAATTTGTACCTGTGAACACAAAGTAGCAGCAGTGGATTGGTTTCTAGTAAGAGAACATGGATTCCATCGCAGCCCGATCAGTACGCAGTCTCTTTGATGATGTTGGTGGAGAGGGTGTGGTTGCTGGAGATGCTGATGGAGTGGCGGGTCAAGGGACGGCGATGTCTCTTGGGAGTATTGCGGCAGGGCACGCAAAGGTAGCGCAGTGTGGAGAAGAAGATCTGGCGGTAGGTGGCCGACACCAGGTTGTAGAGGATTGGATTGATGGCTGAGCTGACGTAGAACAGGACGTTAGTCAGCATGTAGAAATAGTGGTAGAAGTCATACAGGTCACTGTTGGAAGAGGGTGAAGAGGAAGATATACTTTAATGACATGTCAACTTTACAGTTGATTGGAACTTGTCTCAATGTGCCTACAACAAAATGAAAATGTATTAATAGCTAAACCGAAAATGCTGATAAAATAATTAAATAACCAATTTAAAAATAATAAAATCATATCAAACTGTTAAAAAAATCAATTGCTTATACAGTAGTTGCGATCTAAGCTGTTTCTTCATAATTTTGGAGGCCTTAATTTTTCCAGCTAGGATTCATAAATTTCATTTAGTCCAGGGAGTGTAAACCCTATCATTGTAGTGTAGTCTGTCCATTTCAAATTAGAAGAGATGGTGGTCCCTAAAAATCTAAAACTGCACACTTGCCTCATGCCTCCTGGAAAACCGGGAGACACTACTGTCTTATATATGAATATGTGGTATCTTTAAAAAAATAATGCATTTGCATTAAATTATTGATACATTTTAGTGTGGCTCTTGTTTTTTTCACTTGATTACAAAAATTACTCTTAATCTCTTGAGTCTAAAGCAAACTAATGTCCCAAAGCCCACTGCAATCAAAGACAACAAATTCATATCTGAAAAAGTGTTTAAAAGCTTCATTTACATGCAAAATGTGCAACAAACTCTAGTGTACTAGAGTATATGCAATCAGCTGCAATCAACAGAATCCTTCGCAGTTTATTAACTGTGTTGCACTATCCCCATCCACTGAAGACTCTTGTGAGGGAATATAACTGGACCCAACAAGAGATAGACTAAGGTCAGTAGACATATATGAAATAAGAGTCAATGAGATGCTGCTCGAACAAAAATAAGAATGTTAGCAAGGTTGTTTGGCAGCAAAGGCAGCCAATGAGCATGCATGCAGCCACACACAAAGATTCACACCCACACTGGCGCAATGATTGAAAAGGAATTAAGACACTCCCAGTTTCAGTTGACATAATCTGGGCTGCACTTTGAAGTTGGTTAAGATGTAGTTAGGAGACTTCAAGCAAAAATGTTCCCAAGGGCCACAGAAAGGTTAAGGTCAGTCTTTTTCTTGTTTGACTAAAAGTGTTCTGTATAATAGGCAGAAAAATAGAAATTAAGAAATATGAGTTTTAATTTACTTTATTCCACTGGACAGATACTTAAAGAATGTTTGTGTTGCGAATCAACAGACTAAGAAGATTAATTCAGCCAAACACAGACAGAGCGATGCCTGGTGCACGGTAATGGCTGGCGAGCACCCTAGCCCTGTAATCTTCTCTTTACACGTGACTGCTCATTTTAGGTCTTGCTGATCCAGTACCAGGAAGGCTTGAAACGCGACCAATAGACCAGCTGTTGAGAAAATATCTCCAAGTTTGTACTGTAGGCTTCCTGCCAGCCTCTGGCTTCATTAATGCTGTCAAAGCTACAGTTAAAGGATAGGAAGGAGAAACATTTCATATGCTGGAATTTAAAAAGACATAAGCTGGAGAATAATATCAGCCTCTAAGGTCCATGTAGTAATCAGGGAATGTACATGTACAGTATGTGTGACCTAGATGATCATGTTCTCACCTCCTTACGCATAATTCAACCATCAGCAGGTCTCTCAAGAGAACATACACCTTCTTTCTGTGTAAATGAATATTAAATGGAGGGTATGTAACAACACAAACAACAGGATGAGCAAAGACAACTTCACCCATAAATAACAGATGATAAAGGGAAAACAAAAGGTTTTAACTAAGTCATATAATATAGATAGCCCTGGACATCCGATCAGTTACTAAAATCTGAAGTATTGATTGGTTCTTCTCTTGAAATGAAAACGGGTCACTGAAATGTGCACAAAGTCAATGATGTGTATGTCTGCCTGCAAACAGTGGGAACATTAAAGATGAATGAGAATAGGATTGAAAGGGACAACAAGGACAGTATTGAACATGACCTTTTCATTATATATAGTCATGTAATTCTGCAGGCTCTGGAAATGTAATGGGGGATGACACATGAGCCATGAGGGAATCTTTACTCTGTTATGATTTTGACTTTAACAAGAAATCACTCAATGCAGACCCTCTAATTGCACATGATGTATGGTAAACTATGCACTACAGGTGTGATTCATATATTATTCAGTTTATTCAGTAATTTAAAAACAGCATTGTTATAAAAATATGTATTTAGTCTCTTTCATAAATTTTAATGATTAACTGACAATTGATTGTTAACACATCTAATAATCAATCAAGGAAAGTGCTTGAAATTTGCATCTGTCCAGTGCAAAGCCTGTTTCTTCAAAAAAGTAATTTAAAGCTGCTTTAGTGATGCATCCCCTCCACTCCTTAAATGTCAGTCTCAATAAAACTGATAACTTAAAACATCTCAACAGGTGAGGAGAACAGAAATCTAGTTTTCTGTATATGCTTTCCAACTGCTTTTGAATGTGTGACCTTATTTTAGTGCTGCTTTTTACCATATAGAAGACAAATATTTCCAAAGAAAGACCCTCTTTCATCTGAATTGCAGCCAAACTGAAATGAGGTTCTACCTTTATGTTACCAGAGGGTTGACTCATGATCGGGCTGATGCTATACCCTGTGGTTTCTTGTGTGCCTGTAGCAAAAACCTACTGAGAGAATAATAACAGTGCTTTCCAATCAATAATGCCTCCACTTGGGGCATGATGCTGATAGACGTACCAGGACATGCCACACAATTTGCATAATTCACTTATTTTAAAGACAAATGACTGCTCGCATTTTTACCACCAGTGTTGTATGGTGACAAGGGGCTTTATTATGTGATACAAAATTTAAAGCAATTTCATATGAGTAAGTAATTTAACTAATTGTAGCTAATGTCTGTAATGTCATGGTTTTGTTGCCTCCTAGGTACATTGAAAACTGAAAATAAAAAGATGTTAAATTGTTTTTTAAATTGTCTCATAGTGTAATAAAAAAGATAAAGTCTTCCTAGCAAATATATAAAAACTGCAGATGTTAGGCTGCACAAAAATACATCTAGCTTTCACAGAAAATATAAGAAAAAGGCTTTCCTAGCACTTACATTCATTACTCGATCAAGTCTGTATATAAATGTAAAGGTCGAATAACTAATGGTTAATAAAGAGTGACAGAGAAAAATGAGGGAGAGAGCAAATGAAAGAGCAGATGAGAATGTTAAATGAAGTCAGTCTAAGATGCATCTGTCCTGCTCGTCTTGGTCAAGAGAATTTAACTGATGACCCTCTAATTTAAGGCTAATGACAATATTTATGTATGTGTGTACTAAGGTTTGTGAAAGTGACAGTGTGTGTAAATGGCGATGCAGGTGAAGGTTTGTGTGTGTACATGCAGCATCTGTAAGTTTCTGCAGAGATCATGTGATTCTCTGGAGATTCCCTTGCATTAGAGGCTGCGAAGAACGATTACTCACTCAGACCAGTTGGAGACGTAGCAAAACATGAGGCGGCGAGCGTGATAGGGCAGCCAGCAGACCACAAACGCTATGACCACTGCTCCTGGACACAAGGCAGGGAACGAGAAAGAGAACATCAGACAAACGTAAGTGGAAAGATTCTACTGTGAATGCCAACAAATCCAAGTTGAGCAAATAACATGAATGTAGATTTGTATTCAGGACCCACAAATAGCATCTAACATTTTGAAGTATTTGATTTTCTATCATAAAAGCCACCTCATGCCATGTCATGCCCATGTGATAATCAGTGACAATGTGCTGTAGTGCAGGGGTCAAATTAGCTTTCCTCATTTAAACAAAACCGAGACCACTGCAGTGGCACCACTAATAGTTTGCATAATTAGCTATTAGAGCTCCTGCATGCAGTCTACTACCCACTGATGTACTGACAACTATTACTGGGCAAGTTATAAGAGTATTTCTTTCCTTATAGTTTATAAGTGGATGTCTGGACATTTATTTGAAATCCAAAGTGTATGTCACAATCATAAAATATCTATCACGTTTTTGTCTGATTTTTTTTAAACTTTTTTTTAAAATTTTTTTTTTTACCTAAATTGCTGAAACCCACCAAATTTAACCTAAATTATGCCTCATAGTTCTAAAACCTCTGAGCTATTTTTTTCCACAGCAGACATTTTGGCATACAAGGTGTATACGAGCACAGGTGAAGTTGAAACCATTAAAATCGGTTTAATTCCACTTGAGCTGGTCCCATGGTCCTTGTTGAGCATGCTGTATGGGACACATGATGGCAGTGAGTGATCACTGATGAAATTTATTTCACCTGTGCTTTTCTGCTTTGAAATGTCACCATGTCTGCAATAAAAATGATCTGTTAATCAGCATAAAAATGAAACAATGAATCATGATTTGGATTTGAGAAAAAAAAAAAAGCATTGGTCTGACTGGAAATGCAAAAGGCTTCAGAAAAGGGAATAAAAATTTAAAAATTCAGATTACACTGGGTGATATGGAATAATTTAAAACTGTAGTATGTGTGTATATAATAGAAGAAAGCTCAGATGAAAGAAAAGCAGTCATGGGTTACGTTTCTAGCATTGGATGTTATAAGGTCTCCAGAGAAGCAAATCTAAGGACGTCTCTGGTTACAGCTGTGCATTTTCCCTCTGTCCTTATGTGTAGACCTAAATAAAAAACAGAAAAAAGAAAGAAAAGCTCAAGAAAGCTGTAACCCAGCATGCATATGCTTTGTATTTAAAGAAAGGATTATGATATAACCATCTGGTGCAGTGGTTAGCATGGTCGCCTTAGAGGAAGAAGGTTCTGTGTCAGAGTGCAAGTGAAAATGACCTGCTATATATAAAAGAGGGAGTTAAGGAGGGAATGGTAAACAGGTGAGCATGTGGGAATCAGATGACAGGATGGGCAGAAAGGGCAGGGGTTATTGAATAATGAAAAACAAACAGAATAACTGCATGAATAACTGAATTAACCATGATGTGTTTAAAAAAAAAAGCAACTCTCAACATCTTCTGTGAAAACAATGATAAAGCTCCCAATTTGTAACTTCTGCAAGGCTCGAATAAAATAATGCTGCATAAAACAATTCAAAACTGCATGTTTTTTAAGAAATTTCCTAAATATATGAAGCATATTCCTCATGTGTTGTCTCTATTGGATTATACCTTTAGCAGTATTTGTATTTAATAATGAACCTTAGGAAAACAGTATTTTAGGTTGCAGAGTAAATAAGTCAGATCTTGACAATTTTGACACAGTAAACAGCATATAGTCTAAGAGCCAAGACTGAGTTTAGCTGTAAGTATAATGTCACAATGAACTCATCTTTTACAGTTTTAGAAACTTTGACCTGCAGCAAAGTATATTCAAAAAGTGTCTTATTGTGACTGATGGACATGTAATACAGTACCTCTAAATCATAATTAGTTTGAACAATCAAAGGCTGCCTGTGGTACTAAGTGCTGCTATTGTAATTGGCAGCTTCTGGTTTCCTGCAGCATCTAAAAATCATTGACCCCCTCTCACCTCTTAAAATTCAAACAAATTCAATACAGGTTACAAAGAAACATTTCTCGCCCCTGCTAAGTTTTTCAGAAAATTAGAAGAAAAATGTATACCTGTATTGTACTGTAACCACAGTGCAACCCTGAGAATCCTTTGTTGCAACATCTTAGCGCACTTGGTGTTGCTATTCTGGAGTCAGCTTAGCTTTAGAAACCGCAGGACACTCATCTGGTACTCAGAAAGGGGCAGTTATCACTGCACGACAAGCCACCCACACAACATAGATTTAACAGATATTTAAGTTCTGATTTGTATGCATGTGATGGGTCACCATGCACACATGCACACGTTACCAAAAACAGGTGCTCTCATTCTACACTGTCCAATTGTTCGAGAACAATGAATTAGTCACACAGTGAGTATGACCACAGTCTAGCACCCGACTTTCCTAAATCTCCTACATCAATTTCAATTAAGAATAAAGAGTGGTAATGTGACTGTGTCCAGTCCAAAAATACAAAGATGCACCAGCATATATTATTTTGGATATAAAAGAATATTTATAGCATAAATGATTGTTGAAGATATGCCAACTAACTAAACCAGTTTAACCGGCTATAGCACCTGAAATCCAAAGAGAGGTGGCAGAAAAGACTATTAGAGGAAGACTGCAGTTAAAACAGAGGAGAATAAACCAAGAACAACAACAAAAAGCAATAAAACTGGCTTACCATTGACCAAAGTATTTAAGAAGCTATCCATTTGGAGAAATCAACCTACAGGGTGCCATTTTGGTGGGATGGGATGCACTGATTTATAACCATAGATGAAACCTCTGTATTGTTTAGTTACAGTTTAGTTACTACAGCACTCCTCTGGGTGATAACTGGTGCAGGAAATGAAATGGCTTTCATCATAAAGCCTGACTCTAAAAACCTGTTAATGCAAATAAATGTGAAATGCATTTGGTTTAATGGTCTACAACCTCTGTGGAGTCAATAAAAGAAGAACTTCTCTAATCCAATCTTGTGTGTACTAAATTACACAAATGCTTTAACCATTACAACATACCTGCACTCACATAAACAATTTTACAGAGCCTGGTTTTAAAGGAAGAAGCGTCTCGCTCCTGATTGATTCGTGTATGTTTAACTTGTAAGAGTAATACACTGACTCAGGACATTGTTTATGCATAAGGTAAACCTTCATGAAGACAAGATAGACATTTTCGGCATGCAGAGGTCACTGTGCATTTATATACAGTATGAGAATCAATCAGAGTAGTGTTCCTGCGGCACACAGCTGCAGACTAATGTAGGGAACCAAATTCCTAATGATCTCAAATATGGCCCAACTCCAGCTATGCTACGTTTCCCTGCTTTCCTGTGACTCTGATTGATTTCTTCTGCACTTTTATTTCCCTTGTCACATTTAGGAAAACTTATACCTTATTACTGCACTACAACTGTATTTCAGGTCTACAGTCATCTTTGTTTATTTTTATTTTATTTTCATTGTGTGTATTTGATTTCATTTGATTTATTTTTAAATCTAATTAGTCCTAATTAGTTTTAATTGATCTTATTCTGGTTTCAGTGCGTGGTTTTTTTTAATGATGTTCTAAATCTTGTCTCTTCTTATTTAAAAGACTGAATGGCCTCTATGTTTGCAATGTGATCTGTAAATTAAGCTGCTGTGTCTGGAGAAATGGTATGTGGGGTAACTTTTTCATTGAAGCCTGTGGGAACTTCTAGAAACCACAAATAACGGGTGACAGCTCTAACTGATGCTGGCCAGATCTGTGGTTTCATGGTGCAGCAGAGTGATTAGTAAAAGCTGGACAAAGACAGGGTAATCATGACAAACTGGGTTTTGAATTAGGACACACTGAGTTGGAAATTATGACAGACACACACACAAAAAGAGTGAGTCTAATTAAATTAAAAAGAAAAAAAAAACGGGATAGCAGGGTTCAGAGGGGAAAGGTGAAATTAATCTGTGCCCCATCATGGTAAATGTCTCATGGTTGACGGGGGCAGAATGTAAGACATACAACAGTGAAGATCAGCCCGTCTCTGTGTGATAAAGATGGAAATTAGTCCGAGTGGTATCAATTAAAAAAAATGTTTTACTCATTATTGAAATTGCTTGGCATTATCAAAGCAAATGGGGTTGTCACTAAAGTGCAACAGTACTCATTGCACATTTTACTTGAATTGAATTGTTTATTTCAAACATATAAAATAAAAGAGAGAAGACAAACAAAAGAAAACAATAATACAAACAAAACTATAAGTAATAAAAAAAGCCCATTTACAAGTTTGAAAAGAAGAAGGGCAGAAGTACAACTTATTGAATCCCACCTCTTTCCCGATAACTAATACTGAAATACATGAAGACAGATCTAGGCAAACACTGCTGTAATTGGGACTATTAATAACACAACTGGACCCATCTAGCCACTGCATTTACCTTGATCTAATTAAACTTTAAATGAAATCTGTGACATGATGATGAAGGTCAGAACAATGAGTCATTACACAAAGACAGAAATGTCAAGCACAGATTTCCTTGTAATTTAACAAAAGATCAGATTCAAAAATACAGAAAGTATGTCTTTGCATTGGCTCATTACATCTGGGAAGAAACAAAAAACAAAACATAGACATCTACATAATATAAAATATTCCCACAAATTTAGACTAATCCCAACAAAATCCCCTCAAATGTGTCTAATTTCCATACACTTCATTTATCTTTATAAACACAAATTTTCTCCCCATAGATATTATAAAAATCAGAGACTTTTTGTCCAATGACATCATTAATCTTTCTAGAACTGGTTGTGCTGAATAATGCACTTGAGTTGTGTTGGATTTTAAAGTAAAACCAAAAGCTAAAAGTGCAAATACTACAATACTGTAATAATAACCCACTGCAGCACTGATGGATGCTGTGGCTTTGGAGCTGCTGCTCTGCTGGTGTGAATTAAATGCACATCGCTGACAATTTGATGGAGGAACTGTGTTAATCTGTAAAGGTCTTGATATCTTTAAAGTAAGCGTGCAGGTGAATGCATGTGTGAATAAATGCTGATTGTGTTGTCTGCCTGTCTTGCTGCATGGTGGTAACACAAAAGGACAAGTTAAAAGGTTCCCTTATAGGTAGTTGTCTAAGGTCTGGTCATTTAAAACAGCAACATTTCATGGTGAAATCTTTTATAACAAGCTCAATTCGAGTGAACATTGACATACAAATTCTCTCCACTGACCAACTGTGGGCTGTTTTGATGGTGGTGACCTTTGAGAAAACAGTAAACAGTGCTGGGAGGTTCTAGTATTATGTTTCACTACCTGAGAGTATGCTGTGCACCTTTCAGACCACAAGTCGATTGTGCAGGTAAATGTTAAAAAATCTGACAATTTATAAAACACTGGCATGTTTTACTTGACATACTGGTGGGCTAAGAAAATACTGCAAAGGACATTTAGATAACCCCATTCAAATAGCCAGTCCCCGTCCCCCCGATATGAGGACCTTTTGGCTGGACGTCACACATCAGGCTGAGGGTGACATGGTTTTAGGGTTAATGTTAGAATTAGATTTGGGTGAAGGTTAGGTTAAGGCTTTGGGATATCATGTTCAGTTGAGATGACTGAGGTTGTGTCAGTGAGTGTCCTCAGAACTAAAAGTTTAACATATGGGTGTGTTTATGCCTGTGTTCACTTACGGAGAACAAGAACTCCGTGGCGAAGCGACTGAGCGCGGTTGGGCTCCACAGCGACATTCAACATCGTGGGATTTCCCCTAATGATGCAGACACGGTTGTCTTGCCCCGTCTCACGGAACATTCGTAGCAGCTGATTGGCTATGACACCATTCAACACAGATATGGCCACCATGGGTACCACAAAGGACAGAAATGCGTTTACCTGTTCAAGGAGGAAAGGCAGAAAGCTGGTTAGATTTTAGAGTTGACAGACTGGTGAACGGTAGGCATATATATATATATCTGTGGCTCTTCCACAAATGATAACTCAGAGCTGTCACAAGGTGATTAACAAAGTCAAATTTGTTGGTTGCTGATCTGATGCTTTTGTAGGCTGCATCTCTAGGTCTCTGCATTAAAGCATGTTCAACTTACATACTTCCATGACACACTCATCAAGCCAGTGTAATGTAAAAGCACATGAAGCCATAGTTCTCAGCTCTTGCTTCATTTTTCCTGAACAAAGAATGATGAAAACAAACTACGTCCCTGAAGTCTTCTAAGCAATGACAATGGACAAACTCTCAAAAACACTTGATGATATTTGATTTTACGACTGCCAGCTTTGCTCATATTTAAGTTTTGTGCAAACACCTCTCCTCGTGCTGTGCTGCCTCCTTGCCGACAGAATGTACAAGAGAGACAGTGAAATGAACAGTGATTAATGGCAGGAGAATGGAGTGAAAGTGTGACCAGTAAGAAGAGAGCACATCAGTTATGGCAGCTGACATCTTACTCCAGCTACCATTCAATATCTGCTTAATTCATGCCAATCTAACATTGCTTACATTAGTAATTCCATTCAACTTCCCTCTTTCACCCACACCTGCACACACACACACACACACACACACACACAGACAGACACACACAGACACACACACGCACACACACACACGCACACACACACACGCACACACACACACACACACACACACAGTGCTGTTGTTTTTCCCAGGCATAATCATGGATGAAAAATGTTAATGGCTTTAATGAACAGGCTGGCTGATTTCTGCAGGTCCCCTCCTTCCTAGACATCGGTGAGTAATTAAAGTTGAAAAGGAGAACAGAACCAAAGTAGCAAAGCAAACCTCAACTTCAGAGAGACACAAAACCCCAGCATGGATGGTAAGAAGAAAATTACGAAAAGCAGACAGAAAAATGGCAGCGTTAATGTGGATAATTGGTTCTGACGTGGAAGGAAATTGAGATATGAAAGAAGAAAGATTGGAGGGGACAGGGTGACACACAGAAGTGTCTTATTATGACATTTGGATCCACGCAGAATTTTAATGGTGTAAAGTTACAAAATCTTTAAATCAATATGTGGAAGGATATAAAGACTACAGGAGGGTTTTTGGTTTGTTTTCCTTTTCTTCCTGTTTCCAGGGCTTAAACTACATACAATATATAACTCTTATCTAGCACTGAGAACCCATTTTTCTATTTTACCCCCTTGTCAGCTGAGATTTATGACTGGGTGTAGCACTTGTCTGTGGGCTGACTGGAGGTGGGGGGTGTGTGATACTTTCTGGTAGCTTCCCACCCTGATAAGAGCGCTAATACAAATGAAATGTGTACAAAATGTGTTTTTTCCCCCATTTGAAGCTTGGGTTTAAAAAGGAAAAGAAAAAAAATCTATCCTGTGCTGTTTGTGGACAGAGAGCCGCTGAGTCACTGGGCATCCACGTTACATTTCCTGCTGGAAACACTGGTGTTTATCTGAGCACTGTGAAATTTGCTAAAGGTTTGTACAGAGAAATGTGTGTGCTAGGAATACACATATTTGGCTATTTTAGGTGACCAGTTTTTATTTCGTTTTCCTCATGTACTTTGGCAGATATACTGTAGTATGAACAAGATCGGATGTGGTTAGAAAAGGAAATCATCGGACAAACGTATCAAAAACAGAGAATTAGATCTTTACATGTATAAAACTACAAAACAACAACAAAGTGAGGGTCATGTTCCTCTTGTACTCAAGCTGAGCACAGGAAACCCCCAAGGCAAAGTGAGTGCAAAGCTCTTTTCACTGTACACACACACAGAATACACATCCACCCCGGCCCACACTCTTATATTCAGTTTTGTGGATATTCTGGGACTAATTTGCAACAATAACAAAGCTTCATACAGAGAACTGCTAGAGAACATCACTAAATACCAAACAATTCTGAACACGGATAAAATGAGAACTCATCCTGGACTTCAGGAGACTGTCTGACGTAGCCACTGATGAGGTCTTTAGTTTTCTGGACAGATTTCCAAGAAGCTGAACTGGCCAACTAACACCATGGTCACAGTCAAAAAGGAGCTCAGCACAGGCTCTGTTTCATTAGGCAACTAAATAAAAGTGGGGCTGAGCTGCTGACCCATGACACAGGCCTAAAGAGGACTCGCTGACAGCATCCTGACTAGGGGGGGTGGGGGATGATATTTAAGTACTAATCTGAGGTTTTTTAACATCCTTCAGAAGAACTTCAACACACTGAAGAATGATATAAATACACATATAAATATCTAGCATGTCAGCGAGCATGGAAGTGACACATATCTAAAAGTTGATTTTTGTTTTGCCTGTAAATACAAACTGATTTTTGAGCACTGTGCTTTCCAAAACGAACAATTCATTAAGCACATCCACTTCACACAAGTGTGGAAGTGAGGAAAGCAGCCATGTTAGAACTTCTCTGGTAAAACATTAATGACCAATAAAGGACCAATATGATATATATATATAGATATATATATATATCTATATATCTATATCTATATAGATATCTCTATATATCTATATATATCTATATATCTATATATCTATATATATATATATCTATATCTATATATATATAGATATAGATATATATGTATATATATCTATATATATATATATATATATATCTATATCTATATATATATATTTTTTTTTTTTTTGGCCAATATGTTGTGCTGATTTTAGATTTCAGCACCATCCCCACCTTGTAAGCTGCAGCTTAAGTCTCTTAACACACTTAAGTCTCTGGTTAGTGGAATTTGCCATAAAGAGCCAGAAAAGAGGAGCTGAAAAAGTACTTCCACTTTTTTTTGCATGTTTCTGGGTTGCAAAACCAAAACCACACCCTACCCCATCCTCACAGTGACATCCTCACTGTCATGAGCATAACTAATAATTCATCTTCCACATCCTCACTGTCAACACCAGTAATTCCAGTGTTACTGACAGTATCATCCATGGTTATGACAGAGACAGAGACTGTGATGAAAAAATGTACTGCAATATTTAAGCTCCTGTTACTATGCATACCAGCCAAATCAGTGATCATTGCTATCATACCTCATGTGGCTGTGTACTGTCATGTTTTTTTTTACTGTCATGGCTGACTAGATTGATTTCCTGTGGCTGTGTACTGTCATGTGTAGTATGTAGGCTTCAATATTGAATAATCCCTGGAAAACAACCTACGCTCACACTAACATCTGTTGTGCATTTTTCTATGACCATATTAAATGAGAGGTTATATACCGAATCTGACTTTTACCCATGACACCTCCAGGAGACTGACATATGGTGAGTAGTGACTGGGATCACTAACACAGTGTTGCCTGAATACTTAAGTATCCTGGTGGAGTTTGCTACTGATCATTAGCACTAGCTCCATCATTATTATCCCATAGTGCTTGTGTGCCTGTGTGTAGATGTGCACAGCATTTGCTTTATTAACATTCTACAGGTTCAAATTAAGACTTAAAAGTCTGCAAGAAAATCAGCATGAGGAGAGGCCAGGAATTAGAGAGAGGGAGGATAATGTACTTTTCTTTATGCAGAGGCGCTTTCTAAAAGTGTTGTAGTCGAAACATTCATTTATACATTTTAGTGTTTAACATGAATTTTGCTTTAGGGATAAATAAAGTTTATATCATCTCAACTCATCATCATCATGTTCATGCGTTCTATCCACAATTCCACATGCACAGACCCACTAATGTCATCCTTTAAATAAATTAAAGCAGTTTTTTTCCAAGTATGGTAATAAATTCCCTTTTACAAGACAGTTTGTGTTGGTCACATCTAAATGTGACAGCAGGATCCTCGTCGGGCATCACCTCCAGTGCTGATCGACAGTTTCAGCCTAATTAGTTAGATTTGAGAAAATAGTGACCTATTGGATGAGGTCTGCTTTTGAGTTAACACAAGAAAAGGGTTTCATTCTGGATGATGCCTGACAAGATGTCAGCTGTGCATGCAGGGAATGGAATTGTTAACTAAAAAAATTCCAAGTCTATCATGACAACAAAGATGGTTTTAGTGTAAATGCACTTTATGCCTGCACTGCACTTTATAGATAGACTTCTCAAATGTATTCATTGATCATAAGTAGTCATCTGAGCATGTATTACATGTTGTGTCCTGAATATTTGTGTACTGAATATAGCTCCTGTATAATATATACAGTGCTCAGATATGTATATGTGGGTGTAAATGGGTGGGTTTGACAAAGCTGCAGCTCACACCAAACAGCTGCATTCGTGCCTTTCCAACAGCAAGGTGTGACACAAAGTGAAACACACACACGCACACACACAGACACCCTCACACACACCCTCACACACACACACACACACACACACACACACACACGGACAGCTGCTGCATTGCTATAGCACAAACAAGTCTGTGCAGATTCTTTTGAGGAGATGTCACTTAATGATGCAGCACTAGACCAAACAATTACTGCAAATGAGGACAAACACCTTCAAAATGTTTGCAGTCGCTTCTTGCCTTCATGCCTTGCTGAATTTTCAATCAGAGTTAAACTTTTTGTTGGGAACATTTTCAATCTTCTTAGTCTGAGTGAAGTGACCAGGAAGACAGCCAAGCCTGTGTGCGTGTTTGTGTCACCATGTGTAGTTTTCACTGTTCATTCTGTTCCCTCAAGCTGTTAGCTGGCATGTACGCACATTTGTAGAACAGATGTGATTGCACCTTACACAAATGCACTGACAAACACAGCAAGAGGCTAAAGCTCCCCTAGTACAGTGTGTTTTGATCACTGCTTCACACCTTCTTTTCATGTTGCTCAGCTTTCTCCTATCAGTTTGGCAACCCTAACAGGAGAAGGCCGATGTTTGGCTGGTGTTAACAGACTTGGTTTGCTGCCTGTGAACTGTCCATATGGAAAAGGCAGATTTAATATCAGCTAAAGATTTTCTTGAAAGGTCTGTGCATACTTGGTGAGGTATGAGGACAGATCTTCTAAATGTAAAAATAGTCATAGTGAAAGAAAAAGATAAAAAAAAAAAGAAACAAATGTTGACTGCTGTGCAGTACCATGGATATAAGCAAAGCAATAATAATAAATAAAATTTCTAAGTAAAAGGAAATGTGTCTAATTATTTCCTCCATGTTCTTAGATGCCGCATCGTCACCAGTACTGAATTACCTGTATGTTTATGCAGCTGACAATCACTGTAAAAACAACAAGAAGAAGGTTTGCATACTATTGTACTATAGTTGGTGAACATGGTGGAGCGTTTAGCAGCTTAATGTTAAAAACTAGACCAGAATTAAATAAATGAATAAAATCAATGTTAGCCCTAACATTAATCAGGCAGAGTCATGATTTTAAATTAAGACTGATGTGATGTAATAATCTATGAGTGTTGCCTTTACAGTATATTGCACTGCTCCAAAGTGATCAGACTGTGTTTGTCATATGAAAGCTCTCATATGTTTATATTCCACTGACCTTAAAAATAAAGTTCCCTTTGTGCTCTAATAGTTTTATATTCTTGGTGCAGTAGCTGTCATTATTTGTCATGATCATGCAGCACATCACGGGCTGAAGCTCGTATAAGGTAAGGTGCTGTTGCAGTCATTTATGACATCACGTCTATAGTTTGTAACATAAGTTTTAAAATCCAGTTGCTGTAATTTAAACTATACTGCGATTTTATTGAATAACAGTTGGAGAGAAAAGCATGTTCCATAAAGATGTTGGCAGAAAGTGCAGACAACTCTATTATTTTTACTAATTACACTCAAGCGTGTATGAGTCAATTCCGCAATGTGTTTCTTACTTTAGAGACAAACTGTATTTGCTGTCTGTCAGTGTTTGTATAACTGAGATAAAGTAACTAATATATTTTAACCACACTCAGAGTCCCACAAGCTTTGCCTGCCACAGAAACATGGCCTGGCAGAAAAGGACTACTTATTTTTCTCTACCACTCCAGTTATATTCAATTAAATACTAAACTGGTACTTGGTTTATCAGAACCTCAGTATTGGCCATTTAGTCCGTAAACAAACATTCTGTCATCCTGTCACATGGTTTCTAGACCAAAATTCAAGCTCTGCAGACACAACACTACCTATTATTTTCTGTTCTTGGTCAGCTTCTTTCTCCCTGTCTTCAGTGCACACATTCAACTGCTGGAATGACCATTGGGAGACTATAAAATAGATGTTCTTGCTGCCTCTGCATCAAATAGAAACAGAAAAAGATACAGAAACACAAAGCCAATTTACTCCCAAGGACAAAGGAGTAACACTAATTTAGCAAACTCCACTCAAAAACTATCTTTTGTTCTGACAATCATAGATTTTTTTTCCTCCTTCCTGTTCCATAGAAAGCCCACTCTTTCTGTTCTGGGCATCTGATTTGCCGTCTGGTCTTCTGTGAATCTTCTCTGCTCGTGCATTGAACCTCAACCACAACCACTTGTTAACAGTGAACCTCGTGCAACTTAACTCAACTGCAGCAGCAGGTCTGCAACCCCCCTATAGCTATGCTAAAGGAAATGTTATCACTTGAGTTTGAATGTCACCAACTGTGCAGAAATATGAGTGAGGAAGAGAAAACCCAAGCACAGACACAACAAGAAGACAGGCTGGTAGAAGCAACAAGACAGTTCATAACAAAAAAAAAAAAAAAAAAAAGCAGTAAAAAAGACTTAGACTGAGTCCTAACTAACAAAACCAGACAGGGAAGGGATCAGAAACGAGCAGAGAAGAACACAAATAGAAGTCCCAGGAAACAAACAAGAGGCAAAGTCCTAAAATCCAAAACATGTCAACCAGTCCAAGGAAGTGTAATGCCAGAGAGAAAATAATAATAATAAAAAAAACAAAGCAAAAATAAAACCATGTAATTCAAAGAAAAATGGACGTACAGGGAAAATAGAAATTGTCAGAAATTGCTGACAGGCTATAGCACAAATACTGACAAGGCAGATTTCATGTACAACATGAACTTTCTCATTAGTCATTCAATGAGTTTTATAGATGTGAAATCTTAAATTGCTGGAGCACATTTTTAACAACTAATATCATGTTGCTTCTGATGATTAATTCAAAAACATGCCTCATTTCACAAAATATACATTACCTTATTCCTTACTCACATCTTTTCCCTGCATTTCTCTCATATCTAAAACTGGGAGCAGCTGAGAATGTGAGGACAAGAGAAATCATCTTTCCCTTGTATCTTTAAGAGACAAAGACAAAGATGGAAGGAAAGAACCATGTAGGAAAGATTTAGTGAAATATGTTTATCCACCAACCATAGGGGGATATTGATATAAAACTGAGGCACTTGGTGGAGGTAGTGTCAGTTGTGTCCAATCACAAAAGATTTCCAGGGTGTGACTTATGTGAGGGCTGGTGTCTTGTGTTTCCAGACACCTTAATAAGACCTTCTTGATCTTCACTCCTAGAGGAAGTATTGGAAAGTTCTTCATGATGGCTGACTAGATTGATTTCCGGGTCACAAGAGGATCAAGGAAAAATCAAGGGCATTGAGATGTACTAACTGTTGGTAAAACACAAAACACTTCAATAAATCCTCCTCATCACCCACAGTTAAAACACCACCATCAGCAGCTGACTCATCCATAAGAATTCTGATGGCATGAAAGACAGAGGAGAGATGCTTAAACTCTCCATACAGAGGATGAAAAGGACCGAAGCTTTTGAAACAGCTCTCTTTCTGAAGATGGTCGGCAGATCAGACAGTTTGACGCCAATGATCTCATGGCCACTTTACCTCTGTGGTGCAGCCTGTTCTTGTACGCTGTCAAGCGTTTGCCAAACTGAGTAATAACAGAACAGGTGATAACTGATTCTGTCATGGACAGTGTCGTCAGCTTTCCAAACACACCAAAGCAATTTAGCTTCGTAAGGAAGTGCAGTCGTCAATGGGCTCATTCACAGACTGCTGTAATGCTGTCATTAAATGTCAACATACACTGTCCTTTTAACATGTAAGAATTACAATTTAGTTTTAAGGACTAACTTATTTTTGTGTCTAATTCATATTAATGCACTACTTTGCTTGTCTCTTGTATCAAACATGACATAGGTTTCTAAGCATTTGCATGACTAATACAATGAGACTGCATGTCCTTGGTTTAAGTAGTTTAAGCATTTTGGTAAGAAACTTTTATAAAACAGTTTATTAGAATTATTACCCTAACATAACTAACAGCAGTGCGTTGAATGTTTCCATTCTGTTTAGAACAAATAGAGAACATATTTGTCTTTTCCTCTGGCACACTGCTTTCATAAGCGCCATGACCTGGTTCTTTGTATCTTGATAAACATCTATCTCTCTTTCAGCGGCGAATAATCCAAATATTTTGTATCATAGTGACATTGTTTAGACAGAGGTCTCTGCACAGGCTACATGCCACGTGGTGTTTTATAATCACACACAGAAACACTGATGCAAATAGGTCTGGCTCTTACCTAGTGTCACCTCTAACATCTACTGTGTGGAGAACCAAAGCATGCTTTCACAATGTGCAAATATTTCATCCCGCACTAACAGTTCAAATTTCAAATGTTTTAAAATGTAATGAACAAATATTTTATGCAAATTTGCATAAAAGAGGACAAGGTTGGTTAAGAAAGGAGAGTGCAAACTGGAAAACTTGGCTGAAAGTAAGCCATGTCATCTTTCTACTTCTATACTGTAATTAAAGTAAACATAAGATGCAGTATTTTAATTGTAGATGCTTGGATGAAGTTGTGTACCTGACACATGACCAAAACAATGGACTGATCATTATGGCCTTCACACTGATCTTTTACTAATTAGCAATAAATAAAGTACAGTTGAGGCTGAGGGGAATGTCATTAGTCTTGCAGATATAAACCAAAGTGTTTACAACAAATTCATTTACTAGAAGCCAAAGGACTTGGATGAGAAGTCAGAAAACTACCATATTATTACAATTCATTCTTAAGTGGCATCTGTTACTGTCTAGCAGGCTGGTCTTTTGTCCGAGGCCAAAGCTCCATTTGCCACTGCTACTGCTGCTGCAAGGTAAACATAACAGAGGCTCTGCTTGTGATCCAGTGAGGTCTGGGTTGGTTCCTTTAACGAGGAAAACCAAACAGAGGAAGAATATATACTGCAGCCCAGTAAGATGTTTAACAGAAGAGTCCTGAAATCACTTTGTGGAGTTATAGTATACGTATAGTACACTGAGTTTCATCAGAAGCCCCAAGTTATCTTGATCTCTTATTTACTCCCTAAGTAAAGTTTTAGGTCAGGTTTCATAGTATTTGTGGTCATGAAACACCAGCTGCTTTAGACTGATGAATAGTTGATGAATAGGGGTTATAATACACAGATATTCATAGTTGCAAAATGCAAATCTCTTCTGTTTCTAACCATGGTAGAATAAGTTATCTATTTTAAGAGCATTTTCATTATTACCAGGCATAAATAAAGAGGCTTGTAAACACCAAAACTCTCCCCCTACAGAGGTGTGCAGTGATTATCAATCTTAGAAGGTCCGGCCTGATGTCAGTTATGGATGATTTGTGGGTTAAATCAGACGTCTGTTTATGTGGGACTCAAGCGTAACTCAAGTATGAGTCGCCAACTTAAGCGGCCATCTCTGTTGAAATACTGCACGAGGCCAACTCAGAAATTATGCACCACCTGTTTTGTCTAGACGTTCAGTCTAGCACCTTTATCTTTTGTCTCCAAGCTGGAGCAAGTATAACACATTAAAATCAATAAATCACTACCATGTTCATTTCAGCAGGATGCTGTACCTGTATAATTACATCTGCTCGTCATTTCTGGCCACGTACAGCAGTATGCGCTGTGTGGCCCAGGGTTTTTTCTGGGAAATGTACAGCAATGCCTCGTGACAAACGAGAGAGAACGGTTTTAGCACAAATCAGGAAGAGTGTGCTACTCTCCCCTTTCTGCTAAAGTTTCCAGAATGTCAGGCAGGTGGTGAAAATGAGTCAAACGATGTTAAAATTACTCCAACATGCTCCTTTCAAACACTGCAAGGAAATGCTCTCTGTGACAGCAGGAAGCAAAAGGAAAAGGAGAATGTGGATTATCAAGAGTTTGTCCAAAATACAGACTGAACCCAGAAACACCATTTATGGCAATAAAGGATTATTATTTCCAAACTATTTGGGGACACTTTGTCTCTAAATGGCAATGTAATAACCATCAAAGGCTCTTTCTGTTTTCCGTCAGCTGCAACTCTCTCTGTCAACAGTTTGGATGTGTTGTGATGCAGCACAGTGCTGTCAGTATGCACCAAGACATATAGAGCCTGGAAATGAATTTGACATCTGTTCTACAATTATCACTGTCGTCTACCAAATTACAGTATGTGCCACTGACGGAAGTTTGAACTGAGCAATTAATGTGAATTACAATTGAATAAACGATAATCACAAAGAAGAAGATAAAGAAGTGCTCATACCGGCCTAACACTTACAGAAAAAGACACACCATTTGTTATTTCACCTGCTGAGCTTCTGTAAGTAGTGGTGCACTCACACTGAGTTCTGAATTTGTCTAGGTGGTGTCCAGCAAACGATGTGGGCTTCATAGACAATTGGGCCACTTTCTGGGGAAAACCCGGTCTGATAGCGAGAGATGGCATCCATCCCACTTTGAATGGTGCAGCTCTCATCTCTAGGAATTTGGCCGAGTTTCTTAGCCGACCTAAAGCCTGACAATCCAGGGTGGGGACCGGGATGCAGAGACTCAGTCTAAAACGCTTCTCTGCAGTTTCCTTAGAGCCGCCGCCCCCTTCAAACCACATAGAGACTGTGTCTGCCCCTCGAACATATAAATCAAACAAATCAGAAGTTAACAGAAGAGGAGTTATTCATAAAAACTTAATAAAAATTAAGACCACTCCTCTTATTGAACAGAAAAAGAGAACTGTCAAATGTGGATTATTAAATATTAGGTCCCTTTCTTCTAAATCTCTGTTAGTAAATGATTTGATAACTGATCACCAAATTGACCTACTTTATCTTACTGAAACCTGGTTACAGCAGGATGAATATGTCAGTCTGAATGAATCAACCCCCCTCAGTCATAAAAATTATCATGTTCCTCGAAGCACAGGTCGAGGTGGAGGAGTAGCTGCAATCTTCCAGTCAAACTTATTATTAAACTTTCATCCTCAGAACAATTATAACTCATTTGAGAGCCTCACTCTTAGTCTCTCACATACAAACTGGAAAACACAAAAACCAGTTCTACTTGTCATTTTGTACCGTCCACCTGTTCCTTACTCAGAGTTTTTAACTGAATTCCCTGACTTCCTGTCTGATTTAGTGCTTAGATCAGATAAAGTCATTATAGTGGGAGATTTTAACATTTATGTAGATGTTGAAAATAACAGCCTCAGCATTGCATTTAATTCTATATTAGATTCAATTGGTTTCATTCAAAACGTTAATAAACCCACCCACTGTTTTAATCACACCCTTGATCTTGTTCTGACCTATGGCATCGAAATTGAACATCTAATAATTTTTCCCCCAAATCCTGTTTTGTCAGATCATTCTTTAATAACTTTCGAATTTAAAATGATGGATCATGCAGCGTCTGGAAGAAAATTCCACTACAGCAGATGTTTATCCGACAACGCTGTTAATAAATTTAAGAAAATGATTCCATCTTTATTTGCATCTATGCCAAGTATAAACATAGTGGAGGGCAGCTGCCTTAATCCCACTCCCTACCAAATTGATCATGTTGTTGACAGCGCTGTAACCTCACTGCGTGAAACGCTTGATTCTGTAGCCCCTCTGAAAAAGAAGTTAGTGATTCAGAGAAGACTAGCCCCATGGTATAATTTACATGTTCGTACCTTAAAGCAGGCATCACGAAGGCTGGAAAGGAAGTGGCGTTCCACAAACTTAGAGGAAATTTTTCTAGCCTGGAAAAACAGTCTACTAACATATAAAAAAGCTCTCCGTAAAGCCAGAACTGCATACTATTCATCACTAATAGAGGAAAATAAGAACAATCCCAGGTTTCTTTTCAGCACTGTAGCCAGGCTGACAAAAAGTCACAGCTCCGTTGAGCCCAGTGTTCCCTTAGCTCTCAGCAGTGATGAATTTATGAGTTTCTTTACAAATAAAATCACAACTATTAGAGATAAAATTCAGCAGATGCTTCCTATACCTGCAATAAATGAATCTTTTACTACAGTAGCTCTTGAATCATCTGTAGGACCTCAGTTATGTTTAGACTGCTTCTCTCCTATAGATCTCTCTGAATTTACATCAGTAGTTGCTTCATCGAAATCATCAACGTGTCTCTTGGACCCCATCCCGACTAGACTGCTTAAAGGCACCCTGCCATTAATGAACTTATCTTTATTGGACTTGGTAAATTTATCTCTAGTATCAGGCTACGTACCACAGGCCTTTAAGACTGCAGTAATCAAACCTTTACTCAAAAAGCCTAGTCTTGATCCAGGTGTCTTGGCTAATTATAGACCAATATCCAACCTGCCATTTATTTCTAAAATCCTAGAAAAAGCTGTTGCTAAGCAGCTATCAGACCACTTACACAGGAATGAACTATTTGAAGATTTCCAATCAGGATTTAGAGCACATCATAGTACAGAAACAGCACTGTTGAAAGTTACCAACGATCTTCTCTTAGCCTCAGATAATGGACTTGTTTCGATACTTGTCCTCCTAGACCTTAGTGCAGCATTCGACACCATTGACCACAACATCTTATTACAGAGACTGGAGCATGTGATTGGTATCAGAGGAACAGCGTTAAAGTGGTTCCAATCCTATTTATCGGACAGATTCCAGTTTGTTCATGTCCATGATGAACCTTCCACACGAACAAAAGTTAGTTATGGAGTTCCACAAGGTTCTCTGCTAGGACCGATTCTGTTCACCCTGTACATGCTTCCTTTAGGATATATCATTAGGAAGCACTCTATTAATTACCACTGCTATGCGGATGACACTCAGTTATATCTATCTATTAAACCTGTTAACACAAACCAGTTAACCAGACTTCAAGCCTGTCTAACTGACATAAAGGCTTGGATGACCAGTAACTTTTTACTTTTAAACTCGGAGAAACACAAGTCATTATATTTGGGCCTAAAAATCTCAGAAATAACTTTTCTAAAATTATAGCTACTCTAGATGGCATAGCCCTGGCCTCCAGCACTACTGTAAAAAACCTTGGAGTTATTTTTGACCAGGACATGTCCTTTAACTCACACATAAAACAGATTTCTAGAACTGCATTCTTTCACCTGCGCAACATTTCCAAAATTAGGAACATCCTGTCTCAAAATGATGCAGAAAAACTAGTCCATGCATTTGTTTCCTCAAGGCTAGATTACTGTAACTCATTACTATCTGGATGTCCTAATATCTTAATAAAAAGCCTCCAATTAATCCAGAATGCCGCAGCCAGAGTCCTGACAGGAACTAGCAAGAGAGATCATATTTCTCCTATATTGGCTTCTCTTCATTGGCTCCCTGTAAAATATAGAATAGAATTTAAAATCCTTCTTCTCACATACAAATCCCTTCATAATCAAGCTCCTTCATACCTTAAAGACCTCATAGTACCATATTATCCCAATAGACCACTTCGCTCTCAGAGTGCAGGCCTACTTGTGGTTCCCAGAGTTCTCAAAAGCAGAATGGGAGGCAGAGCCTTTAGCTATCAAGCTCCTCTCCTGTGGAACCAGCTCTCAGCCTGGGTTCAGGAGGCAGACACTCTCTGTACTTTTAAGGCTAGACTTAAAACCTTCCTCTTTGACAAAGCATATAGTTAGGGCTGGCTTCAGGCAACCCTGAACCATCCCTTAGTTAGTTATGCTGCTATAGGCCTAGACTGCCCGAGGACCATCGGTGCACTGAGCTCCCCTACCCTAACCCCCCCCCTTCTCTCCCACCTCATGTATATTCCACCATTGAATGTTACTAACCTTGTGCTCTCTCTCTACCCTAGTTTGTGCTCTCTCCCTCCCTCTCTCTCTCTCTCTCTCTCTCTGTACCTTCTGCAGGTGTCCCTGGTCCTGGAGCTGTTTATCGCTGATGTGCAGTTACTGGCCCCACCAACTTGCAGTGTCTATTTGTTGTTTATTGTTGCTGTTCTTTTCTCTCTGCTCTATCCACTCACCCCAACCGGTCGAGGCAGATGGCCGCCCAAACTGAGCCCGGTTCTGCTGGAGGTTTTTTTTTCTTCCGTTAAAGGGAGTTTTTTTCCTCTCCACTGTCGCCAAGTGCTTGCTCATAAGGGAATTGTTGGGTTTTTAGTTTTAGTTTTTGTAAAGTGCCTTGAGATGATTTGTATTGTGATTTGGCGCTATACAAATAAAATTGAATTGAATTGAATTGAATTGAATTGAATTTCTAATGGAGAGTATTTAGACATGTCAGTCAGCACTGTGTTTGTGTGCTGAGTCCTAAAGTCAGTCTGAAGGACTGGGATTATCTGTGTGCGTATTAATGCTTGTTATTCTGAGTGTTTGAGCACGTGACCTAATGTACAGTATATTTGTAGGGACATGATATAATATGGAGTATATTGTTACATACATGTGAAAACAACAGTTTTTAGATACAGTAAGGGAAACATGATTGCACCACACACCAAAAGGAAAAAAGTGATGAGAAAAGTAATGTTGTAAAAGTCCTGTCTGCATGAATCAGTCTGTTTCGCAGTTCAAGCTGATCCTGCTGCACATACAGCATGACCCCGACAACCCAAGCAGAAGACGCCCACACAGCGGGAGACCACTCAGTGCAAAAACATAACAAAGCTCACAGGTATAAAGGCCAAGGTACGTGAACACCACAGCACCAGGCTAAATGCACAGCATGTAAAATGTAAATGTGCTGAAAATATCTGGGCTGATGACAGCATGTTACTTCACTCCAATGTGCTCATATTTGTCAGCCAAAAACAAATCCTGTCGGGGGCAGTAGGTTGTTTGGGTTCTCTATCGTGTGGTTGTGTTCTCTCTTCCTCCTTCATATACACATGCTCATGTGTAAAGTTTTGTTTTTATCTGTGGAGGAAGGAACCCAAAGCAATTAGGAATTAGTGTGAGCACCTCAAAGCAGAGATCACGCCCCTAAAATTAAAAAGATATATCCCATGCTGGATTCCCAAACAATTCAGCACGTAATCCAGTGTTACAGCACTTGCATCAGCTTCACTATTTACAGTGCACACCGAATTGAATTAAGCTACTGGTAATGCTAAGCCAACATTTCCTGTCGCTGCTTTTAAATAAAAACATTCAACTAGGAAATCACAGTCAAAGACAGACTGTGAAGCAGCCACGAGAAACAGAATGTCTGTCATGGAGTTACGTCTGACTGTAAATGTTAAAAAAATTCACCTGCAGAGCAGAACATTGATTTTCAGCATGGATCTCCCTGTGCAGAATCAGATTGCAGTTGCTCATGATAAAAAAAATCCTGAATATTACTTAGCTGCTTTATAAAATCAGTGCCAGTTAGACTATCAACCTATACAAAAGCTAATTTTCAGTCGTCTTTCCGACACATTTGTTGCCCTGAAGAAGTCAGCCCCCAGTTGTCCATAGTTGATCATCACCAAATCAACCAGGACTGGCATCTTAAGGATTATAACTTTAAACTGACAGAAACTGTAAATGTTTCAAATGTGATTTTTACAACCCAGCAGAGTCTGCCTTTAAGAAGGTAAAACTGTTTTCAGATGGTCTACATTATTTATGTTTGCCATTCAGAGTACCATACTTTAACTCACAGTGTTGCGATTAAATTTTGGCCTTCTGGTTAAATGCAGTGGGACATGAACTCTTAATCATGGGAGTGCAGTGCTCCTAGGAAACTACACAGGATCAGCCCCCTCCCCCTCCCCCTCACACACACACACACACACACACACACACACACACACACACACACACACACACACACACACACACACACACACACACACACACACACACACACACACTCACGATTGTCTCGCCTCACTTTTATTCACTGTTGTGAAAACAAAAGCATTTAGGAGCCCTCCACAGCAGCAGGGTGCCTGTGAACTGGTTCATTCTGCAGCTTTCATACACATGCACCTTTCAGTGAATAAAAAAAAATACACACAAAATATTAAAGGAGCCATTTGATTATTTCCTCCTTGCCTGTGTGGGCTATATGATGTCCCACCAACTCCGTTTATTTACTGTTTACATCATAACATCTACCTTATCATATATAATATCATCTGTTCTTCAAATCTAGATTTTAAAATCCTACTCCTCACATACAAATCCCTTCATGATCAAGCCCCTTATACCTTAAAGACCTCATAGTACCATATTATCCCAATAGAGCACTTCTCTCTCAGAGTGCAGGTCTACTTGTGGCTCACAGTTTCCAAAAGTAGAATGGGAGGCAGAGCCTTTAGCTATCAAGCTCCTCTCCTGTGGAAACAGCTCCCAGCCTGGGTTCAGGAGGCAGACACCTTCTGTACTTTTAAGGTTAGACTTAAAACGTTCCTTTTTGTTAGGGCTGACTCAGGTGACCCTGAACCATCCTTTAGTTATGCTGGTATAGGTCAGACTGCCTGAGGACTCCCCATCAGTGCACTGAGCTCCTCTCTCCTCTTCTCTCCCTCCTCTCCTCCCCCATCATGTGTATATGCCACCACTCAAAGTCCTTAAGTTTGTGCTATCTCTCTCCTGTAGGTTATGCTCTCTGTCCATTCTGCCCTGGCCCCACTAATCTGCACAGTGTTTACTTGTTTATTGTTGCTGTTCTTTTCTCTCTCCACTATCCACTCACCCCAACCAGTCAAGGCAGATGGCTGCCCAAACTAAGCCTAGTTCTGCTGGAGGTTTCAGGGAGTTTTTCCTCTCCGCAGCTGCCAAGTGCAGCCATTAAGGGATTTGTGGGGTTTCTATGTAAAGTGCCTTCAGTTTTATTGTGATTTGGTGCCATACAAATACAGTAAACTGAATTGAATTCACGTCAAAGGAAAAAAATAAATAAAACAGTCATATTTCTGCATTAATAGACCTCTTCTGTGTGAAAACTGTTTCTTCACTGACACAGATCATTTGCTGGAGCCTGGCTCACGAATGCTGATAGACGATAAGAATTGTTAATCTCTGCACTGCTTCAGTTACTTATTGTCATTCAAGAGTCATCACTAGAGTAGACAGAAAGGCAGAAAAAGATGAGACATGGAAGGACAAACACAAGAAAAAAAAAAAAATCAATGCAGTTACATAAGCAGAAGAGTGTATAACCAGACTGCAGCAGATGACTGTGATGATGGCAATCATAATGATTATACAAAAGCCAAAGACATTTTCAACACCAGCTAAAGTGCTTTTGTCTCATACTGAGCGACACGCAGAACACCTCACCGAATAATTTCCACTTCTCTCACAACTTAAACTGCAACATTTCTGAGTAAATGCCATGGGTGTGCACTGTAAAGAAAGCCAAGAAGATCGAGCTAATCACTGATACAACCTCTGACCTGCAGAGCGTCTTCATTTATGTGGTGGGGCAGTGGGGACAACACCAGCTTTTGTTAGAGGATGTTGTTGTGCTCGCAGTATGGAAGACGTGCGTGTATCTCTCTGTTTCTCATTCACTCACTCACTGATGATTCATTGGCTCTTTACATTAAGCAACATGCACCATTAAGATGCACCTATAATGCTGCTACTAATGATCATTTCCACTACCACCAGCGTTTTAATGCTTTTTTGGAGAGTGGCAATAAAATCTACAGCAAAGAGCACAATAACAAAAATTATATAACAAAACAATATAACACTGAAATAATAGAATATTAGAATATATATATAATATATAACTTAAGAAAATCTTTATTTTGGTTCAGCTTATAGAAATACAGCAAGCAAGTGCAGCAGGTAATACATTTTCATTGATTGCCTGGTATTCATTTTTCAGACAATGATATGATTTATGTAGTGTGGCCTGAATTTGGTGATTAACAACCTGGGGCCAGAGCCAGTGGTGACTGTATTCAAATTAATTCCCTTTGTCAAAAACCCCAAAATATTCAGGCTGATGTCAAACAAGAAAAGGCAACACATCTTATTTGATGAGCTGGAACAGCAAGTGTTGAAAATGTCTTTATTGATACATTTTCCCGTCAATCAAATAATAAATGAATCACCTATCATTTCAGCTTTGCGTGCAAAACACAAGGAATGCACAGAAACATCAGGTGACCGTTCACTGAGGAAACGTCACACCTGCAGCAGTCTGCATGTTTCTCTGAGCTTAGAAGACTTTTTTATATCTGTTCATCTTTCTCCTTTAGATTTCAGTGACAATCTTGGTTAACAAATAGTTTGTTTTTACCTGAGCCAACATTGCCTTTCTTTTCTCTTATAAATGAACAAATGCTTGGCACGCACAAAAGGAAACGCGTTCGCGCGTAAAGCGCAGTAAGAAGACAACTGTATTTCACTTCATGTAGCCGGAGACGTCGGTGTTACACTAAATTCTCTCCTTTAAATGGCACCAGTGCGTAATGAGCAACTGTGGAGACATGTCCGCGCAAAGCCAATAAACAGAGCAGCGATAAGACACTTGTCAGACACCCACCTGAAGCACAGTCTTCATTGTGACAGGGGACACGATGGTGGTGCATATGTTCTCGTCGTTGCGCATCTCTTGGCCCATGATGAAGAGCATCGGAGTGGCGAGTGCGAAGGACGCGAACCACATGGCGGTGATGAGTTTCTTGGTGCGGCTGCGGGACATGATGCTCTTGGCTTTAAACGGGTGGCAGATGGCCATGTAGCGCTCCACGCTCAGGCTGGCGATGTTGAGCGCGGTGGCGTAGGAACAGCTGTCCCGGAGGAAGTAGTAACCCCTGCATACGGCGTCCCCGAACACCCACGGGTGGTGGAGCCAGATAAAGTTATAGAGCTCGATGGGCATGGAGAGTACAAGGATCAGCAAGTCGGAGACAGCAAGACTGGCCAAGTGGTAGTGCACGGTGCTCTGGAGGTTGTGCAGAGTCTTTTTAGTTAGCAGGGTGTATAGGGTGATGGAGTTCCCCAGAGAGCCCACAGCAAACAGAGCCACATAGATGACAGTGACTATCACTTTGGAGTAAACATCTGTGTTCACTTCCAAGTCCTCCTCCTCCATTTTGGTAGCAGCAGTGTTGTTATCAAATGAAAAGTGTGACTTATTCCCAAAGAGTGTCTGCGTCAGGGCGCCAATGCCAGACAGGTCGCGCCACGGAAGCGTGAAGTTTAAATCCATGATGCATTTACGTGTGAACACATGGAAAGTATGCCTGGTCAGACTGAGTGACCATCTGTGGACTTTCACTTGTTCATCAACCTCAGTAATACAGGCTCACGCTCCGAGAGTCGGCGGAGCTCAGCTTTTATATTTGGCAGACAGGAGGCGTGGCGCTCACATGACGCACAGTCATTCAGTGAATGGAGACTGCCGTTTTGTTCATTAATGTTTCGCCTTGGAAACAAAAATAACGCGAATGACCAATAAATCGAAAATGACTTCCATACAGGCATGTTCTGATTTTTTTAATTTATTTTCACACCCATAACAGCGTCTCTCACTGTGTGTGTGCGCACATCAAGCTCCTCTCATCCATCCTCTCTCACACGGGCACCGAAGTAATGTTTTTCGACAGCTGGAGAGCCCGCTGCTGTATAGTTGATTGCGTTTCAGGCTGCAGCTATGATTGTGTCTTCATTACTAATGATCCAGTCTCAGTGTGGAGCAATATGATCACCGGACAGGCTGGGGGGAAATACTACTTTAATGGCTGCAAGCAGCTGCTGGGACCAGTGTACCAAAGCAGAAACACTTATTTTCGTCACTTTAAGGGTCTTGACATACTACAGTCTCCCCTAACATTTACCATAATCACCACTAGCTTGACCCTGACTATTGTTATTATTGTTCATTGATATGTCTTAATGCTGTTAGTGGGCACGTCCTGCTGCAGAGCTCATTATTAGTCATTTGTTGCATACATACTGTGGGAACACACCTACTGTAAGAGATTAAAATTTGTGCTGCAGTATAATATGGTCTCTCAGCAGAGGGATTTAGATTGACTTCAACTACCTGCTGGTGACATTAGTCAGACAGTGAGCAAATCCTGAGAGGCTGTCACAAAGGAATAGACCTATATATTATTTATATGTGGTCATTGTTTGGTCTGTTTTCAGTTGCAGTACAGGTTATGGCTCCATACAGTACATGACATATCATGTTTACTGCGGGACAGGAGGTTTGTTTCTCATCACTTAGCCAAGCTGTCGATGAGGTGCTGGGCAGTAAGTTAAAAAAGGAGAAGAGAAAAATATCTATCTATCTACTTTTTCAGGTCAGTTATGTGCTATGGATGTAGTCTGCTCTTAGGTTTTGTCTAATGTTTGAAGATTTCCATTAGATTGGGTATCAAAGCCAAATTGTGTCAGCATTAGTGACATGGAATTCACAATCCAGAAATGAAATCAGAATTATTTACACATGTTTATGCCAGTGTGTGAATAAATTATGGGATTCACACATTTATTTCACTGCAGTAACCAGGCAAAGGTTGGTGGGTCAGTGACCTTTTGTATGTGCCCAACAGATCCTGTTAAACAGCAAGAACTGCACAAGTTAATTCTAGCTAAAACCATTATTAACCCTTCAGTGTGTGGGTAATTATATCAAATCTAACAATTTGCCATCATTCTCATCTCTGCTTTTATATGATCTGATTCGTCACTGAGCACAAATATTAGCTCCCCATTGTCAGCAGTGTCAGGTACATCTTCAGTTAACACCTTAAGCTGTTCATAACATGAGCATTCAGTCAGCCCAGTTTGTTTTCTACCCCCAGTTTGTGCCCAGTTGTCACAATCATGTCGCTCTGAAACCCACACAGTGTTTAATATGACAGGCTGAACAATCAGCAATGGCATATACAGCGTGGAGGTCGAGAACACAGTGAATCACCAGAAAAACTGTTAAAGGCAAGTTGTTTATGTCCTAAGGTAAGAGCTGAAATCTGACTTTTCTCAAAATCAATCAGCTTGTCATAAACAAGTTTTCCTGGATTTCTACCACAAAATGGAGTTTAGAAATTGGCCTGTAATTGCTCAAAGTGTTTACTTTTAACAGAGCTTTTTCCACAAAGGAATAGACTGCTATTTATTAAGAGCAGGAGTGCATCTACCTGTTGCTAATGAATTTGTGACATGAATGGTGCATACAGTGCACCAGACTGTAATTTACAGCGCATTAGCATCTGTGGGAGTTGCATAATAAATATTTTCGAAGTAATGTATTCAGTTTATACCATGTAGACACAACAGCCTGGAACTTGCATACATCCCAGTGCTATAGTCCAAGGTCTTTCAGCACCTATTTATCAAACAGCTGGGGTGGATGATGAAGTTAGACATATTTCTATATTTTTGTTTGCATCAAAAAAGGAAAAAAAGTGTTTCCCCCATTTGTCTGACATGCTGCTTTCACTGTAATGGTTTTGTAGAAATTGTGCTTTCAGAATAACATTGCCCTCTTCATCTAACAACAGATAAAACAAAAGCTGGGGAAGCAGCCTTTAGTTTTTGTAGTTTCAGCTGCTACAATTTGCTGCCAGATTGTGTTAGATAGGCTGAAAAAGTCTAAAATCAGGCTGAAAATGTTATTTCACTGTGCATTTAATTTGTTCAAAGTGTGAAATTGTCAATTATCTGTATGCTTACATGCTATATATAGCCTACATGTTGTTTTTTCATTTCAATTTGAAACACATTGTCTTCCTATAAATACATCAATCAAACAAATTAAGATATGCTATATGTACTACATGTTTTAGAGGATCAGTAAAACTAAGGAATATCCTTGTTCTAAAGTGAAGTAAATCTTAATCCTTAAAGGAGTCCAGCACATGTCCATCAGTGCTTCATGGTCCCTTTATGTGAAATGACCGGATAAGTGCTTGTATTCCTTCAATAAGTGCCTCAGCAGTATTCCCTTGACATTTTAACATTTCGAAAGGTCTCACTGTCACATGAATGATTAATCAAAGTATTTGATGGATAGATTCTCCTAAAGAAATCAGAAATACTGCTAGGAGAGCTCCAGCTGTGAAGGGGCTCTATGTCCCTTATGAGAAGTCTCCTCTCCACCCTCCACTGCTTTTCTGACATATTCATCATTATTGACGAGCCATCAGTACAGCTATGTGTGTTCTAAATAGGGAGTTTCATATATTATAGATGGTATATAGTGAAAACCCTGAGGTTGTGGGTTTTATTGATTCATGTATGTTATGAGGTTAGCCAAAAGAAGGTACTTGAATGAATTTAAAGAATAGAAGTAGAGTAGAAGCGGACACACATGAGAAAGGGTTCAGGGTCATTTGTTAATATAAGCTTTGGCAGTGTGAGTGTGCTGCAAGTGAGATTTTTTAATTTTCTAATTGGCATCAATACTCAGCTAAATATGTGTGAATCACATATTCTCAATGGGCACATTTGCATCCATCATTATATATACCTGCTTATTCCTAACCAGGGTCACGGGGATCTGCTGGAGCCTATTCCAGCTCCCAGGGTGAAAGGCAGGGGTACACCCTGGACAGGCCACATAGAGACAAACAACCTCACACACTCACACTCACTCCTATGGGCAATTTAGAGTCACCAATCAACCTGACATACATGTTTTTGGACTGTCAGAGGAAACCAGAGTACCTGGAGAAAACCCACGCAAGCACAGGGATAACATGCAAACTCCACACAGAAAGGTCCCTGGCGGGTTGCGAACCACAACTCTTGCTGTGAGACAACAGTGCACAACACACTCAACACACTCAACAGAGACAACACACTCATCCACCATGCTGCCCGCGCACATTTTAAAACAAAAATAAAAATATGTTCCTCACTCTGATCAACCATATCACTGTCACCATCATCTGTATTATTTGTATTAATGATAGTGCTCTGTATTAAGGATTGCTAAGTCAAAGAAACTTCTAGTTTTATGTATTGGCTTTAATATACTCATTTGCTGTGTCAGAATGAAATATGTTATTTAGCTTTATAATCTTTAGTCTAACAATTGTGATGAAAGTAAAACCTCAGTAACATTAAATTAAAGAAATCATTTAGGTTCCTGTTATCCCAGGTAAAAAAGACATTTAAAGCCTTTCTGAAACATAGCACTTGTCTCTGCCTAAAGTGTATTATGAATTTTTTTTTTCTTCAGTGTGTTTTCTGAGGTTTAGTTATTTAAATTTATTTGTTGTTAATTTGATGGTTCACGCTTTTAATCAGGAAGGAGCAATGAGAAACTGAGTGTTATGATCATTGTCTTTACTAATTATAACAGCTGCATTGCTCTATCTTCTTAATACACCTCATACTGTGCTGCATGAACAGACTAGACTCTATCCATTCAAATATTATACTATTAATGTCTTCAACACTATTTGTGTCTCATCCACTACTGAATATACTTATGAAACAATATTGTTGCTAAAAATCCTCATTACATTCACAGAGGTCCAGGAAATTTATATTGTTCAAAGTCCAAGAAATTTGCAATTTCATTCTAATTTCCTTGAAGCAAATGGGTTACATCTGCTGCACTCGCCCTGGAGCATTTTGACACGTCAACTCATATTTCTGTCATATTACGTCTCATTTTGGCCCGTTCTGATGGACGAGCTTATTCAGAAAGGTCAGAAAGTTCACATGTTCCTTTAATATTACGATTTAATGCACATTTATGTGTAAGTAATATATAAGAAATTATCTCCTGACACACACATTCACATGAACACAGAGCACCTAACTTTACATGCCCATTGTACGATGCTACATGCTAAAACTAAACTAACAAAGATCTTACCCTAATGGATCATGTCAGTCTGGACCACTCAGTCGGTCTTGACATGCTAGCTTCTCTGTGAGGTTGTACGTGGGCACCGGACAGTACACTGAGCTAAAATACATTACATTGTTCATACGACTGGCTACTTATCATCCTCAAGCCACACTCTCTTTTAGCGTAAGTATTAATGAGGCTATTTTTTTGTTGTTCTTTGGTGCTCAAACGTGTTGAGTTTCACGTTAGCAGACATGGGTCAGTACTCAAATTTTAATCTGCACTTTTGTAAAGTGCAGATGTTTGTAATTACATGGACCTTCCAGGGTTTCTGTGTTTGTTAAAGAGGTAACTGGTTAAATCAATCAAGATGCTCAGTGAATTATCACCTGTGCGTTCTTGACAGCAAAATGAATCTTGGGGTGTGTTGGATGTGCACTCTGCCATGAAAGGAAATCTTAAGAGGTGCAGAGAGGGGTGGAATAAATTGAAGTTGGCAACAATCAAACTGAAGATACAGTAGAAAACCAGAAATGCTTTCTTTTTGATCAAGTGAAGAGTGGGTATAGTTGACTTTGAAAAGGAGAACTCAGATACTGGGAAATAACTATCCTGAGCCCTAAATAGAAGCATCCAAAATAAAAGGATTTATATATTTGGTAGTAGATAGTAGTAAGAAAACTGTTTGGAATAATGAAAAGCTTTATTTATATCCCAGGAACAAGAAAAGACTCATTTAAATCCTAATGCATGCACCAATAGTCAATGAACAATTAACAGAGCAATGAAACGGTGCTTGAGGGGCGTCATTATAATTTCATTAGATCAAAAACGGCTTTCACAGACATGGTGGAATATAGCCTTAATGAAAGTGAATTTACATCTGAATCTGCCTTGCTGAAGCACTCAGGGCTTTCCTAATGCTATTGATTGTGTAAGCTCAGGGTGTGCAGTCCTGATGGAGCCAGTAGGACAACATGCACACTGATGTAGCATTAGAAAACTCATAGGTTATAGAGCCTATGGATCAAGTAGGATCAGAAGCAGAACTTCTGCATGTCTTCATTATCCAAGCCAGAAAAAGCCCAGGATCATTATTTTCTTGAATAAGCGCTAATTTAATAGGCCCAGTGGTAAAACTTCTGGAAACGAAATCAGTACATGCTTGTAAAGCGAGTTATGTTTTGACTGAGAAATGAGAAATAAATCAGTAACCAGAAATGATCACTTGGTTTAGTGCTGTCAAAGTTTGGGCGTGAAATAGCAAAATCATTTGGCAGGATCTATAATCATCATCAAGCTGTGTTGATTTAAAGCAAGTGTCACGTTTATTATGTTTAATCTTCAGGTAAACACAGTGTGAGTGTGAGTGTGAGTGTGAGTGTGAGTGTGAGTGTGAGTGTGAGTGTGAGTGTGAGTGTGAGTGTGAGTGTGTGTGTGTGTGTGTGTGTGTGTGGTGTGACTGCTAAGGGAAGGAGGAACATTTAGGAAAAAAGACATTTTGATTTTATATGCTGCAGATCATTTGGAATATATGTTATTTACACAAGACATTATTAGGCATCTGCATTCAGTAATGAAAAATGCTCTTTACATACCAATTCAATAAAAAAAACCAGAAAAAAAATCAATTGTTATATACTGACATATTGATTATGTTTACCAGACATGTATTCATACATCTCTTTAAAATCATAACCTGCCTGTATTCTCATATGCTAAAGGATTTTTTGAAGTTTACAGTGTTATTTTGGCAAATACTGAAAGTTCAGAATCAGAAGTTACATCCATGGGTACAGAGAAGCTAAATAAGTATGACAATCACTGCTGCAGAAGCTTAGCCCAAATTTTCACAGTCTGGGTTAGAGCAAACTGTGGGACAATGAGTTAGTTCTATACTTTTTAGGTACACCTGTCTAACATTAATGCATTAATCCACCTGCCCTGCAATTAATCCTCCATCACAAAGGTGACAACATTCAACTTTTAAAAACAGTTGTTGATTCAACTGTGTTGACATCTTGGAGGCTGCAGTTTGAGCCCCATTACACAGAATCAGAAACTGTAATGAGTATGATTAATATATTTGTGAATTTATACACTATATAGCACTGTGCTGATTTGTTTGTGTCTACATACAAAAAGTGGGATGCCTCCAAATATGTTCCACAAATGTTAATGATCACAGTTTCCAGTCTGAAAACACATATATAAGCAATACTGGGAAGCCACACTGAACAAAAACTACCACTGATATATTAAATTATGAACAGTGTATACAGTGGGTACAGAAAGTATTCAGACCTTTAAATTTTTCACTTTTTGTGTCATTGCAGCCATTTGCCAAAATCAAAAAAGTTCATTTTATTTCTCACTAATGTACACTCAGCACCCCATCTTGACAGAAAAAAACAGAAATGTAGAAATTTTTGCAAATTTATTAAAAAAGAAAAACTGAAATATCACATGGTCATAAGTATTCAGACCCTGTGCTCAGTATTGAGTAGAAGCACCCTTTGGAGCTAGTACAGCCATGAGTCTTCTTGGGAATGATGCAACAAGTTTTTCACACCTGGATTTGGGGATCCTCTCCAGTTCTGTCAGGTTGGATGGTGAACGTTGGTGGACAGCCATTTTCAGGTCTCTCCAGAGATGCTCAATTGGGTTTAGGTCAGGGCTCTGGCTGGGCCAGTCAAGAACGGTCACAGAGTTATTCCGAAGCCACTCCTTTGTTATTTTAGCTGTGTGCTTAGGGTCATTGTCCTGTTGAAAGGTGAACCTTCGGCCCAGTCTGAGGTCCTGAGCACTCTGGAAGAGGTTTTCTTCCAGGATATCTCTGTACTTGGCCGCATTCATCTTTCCTTCAATTGCAACCAGTCGTCCTGTCCCTGCAGCTGAAAAACACCCCCACAACATGATGCTCCCACCACCATGTTTCACTGTAGGGATTGTATTGGGCAGGTGATGAGCAGTGCCTGGTTTTCTCCACACATACCGCTTAGAATTAACGCCAAAAAGTTCAATCTTGGTCTCATCAGACCAGAGAATCTTATTTCTCATAGTCTGGGAGTCCTTCATGTGTTTTTTGGCAAACTCTATGCAGGCTTTCATGTGTCTTGCACTGAGGAGAGGCTTCCGTCGGGCCACTCTGCCATAAAGCCCCGACTGGTGGAGGGCTGCAGTGATAGGTGACTTTGTGGAACTTTCTCCCATCTCCTTACTGCATCTCTGGAGCTCAGCCACAGTGATCTTTGGGTTCTTCTTTACCTCTCTCACCAAGGCTCTTCTCCCACGATTGCTCAGTTTGGCTAGACGGCCAGGTCTAGGAAGAGTTCTGGTCGTCCCAAACTTTTTCCATTTGAGGATTATGGAGGCCACTGTGCTCTTAGGAACCTTGAGTGCTGCAGAAATTCTTTTGTAACCTTGGCCAGATCTGTGCCTTGCCACAATTCTGTCTCTGAGCTCCTTGGGCAGTTCCTTCGACCTCATGAGTCTCATTTGCTCTGACATGCACTGTGAGCTGTAAGGTCTTATATAGACAGGTGTGTGTCTTTTCTAATCAAGTCCAATCAGTTTAATTAAACACAGCTGGACTCCAATGAAGGAGCAGAACCATCTCAAGGAGGATCAGAAGAAATGGACAACATGTGAGTTAAATATGAGTGTCACTGCAAAGGGTCTGAATACTTATGACCATGTGATTTTTCAGTTGTTCTTTTTTAATAAATTTGCAAAAAATTCTACATTTCTGTTTTTTTCTGTCCAGATCGGGTGCTGAGCGTACATTAATGAGAAATAAAATGAACTTTTTTGATTTTGGCAAATGGCTGCAATGACACAAAGAGTGAAAAATTTAAAGGGGTCTGAATACTTTCCGTACCTACTGTATCTATCCTTTCAAAATAAGGGAACCCAGGACATAGACTCTTTACTTGTCCACCCAGTGAGAGATCATCAATTCTATTATTCTAAATTGCCCTGTTTTTGTGGGTAAAGCAAATATGTCCAGAGTGTACAAGCTAAACTGTAGTGAAGTTTGCAGCTGACATGTACCAGTTGATTATGGCAAAAATCCTGATATTTATTTTATTGGCACACTATTGACACTTATTCCTTTGGATCTGTGTCACACTGTGGTTAATTTTGCTGCAGGTACAGAACACCCTCTGTAAAACAAAGGATATCAGTCTGTGTGGATGCCTGTGATTTAAACAATGCTGCCAATAGCTCATCAGTAGATATACAAGGTGTATTGCTTCTCCAAGTGTGAAAAGCAAAAACTCTGTGTTCAATAAAAACTCACAACATAAGTCTCCACTGAATGCAATTTAAATCTTCAATGTGTATTTATTTCTTATGTAGCGCTTCCATTGACCACAAACCTAACAGTTGGGTTTTACCTGATGGTTTCAGATCCAGTCCTGACCTCCCTGGGGCCCTAAACAAATTTCTGTGGAGCTGCATTTCACTCTCTCTGTCACAAAGTCATGCAACACATCCCTGGACATGGAAGGCAAGCAATACACACAGACCAACAATTAGTACCAAACACCATAACCAGGGCAAATAATATTATTTATTTTGCAGGTTGCTCAAAGACAAATGCAAATTTTGTCATGATGATGGTGCCAGATGAAAAGATGCCTCAGTTCACTTAAAGTTCAAAGTCAGATCTTGTAAGTTTGACATGTCTTCAGTAATTATGATACAATCCAAAATGGGAAGAACTGCCCTTACTGCTGAAACATCACATTTGTCTGTGACACAGACACACAGTTTGACCTGCCCAGAAACAAATATTTCTTTTGCTTTCTTCAGATAAACAGTCGAAGGGCTGATGGAGTTTTGCCTACAGCTCTGTGTTTCACTGCCACATTTAACTGTTTTTCAGTGAAAATGGCAATTATTTTATGTCACATAACATAAAATTAAGAATTTCAGAAACTGCCATAAACACAGCACTGCCTCTGATATCAAGCAAGACAGCACTATGTTCATAAGCCACTCACAACAAGCTAATTATAATAGAAAATTTGATTAAAGGAAGTATACTATGGCACAGCTTGAGATATTTATATATATATATATATATATATATATATATATATTTATTGTCTTTGAAATTTTGTCAATAAGTCTTTTAGTCTGAGTGCGTCTACACTGCTGTGTTATTTCCTGGAGCATGCATATGTTGTCTTTGTTTTTCTAAGGATGGCAAAAGACTGACTTCCCCCTGTCCTTGTATCTGTCTGATGTAGTGCGTCCTCTGTGTATTAGCCAGAGAACAGGATTAGAGTTAAGCCTTTTGAAGTCAACCAGCTTAGTTAATATGTGACTATGTAAGTTTCTTTGTTCAACACATTCAACTAACACTCAGTTCAGTAAAGCTCACATCGCTCTTTTAAATTCCAGGTGTACAGGTACCAGTACAGGTAATAAATGGATATATTTTTGGCTGCATAAAAAAAATGATAATTTTACATTTTCTCAGACACACAGTTGTTTGTTTGGAACGGCAGAAAAACAACCCAAACCCTGATGACTGAATGTTCCCTGGGGTGTGAGGTATCAAACATTGCAAATAAAACACAGTGGCCATCACAACACAATACGTTGCAGCTTCAGAAAAGATGTGAAAATAAAACTAGGCATTCTTTAGTAACTATGCAGCTTAAAAGAAATACAAAAACTCAGGAATGCACTGTAAATTTTGAGAAAACACAGCCAAGTACAGAACACACCAACACGTCAAATATATGCCTGCACTACAAAAAAACAAAATATAGAAATGTGCCTAAATGCCATCAAATACAAACTTTCAAATACAGAAAATATGATTAAATACAGAAATACTCTGGTACTATAAAAGTATCAACCAAATACAACCAAACTATTTTCCTTCCATCCAAATCTCACATACTTTCACCTTTCTTACATTAGCCTGGTCTCTCTCCTTTTTTTGCTTTTTTCTTTCTTTATTTGTTTTTCAACAATTCTGTTGCCAAATCTCATCCCCTAGCACCTTACTCTAACCTTAAACATCACAATGAAATGCCTAAAGGTAAGCCTAATGCTAACCTAAGTCCTAAAACCAAGTCTTATCCTACAAACAGACACACAATGCCACAATATCCTTAAAATTATTACATTAAACAAATATTTGACATGTACACAAAGAAGATACAGCTACCATTAGCTCTCTGTCTGGACAGTTTAAATTACATTTATTCCAGCTTTCCTAGAGGTTTGCACCGACTGTAGAGCATTTCTACATTCTAACAAGTCACAATTATCCAGTAATGGTCTCAGAGCTCAGATGACACCCTTTACTTATCATGATAACCCATGGACATATAGACAAATATCTCCTGTCACACTGCAGAGCTATCTCTCAACAATATAGTCCTTCCTCCTGTTCCTCGAGCCATGAACAAATCCCTCTACATTCACTTCTGTTTCTGTCTGTCACTCCTTCATGCAACTCATTTTCCCTCATAACCATCACCCTTTCTTTGTTTCGGGTTGGCAAGAATAACAAAAATTACCACTGAAACTCGGCTTGTGCCTCCTGTATTTTTTTCATTTCTTTGTGTATCTGTGGAGTTGTGTGGTTGTGAAGGGAGACAAGTTGACAGGTATAGGAGCAGTAGGAGAGTGGAGGTATGTGAGGTAGTAGAGTATGTGGGGGGATAAAACATAAAGGTATAGTATATTCCATATGGCCTGTGGAAAACTATCATCTGCTACAGTTAGACTAAATGACATTTAAACACCAGATGGGGACATGTGCTACATTTGCAGGTGAAAGAGTAAAAGTCGAAGCACCTTGCAAAAGTTGCTGACAAGTACTGTTAACTGCACAGCAATACACATTCAGATTCATTAATATTAATGCATATGCAAGCAGCCTGTCTGTGGCTTTAACACTTGTTTTATGAATGTTCTGTAGGTGTCCTGCCTTATTTTGCTGATAATACTTGCAGATGCTATAGACCTACTGTGCAGCGACATTATTAGATTGTATATTTTTAGATTTGTATATTGCAGCAGGCACTGAAAGCGTACACATTGAAGTTTGTCTGTTTTGGGCTTCCCTACAGACTAATGTCTTCCCTACTGTCAGAAGTGAACTGTCCAACTTAAATGCTTGCATGTCTTTTTTTTTTTTTTTTTTGGAATAAAAGGTTAAAATCTTGTAGAGTGCTTTGACTGAACTACACAAATTTGCCCTTGAATCACCCACTTGCTGAGAGAACAGACACACTGTGCAAGGCTTTGTAGTGTTGTAGTGTTCTGTGCTATTTTGAGCCAAGTTGGACAACTGAATAAATCCTTTCATCAACCAGAGGTCAGATGGATGAAATTGACTTTGTCTCTTATGAATTAAGTCCATTTTCATCTGATTGTGCCCCTTACATGAATAAATTAGTTTTGCACAACTATGTTGGAAAGTCTCAGTCTGTACATACCATAACGAACAACAATTACAGTTTTCTCGTCTTTGAATTTACTGTCCATCAAGCAAATCATCAGGAACATAGATTGGGCTACTATGTTCTCGAGCACTACTGGACCCAGCAACTTCTGACCTTTAAAAAGTCTCTCTCTCCCTGTACATCAGTGAGCTTCCCTTGGAATAGCAACTCCTAACCATTATCACTCCACAAGCTAAGTCAAGTGACTTTGCCATCTTCTTCCTTTCAATACTTTTAAACAGTTAGGTTATTGTAATTGCACAGCAGAGAGGAAAGTAATTACTACAAACGATGTAATGTAGCAGAGCAGAACTGTTGCAGGAGTTACTGTGGTAAACGTTACCGTGAGGCGGCAGGAAAAAATAAAGAGTGCACGCACTGAACCCTGAAGCTGTACAGATTAGCCTTCCATATCAGATCTAATGAAATCATCTGACTTTTCCTCTTTAATTTGACTTAAAACACATAAAGAACTATTATAACTACTACACAAAGTCACAGATTTAACATTAGCTTAATTAGCTCGTTGGATACAACTGACTAGGAATGAGAGAACCTGATGTTTTTTTTTTTTTTACATTCTGTCTGATTCCTATTTTCTATTCCCATTTAACTGTTTCTATTCCTATTGGCGCTATCATGTAACAGACATGATAGCGCCAGTGTAATGATCTTAAGGTGATGTTACGGTGACTGATTTTAATTATTTGTTTTGTGTGTCATTGTGCCATTGCAAACAGCTTTACATACTAAAATACCCATTTTCAGTTGAAGTGCTCACCACCTGCTGTGTTCCTTCTCACTGTGGGAACAATGTGTCCCTGCGCTGTGCTTTTCAGGCAAACCTGAACCCAGCAATGGAAGAAGGAAGAAAAAAAAAAGCTAAGTGAAGAACAGGAGGAGAACAGGTGGATGTGGAGAGGACGAGGAAGATACGGGGAGGGGGTGAAGAGTAAAATAAAAAAAAAACCTACTATGGGACAAAAACAAGAAGTGCAGTGAGCAGTAGGAGATTCATGATGGAGAAGCAAGTTTGTAGATTCCACCTTTGGTGAATCAACAAAAATGACCGTTATTATTTCTTTTACTTCTCACCAGCATCAGGTGAAATGAGATAAAATGGCAGCAGAGGCTTCTCTGGGAGGACTCTACAAGGCCCATCAAGACTTTTAGGAGGCCTCACAGGTCAGGCTGAGAGAAATGTTCACACCTGAGTGAAGAAATAAGTGAAAATAGTTGTGACACCACAGCTCAAAGAGCAAAAGTTCAGCAATTAGATTGAGGGAATAAAGAAAATGGTTGTATGTATTGCAGATAGTGTGATGACTTGAAACCTAATGGCTTGGTCCCTTGGGCTGATTAGTGAAATATTAGGTTTTTCCAACAGAAAAAGCTGACCTTTCACAGTTTGGTGACTAAGCCCTTTCAGACACTTAGAATTAAAGTTTTGCAAGTGCAGAGGGATAAAGAGCAGAGCACAAAGAAACTGTCCTTTTCGTAGCAACAGCAGTGAAATGAAATGCTGCACTAAACCTCAAAAACTAATCAACTTAAAATGGAACAGAGAAAAACCTGATTTCACTTTTCCTCTGTAAGATATAATATGCACACATACACGCACACGCACGCAAACATGGCGCGCGCACACACACACACACACACACAAACCAAACATTTCCACATTCCCCTCCGTGTCAGATCCGTATCACACATCCCAAAACACTCTTTCCCCAGCCTGTTTCTGCATTCATTCATGCATGCATTCATGCATGCATTCATGCATGCATGAATGCATACACACACACACACACACACACGGACTCACCGCGCTCCATCCATCCTGCACTTCCTTTGTTCACCTGGTTGACGGACTAAACAGGGGCGGTCCTACCCGCCTTAATAAATAGGGCGCTTTTGCGCGGGGTTTTGGATCATGTGACGCTTGTGTGTGTGTGTGTGTGTGCGCGCATGTGTTGGGACTACTCATAATAAGCAGCCATCTTGAGCCCTATGGGGTCGGTCCTGGGTTTTGGACTGTGTTTTTGTTGAGTGAGTTAAGGTGAACTGCATTTTTTCTGTTTGTGCATAGTTTTTTTTTATTTAAATTTTTAATAATTTGTAAATATTTTTCATGCATATTTTTTCACCTCGCACTATGGGAGACAGCATAATAAAACACCAGCACCAGAACTTTTCCGACTTCGTCGTCATTTTTGTTTTCCATTTGCGAAGTAGCAGCAGAACGCTGTGACACAAGAATGAGACTTCACAGTGACCAGCAGCTAAATCCCCTAATAACAAGCTTCTGTCCAGCTGCTGGTGGAATCTAACGATTCTTAAAGCTACAACAAGCACATTCTGGAAATCATTTTTACCTACTCATCAATTTCAGCCCCTGAGCAAATTCTACAAAAATAATACAGACATGTAGCTGTAATGTCCAGCTGCAACCTGGATATGGTGCACAGGCAATTGGATATTTCAACCCAGCAAGATTTTCCCTGCAAGCTAAACAAAATATAATAACTTTAAAATGAAACTAAATAAAGATTCTCACATACACTAGCACATCAACTCTCAAAACACGGTGAGTTGGTATAAATACAGTACATTTATTAAGTGCTTCTGATGCAAATTGTAAAGGTGTTAGTTTGTTATCAAGAACAGCTGTGTGGCAGCAGGATGAAATGTTGGTACAGTATGCATGATAGAAGTTATTCTGTGAGACAGAGAAAACAAATTCAACAATGAAAACATAATCAAACTTTGTATTTTGCCTTTTTATTTCTGGTTTCTATCAGTGCACACAAGCTGTAGTTCACCATGAATTAAGTCAGCAAATGAAGGTGCTGGGGATTCATTATGCATCACTGCTGTATCTTGTGGCTAACGTCAGAACTTGATATGGGAGGATGGAAGTGCACTTGCCTCTTGACACAGCTTTCCCAGAAAATCATCAGATAATTGTAGCTGGTGTGAGATCAAACACCTGATCTGAAACAGAGCTTTGATTCACTCTGTGTGTGTGTGTGTGTGTGTGTGTGTGTGTGTGTAATTGGTGTGTGTCGTTAGCAAAGCACAAAGATAATGAAAGACAGAAACAGAAGGATTAAGAGAGACAGACATGTTGAAACTTTAAATGGTTTTATTTGTGCTGCAACACGCGTTTGGACCCTGCAGGGCATTTGTAGGTGTCTGGTGGGAGTGACTGAAATTTAGTGAAGGGCACAGATGCACATGACACACTGAGGGTCAGAAGGAGGCCCATTCAAAGAGAGGTATGGCTGGGAGGTAAAGCAGGAATTAAAACTCTCTTTGTGGACAGTAATTTGAGGACACTTTTGAATTATTACATTCAATAATACACAGGAGTATAATCAGAATGAGCCTGCAAACAATAACTAATGAGTAGTGTTTTGGAAGCCCTGGCCTTTTCAGTGCTGACTAATTAAATACTTCAATTAAATCCATTACAAGAAAACAGAAAGTAAACTGGAAAGGTAAGGATTAGAATAAGCACTTTTCTTGGCTTAACTGGCAAAAATTACATAAGGAACAAAACGTAGCTGATGAGGGGCTGACACTCAGAGGAGTTTCTCACAGACAGTCACGCTCTTAGAAGCAGCAGCATTATTTTCTTTGACAAATTTCAGACAGCTTCGTTCTAGTCTTTCTGAGCTAATTGTCCATGACAGCCATCTCACCTATCGTGAATTTCTTTCCTCCTTGGCAGCAAAACATATTACACAGGCTCTCAGAAAGTCTTGCAGGTTAAACTGTGCTCACACTCTTACACTCAATAAACAGACTTGCTAGATTAGCTACATGAACACTACAGAGAGCAGGAGTTGCATTATTTGCAAAAAAATGGGGGAGATACTATACCAGAGCATCATCGTACACTCACCCTGATATATACTATTCATAACCTAGAGGGCTGCTGTCTTACTTACTAAACCCAGTGAAAAAGTGCTAGCAAATGGCCATGATAACAGAAAACTTTTTAAATGTGTACCTGAATATCACCTACTCACTTCATCTCTCATTCCACACCTGCCTGTCCTCACCTGTCCACAGCAGTGTGTCCCTCTGCTGGTCCCCAGCTGTCGAGCTGGGGCCCAGGTCTTACTGTATAAACTCATGACAGCCTGTCGCTCTTGGCTTTTTAAGTTTCCCCCACTCCACTGTCCAGACAAACACCTCCAGACTGTTGGCTCTCAGGTGCCGCTGGGTCTCTGTGGAGTGTCTGTGTCTGACCTTTGCCTATTGCTCTTTGGGTTATGTCCAACAGGGCTACCAGTAATCAGTCATCCAGTGGCATTATAGCTGATCATGTCAGGGGCTAAGAAAGTCAGTCTAACACCTAGCAGTTGTTAGCTGGGTGTTCAAGTTCAACAGAAAAAAACCTTGTCAACATTAGTCTTTAGGTGTATTAGGAACCTTAACGTTCCTCATTCTCACCACTGTTTCTAATGCTGAAGGTTTGTGCAAATTCGATGGAGTCTCAGTCAGTTGATTTGCTCACAGAGTTAAAAGTAAGAGTGAAACCTGCTGCAGATCATTGACACGCAGGCAGACACATTCACTTGTCACAGCAGGAAATGCGCAGGTAGAACAAAGTATTAATGATTAATGCCTCTGTTCCTTAAGTACTTCAGCAAGCGGAATGTAAATGGGTAGGATGCAGTCGTCGGTTAATAATATTGATTATAGCTGTGATCTCCCTACTATGACAAAATGTTTGCTGTGAAAATGGCCTTTAGCAAATCATATTGACAATACTGACCTTTTAAAGGAATGGAGAGCTGATGAGTCAGAGTTTGTGACGTGCACTGGCCTCTGTTTGGGGTTTATAGCCTATTGCTCAGTGTCTATCTGTAGGCAACCTGAAAAACAATATAAGGTGATCTTACTTCAAGTAGTCACCAGTAAGACCCCTTTGCTGTCATGAACAAAGGCAGGACAAAGCGGAAACTATTGAGCATTAGCAAGATTAGCTTCCACATTCCAATTTCCAGAAACAGATCAGGTAGTTTGAACAGCTTTGACCCAGACAGAGACAGAAAGCTTCCACATTGAGATACAGGCTCTACACATTTCACTTCTTTATCACACACAAATATAGGGTGTGTCAGCAACACAATTCTTATAAAAACATACACTTGCACACATTGCTTGGGTTTTTAAAGACACCGTCTCTTTTCTCATGCATACAATTACGCCTTCTCAGTCATCTGATTGGCCCACTGCTTCCCTGACTTCCTGGATTGGTCTTTGCAGGTTTAAGCAGAAAGTGCTCCGGTGTGGGTCATCTGAACTGATTTAAATATGTGGTATATAAATTCCAAATTACAAATAAATAAATGCATACCATCTCTACACCAATGAATCCACCCAAATGAAATTCACAAATACTTAGCTCAAATGTTTCTCTGTATCTTTTTAACAACACAGTTTATTTTCTTCACTTCCACCCAACAGCACATGCACGCACAGATCCACTGTCTAACCACTGACTTACACTAACGTGACCTTCCTGCTTCTTTGTGAAATGACCACATTCACTTTGACTCATTTTCAAATAAGAACTAATAAAAACACTGTCCTCATTATTTTGATATAAAGTAAAATGTTTTTTGTCCCATTATGAGCGAGCGAGCAACAGAATGACATTATGAATATAAGCAGCAAAAAATGAGCTTTGTGCAAAGGCTGGATAGGCTCTGGCTTGTTCACAGGGTAAGGATATTTGCAGATATTTGAAAGGGGAGCTCACAGTAAGAGTCATTACTCCTTTGTGTCGAAAGGAGCCAGGTCATGCAACCAATCAGGATGCTTCCATTGGAGGCTTTTGAGCCATGTCCAGGTGGCAGGCTGCCCTGGGGTACACCTACAGAATGCTGGAGAGATGCTATATCTAATCTAGCCTGGAAAAGCTCAGAATCTTCCAGTAGGAGCTGGCAAATGTTGCTGGTGAAATGGATGTCTGGAGTACCATGCATGCCAACTCTGGATAAGTGGCAGAAAATAAATGGATGGATGTTGCACTTTACACGTTGTGTCGTGATCTGGGTGCCAGACTACCTTGTCACGGTGGTCGGAATATAAACAAGCCCATGATAAATTCAAAGTGTGAAAGGTCAAGCTCTTTAAATGCCTGAGGAATGATGGAGTACTAAGTGAGTGTGTGCAACAACAGAGAGGGAGTATTTACACGTGATGACTTTTGTAAGGACAATTATAAGTTCGGGCTGAAGCTGATTCCTTCGATAATTGTTTTAGCTTTAAACTGTTAAAGTTATATATGTGCATCAAAGATTTACAGAGCAGATGTCTTCAAATAGCATGTTTTTGTCTGACCATCAGCCCCAAACCAAAAGCTGTTCGGTTTGGAATGATTCATTTAAATGATTAAACTTTGCGAACGTTCTGCATGAGCCAAGACGACTTACTGGTCAGGAAACATGAGGAAACATTTGTAGGACACCCCTTTTCCTGCATTTAAACATTTTCCAATGTAATGTAGAGGTGTCTGTGGAGATCAGAGCAAATATTGAAGGTGGCAAAAAGCAGCAAATATGAGAAACACTGTGACTTAGCACCACCTTGTGGTGAGGGTTGGGTGATACAAATTTCACAACCCTAAATGAGGACAATGAGCAACTTATTGAAAACAAAACCTTCAGTGTTGTTGACATATGCTGTCTTTATTTAATCATTGACAATGTTTAGTTACTGATTATTTTTCAGATTTGAATTTTATATAAGCTTATCAAACACCACAGAAGGAAATTACATACATTAAATTGCTGCATAGTTTTGCATGAATAATATTGATCTAAAATGTTCATTATATAAGGCAACTGTAAAGAAATTTGTACTTTTACTTTTGACACATTAAGTACATTTAGTTGTATTTTATATGAGTAGTTTTTGAAGGAAGGACTTTAGACTTGTAATTGAGTATTTTAACATCATATTTCTAATTTAAATTACAATGTAATTAGTTAAGTCTAGTTTTCCATTTTCTCTTACATTCTGGAGTGTATGTGTCCTGGCTTGGCTTTATAAAATATGTCAGCAATAAACACAATGATATCTAACCAGCAGGATTCAACAGTAGTCATGGAAACACATCCTCTGCATCCAGTCCCCTTCAGAGTGTCGGGCTGGCGGTGCACAAGGCAGTATTGTGGGCAATTGAGATGGGCAATGATCCAGGTAACGGGATGAAGGAGGGAGGGAGAAGATTACATCCACTTTCAGCAGTTGCATTAACAAATGGGGCTTTTTTTGATCCCAGATTTTCCTTTTGAATTCCCTTTAAATATCAGTCGGGAAAACATTAGTTTTTCAAAATTATATAACAGTGTTATTTGTTTTGTGTCTGCTTGGTAAATAAGCACTGAACAATGCTTGGCTACCTGAGTTTCTATTTTTTTTTTTTACTATTATTATTTTGTTTGTTGCTTTTCCTGCATCAGGTCATGTCATATGTTGTTTCTCTCATTTTGTTCTCAGGAAGATCATAAACACACAAACACGATAAAAAGATCTGACACAAATACTCTGTTGTTCAGCTTTTGTAATTACAAAACACTTGACATCTTTAAAGATCACTGATTTCAAGTCCTCTGTTTCCATTTTTCTTAAAAAAAAAAAGTACCAAAAGCAAAAAAAAAAAAGAATAAAAACATCAATTTACAGAGTGCTTTGTCAAATCTTGAAGACTGAAAAGCATAGAGGACTTTCTCATGGAGATCAAACTCCCCAGTGTCAGTTGGGTGTTGTAAAGGTAATTTCTTACATGAGGGAAGTACATGACAACAGCACAGGCAACATAGTAAGCTGTCAATTCGTGTTTCACTATCACATAAACAACAGACAAACGATAGCATGGAGAGAGGCAAGGCAATGGTTCTTTCATCATCGCTCAAAGAATGCAAAAAGACAAATATAAGTGCTAAAACATTCTAAATAAATTATTTGCATAAAAAAGGTCAATGATAAACAATAAAATATTTTGTTAGCAAATCTGCTTTGGCACATTTGTGGACAGTACTGTGATAATTAGTAATAATAACAGTGCTGATAAGTTCTTATTGCAGGACATACCAATTGTGCATCACCCTTGGCTATTTATAGGCTACTTTCCAGAATATGCCACAGTCACAATCACACCAGCATTAAAAACTGAATGCTTCTAAGGCTTATGGGAAATGGTGTTGATTAAGACACTAAATAAACAACGATATTAGACCGTTTTTCAAATAAATGGCTGAATCAAAGAATCACAGAAATCCAAAGGCTCTATTTCAAAGCTGGATTAGTTGTAAGTGTAGCTACATGTCTATGGATTATCAGTTTCTTGCTTTTAGGACAAAACCTGGAAGTTCAGGTTTCCCTTCATATGGCTGCTTAGCAGTGTTGACCTTTGACAAAAACAAAAGATTTATCCACTATTGTTTGCTGTAGCCTCCTCTGACAGAGTATACACAGCTGCACTAAAGAGCCTAACATGTCTTCTGTCCCATTGGCAACCAAGCTAACAAATTTGTTAACTGATACGTAACAAGTTAGTTAGCTCTAAGATTGTTTTATCTCTTTTTTTTCATTGGATAAAATGAACAGACCAGATTCCAGGGATAGGAAGTCAGGATCCTCAGGAAGACAACATCCTGGTGTCTCATCTGGGCTATCTTCTTTAAATTCATGTAAACTCTCATTCAGCATTTCTTTCCCTTGTTTTTTTTTTTTTAACTAACTTTGTCTTTTTGAACTTACTTCCCATATTCTACAATAAACTGGATCCACTACAGCCCAATGACCTTTGCTATGCAATGTTGAAATCTTCCTGAATTTAACAAAGATAGAATGTTTTTTAACACACAGAAAAATACACTACAACACCCATGATTATTCACAGGTGCACATATTTCAACTATCATAACTTGGTTTAGGTTTTCATATTTTAACTGTAATTCTTGTCTATAAACACACTGTTCATTTGTCACTGTCCAGCTGTTACAGGCATGACTGTTGTACATGTGATGTAGCGAACAAGCTACAGAAGCCTCCTCCATTTCAGGTCTTCCTTGTTCTGTCAAAGGTCAGGACTGCCAATACATCTTGAATTGGCAAAGTGGGAAATTAGGTATGAAAGTTTACTTGAAATAAACGAATATAACTTGATGCAAAATATTTTAAATGCTGATGCGACTAGGCCTTTACTGTGTAAACGCTCCCTTCTAAGTGCTTTTCTAAGTGCAATTTCAGTCAAACATCTTTCTACCAATGAAATCAACCATTGTATATGTAGTTCTATTTCATTTGGATATATATATATGCAATACATTGTCTTCTTCTACTTCTAAATATCACATAAGTGTAGGTCATGGATCTACATGTATCCAAGTAGCAATGAGAAATACACATGTGCTTTTCTAACTCAAAAGTGTATTTGTGCTGCTGTAATGAGACCAATATTGTGTCTTCACATTATGTTAGTATGAGTTTATTTTGGCTTAAAATATGACATATGCTATGAAAATGTTTTGGTTTTATTGTTACTGGCCTGGAGGATTGTACAGTATATAAGACCATGGCTTTTGTTTCTGGGTAAAACATAAAGCAGCATCACTATCTTCCAGTAATAGGGACAGAACAGAAGGAGAAGATGGATATAAATGCCTCGATCAAAATGCTTCATACACATTGCACATAATATACACCAGGTACTGCAAATGAGAGCTGTTACATTGTTTCTGAAGAAAAATGACATAAGACATGAAACAGAAATATCAGACTTACATTCTAGGAAATCACTTGAACTGATTTAACATTGAGATAGCTATAGAAAATGCCTCATAGTACATTTGTGTCCATGTCATTCATACGCTCAGATACACACATGCAGGCACACCATGATGCAAAAAGCAGCATATTAGAATGCACCATGTGCTGTAGAAAGTTGTGTGTGTTGTCATTCTGTCCATTAGAGTGACTGAATGTGTTTGCGTGCATGTTGGGAGTGGTGTCATTAGGGCTGAGAGAAGGCTGTTGGTATAAAGAAAGCACACACACACACTACACACCTCCCACATACTTTACTACCAACACACACATTCGCTCCCTCTGCATGATGCAGAACCTACACACACACACACAGTCAGACAGAGACTCAGCAGATAAGAGGTATCTGACATCATAACCTGGCGTGTAAGTTGACGATGACGCCATCCTCTGGCAAGTCTTTGATCGGCAGGTCGCTCACATCTCGTAAACCATGGTCAGTGCTCTCACAGCTGCTCTGAGGCGACTCAGGAGGAGGCTGGTACAGAACACTGGCTAATAGAAAAAAGACTGTCCCCAAGACCTGAAAAAGATGGGGGTGGATGGCAGATTTCACAGATAAAATATTACAGAAACAAACCTGTGGTGACTTTATATCATTTATTTCAAGCACTATAGCTTGCATTTACCTTTTTATTCATCCATCTTTATTTTTTTATTTTAGGAAATATGTTTATTCTTATTTAGATTGACACTCATGTCTGTCTGAAGTGTCTAGAATAAATCAGATTGTCTCAAATATAAGATGAAGGGAGGGAAAGGTCCAAACAGGTGAGGACATTATTAAAACTGGTTGTGTTTCTTGTTGTAGAAAATATTGCTCAAATGAAACTGAAATTACATGCTATTGATGTGGTCATCTGATAAACATTTATATCTATTATCTTACAAGTTGAATAAAATACATCACATTTAAAATAAGACCTGATCAGAAATGAATTGAGAACACTACCTCCTTCAGAGAGTAAATGACTGTTATAGAGTCATTTAGAGTTACAGAGATGAATATGTATACGTAATCCATTTTATCCAGCAGTTTCTGATGAGCTGCCATGGTGGAGGAAAATGGGCTGGGGACCTAATGAGCTGTCAAGCAGCTGAGAATTACAATTGTCAAAGCACTGAAGGCCACATAATGAGCAGCTTGACAAAGACTTATATCCGAAAAAACACTAATAGCCAGAAAAAAAAAAAAAATCAATTTGATCACTTCAAAAGCAAGTCAAGTTGTGCATAAAGTAATAGACAAGTTGAATAAACAAGATTTACACTGTGCTTTAGTTGCTGTAAGGCATGGCTTCATATTGCTTCCCCTGCACAAAAATCTGTGTTTTTCATATATGTATTGATGCTTCCTAACATCTGGAAACAGACAGATGTGTAAAACAAAAAATAAGTGAAGCAGAGACGTCCAACTGTATGTCACTAGCAGAAATTTTCATATAATACTGAGATTCTGTAGATTGAATGTGAGAACACATTTAATAACCCCATACCCTGTACTATATATTAGTGTTACCTTATAAATGATGCCAGCTACTAGTGTGTACTGGCTCATGGCTGAGTTCTGATAGAGGTAGCAGGAGCCCTGCTCACCACACTGATCCTGCCACAGTAAGCAGGAGATGTCAATCACAGAGCCAAATGCAATGGGTCCTGGAATACCACCTGTGAGGAAAACAGTGACGGACAAGATCAGAAAACAACAGTTTTAAGTCAGGAGTTAAAAAAAAGTAAACTTAAAAAATGGAAAATGCTGAATACTGACCAAGTGTTCGCACCACAATCCACTGGATGCCAAGTCCAAAGGATCTCTGGCTGTCTGGCACACACCTGCACAGCACAGGAGAACTGATAAGACATGCAGCCACACTGAATCAGAAATGACTCTCTAATAAAATCTTTTTTTTTTGGTTTTTGTTCCTCTGTCCTGACAGTGATACGATAAGACTGCCTACCTCCACCTTTTACTGAACCTCATTGAGCTCAATGATCATCAGTAGTAAACCTTCCTCTGCTGTGAGATAAATAAAGTTTCATCTTATCTTATATGTACCTGTACATCTGCACAAAGCTAACATCAGCGAGCTCTACTTTAGATGTCACTGGTAAGCACAGTGACTTAATTACTTAATTAAGCTGATGTCTTCACGCTGCCATTGTTGCACAAAATAACCCAATCAGTCTGAAAAGCTGACAAAAAGTTCCGAACTAACTTGGAACAAAAGCAGATTAATGCCTGTAACCCACACTGTGTGCAGCAAGAGAGTAATGCACTGCTGCTGAAAACATAGCAGCATTGAAAACACTGCATTGTCCTTAGATTAAAGTTAGGCTTCCAATTTGGCAGAAACTCTAGCACTGTGTTATTATTATTGTCTTGTGGTAAAATGGAAAACATTGCAGTGGCCATGCATACAAGCAGGACAGATTCTGCAAATTAGCCTCAATGTAAACACACACCCTGCTGCAGTCCTGCCCAAAGTCAAGGGTGTGGGTGATAATAATACCACAAGAAGGAAGTGTTTTATGGTTATTAAATCTACTACTATTAAAAACTACCACTAGGAACTACAGTGCAACCATGTGTTTTGTGTCTTTTTAAGGTGTTACCCACCTGAGTGTGGCAGTGAGGGCTGGGATGCTACAGAGGAAGGTGAAGGAGATGATGATGAAAAGGAAGAAGAGGAACGCTGGCATGTGGTGGCAGGAACTGCCACACTTTCCTGCAACCGCAAAGCCTCTTTCATCCGATGATAAATTCAGCACCACACAGCTACATCCAGAATACACCTAAGACACACATGCACACACACACAAAATATAACAGGACACATCAAGGTTAGTTAATGTGGATTAAAGGACAACAAAGGCTTTTAGGTACTGAGCTTGACATAATATTTAATCAAACCAATAAATATATTCTCTGCCATGATGCCCCCCACCTCTGGTGAAATGGAAAGCTTAGGATTTTTGGAGTAAATATCATGTTGCCATGTATGTACTGTACCTGTTTGCCAGTGGAACGGTCAGTGTGGTTGACGGAGTTGCAGCCAGCATGGCAGGGGGAGTAATACATTAAACCGTCTGCCCCACACACTGGGTTATACTGCTCTCTGACACAACTACAGCCTGCATTACAGCCCACTGTCAGGTGCTCCTCTAAAGAAGAGCTGCAGACATGAGAGGAAATGACAGGGACAAGAGGAGGGAGGAGAATATGGAGAAACAGAGAATACAGAGAGGAGAGTATGAATTTGAATGACAATACAGCATTATTAAACAAATGTTTCCAGCTTTTAAGCTCCTTGTCCAAAGTTCCTTGATGCAGAGATACACACCTGCAGTGATCATTGCACAAACAAAATAACAGAAAAGATTTGTTCAAAATCTTTTTAACAAAAATGGACATTAAAACTAAGACTTAACCCCTATTTATTTATTAAGTACTGTTAATGCAGTATTGTTAATATGACCTGCAGACACACACACTGTTCCCTTGACAACATATAAAACACCTGCTGTTTGGTTTTTGGGAGAAAAATTAAAAACGTATAGAAAAATTTGGAAAACTAGAATTAAAAACAAAAGAGCTGGGAAAAACCACTAAACATGCAGTCCTGCACAGGAACATTTAGAAAATAGTAAACCAATTATATTGCTAAAACACAAACTTTTAGTTGGCTGTTTTTGTGTATTAAAGATTACTCATTACAGTGACTGGAATGTCAGCTCTACTCCCTAAATCAGCTGCTAAATTACACTAAAAATAAAAAACTAAAGCTAGAGTAATCTAGCAATTTTCAAATGAATGCAATATTATTTAATCTGATACTCTAAAAAGACTAAAACAAATGGAAAACACCATTTATTCAAAAACCAACACTGTGTACCTGTTTATGAGGTGCAGCTTGCTGGGCTTGTCATATAGGTGTTTGTACTGGTCCAGCTGGTGTTTCTTTGTCAGATTGGAGTGGTATGGTGCTGTGATGCCAGCCATTGGCACACTGGGACAGTGGATGAGAAAGATGAAGATGGCAACTAGACTGATCAGTGCGCACATCATGCAGAAACGGATGATGCCTCGACAGCGCAGGTTCAACCTCTTCACAATGTAGCCGCCCAGGAAGGTGCCACCACCTCCTGCAGGTACCACCATGTATCCTGGAGGAGGAAAAGAATAAGAATTTGGCAACAGTGAAAAAAGTAACCAAATGGCAATATTTTCAGTCTTCTAATGTTGAATGCTAAATGTGTGATACTGTACAATCCTGAGACCCTAATTTAAGCACTGACATCAGGTCAAAATACATATATAGACATTCATTACAACCCCACAAGCAAACTGTCATGGAATTTACTTGACACATGTCAATTAAAAAAAAATATTGCTGTTTAAAGACAATGAGATAGAAAAACATAGTGAAGTTTCTTTTAATGGTCTTTTAATGTCAGATACTGTCATTTAGAATGGTATTCAATAAATGCGACCAAAAACTTTCATCTGAATGTATAGTTATTTATGTCGTAAAGATTTGTGAAAAGCATTCTGGGAAGTCTGGTGCAGTTAAATGAGAAATGATACAACATCAGCGAAGCACTTCTTTGTTCTTTGAAAATATAAGGTCAAAGAAAAATAGGTGAAAAAGTCTCATTTCCAAAAGAACAGTTCAGAGTCAACTTAGCAAGTCTATCTCGGCGGTTTATAGTTGACATGAAGCAAGGAATAAAAAAAATAGACAATTATTATAGAACACTGCTTGCGTCACGTACACTTTATTGGTCACTCACCAAACCACGTGGCAGCCTCTGATGCACTGAGACTGAACTGTGACTCCAAGAACTTTGGGCCAAAGGTGGACATGCCAGCGATGAGGGTGGCCTCAGTAGCTCCAGCCAGGCACAGGAAGAGGAAAGGGGGATTCTTCAAGAGGAGCAGCACAGATCTGGAAAAAAAAAAAAAAAAAAAAAAAAAAAAAAAAAATCAGCTTCCTTTTTAATTAAACCCAAACCACTCTAATCTCAACAGCCTAGAGACATTCCTAATGCAGCACGGATAATCACTGCAATACATGCAAACATATATCATCATGTTACATAATACGTCTTAATCTGCATCTGTAATCCCCAGTGCTGCAGAGATGACATGACAGCTCACAGTAAACAGATGTAAACTGAAAAGAGGCAAAGTTGTCCCTCATTTGAAACGCTCTGCAGTCATAACACACCTGTCTGAGTGGAGCTTGTCTGGGAATATGAAATTTATTGCCTTTGTATTTGAAACTGTTGATGGATGTTGATTATTCCTATTATGACATCAGTCCACAATGCCACTGCAATTTCAAGTACTTTACATGGAGACATTTTCATTATTTAGAAATCGAGTAAGTTGGTTGGAAATGACCTGTCTCTAAACAGGCTGAAAGCAGTAAAACAATGAGATATTAAAAAAATAATACTGGTGTGTATAACAGTGTATATACAGCTGGGCTGCTACTTCTTTAATTAGGTGGGTAAACATGGATTTGAATGGGGTTTTAAGGTCTGGGCTGAGTTCTAACTGTATCAACATCTGGTATTACCCCTGAGCTTTTAAAACCGTAAGAAAGGCACAGAGGGAGAGACATGAGGTTTTCAAATCAGAGTCAAAGTCATTCTCAGATAACTGTGAACACATGCTCTGACTCAAAGCAAACCACGACTAACAATAACTTGCTGACTCAATGCAGCTTTACACTTTCTGTTTCCTGTAAAAGTAAGTAGTAAGCACATATTTGTTTCTTCCTCACCAGTTACTGTTATCTCCGACTTATTAAATTCCAATGGTCTGACCAGGCACAAACTCATCACGATCATGCTCTCAGGTTTATTTTCCAACACCCACATACCCACGCATCTTATGATGATCTTAATCTGAAATCCATCCATGCAATATGCAAATGGACTCCTCTACTGACCTCTTGTTATGGAAACAAACACACTACCTTGGCATGTCTTTGACTGATTTGCCAAACTGAGGGTCTGCAGCTGTGGTGTGGCTTCCATCCTTAAGCTGGTGTGCCTCAGACACCCGCATGGCCACGTACTCCTGAGAGCCTGCATGAAGAGGCAAAGGAAGAGTATTTGAGTGAGACTGTGGGAGCAATTTCTACCTCTAGTTAAAACTAAACATGCTACATTACTCCTCTTTATTGTCTTTCCTTCATTCTTGTTACAAGAGAGAGAAAGTGAGAGTGTGTTTGAGTGTTACCTGGGAGTTGTCGTGGGTACCCAAGGATGGGGAATGCTACCAAAAGTGCTGCTGCTCCTCCTGCTAGGAAGCCGATCCACCAAGCTCCAACCCACAGAGGGTTCTCTGGAGTCATTTCTGTCCTGTGACAACACACGCACACGCACACGCACACGCACACACACACTTACTAAAGATTTGTAAATTCTACATGCTACGTGTGAAATATTTCTTATAATTTATATTTTTATGTATATTTATATTCTTCTATTTTTATTCTGCGCAGTCCGTTAGTGCCCTAAAAAATCCCTCAGATAAACAAAGAAGTATAAGTTATAGATGATGATATTATAATAGTGTGACTCTACAGTTGTCATTAATGACACGTACTGATGACAGTTATTCTGAAATCTTAATTTAGTGCTCAGCATTGTGTCATAGGGTGCATCTGAAATCACTGCCTTCATGGCTCCCTACAGTAAATAAAGCACATTAAATAGTTTATTCAATAGTGTGCAGTAAACGTTAATGTTGGATTATAACTGACAGCTGTGGATTTTTGCATCAATAGAATGTGGCACATTGCATTGTTAGCAGGAGATTACATTACATTTTTGGTTCCAATGTGAAATTGTTAAGGGATTTGTAAAGTGGATATGTTTATTCACTCACATTAAATAAAATGGATGACAGTAGATATGTACCATATAGTGAACAGTGAGTGTTGCTGAACACAGTCATAGTTTATTGTGTTCTACTCTTGTCTGTTCTATTCTGATCTATTCTAGTCCATTGTGCCATCCAAACCACACTCACGTCAGGTGGATCTCGGTGTAAATGTTGAGGAAGTATCCACCCAGCAGGTAGCCAGCTGCCGGACCCAAAATGGCTGCAGTGTAGAAGATCCCTGTGGAGAGGGAGAGGGAGAGAACACAGAGCCACAGGTATGTCAGTGCAGTAAACGTGTCTACTTCCTATTTCCTACTTATGTCTTCCTGTTCTGCAGGTTAAAAGGCCCCATTGTTTTTTACTGGACTCATGTTTCATGAGAAAAAAAACAGACTGAAGTGAGAAACTGTACAAGTGTAAAGTGTATGTTTTGGTGAGAGCATTTCCTTATGCTGTACTGTGCTCTGCTGTTTTTTGTAATGGGCAAAGAGGACAAGGCACAACAGTAGCGAATATCACAAATGATAAGCTGGATGTGAGAGAGAATCAGCACCTTTGCTAGATGAATGCACCGTGCAGATGATTATTTCTCACCAATAAACTATTTCACCTGTATCCGATGCTCAATAATAGAGGTAACAACAGTTATGTGATTGTCTTCGGGATGGCTGCCTTTAATTGCAATCATTATATAACACCATCAGGCAGACACATAAGTACTTTATGCTGTGATTTGACTAAATGTGTGCAGCTCCTGTGACACTTTCCCTCCAGGATCACATAAACATATTTGAAGTTACTGTATTATTGCTGTTATTAGGCTTGGGATTAGTACTCCAAAGCTTTTGGCACACTGAACGCCCAACAGAAACATGCTGTATTGAATGTGACTCACCTATATAAACAGGTGCATAGCTGGACTTGACGTTCTCATCCAGGTATGTTACTCCTAAAGTGTAGAGTGGTGTAGCACCCACACCATGTAGAAACTGGCCAAGCATGAACACAAAACGATAGCTGGATAATCCTCCTCCCTCTTTGTTCTGGCATGGGCTGGTATGGTTGCCAGAGCAAATTCCTGTTTGCTCGATCAGACTGACATAATAAGGGGGCGTGAGGAAATGAGGCAAGGCAAACACCAGAGAACCCAGTGCCATGATGAGCACCCCCCACCCCAGCCAGTGAGGCTTGTGCCCTGTCCCGCCGAAATAACTGACGAAGGCCAGGCAGACACAGGCAGCAATATCGTAGGAGCTGGCGATGAGTCCGGCCTGGTAGCTGCGCAGGTCAAAACGCCTCTCAATGGAGGTGACCACTGTGTTAATGAAGCCATTGATGATCATCCCCTGGAGGAAAGAGGCCACACAAAGGAAGAACAGCACCCATCGAGGGGTGTTGAAGACTTGGACAGCTTTGGGTGTTAGAGCCCCCCAACCACATAGCTGATCTGAGTCAGTTGAGATCAGCTTTAAGCCCATGGGAGCCTCTTCATGGGATGCTGTTTGGATGCCATATAGTTGGCCAGGGAGTGTGGAGACCCTAGTGAAAATGTGAGGCCGAATGGGGCTATCAGCTCCAGGGATCCCTGGACTTCTGGGACCTGAACCCATGGGGCTGCTTGTCAGGGAGTCCACAGGGGAATCCAGAGATGGACCCCCACTGAGAGGGCAGTCCTGCAGGTCCAGGAGCTCCTGCTTGGAGCTGAAGGAGGCATCGGCATTAAGCAAGACTGGCATTGCCCCTCTGAGGGGCACTGTGATGGTCCTGTGGAGCTGAGTCTTTGAACTGGGGAATGATATGTCTAAAAGTGTAGGGAAAGGGGCTCAAGGTAAATTTGTGCTCAGTGGTCTGTTGGGTCTGTCTTTAAAATAATCTATTTGTGTAGTGTGTATTGTGTCCACAGTGCTGAATGATTGTTAAGGCTCTTCAGATGCTCCAGTGCATGTTTGCATAGGTTGGAAAGACTGCTTCATACTGGTGCTGAGTAACGGCATCCTGTGGAGAACAAAGAGAGATAAGTTGATTAAAGTGAGTTTTAATAAGAAAGTAAAGCTTTTAATAGTTGCACGACTGAATGATGCGTATAAATCTGAAAAGTAAGAAAATGCATCACTAGTTAAAATTCGAGTCACTGTTTTGTTCATGATCCTCATATCAAATACATCAGAGCAGAAGATTTTTTTAATACTAACACAGTCTACAAAAAAAAAAAAAAAATTATGCACGCTCCCATAAAACCACACACATCAGTAATGAACCATAACAACCACTCTCTGCTCCAACAAGCACAACTACAGTCATTAACACAAGCATAAAAACAATGTGTAGATCAAGCTGTCGTATAACAAAATTTCATTCCACTAATTTGTGGAGCTTGAGACTTCAAAACATGGTGATATAATAAAACTCTAACATCACTTTATAAATGCAAATTTGACTCGTCATTACAGCTCAAGTGTAGTCAAATCATGTTCATGCACAGGTCAATTTACGAACAGATGCTGCCTACTGCTGAGAACAATACATTTCACACAGAACAGGGTAACTCTTCCTCCTAGTTTGAATACAACAGATTATTCTGCTGCCATCTGCTACAGTATGTGGATCCAGACATAGACTCTTCTCCACAGCAAATCATCAACTAAGCATGAGGTGATGTGTTACCACACAAACAGGCATAGATGGATGAAAAATCAAGTCTCATTTTTGTGCCACCAGAACAGCTTCAACACATGCTACAAGTCTCTGAACTCTACTGGAGAGAGGTACACCATTCTTCAAAATTATATTCCCCCATATAGGGTGTTTAGATGGTGGTGGTGGAGTGCATGGTCCAGAATCATCCTGGGTTGAGAAGTGGTGGACAAAGGCCACAGTATATAATTCACATCATTTTCACCCTCATCAAACCATTCAGTGACCAACTCAACTCAGAACAACTTCGCATGGATCTGCAGTGACCCGTCCCTCTAAGGGGACAGGATGGGACCCAAACCATGCCACCTGAATATCCCTGACAGCACACCAGAACCACTAGATCCCCTCACTGCCAGGGTCAAGCATTCATCTTTTACCTTTGGTTTGTCACCTGGCTGCATGTTGATCCACATGCGAGCAGGAGTGAGTGTGATGATACGAGTGAAACCCTACGGTTAACAAATTTTAAATAACAACCAGCCAGTGTTAAGTCAGGTTATGTTATTTGCCTAACATAACCTGACTATCATTCCACTTTAATAAATTTTACACAATTACAATGTCAGCGACTTAAAGAAGAAGAACAAAATGGAGTACTTCCATCAGGCACCCATTTCCCCATAAAACAAAGTCAAACATGTTAGCTGATTAACATCTCTAAAGCACAGCAGCTCAGATTGTCCAAGAACCAGTCACTTGCTGCTGTACACAAATATTTTGTTTTCATTCAGGAAGAAGCAAACCCCATAACAACTCTTAAAACAGATATTAGACACTTCCATGCACAGCATATTTAGTATAATCACCCTATTATACATGACTTTACAAATCTAATACATGCAATATGAACTCATGAACTTCTTCAATTTACTTCTGTCAGTTATTGCAGTCAGGTGACACCAACTTACATTTATGCATCTACACGTTGTAAAAACACTGCTGCCATTGTACTGTAGCTCTTAATTGTATTTCACTGATCTATATTCACGTTTCTGTCTACAAAAATACTACAAATACAATTTCATTTGTTTTTCTGTATATAACAATAGATAACATGCAGCAAAAACACATTAGCAGCAGTGTTTAGGCATTGGAAACACCTATATTGACAACCCATATTTATACAATATCACCACCCATAAATATATAAAAACCTCCACATACAAAGAACCAGTGTATTTTTATAAAAATAACCTGTTAAGCCTCCTACCTCCATTTCCAGGTCTGAGCCCATTTAAAAATGCTGTTATTTAAAGAAAAGACAAAGAGGAAGACAGAGGGCACAATAGAAAGTCCATACTAGGTCCTAAGCTTGTCTCCAAAGCCTCTTATAGTCCATTGCTGAGGCAGCACATCAACAAATCGACATGCCCCCAACCCACACAATCCATCTGAGAAATAACTGCTCGCCAAGGCGCCACAGGAATTTTGCTGCCTCCCACAGGAGCTAAACTGCATTTTTTTTCCCCACACTTTTGCTTCTGACGTTTTCATTTGCAGACACAAAAGAGCTGGAAACAGGACAACTTTAAAGTTACTCTCCGAAGATTGAAACTTCCTTCCCTCCTCTGTTCTGTCACCAACCCTCCAACAAATGCCCAGCAAGACCATCAATGTCAGACTTATGCTACCTGTTAAGAGAAAAAGTCAAATAATTGTAACTTATGTGATTCATCAGTCTGATCTTACACTTTGGAAATACAGCAAAACAGTGATATTTAATTTGCTGTGCGCTGATTCCTGAGCCTAATATCTCTCATAGAAGCAGAACCAGAACTAGGTGTAGACTATGTACTGCATGCAGAATCAGAGATTGGTGTACATATTGCATGGTATCTTTAAAATCGGAAATAAAAACAAACCTTAAAGGAGAGTGACCGTCGACTTGTTTTTGTCAGATAGTGACAAAGTAACGTCAGTGAATAAAGAAACCGTTTGTTTGTTGAATACAGCCATGAGTAGCTAATTGTTTGCTAACTCAGCTATAAAACTTATGTAAAACTGCATTTATTACAGAAAATGAACACACGCTGAAAATAAAGTGTGCTCTCATTGAAAAGCAGTGCGTACAATTCCAAGTAACAAGCTATTCCAGCTCGTTATTATCCGTGAACATTACTGAGTACAGAATACCAGAAGATCCTGACGAGTAGTTTGCTGAAAAACAGAAAATGAATAGGACTATCCAACCATGCTGCTGTGAGCTGATCAGCCAGCATGAGAAGGAAATAATAAGGCTTGAGAGTGAAGGCAGAGCATAATATCCAATTAAAACCTAAATAAGTTTAATTGACAGGCTGATGGATAGCCAAAACAAAGTTAGACCTTGTTTTCCCATCCTCAGTGGGCTTGGGTGGGGGTGGGGGTGAATTCTTTAGTAAAAATTAAAGCTGTTTGTGATGCGAGAGATTCTGAGTAGGTTTTATGAGGCATCGTGACAGGTTAGGGGGGATTAGTGGGTCATTATCAGGTGAGGATCAGGTGAGGATCAGGTGAGGATCAGGTGAGGATCAGGTGAGGATCAGGTGACCGCAGGTGGGTGTGTGAGAGTTGAACCAGGGCACTCTGTTAACAATGCACTGTGGTGATGTAATACCTTTCAGTCTGTTTGTTTTCCTGTTCCTGACTGCTTATGAATCAAACAAAGGCAGAAATGGAAATGTTCTTGCTGGGTTATTTTTTTCATATTTCATTCTATCTAATTCTCTGTCTTGCCTTTTCATTTCTGTTTTCAAAGGAGATCAGAATGAGGAACTGTAATATTAATAGGCAATGGGCTTTGCCCTACCTACCAGGTCCTTTATCTTCACAGCATACATATTTACTTTGGACTTGGGACCCTTCCTCCTTTGTGGTGCACAAAGGCTTTTGAAGCAGCAAGGGGAAGCCTCTGATTATTATGCATCTAAGAAACAACACACACACACACACGCACACACGCACACACGCACACACACCCTCACACACACACACACACACACAAAACATCCAACTGTTAGTCAAAGGCACTGTTGTCAGCACACACTGCTATGAGAAGTCACTTCAATGAAGTGCAGGCTTCTTATACTAGAGAGAAAACAGTATTTACTCTATCAGAATATCTCTCAACCATTGTTGGAAGAGAGAGGATAATTAGGCCCTTGATACCAGTCTGAGGGCTTTTACGTCTCCTTGTGTGCACAACAAGGACATACTGACTGTATGTCTTATTCATCTCAGGCTTGTAAGAACAGATTTGTGACTCATTTTGTTCTATCTTATTTGTTAGTAAGTCAGATGGGTACAGAGACATTTGATTAAGTCTTGACGGATGTTAGTTACCAGGTGTGGGGCCATCTCGGGGAATCGTAGGATGACATCTACATGACACCAATGGGTCTTTTCCACAGTAGGAACCTACTGATCTGAAGTTTTTACCCTTTGTCCCAAGTTTTGGTTTGTCTTCTGCAAACCCCCACGAGGATGTGGTAATGAATTAAGTGCGAGGAAGTTGTGGGAGGACAGGGTGTGTACTTGCAGGACTTTCGCCCATCATTGGTTAAATGTCAGTGTCATCACATCTTGAATAACTAAATTGAGTAAATGAACTTTTACAGCACTTTTCCAGACTGATGTGCAACCTGGGGTTCAGTGTCTCGTTCAAGGACACTTTGACTTGCAGACTAGAGAACTACTCGTTCAGCAGTTTGATAATATGTTTATATGGTCTCTATTATTGCCAGTGCATGGTTGTTGACTTGATGTTCTCTGCTCAGACGTTTGTGTGAAGTGTGCAGACTTGTCCTCATATAAACAACATAGGTAAAAACAATGGAAAAGCAAAGCAGAACCGATCACACCAGCTTTTCAGGTTCTGCTGCGTTCCACCACATTACTGGTATGGAAAGTTCTAGGTCAAGTTCCTGTTGTGGAAATATTGCTCTAAGATATTGTCGATGACCACAGTGACAGGTTTGGAACTCAGAAGGTGGAGGAAAAAAGTGTAATAGTAAATATTAAGACAAAGTAGACAGAACAGATATACTAGGGAAAAATTGCGAGCACAGTTAAGGATGGCACATTAGGTTTTCTCACTGGACACTTACACACACACACACACACACACAAATCTCCACAGCATTCATCACACTTCTCTGATTTGAGCTGATAAAGTACATGCAACAGTGAGAAAGTTCACATCCGAGGCTTTTGTTGGCTGAACCCTCTGACTTCCCTCTGGCTCCCTGCACATCATACAGCTACAACAATGGTCCTTATACAGTTTCAGAGATCTGATTTTGTGCATGTTGGCTAAGGGACACCTGAATAGAACATCTTTAATGCAATGTTGTATGTTTATACTTTCTCTGGGAATAGCCTAAGAATGTTTAGATCTCAGGATACTTTCAGTTTTCCTCATTTTCTTCCTGTTGGAAAACACTGGCTCAGAAATCAAAGCTTTTTTCATTCATTAACTACACCCAGTGTAACAGAGAGCCAGACATTTACAATGAGTAGTTAAATAAGATTTCAGACACTTATGAAATTGTCATAAGGAGCCGTCTTTTTATATTATTACTTAGAGTTTGGGAATTATAGTTTTGATTAAATAAACATGTTGCTGAACATATTACTTTTTTAAAAACATATATAACCTAATATGCCACAGCAAATGGAATATAAGTGTTGAAGAATTCCATACTCACAGTTCAAACACTCAAATCCAGTAGCTGAGGGTATACAAAGTGCATCGTTATAAACTGTAGTTTATTTATCAGTCAATAAAACAATTGGATAAAACAGATATTTATGAAAACGCTGATTTGTTCTAGGGGTACAAATTCCATTATTCGACTGTGCACAACAATAACAGAACTTACACTGAAGGGACCTCACATCCCAAGCATGGAGGTAGAATCACAATAAAATTGGAGTATAACAGGCAAAATTAGTGACAGAAGGGAAAAGATGTAGTCAACCAGACAGACAGACTGATCCTCAGTGGGTGGGTGTCAGACTGCTGCTGCATGCAGCTCGTCTCAGTGCAGGGTTTGACCTCGCTGCTCAACAAAGTAAAAATAAAAACAACACACCCAAACCCTGGCTGTCTGATGCTCCTCATGTCCTCTGGCCTTTCTTTCTTTATGTGTGAGCTGCTATCATTTTCTGAGAATCGGAATCCATAGTAATAATTTTGTTTGTTTGGTGTGAAATAATGAATTAGTACATTTACTGACTCATTAAGTGGCTTGTTTTACACAAAGGCAAAATAAACTACATTGTGTATACCTGCTACATATACAAACACTAAACTTTACATACAATGCATCTGCTGTTTTCATGGCAGTTGCCCCTTCTTTGTTTGTTAATTTCCCTGGGTGTGGCTGAGTACATTTATGAAGCTATTTGTGGGAACAATACAATGCCATCAGGCTATACAACACCGATATAAGCTAGACTGGTACTGACTACTTTTACTAATTTTTACTTTCACCACAAGACTACCTCAATTTCCCTTGGGGATAATCTCATCCCATTAGAGGACAGGTGTTATCTTTCAGCTAAATGCTTTCAACAGCATGCCAACACATGCACAGCAACATCCTCGAATGTCTTTCTACTTAAGTCTCAGGTTCAAACGACTGACTACAGTATCTGTACAGGTCTGGAGGTGAGCCAAAACTTCTCTCAGGCTGCTTATGTTTGCTGCTTAGTAAATCTGTTTGTATGAGGGGTTCTTGCAAACATATTTCTCCTGTCGGTGCATTCTGAAGATGCTTGTTTGTTAACATGCATAGTGGTAAAGCAGTTGTCAAATTAAAGAGTTATGCACAAAGCTATTGAAAAGTATTAAATGAAATTCCCAGTACCATGAAACAAGAGATTAGGTTGTCCCTCCTCCATGCCCACCTCATCCCGCATCATGTGCTGAAATGTTTCTAAATCATTTTGTTCACCCCCTGAGATGCCCTCAAGGTACTGAAATACATCACCACACACAAGACAAACAGAGCAGCACCAATGCAAGAGCCCATCTGTTCTAACCATTTCCAGTCCCTTCTCTACAATATTGCCCATCTTAGAGCAGGCAGGGTAATATAACCCTCCAGGGCCCCTTTCTAACTGTGGGGAACTAATGAGATGGGACAAGGCAGCCACAGACACAATACTCTTCTGCTTGACTGCAGCTTAGAGAGCAAACATCAACTAGCCACAGTGGACAACAGCCAACACTGCTCATTTACCGCTCACCTCTTTGGCAATGGAGCTTCTCTATATACCTGCTCTACCGTGCATCATTTATAATTTCACAAAAAAATGAGAGTGAGGACAGAACAGGAACAGAAGTAAACTGGAATGCAGATGTTCAGGCTCAGCTCTACTTTATCTCACATGAACTATGGCCAAATATTGCAAATAATTCTGCACTAACTGTTTCACCAGGCCTCAAAAGTCTAGTTTGACAACTGACTTGTGATAATTTGATCAATTTTAATTGGGTTTAAGAAATTTGCACTACTAAAACATTAGATTGACTGATATTATTTGAAGAACTGATTTGTGACTCCTCTTGAATGTAGAGACGATACACTAACAAACGTTTAGGACGTTTAGAAATGAGTTTCTCTAATGTACATTAAGCTTAGTTTTAAAAGAACAATGTCAACTTAATTTTGGGCTGCACATCAATGATGTGCGTGGACCTTTGTGATCAAATTCAGATGATAAACTCTGTGGCTATGTGGGGAGGGAAACCATTAACTGGACTCAACCACACCTTTTATGCAAGTCCTGCTTTTCAACAAAAAAAAAGGGGTAAGGTAAAATGTGATAAAATCAAGTTATTACAAAAAAATTTCAACATTGTGAGAAATATGGTCACTGTTAGAAGAGCAGCTGGGTACCACTTTGAGCTTTCTGATGTCTTGTAAAAATAGGAACAGCCAGCAAGCAGGGTCAGCCAGCCTGGCTCAGTGTGAAGATAGCAACTCAGTCTAGCAGTATATTCAAAGGATCTAAATTAGATAAATGTTAAATGCCTAACCTTATCTAAACTATAAATGTTAGCATGCTATAATGCTAACCTAAGGCTGCAAGCATGGTAAGAATTATACACATCTAGTGTAAAGTACTCCATACAATTCATTATTATTATAACTGAATTTAAGTCAGTTTTGACATGTGCACATGCTAAGAATGATTCACATTTCAACAAAGGCCAGATGTTGGCATTTTGTGCATCACATGCTGTGTTAGGTTAAGTAAAACAGTGCAGGGACATATCCAGAGCAAAATGCTGCAACTGACTGCAGGCGTGGACACACACAGTCAGACATACATCAACCTTCTGCCCTACATCTCACTGACATGTCTGCACATGTGACCTTGCTGCCTCCTGTTGGTGATGAAATCAACTGAAAGAAATGACCTAGAGAGCCAGCCAATAGGGGGGTCCAAGGAACGATGGAGAGTAATAGGATGAATCGGGCAAATTATTGTATGAAAACATGTATTGGGGCAGCACGGTGGATGAGTGGTTAGCATCGCTGCCTCACAGCAAGAAGGTCCTGGGTTCGCAACCCAGCCTTTCTGAGTTTGCATGTTATCCCTGTGCTTGTGTGGGTTTTCTCCAGGTACTCTGGTTTCCTCCCACAGTCCAAAAACATGTATGTCAGGTTGATTGGTGACTCTAAATTGCCCATAGGAGTGAGTGTGAGTGTGTGTGGTTGTTTGTCTTTGTGTGTCTATATGTGGCTCTGTGATGGACTGGTGACCTGTCCAGGGTGTACCCCTGCCTTCCACCCAAAGAGAGCTGGGATAGAAGTACAATCAGAAGCCCTGATTTTGAAGATACGACATGTGGCTCTTTAGATTTTAATGGAGAATGTTGGGAAGACAGTCATTAGTGTGGCGTGCGTAAAAAGGCTAATAACACTGTGAGTGAGTGTGCAAGACTAACTGTAGATCACTGAATAATTGTAAGTAAAGTAAATGGTCAGTTCAAAATGTGTCAAAGTGTGGGCTGTCAGAGCAGTGAATCAGTCCTCTTATCAAAGGTTAAACCTCCTCTTCACTTTGCTGGGTCCTGCACCGTATCTGGAACAAACTGTTCAGAGTGCCGAAGAAAACTGATCTTAAATTTGTACAAAATGTGTACAAAGAGTGGAACATCTGATTACTTTTAAGGACAACACAGTATTTTCATAGGGAGTTCATTCACTGCGCAGAACTAATTCAGTTTAATTGGTGGAGGTTATCTGACCCAGTTCACAGAAACAGATGGGGCCAGAGCAGGATGAAGGACTCACCAGTGGTGACACATGAAGTCTTGGGAACAACTGACTTCACCAACTTCTAATGCTTAGGTTTTTCAGGAAGTGTTATTAACCCAGTGAAATCCAAAACTGTACTTTCTATTAGATATTTAAACCTTTGTGGTCTTAAGTTAAACAATTAACAGTTTCTTAGCATATTAAAAAAAAAAAAAATTCTCAAGGGTGTTGGTTTGGGCAATTTCGTCATCTTAATTTAATTTCATACATATCTTTCAAATCCACCAACAATCCATTTTACAGTCATTTAATTGTTAAACTCTTCAACTCTTGCTCTTCTCCATCTTGTTATTAATGCAGACATGTCTGGCCCCTTGACTCACCTATGGATTTGACTCTTCTGTCAGGCTGTAATGTCTTGTGATTGTCTAGGGCTTATGGGAAATGATGTTCATTACAAGCAGCTAAAAACAGAAATACTGAATATTAGATTGGTTAAAAATATAGTGAGGGGGCCATTTTATTTATTGTTGAGACTGAGGATTTGTAGATATTTTAATTTGTTTTTTGTTTATGGAGTCTAATTATTAAACCCAATTAAAACTGATTTCAATTCTGAGCTTTTAACCATATTTCAACTTCTCCCATGGTAGATGTTTGGTTAGCTGTCATAAAGTCAAGAACAAATTTCATATTTGGGTTTTAAGATTTCTTACACATCCTGCTGATGCCACATTATGAAATAACAGTACGCAAATAAACAACATGCACGACACTTGGAATGTATGACACTACCAGCTTCACTGTCTTGACTCACTACTTCCAGTAAATGGTGAAAACACACTTGTGCTTCTGGCTAAATTGTAGTAGTGTTGTCACTCAGCAGGTGTGCACATTTGTCTGCATCAAGATCATGGAATTATTTAATGTGAACCTTATAAATTCTGCGTAAATGACAAGAAAACAACAATGATGCTCCAATGTAACAGGAGAGAGAGAGAGAGAGAGAATGTGTTTGTGTGTGTGTGCCATAGTGACAATGTCGTGTGCAATACAAGCAGTGACACTACATGTAAATAATGTAATCGTTATCTCGTCCAATTAATTTACAATTAGAATAGACAATTGTGTCAGAGTGAAACGGTTAAAAGAATGAGGCAGAGATCAGCATCATCATAACAAAGCTGGGTGTGAACCCCTTGGGAAGAGGTGGAAAGTAATTTGATGCAGGGGCCTCCACCCCTGTGTTCAACAGACAAACTTTTTAGACTACAAATACGCAGAATATTGTTGAAAATTAATATTATACTCCAGCTACTCTGATTTCTCTAAGCCCCTTTAAGGGGGTTGGCAGTTTGGGAATCCCCAGATGAACTTTCTGTCTCCTGCATCACATAGAGACGGTAGAGTGTGCTGAGGCTCCCTGGAGCACATGTGTGGGTGTTTGGTCACAGCAGCGCATATTCATTACGCATCATGCATTTATAGGAAACAAAGCAGACGACGGGAGGGAGGACACGTAGATAACCAACCACAAATGTCAGTCGCTTGTCTTGTACGCTCTGCAGCGACGTGCTCATAGCCCACTTCCAGGAAGCAGATGCAAGACAGACCTATTGCAGAATTTAACCGTCTGGTGAAATGTAGCATGATCATATTATTAGGGACCGTTTGGACTCATGATTTCGACATTGCATCTCTTCCATGGGTCCCTCCCAGTCTGGGAACCCTCCTCTGACATACAGCGATGAACGCTGCAGCAGCTATAAATCATTGACCTTAACATTTGGAGGCAACAGTTTGGCTGCACTGAATCATTAATAATAGCACCTTTGATTTGCGTCAGTGGTGCAAATAGCCTATGCACTATTTGCCAGTTAAAGATAAGAAAAAAAAAAAAAAACTGCACTAAATAAAGAAGCCATTTCAGTGTTCTCTAAAACATAGTGTAGTTTAAGGCTACCACATGGCTGGACCACAAGGCTTTCTCCAGGAAAGCTACAGTATTTGCTACAGCGCGTTCTGTGTGGCAGAAAATGCCCATGGATTCCATGTGTAGGATTAATGCAGCCAGATGCTGCTGATGAACAAGCCTTTTGTTCTTTTTTCTATCTATGCAGTGCTATAAGGACGCGCGCAAATGATACAGACAAGCCGAGCCTCTGTGATCAAATACTGATGGGTAGAGATGGTGCAGATTATTTTAGGAAACCATTACCAGCCCTGGACATGTGGGTACATGGGTGTCCACGCTGCTGATGCTGAGCAGCAGCCGCACCACGGAGCACATCTTTCAGTTTCACCCAGGGTGACACATGAAATAAATAAGCTTACCTTGAAGTGTGTGTTTATTCGCCAGCCTCTTCTCACACAATGTTCTGTCACCGTAGCGCGTCTCCTGGGAATAAGACTAGAAATGTAAAGCTACTGGTTAGAGCCCGTCTGGAGGGAGCGGACTGTAATCGCGGTGTATGTAGTATGGAGGGTGATGAGTGCCACGGAAAATGTCTAGCTTGTAGAGCAGACCTGGAAATAAATAAATAAATAAATAAATATGTGAATATATAAAAAAAATATATATTTAAATTAATGTATTTAATTTTTCTGCTCATCTTAAATTTATTTTAATGGTAGTGTTTTATATTTTAATATTAATTATGTTGTGTTTCATCACATAACAGTATCTTCTGTTTACTCGCATAACAGTTCACCAGCAGTACAGTTTGCATAGTATATAGAATAACATTCAGAGTTATGAAATGATTTTGCAAATACATTTCCTGAGCCTGAGGAACTGCTGTTATTCCAGTATAAAAGTTTCAGCTCAATCCACCATCCTTCGCTTTACCTGACTCAATACCTGTTAAATGCATTGTCATGAAGTCATAGTCTGCTGAGGATGAAGCATTCTATCATTTTTCTTCTAGCTTCACCAACAGGTTTATACTTTTGCCTTTTTGTGAAATCCAACCCAGTTCTTGCGTATTCACATTTCTAAAAATAAAAGGTACTGAACCAGACTTGGAGGTGTTCAAATGAGATGTGAGAAAGGTGTTTCTCAAAGCATCATTATTTGACATTGTGCAAATGACGATGGTCATAATATTTATTTATTCACTGGATAAGTGTGTTTGGCAGCAGTTACCCCCTGTACATGCATTTCATTGACTTTAGAGGAAGCCCTCTAGTCCAATGATGTTCAAGCCCTGTGGTGCTATCAGCTCTGGACCAATTGCTGTGCTGAAGAGTGGAGCTGAACCAGCAGCAAGAATTTTCACAATTAGCTGATTTTCCGCTGAACATAATGATACTGCCAAGTATCACCGCCACAAAAATGCTGAGCACTAATTCACTTTCATTTCTACTGCAACAGATAAGCAGGGACAGGTAAACAGATCAGAAGGCACAAGGCTAAAAATCTAAAAACAGTCAGGTAACTGGTGGGATATAGACTAGAAAACTAAGAGAGTAGAATGAAAGTGGACAGGTATGAGTAATGAGAGAATGGGGAAGAGGTGAGCAGGTGTGTGTGAGAATCAGGAGACTGGGAACTGTAGGACAGGTTGGGGTTACTGTAGGGCAAACAGGTTTGTCAGGGTCTAGAATGACAGGGAATGTCAGTAAATGGGAAAGCAGCCAAACATTGCAGTTTAAGCACCAGACAACTGCGTAAAGAATTTTACCTACTAACTTATTCTTAGTACAATAAAAATGCTTTTGTCCTTTGCTTATGGCAGTTACTAAGTCAGACTGCTCCAACCAAATACTTGACAAAAGCTTTATTTTCAGTTATCTTAAATGAAGAGATACATTGTTATATGACACTGACCAGACTCTGTTGGTAACAGTATACCTAGACCAGTAAAATACATGCAAATCATTAAATGTTACACTCCACTGGTGTATAAAAGAAGGCTATTCTAGTTTTACAGGTGAGAGGCAGGTTGCACCCACAATCTATGGATTTACTATAATGTTTTCTATTTATTTCTTTTTCTTCTATCATTCAATACTACTCAACATAAAGTAATGAGGATCCTAGTAATTAATATTTTAATTCCTTCAGTTACACAGTAAGAATAAGATGTGTGGCCTGACTGTCAAGTGTCAATTGTTTTTTTCCTCATGTGTATTATGTTCATCATTCTTCAGTTTGTTCCCCAGAGACTTATTTATACTCTATATATTCATTTGAGTACCAGCAGAAATGGGGAAGTATTAACTAGTACCCAGTTTTACTTACTGTAAACTACATAAAACCTCTGTGTCATCAGCTGTTATGTTTATTATTATTAGTAAATACTAACTCAAGCAGTATTCTGAAAATATCTCACTGTAAGAGTGAAAAGTCTTGTAATAACAGCAAAAGAAGTAGAGCTGAATAAAGAAACGACTGTTTTTTTTTTTTTACACACTAATACATAGCCGCTTCAGTATCCTTAAGATTATGTTGTTAATTTCCTCCCCTCCTTCTTCTGTGGTAGCATTATAACTTAGATCTATTGATTTTAAAGGTTGCTGATCTGTTCCCTGAGCATGAAAAGAAACAAACTGTTCTATGTCACTGATCAGCAGTTAGTTTGCATCATATGCTGAGATGGTGAGAGCCACAAGTTTAAACCAGTCAAAGAAGCAGCTGCCTCTCTGAGACAGGAGCTGGGGATGTTTTTGCAACATCCTTCTGGTGAGATAAGTGTTAGAGGGCAAAGCCAACACTCAGAAGGAAGAGATAACCAAAACCAAAGACAAGGCTCAGCAGCTGATGATCCAAATCCACAGACAGTTTGAGGAGATGCACCAGTTTCTTACAAAAAGAGAAGATGAGATTTTGAACCAATGAGGAAAACGCTGTTAGGAAAATGGTTGAAAGTCACAATGACATGGAAGCATCCTTGTCTGAGAGCAGGGAGCTGGAGTCTAAAGTGAGATAGGCTCTGAAAGTCAAACTCCGATGTTCTTGAAGAGCTGAAGGTAACAGCATGACAACTGCAATAGCAGTTCACGGCCAGAGGAAAGGGAAAAAAAAAAAATCTCTAGGTGGTGAACCCTTCTGTCTCTATGGGGCCTTATGAAATTCACCTGCAGTTCTTTGTCTGGAAGGAGATGCTTCAGGTAATCCAGCCCAGAGCAGAACTGCTCTCACTCAAACGAGACAATACAAATGTAACTGACGATGGCCGGAGTTTGTTTTCTGCATCTCAAAACATGCAAACTTACCAGCAGCCCTCGTCTTACTATGGTGTCTATAATAACCCCTTCACCTGAAACCTACCTCATCTTACTATGATGACTATGATACTAAGGGGCTCGTCCGCAGATGAAGTCAGGCTGCAGACGGGTACACAAGCTGTGTACAACATAGCTCTGTATTCAGTGTGAATGAATTCACCTCAGGGCAGCGTTACTGGGACATAGAAGTTGGAAACAGGAATCACTGGGGACTGGAAGTACAAAACCATTTTCTGAAATACAATGGACAAACTTATGTCTGTGGCAATAATACCTCTGCAGTGTCATATGAAGGCAGACCTCAGAAAAACGGAATTTACCTCAACATCTCTCAGAAGCTTTCCTTCAGCACAGACAACATGAAAGATATTCACACTATGAACACAAGTGTCCAGCTCACAAAACTGTCAAAATATATTCAGATTGATGATAAACCAGGTCACACCCCACTGACAGTGTGCAGGGACTAAAGGGAAAAATGTCTGTTACTTCAAATACTAGTGACCTAAACATGAAAATGCAGAAATGATTTCTTCAGCGATGATGCAGGCAAGCTGTGTAAGAAAGTACTATTTAAATTCCTAAATTATTCTCTATGACTTGATTGAAGTCAGGAGTCAGACTTTAAGCCATTTTGTGCAGTGTTGATCCTGATTAAGTATTTTGGATGCATTAGTAAGATTAAATGTGATGAGCTGGATGTCGTACATGGTAAAAACTTTTAAAATTGTGCAGATAAATGACCCAGCAGTAAAATATATAAATAAATAAAAATAAACCTCTAAATGTCACCCAACTCGCAGTTTCTAAATCTGACCACTAGAGGGTGACATTAGACCGATCCAGGTTTCTCTGAGACTTTAATGGTCCCCCATTAATACACCCCCCTGCTCCCCTTCCCCAGCGAAGGGGAAGGGGAGCAGGGGGGTGTATTGTTATTAGGGATAAATATCAGGCAGAAAATGGGAGGGATCACCGCAGTACGTGCTGCGTGGGGCGCGGCGTTTCCGGGAAAATGAAAGTCACTTTCTGCCAAGTCAGCGAGTCTGGTAGAGCAAAGAGCAAACTAAACTTCAGCCATGGCGTCTGCTTTTTACTCCGAGGATCTGACCTGTTCCATTTGTCAGACTCTCTTCACTGACCCAGTGAATCTCCTGTGCGGACACTCTTTCTGCAGACAGTGCATTACAGATGTTCTGAGCGTGAAGCAGCAGTGTCCGCACTGTAGGACAGATGTTTCAATAGACGTCAAATGTCTTCCCACCAGCCACATCCTGAGAAGCCTCGCCGAAAAGGCTAAAGAAGCAGAGAAGAAGAACCGCGACAAAGTCGAGGTAAACGTTATGCAGGTGCTGTTTATAAGGAAGGACACGCAATGAGCTGCGATTATGTGGCCAGTTAAGCATGATGTTTATTATGTCGGGCCTTGTGCGAGGGGGTGGGGACCTGTGAAATCATGCTTGTTCATTTCTTCCCTTCTTTTTCTATGGTAGTGTTTTAACTTAGATTGGTCTGTTGATTTCAAAGGTTGCTGATCTGTGCCCTGAGCATGAAGAGAAGCTGAAACTGTTCTGCGTCACTGATCAGCAGTTAGTTTGCATCATATGCCGCGATGGTGAGAGGCACGAAGGACACAAGTTTAAACCAGTCAAAGAAGCAGCTGCCTCTCTGAGACAGGAGCTGGTGCATGGTTTGAAGAACATTGGTGGTGATATCCTCACTACAGAGAGCCTGGTCAACACTCAGAAGGAAGAGATAACCAAAACCAAAGACAAGGCTCAGCAGCTGATGATCCAAATCCACAGACAGTTTGAGGAGATGCACCAGTTTCTTAGAAAGAGAGAAGATGAGATAAAGAACGAGCTACAAGTCAAAAAGGAAGATGCTGTAGAGAAAATGAGTGAGATGTTAAACACTATGGAGTCAGCTTTGTCTAAGCTCAGAGAGCTGGAGGTTAAAGCGACATCAGTTCTGGAAGTTAAAGATCCAGAGGTGTTCTTAAAGAGCTGGACTGAGGGTAATAACATGGTGGCTCCAGAGCAATTATTCAGATCCAGAGCAATTGAGCTCCAAGTGGTGAACCCTTCTGTCTCTATGGGGCCTTATGAAAGTCACCTTCAGTTCTTTGTCTGGAAGGAGATGCTTCAGGTAATCCAGCCCAGAGCAGAACTGCTCTCACTCAAACGAGACAGTGCAAATTTAACTGTGTCTGGCGATGGCCGGAGTTTGTTTTGTACCCACAAAAACAAACAAACACAACACACTTCCTTCCAATTTGGCCAATCTGCTTCCAGCTCTTTTCATGGTTCACAAACAGACAACCTGTACTTTGGGTCCCCCCTCTCATTTAGAACTCCAGTCAGCAAGATATATTCTGTATACAGTGTCAATGAGTTTTCTTCAGGGCATCATTACTGGGAGGTGGATGTTGGGCACAGAGACTACTGGAGCCTAGGGATAGAAGATCATTTCCTGAGTTACGATGGCCAAAAATTTACCACCTGTACTTCAAATATAAACACAGAGCTAGACTTGGCAGACAGTCCTCGAAAGATTGGGATTTACTTAAACTGCTCATGCCTGAAGCTGTCCTTCTACAATGCAACCAACATGACACATATACACACTATGAGCTCTGGTCCCATGGCCAAGCCAGTGTCAGCACTTTTTGCCCTTAAATACAGAACACCAGATCACAACCCTATGACAGTGTGCTGGTACTGAACAACCGAAAACATTACAGATAGATATCATCACTATATGTTCCAGTCTCTAAAAAGGACAAAATCCCTCCCCACCAGCCCATTTACATCACTTTCTTAGAGAGCAGGACATACGTTCTTTGCTTTGGTTGTCTTTGATTTTGTTTCATGTTTTTTTTAAATCATATTTGGGATTTTGGTGTTTAGATGGGGAAAGGGAGTGTACAAAGTTAAGCTGGGGATTAGTACTGTATGTTATACTAGATACAAGGTGGATAGGATGATGAGCTTACTCTGCATCAAATGAAGAACTAGTGAATCAACTGTAATTGTAATTGGCTGAAAGGTGAGAGGATGTAGGCATAAACTCCTGGCAACACTCCTGGCATAAAAATGTGACAATATAAAAAAGGTTTAATAAAATCCATGAAAGTAAAAAAATTCAAAAACATTTTATATATGAAAATGAGACAGAGTGCTTCTGAACATTAAGCATAGGGCCTGTCATTATTCATGATGTATGGTGGATGCAAAGTACGTTCATTTGTTTTTTCTTCTTATTTAAAATGGGTTTTGCTGTGTGATCATGAAAGTTGGTTATGCATCATTGTTGTGGCGTTGTATTAAAATGGCTTTATTTGAGGTACTTCACCAGTGTCACCACTGGAGGGGGCTGTTATCTAGCATTTGTTGTTATGTGTCACTCACTGTAAGAGGCCTGTGTGCAGTGTTTCATCTTTGCCTTGATTTCACAGTGTAAAAACATGGCTGTCAGGTTATGCTTAATAAACCTTTACTGGCTCAGTAAAATACTCAAAAGATGTGTCACAAATTTTTGGATTCCTGAAAAATCTTTCTAAGACTAGAGTCCAATGAAGAAACCTGTATCAAGGTTTTCTGACATTTTGACAATAGTTATGTTCTTAGCCAAGTGTGTACACAGGTTACATTTACTGTCTGGTAACCTCATGTGAGTCTAAAAATATGTTCACCTTACACATAAGTATTTTTTAATACCCAGTATCAGGAAGACACATGAAGGGGTTACATGTCGGGACACACCAGTAGGACCCAAATGTAGACTTCCAGAAAGAGCAACAGGCTGCCGACTTATTAACAGTAAGGGAAAGACAAAAAGCTTACCTACTGTCCAGGTGAGCAGGTGTATCAGGCAGGAATGACCAGAGGCTTAGTCAGAGTCCAGATGAGTCGGTACACAGACAAATCCAGAACCCACAGGTAAATCCTGGGTCAAATGCAACAAACAGGTGGAAACCACACTGAGGCTGAGAAGATCTGGTGACCACAACAAACAATGATGCTAAGAAACAAGGAAACCATAGCAATACATATAAGAAGGAGCTAATCAGGTAAGTGAGGACAGGTGTGGTGGGTGTGGGAGTTAGGAGAGTAGGAGACAGGTCAGTGGGAAGATCTGGAGACAGAATGGACTGGATTGAGGTTGACAAAGGAGTCCAAAAAGAAAACATGGTGCAGAAACTATGTGTGTGACATGGGGATAGTAAAGTCGTTGTGGAAATGCCATTAACAAAAAAAATAAAATAATGAGTCACGGATCCTCATTACATCTGTGCAAGTCTCTCATGCATTGGGTTCTTTTTCAGGAAGTCTGTGAATGAACATCATCGCAAAGTACATATCTTTGTTTATATACTATGGTGTCAAACAGAAAAAATACAGTCACACTGATTTGGAGCTTTCCTGATGAGTGTGGGGTTTTTCCACAGATGGAGATACGTCTTATTTTGCAGCCTCTTACTGAAAATAAGCCATGTAGCCATACAAATCTGCAAGCAATAGACATTAATTATATATTTTGAATTGGGCTGCAAAGTCAGGAGAAAACCACAACAAAAGAATAACTGAGTTAGAAAGTGTCCAACAAGGTGAGAACAGGCTGTTGGCCTTCTGTTCTGTGCAGAGACCATCAGACCTGTCGGACGCATAATTAAACAGGCTTCAAAAGCTCACCTTGTCCATTATGTGATTTCAGTGTGTGTTGATATATGAGTACACAGAATGTGTGTGTGTAGGTGGTCTCATTGTACCTCTAAGTCCACGCTAAGCTACTTCATTTGTACTATAAGGAACTGCTGCCTGGTTAACCATGATTAATACCCACTGAACAGTTATCTATGGTTTCGGCTGCGAGGCGCCAAGTCTGCTGTTGTGAACCAGTGCGGTATCTTCATTAATCAAAGTGGGAGCTGCTGTCTAGTTAGCATTCATTTTGCACTGTATTATGATATTCAGATGATTCAAAGCGCAAGAGCATGTGTGCTGAGTTGGCCTGGACAGAGAGCAAGAGGGGGAGTGAGGGGTGAATGGGCTGGAGAAATCAATGTGTGCAGGGAAAGGCTGTTCTCAGCAGTAAGGGGTCCGGAGTTCAGTAATCGAGTCTTTCTCTGCAGAATTAATGAGGGGGCTTTTCATGCTGTATGGGCCGTGGAGCTCTGTCGACTTCCATGCTAGCACTGGCCCTAAAAACAAGGGCGACGGTGATGTAGGGCCAGGGACTGTGAAGGGACAATCAAGGCCAGAGAACAGAAACAGAGGAGCATGGTGTGTAGCCTCCTCACACACATGCATCTACACACACTGATTGAATAAGACAGAGCAAGAGGGAGTCACACACTCATTTACAAAGACAAACAGAAAAGCAGCAGTGTGGAACTGTTCAGATCTGTTACTTAAGTGAAAGTAAAATATTACATTACAACTAAAACTCCTTTCTAATACATTTTAATATAGGATATAATAAACTTTGTCTGCATGTAGCTAATTGTAGGTATTTCATGCACAATTGGTTATTAAATTTAACACTGATTATTAACTAGTCATATACTCTGTATGTAAAACCACATTCAGTAACTAAAGCTACAAAACAAATCCATATAGTGGAGCAAAAAGTGCAACATTTCTCTCTTAAATGTAGTGGAGATAATGTTTATTTTCCTTGAAGAAACAATTTGAATGCAGGAATTTTACTTGCACTGGAGTATTTATTTAGTAACAGATCTGAATGCTTTTCCTTCTACTGCAGGGAAGCAGGCACACTGACAGGATCAAACATCATCGTTTTACTGCTCCAGCTTTATTGTAACCGTCGGAAGTCCACTCAGGTTATTGCTCTATCTGTGTAAAGAGGAAATGAGTAGGCAGGGGGAAACTTTACAATATTCCTTTATGAGAAGCAGGCACTCATGTGCATTACATGGTGTGGATAATGTGACAAGTAAAAGTGAAGGATTGTTTATGGTTGAGTGATGTAATGCTTCACAAATAATCCTGTTTAAATCTGAATTGGTCCCAGGTATCCATCTGCTTTAGTGAGCACTCACTGCTGATACAGTAGAGTGGACTGATAATACTTATAGTATAATTTTAAAAGTGGGGAGCAATATTTTTAGAGGCAGTGTAGAAGAAGAAAAATTCATCTTTACAGGCTGACTTCTCATCTTGGTACTGATAGCATCTGATATCTCAGCATCCGTCTCTCGCTGAAGAAATTCACAGAAGCTCAGGCTCCTCTCCACATTGAGCACTAGAGGGCCCACTTAGCATCACCACTGTCTTCTCCTCAGACCATCACCCCCACTGTGAGATATTAGTTGTCCCCCTGAAAATTGCCAATGATTTCTTCCTGTTCTTTGTAATTAAAAGGCTATTACTCAGAGGAGACAGGATGCAGAATGTATTGGTGTAGACTGTTTGTATCACTGCTATACACACTTCTTGACTGTTAACTGGGGGTAAGTATTATTGCTTTTACATTGATCATGGTGACAGAAAACAGCTATACCACAATGGAATTGTAAATGTAGAAGGGAATTGGAGACAATTAGCTGAGGTTGTTGTGGCTTCAGGAAACACAGAGCTCAAATAAAAAGGATAAACAGGCCTAAAATCTCTTCCTGTTTCTCAGTGACATAATGTGTCTTATAGGTAACACTACATGATGCGTAATTACTGCAAAACTACTACACTGAAATTCATTTAGCTGCAAACGTAACCACGATGCAAAAATATGTTTTTTAAGAAAGTAAGTTTCCCCCCCCCCACAGGTCAAAGATAACAAAAAGAACAAAGATTAAAGCATTTAAATTCAGTAAGTAATATGCATAACACCAACCATGGTGTGATCCAGTAAAACAGAATTATTATTAATTAGTTATATTAGAAGCATTTCTTACTTTGAACATTTTTTTTTTCAACTGACCAGCAATTATTTTCCACCCTCTGCTAAGCTGGTTCAGGATAAAATTTGTTTAGATTAGTCTACATTAAAGTGAAATAAAAGATACAAGAAATATGTAAAATCTGATGAAAAATTACATTTTAAATATACAGCAATCATTGAAGATACATCAAATACAGAATATTAAAGGTGGTATAAAAAAAAAACAAACAAGAAGTCATGCAACTGACATCAGTGCTTATCAATAAACAGGTCTTTGGGCCGTTTATCCTTTTATTGCGATCACTACTAACAAAGACAGTCTGAGTCACTGGGCAGAGGTTGATCCATGTAATCACTGGGTTCAAACCCCATGTCTCTGAGTCGCAGAGCTGGGGAGAGGGGAAAAAACGAGGTGAAGGGTGAATCCCCACAAAGGCTGAGTGGTCTGACTGTTTGTCTGACCTGGTCTGCAGTTCAGACATACTCTGCTTAAAGCAGAAATAAACTGTGGGTGCAGGTCTAAATTAAAACCACTAAATTAAACCCCTGTACTCCTTAGTATTGCAATTTCCATTAAGTTGAAGGACTCGTGGGAAACAGGTGTAAAGCAAAATAGTCAAAACTGAAGCTGTACAATATACTCCCTGTGATGGGTACGCTGATCATTATGTGTGAAATTGGTGTATAGTGTCCCTTTAAATTAATCTTGTCACTGTATATGCACACTAATACTTTTTTAAACCACTATATTTCAGGAACTGACAGAGCTTTAAGCCTCAACCCCAAAACTGAAGGAAAAATGTTTTGTGAATATTTAGGAACATAAGTAATTTCTATATATATATATTTTTTTTGACAATTCATGTAAATGTCTATACAACTGCATAGACTCCTTTATTGTGTGAAATTTAGTGCAGTCACTCCTTGTTTTAAATCTCTTGTGCTTTCTCTTCTCCTTCATTTCTCCTTCACCTCCTCTCCTCTCTCTCTGTCTCTCTTTGGTCCAGTAGAGAAGTAGGATCCTCCCTGACCTCAGCAGGCACTCACCACCAGACTCTCGGTCACAACACACGCATAGTGCTGCTTGTGCTTCAGGTCGCCTCAGCCTGAGCAGCAACCCATGACTGTGACACAACCAGGTGAAAGCGGAAGAAAAACACTAAAAGAATAACAGATTTGATCTTTTTGTTTGCAGATGTACATATCGGTAGCCAACCTGAGCAATGAATAAAAGTGTCAGCCTGCTTTCTTAAATGTGAAATCTAAGCTACTTGACAGCCGAGTATCAGCCTGATGGATCAGAGGTTTAACAGGCTTTGTTGTCAGCCACTGTGAGATCTAGCAACAGACTCATAATGAAGACATCCTGAGATGAGTCCACTGGGACAGAGCCAATAGAGGGGATACCGATCAGAGCCACCAGATTGAACAGACACATTTACAGAGACTGGGAAAGGTAAGAGGATATAGAATGGAAGGATTCAATCAGTTGATTCAGTCCAATGACTTCATTTAGTTTGTACAATATCTTTGGTGTGATCTGTCCCCTCCCTTTGCTCTGTTCCCTGTGTGTGCAGCAGGAAGGACGAGGTTATCCTTAAACATATTAGGGCAGGTGCAGTGCATTGAAAATCCATTCAGTGTTGCTTTCACAGCGATTCTCTTCCATCGAATTAAGAAGGGTCACTCCCACAAATCAAGAGATTACGCTGGAGGGAGATAGAAGCCTAACTGCTTAGTGGTGTGCATACAACACACATAGCATCAGTGATATAGACCTCCACATAGATGCTTAGACAGAGACAGAAACAGATTCTTTGAACATGATCTTATTGCCAATATCCAGCAATGAATAAACTGCAATTATATTGATTGATTATTATTTCCTTTTTTTAAAAAAAAAAAATCCAGGTAAGAGATCAAAACTCTTTCAGCACATGAACAGTTTCTTTCATCCACCCTCATAAACAAGGTCCTGGCATACGATTTTGCAAAGGTGCTAATGTAAAAGTTTGCGCTCTTAATTTTTTATATATTTTTTTCTTTATTTCCAAGTTTGGATTATCAGTCCTCAATCTACTGATACCTACACAAAAATACAACAATACTGAAAAAAAGCAGAACATTACAGTAAAAAATGGATGTAGATGTGGTGGTGAAAGATGTGGTGAGACTGTCTCTCAAACACACACTCATTCTAGTATGCACAAACACACATCCACACACACTAAACCCTGTCTTGCGTGACCATGCGGTGGTTGCTCCGTAGTCGTGCTGGCAGGAGGAGGGGTGGTTGTGATTGTGCTGAGTGGAAGGATCTTGAGTTTGGGGACCTTGGCATTCATCACACACTCACACATATACACTGCAGCAGCCCTGCGGCTCAGCCCGCTTTAATTATTACACGGCCAGCTAATCAATAGCAAAGAGGCTAATCCTATTTCATCCTTTCATATTCATTTATGCTGGTGTCAGATTTAAACTACCTGCGCTGTGATACCCATTATACTGTATGTGTGTACGGGGCTCTGTGTATGTATGTGTGTTTTTCGGCATATGCACGTGTCTGCTGTTGCTTTGTATGTTAGTAATCTGTGTGTTCTATGTGAAACTTTTTGGAAAGTTTTCTGTTAGTACTTTATTTCTACCCAAGCTGTTTAGCACTTATAAATACTATAAATGGTTTACTTGACACCATAATATAAATGTAAGGAGCTTTAGAGTCAAGTGATTTTTAATGTAGTTAAATAATGATTATCATTAATTGTGAATAATCCATGACATTTTTAGCAGGTAAGTTTTATTTTGTTCTTCCATACTATTTGAGATGAAAACATATCTGTAATGATCTTTGTTGTACTGTCTGCATCCAAAGTCTTATTCACCTAAAAAAATTAATTTAGTATGTTGGATAATATGTTTAAACTCTTTTGTTTGATTTTCTTTGTACCATTTTCACACTCTACACTTTACTTTAATTGTAAATGTATAAAAATAGCTGGAGTTGACTGGACAAGGAGATAAGACATACTGTAAATAGTACATGGGCTTTATAGTCCAGGTTCCCACAGAAAAATTAATAATGCATTATTGTAGAAGTTGTGTTATTCAGTATCAGCATATGCATCCTGTCTTCGTTAAGAAAAAAATGCAGTAATCTGGAGTGATACAAATCATCATAAAGTGGAAGTTAACATCTATTTTATATTTATATATAATATATAATATTTTTTTTATTATTTGAATGCCGTTATTTTACTCACATAACGTTAAAACCATCTATTTGTAGTTTGATAGAATTTACAACAGTTTTGAATACAACCTTTTGAAATATCAAATGATGAAATAAAATATTATATTTAATAGCAATAGCATTTTATAATTTCATATTTCTAACATTATGCATATCATTATATCATTATCTTTTTACAACTGCTAAACTGCAGCCTGCAGGAAGATGCATGCTGGAGGAGACTTGAATGACGGTGGCTCCTGTACTCTAGCTGCTGTTCAGCACTGTAGACCCAGATGTACTGTACATACTATATTATATCCTGTCTCCTCCATCACACCCCCACGGTTCACTGTGTAATTGAACTCAATTACAGAATGCAGCCGCTCTTTCAGGCTGCAGCATCTCACAGGACTTCCATAACGTCTGCCTCAGCGCCACGTGCTTCCCAGAATATTCCTACAGCTACGTCTGATGTAGTCAGACTTTCAATTTACTGTATGCGGCTGACCCCTCCATTGTACTTATAATGAAATACAGTGCTCAGCTGTCAACACTGAAATTTTAATCTCATGTAGTGCTGTCATAGATTTTCTCTGAGGCTTATTAGTATGAATTGCTGTTCTTACAGTAGTCAGGGTGTTAACTACAGAGGGGATAATGAATGTGTGAAACACTAATCTTCTAATTTCCCTCAATGTATTTATTGTGATATGTGATAATGGTTCATTGAAGCTATATCAGAATCTGCCACCAACCTGTGACCCCACTTTGTGAGCTTCTGCAGTGAGTATAATTATAAATATGATCCTTATCAGGCTCTCTTATATTTCTACACAACCAGAAAGAAGCGTGAATGAGCTGCAAATCACTGATCCCTATTGTCTGTCCCTGAAAAGTGTTTCTTCTTTGTTATTGTTGCAGTTAAATTAAAACTAAATTTAACTTTGAAGCTGTATTATTATTTATTATAATCACAATACAAAAATAATCAACAGACCAAAACACCAAGACAAAAAAAAAAAAACTAAATAAGTTTGTGCTATTTCTCATCTGGTTAATTAATTATTTGATTAACTTAAATATTAGAATGCTATTGGTAATTTAACAAATCAATTTGATAAAACCCCTTCTATTGTTAGGGGCCGGTCTTTGACAGATAACCAGCGTCTATTAATGACCAGATCTTTAAAAATGTAATTGTAGTGAATTACAGGGACAAGGTGCCTGTAAAGCCTGACAGGACATTTGCTGATGAGGTAACAGCTGTATTAAAGTGCCAGGATCAAATGTGCTTTGAATATTGATGATTTCGTTGATGGTTTCATTTTTCGTCTCTTTTCCAAATTGGTTCAAATGCACTCTGCACAATTGCACAAATACACTGCATTTCTCCAGCATTTCCTGATATTTTCTTTTGGTTTGGTCCTCATTTGCTTGGTGGCGGTTGCTTTGAATAATAAACTGACACCCTATGATACTAACTAAGAGATTACAAGCAAAGTTATGATGTGCACTTTTGCAATTTTACATAAACCAAATAGAAGAACAGAGAGGGGGCTGAAGAGGGAGGGCTCTGGACCACAGCCAAACGGTCTGACTCTTTTAAGTGTTTCCAAGATTAGAAACCAGCGACTCACTTTTTCCCTCACACTACTCAGTCTCCTCTGCTTCATTTCCCTGTCATCACAAAGACACACTCATATATGTGTGTGTGCAGGCCCTTCCTCTCCCTGATACCTTGTTAGCACACAGTTTGAGTGTACAAACAGATAAAGTCAAGACAAACTACTCATTGTCCCTTGAAGACACGCAGATGATTTTATTATAATTGCCTCAGAGTGCACTTTGCAAATCGAGAAATATTGCAAACAAAAATGTCTGGTTTGCTGTGATGTATAGTACCAAACACCGAGGCACAGTGAATAATGACTCAGGAGGGCCTTGAAATTATGCACTTTGCCTCACTGCATGGTTTACAGCACTGCTCCATGTCAAAGAAACACTTGTTAAACCTCTAGCTGAAGACAAAGGGCAGGGAGGTATATGTTGATTATGTAGACATTTGTTTATATAAAAGAAGACATTTTTCTCAGCTTAGCAGTTTATAATCACATGGGTGAAAGCACTGAGGTACTAAGATGACCTTGTAGTCACTGAAAGAAATTAACTCACATGAACAAATTCTGCAATGCTATGTTCGTATATGGCGACTTGACTCTGTCTTTGTGTATGTGACCTGCAGTCACCCAGTAGTGTGCAAAGCAGATAACACCCCAACCGATGGTTGAGGAATTAAAGATAGTGTCCAACCCTGAGGGCCTTTAAATAGACCACACTCATCACTGACCATATCTCCACTGGCCTCTTTACACAGAGTAACCCCTGCTCTGTAAAATTCAACCCCACACACAGGCCCCCGCTCTTTGGCCACAGGGTGATAAGGGGAGACTGTAGGCTGTAAGTATACCATTAAATACCATGTATTTTATAGCAGAGGTTATTCAACATTTCAGCCTGTGACCCAAATAAGAAAATGATTTTCTGGCCCCAGGTCTCAGGCTCATTAAAATATATTGGTTTGCATGACATCAAGGGACACCAGCTGGGTCCCCGTGACCTGTTTTGGTTCCTAATGTAAAGTTTCAGAAATTAAGGTTAATGAGATACTTGACTGTCTATTATTACAGTATACAGCACATTATCATCCTATAAACTTTTATTTTATTAGATGATCTGGTTATATCAGAGGTGAGACTGAAGTTACACAGAGCTCTGTTTCACAGACAGATTTTATTGACATTGTTTTTTATGATTAACAATAATAATAATGTTAATGAGTTTCTTAATAAAGTTGTCAAACATGAGAATAATCCAAAATAAAACTTACATGAAAACAAATCTAAAAAGACATGGCTCTGTGAGACTCAAAAATTTGAAAAAAAGTTTTTGAAGCTGGGGTGAAGTAAATGTTCCAACTGTAAGTTCTCTAAAGTTAAAACTAATAATGGTAAACACGTTCTGTGAGGCCCTGTGATGGACTGGTGACCTGTCCAGAGTGTACCCCCCCTGCCTTTTACCCAAAGAGAGCTGGGATAGGCTCCAGCAGATCCCTGTGACCCTAATTAGGAATAAACAATAATGAATGAATGAATTATTGTACTCTGAGTGCTAAAGGGCATTTAAGAGATTATTTAGGTGAGGATGGTAGATGCATAGGTAGAAGGGATAACATGTCAAGTTACTTGTGATTTGTCAAGCTGATATAGATCAAAAATACAAAAAATTAACAAGTAAATACCAGTTCAGTTCAGTTCATTGTGGCTCTACCCTAGTATGTACGACACCCAGGAAAAAGCCATAGATTCACACTACAAGACGTGTGGTACTTTCTGTACAGCTGATTAATCATCTATGTTTTTTTCAATAGGAAGTACATTGAATGAGTTCACAAACACAATGTATGTATTCATGTTCGATTATCTGTTCCCTGCCTCCCTCACTAACTTGGCATTTTAACTCTGACAAAGTTTGTATTGCCCAGTCTAATCTTCTCTGATAGATGCAGGAAAAAAACGTTCTCTTTTTGCTTGTGGCTGCTCCAAAACAACTTGATGAAAAAAATGCTTGGAAATGGACCCATGAAAAGAATATGCATTATCAAACTGTATGCAAAACAATCCATGCAGCTGCATCTCTGTCCAGATAACACATTAAGCTGCAGTGGGGAGAGGAACTGGGTTCAAAAATATCAGAACTGCCTTGGCAGTTAGAAAGTGGCCTGATTTATCCTTCATCAATATGCACTGAACCTCTCCTGACCAATGACAAATTGCCAAAACCTTCATGAGGAGAGATGAGAGTTGCTTAAAATGCTGGTGTGATACTGACTCTCATATTCATAAAGACTACAGTAAACCAAACTGCAGTTTCTTTTTCTACACTGTTGCCTCATCAACCCCTTCTGCTCAAATGGAAAAAGACTGCACCACCATCATATTACGCTGGCTTAATAACCAACACTGGTGGGTTGAAAACTCACAAGGTCATCATTAATGGGTTCAAAATTTCATGACAGTAGTTGTTGAGATATTTCTGTCTGGACCATGTTGGTAGACTGACATTAAATGGATAAAATGTCTGGAAGTGTCATCTCTGTCTGTAAATGCACCAGACCAAGGCGCTGTCCAAAGATCCTGTGAACAGGACGTGCGTAGATTTGTTCTGCAGGGATTTTGAGAACAATGTGCTGGCATCTTTAGTTTTTTGATAATATGGAGGAGGCCAATGCAGAGCTGTTGAGTGCTGCATAATTTATTAGATTTCACAAGGGTGATTATTTCAGATTGAAATAGATGTGATCCTGAATTGTTCTGCTCCGTTGCTTGGTGTGAAATGAGTAATGAGCCTGCAGGCTGGGGTGGAGCAGGCTGGACCAGAGGACCAGACACATAAAACCAAGAAGCAGTAGCACGGAGATGTACTGGTGCATTGAAAATGTGTTTTAACTTGGCGTCAAAAGTGCTGAAAATCAAGATATTGTCAAGGAAGTTTTCTGTCACAGATTGACTTTTGCATATGCGTGCACTTCTTTGGAAATTACTAAACACATTGACACGCTCTACCTTTAAAAGAGAAGGTCAGATTAGGAAGGGTTGGGTTTGAGGCTGGACTAGAATAGTGATATGCACAATACTTATTTTTAGATGGATGTGTTCAAGCTAAGACTAGAACTAGAAAAAAGAGAGAAATAGAACAGATCCTGTGTTCTTCTCTTTTCTTCGAGGATTCCCATGAGTGATCCATATGAAACATACTTGGCAAAACAGTAGAAGTGGATGGCAGAGAATGGGAGCTGCTGCCGTCTTGTCACAGACACACACATGGAGAAAGAAAGGAAACAGGGAAAGTAATTGGCGCAGATTCTTCAATTTAACTCCCTATCGATTTCTCTTGTCTCCACCTCGCCGGTGTCCTGGTCACTCTGCTGCAACAGACCTGACAGACAGAGAGGAACTGTGTCTGAGCAGAGGAACGACTTAGTAAGAGACAAAAAGTCTGTGTCAGCCTGTGTCTGTGTCTGCCCTGAACCTCCTCAACTGCCTAGTGAACTTTATTCTTTTATTCGGATCCAAAGAGGTGGCTAATCTCTAGGGGTCAACAAATACAAGCAGCATTTAAAAGTCTCCATATGTCAATGAAGCAGCAAGCAAATCAAAAGAACAAAGATAAATGTAAATTCCACAATATGATTCTACTGGAGAAGATCAGCTGATAACTTCACTGAGTGAATCCTGTATTCTGTCCAACTTTGAAGGGATTGTTCCTTTAATTGCCTTCATAATGCATTCAGACACAGTCGCACCGCAAAGGATGAGAAACATGATTCTGTTAGCCAGCCAGGAATATGCTAGTGCTAATCAGTCAAATTACTTCTTTCTTTTTTCTCTACTTTAGGACTTTACAATGTTTACAACACCCTGGCATTTTGTTCTCAGGTTTGTGCATTGCTTCATTACATAACAAGCTACTGACTTGGTAGAGTTTCACCAAGGTTGGATAACCCCAACCAACCCAAAAAAACCCCCAAAACATTCTGTCACTTTACTTCACTCGGGTAAGAAGGTTCACTGACATTGAGAAATCTCCATAAAAAAAACACACAGAAGAGTAAATGTTTGATTCTCAGTTTATCTGACAGCCATTCCTCAACCTTGGATGTGTTGCCAGGTTTGCAGACTGGACATTTCCCTCTGTGTCTGTGTGTAACAATGCCAGGTTGATCCCTCAAATGCTGCTGTGGGACAGGTGTCGGGAAACAGGAGCCTCAGTGGGATTTCTTGGCATTGCCCAGCAGCATTACCCTGAGAGCTGGCATTGGGTAAACACTCATCAGCTGCACAGGAATGCTCTGCCAAGAGTGGAATACCTCATGATTCCTTTTCTCTTTTCCACGTTGCTCTCTCTTACTCCTGCTCCTCAGTCACTTTACTTCTGTTGTATCTCTGCCAATGCAGCTTTCATTCCAGGGATGTACAGTAGTATAAAGGCAAGCACTAGTAAGCATCCACACAAAATAATACTTTATGTTTTAATAAACAATCATTATTGTAATATATCTTCACAGTAAAGCCATAGACTTGTAAACCTTTGCGAGTGCAAAAGTTGCAGTGGCACAAATGTAATGGTATTGCCATGTTTTGGCACTTGCATCCATGTGATTATTTTGTGGCTTCAAATCATCCTTCCTGAGCTGCAATGGGTTTTAGCTTTTGGCTTGAAAGAACAAAACAATGGCTAATTGTAGAGTCTAAATATATGTGTTCAATGCTTTGAGACCTGCAAGTGAAATTGTATTTTTCTCCATTGTACTGGAGTGAAAGCAAAACCTACGTAATAAAAGGAGGGGCTGGGTTTTATGACCTTTATAGCAACCAGGCACCAAGGGGTGATCAACTTATCGTAGCTTCACTTCACACGGGCTGTCACGTCCTCCATCATTTTATAGTCTGTGGGAGTGAACCACTGCCCCAAGTGATGAAGTTCAAATATCTTGGGTTTGAGGTTAAGGGGAAACACAAGATTGATGCCATATATACAGTGGCCCTGAGAGCTCAACAACACTGCAACTTAAGACAACACTTACAAATACATAAAACACAACTAAATTAAGAAAACAACTTCACCAATCTGAAACACAGTTGCAGTATGTATAAAAAAATGCAGCAAAAGAGAAAACACAACCAAATACACAAACACAATGCAGAAAGAGAAAACACAACCAAAACCATGAAACTCTCTCCAAAAACAGAAAACACAACCATATTCAGAAACATGCTGCAAAAAGTAAAAACACAACCATATTCAGAAACCTGTGGCAAATAACGTGACAACAACAGAAATATTTTCGGAGCAACTTAGTATAAATCTATATAAATATATATATTTCCATGTGGCTCCAGCAGACCCAGTGACCCTGGTTAGGAATAAGTGTGTATAGATAATCGATGAATGGATGGATATTGCCATGTCTATGCCTTTTAGTGCTCTCTGGAAATATTGCACAGTGTTAGCAGGCTAATAATTAGCAAAAACACTAAAGTAGGTTAATAGCGAATATCCAGTACCAGAGTCAGCTATAGTAGGTTGGAAATTGAAAATGAAAATGAAAATTTCCAAAAGGAAAATTTCTTTGAACTTCAGATTTCTGATATCTGACTATCTTTTTGCAGTGTTTTTTTCTATACATGATTGTTTTGTCTCTTTTTGCAGTGTGTTGAGCTCTCAGGGCCAACCTACACATCAGCAGCTGCTGAACCAGATGGTGAGGAGCACAGGCTTTGACGAGTAAACAAAGTAGTTCACTGTGAATACGCCCCTCACCAGCAGAAAATTTTGAATGGAGTGGCACATGGTTAAATACAGTACCAAGCCAGAAATAAGACCAATATGAACAGCAATAAGTGCAACTGTATGGGTGATTGGCATATATCTTATCAATAACAGAAGTGCTTGAAAATAACTTTAAGACTAGATGCTTATTCTTATTTTTACTAGGAACTGTCAATTTGTATCCATATTCAGGTTACAATTCTTAAAAACCATTTATTTATCATTGACAAAAACTTTGGACAATAACATTAAGAACACATATGTTTTATGGACATTGTTATGGGATAGGCTCCAGCAGATCCCTGTGATGCTAAATAGGAATAAGTGGATATAAATAATGGATGCATAGATGCTATGTCACTACCTGGATGGCAGGCTCTTACATGTTAGTATTAAAACAATTTAAAGTAATAAAGTGCAAATCTGGGAGTTGTGCACAAGCAAACTGGTGCTGCCGTTAGTATATATCACGAATGAGATGCAATTTCTATATGCTGACACCACAAATTTGAGCCCACTCAAAAGCAGTCTTGTAACTTCTGACCCTTAATGAAACAGTGGTGTAACAGTAGTCCTAAATGTTCAAAGCCATTATAATAGCTATTGCACCCACCAATTATATAACTAGTGCTCTGCCTTCAGATAAACTGCCCCTCAAATGAGTTGCAGAATGGTTTGCAATCAGTTGTGAAATAGAACTGGATGGTTCAAAAAGCTGATATGTAATGTTATATTTATTGTGTGGTTAGCAATAAGTTCAGCTTTCTCAAAGTTTGCCCGGTCACTGTTAATCGTTAGTGTCAATTAGACATGGCTGGTTGTGCTTCTGTTGAACGTTGTTGTGAATAACATAATTTGGGCACAAACTAGAACAAATTATGGCCTAACAACCTCTTTAGAAACTAGCACACCATCTCATCAAGAGGTGGACGAGGGGGCAACACATGCAGCCTGAAGTTCTTTTTGCGAGAAGCACCTGCCTTTTCTGTTTAATGGCTTGCAACCACCACAAAAGCCCTCTTCATGCAGAGCGCCACCTAGTTACCACTTAGGAAATAAAACTGTGCATACCAGTTAATGTGGGTGTGGCCACTGGGATGGCCAGAAGTTTAACACTGCTTGGTGGTGCTATTGTGTATAAGTAACAGTGTACTTAAAAAAAGCACATTTTTGTTCAGTGCAGTTTTACTCTGTTCAAAATGAAGTGGTAGACTGGCTACACTAACACTGTCTCATTTATTTCCCACAATCCTTGTTGAGGCTTTGCCCACCAATCAGCTCTGTTAATTGAAGTGCAGCAGTTAAGAACCTCGGATGGCTCACATTATCTTTATTTACCGGCCTAATTGTCACACTGATGGCAGCCTTGAATGGAGCTATGCAGCACTGAAGACTGATCACTCACTCAATTGCACCACAAGACACCAGGGACACACTAATGTATAGAAGGATATTAAAGGGAAAGGAAAAAGAAAATGGAAAGAATAATAAGAGAAAACTTTTCAAACAGAAATTTAGAGTTAAGGAAGATGATCAAAAAAAGGAGCAGGAGAAACAAAAAAGGAAGCTGGTGATGACTCTGCTAATGATACTGTAGAAATACAACTGCAGGAGTAGAATGAACAGATAGCAGAACGAAGAGTCCAAGTCCATCAGTGCACATGGAGGTGTGGTGCAATGTCAAAACAGGCAAGAGACGAAGAACACGAGGTGATAATGGTGAGAGGAAGCAGCAGACAGTGAGGAAAAGGCAGCTGGCAGCAACTACTAAAGGCTTAAGTACTAATCTTCCTCAGCAGGAGTAGTGAGGTGACTATGTATATTAGCCTGCTGAACAGCAGCAGTGCAGGCCTATGTGTCCCTATAGTACCAGACACGCACACACAGCTGCTTAGGTACACACATACGCACATACTCATAGTACAAGGACCACTGATTTCAATCCCTCTACCCCCTGCTAATTTCAGGGCGCTTTGTCTTATTCTCCATGGTTATTATTGTCTGTGTGGGGGTGTGTGTGAGGTCTTTTTCAGATTGAACAGTTAGTCAGTGAACGTCACACACTTCTAAAAGAGCACCAAACTGCAGATAGAAAAAACAAGGATGAGAAGTGACTGTGACAACATCTCAGTACAGTACACACGGACAGTAAACACCAAAATAGGCAAGGCAAGGCAAGTTTATTTGTATAGCATGAGTCATGCACAGAGTAATTCAAAGTGCTTTACAGAAATAAAAGAAAAGTTAAAAGTACATAGGGAAAAACTAAAATAAAATATAGATTTAAAATATCGAATTAAATTAGAACAGAAGAATGAATGAATGCAGATAAATCACTTTCAGTTGTCATATGCAGAACTAAGAAGAAAAGTTTTCAGCTTGGACTTAAACATCGTCAGAGATGAAACTGCCTGTTCCTCATTGTCTGCTGCTCCCTCTCACCTTCGTTGCCTCTTGTTCTACTGTAAAAGATGAGGTTTGTTATACATTGTTCATCACAGACTCATGAAAGGACATGACACTTTTCTGCAGTGTGACAACTGCCTGTTTGTTCACATGCATATATCATGGTGCTAGTGGCTTAGTGATGTATTAACTACTTAAAGGGTTAGCTTTTAAGGTACTGCTGGAGAGCTAATTGCCAACGTTTGCAGAAAAGAATATGGTAGCAATGTTCACTACTCACATAGCTCACTTGGTGCTAATGAGACAATGGTTAGTATAATATATGCAAGAGAAATGCATGTACCATTGACTCCTGTCTCATAACTGTCTAAAAGCACACCTGTACTGTGGACCAATTTATTGAATCTAAACGGTGCCATGCAGCTAGGCAGCTATGATAACCGTAACTGGCAGGGAAACATCACTTGTTAAATCTGACTATTTTAAAGAACAAGTTATGAAAATGCAAGAAAAATCTCAGAAGTCATTGGTTTTGCAAAATATTTGGATTGTATGGTGGCCCTGAGAGATAAAGGTACTGTAGGTTAGATCACACATGCAAACAACAATGCTTGTTAGAATAGAAGCAACTTGCAATAACATTCAATATTTTTTAAGGGAGGCTGACACAGACCAATGCTGATATCTGATGCTTTGCTCACGCAGTTGTACTTACACTTGCTTCCAATACAAAGGCACTCATTCCCACTTCACAACAGCATTAACCTCATGCTGGTATAGCAGGTAGGCAGAATTGTCAGTGCTTTGGAGATAAGTGACGATGACAAAGCGAAGCAGACTGTCAAGGTTCTGCTTCCCTGGTCTCTGTGTCCAAGGTGGTGATGGGAAGAGAGGAGCGCTCACAGAAGACAGAGAGCAGAGGTTGTACTTTACTCAAGGCAGCCATATTCAATATAAGTTCAGTGAGCTACATGTGACATTTAACTAAAACACTGACAGTGCTGTGTTAGTTCATGTTCATATTTTGGATTATATATATATATATATATTCATATATATATAGAAACTGAACAAGATCTTGTAAAACAAAAAAAATGTTACTGCAAATCACTGCATTATTCATATTAGGTACTTGTATTAGTACTTGGTAGTATCTGCAAGTACCCAAATGTGAGAATGCAGCATAATTAGCAAACGTAATGTCTATGAGACAGAGTTGAAACTAACAAAACGTGTTTTTTTTTTTCTAGATGTTGTGCATGTGGTGTCAAAGTGCTGAAAGTGTTGGATGGTTTTCTTAAGCTGCAGTGCATTGAGCGTTCAAGGCTACTGCAGGCTGGATGAATGATGGCGTGAGTATAAAAATGTGGTTACACGCACAGTACACAGACTCACATCCTTAATAATTACACAGTTATGTCACTTGTTCTCTCTCCTCCAGCTACTGTACCTTCCTTAGTTGTCTCTTCATATCTCTGCTTGTCCTGTAACAAGCTGCGTGAGCGACTGAGCGCCCATTACTCTGCTAACTGCCTCCTCAGAAGCCCAGCACAGCAGACACATGCTGGTAGTTTATACCACACTGCCAGCCAGGGGAGGGGGGGAGTCTGTGTGTGCGAGAGTGTGTGCGCCTGTGTAAATGTGTGTGTTATCGCAACCTGACTGAAAGGATGGTCTGCCATCCTGACACTGCCAGCTCTCCCCTGTGCCCCACTAACGTCTTTTTTACCAGAAGCAGAAAAATCCTCTTTGCACTTTTATTTCTCCTATCCTCTGACCTACCCTCTCTCCTCTGTCCTATCCTCTGACCTATCCTCCCCTCCTTTCCCCTCTCCTCTCCTCTCCTCTCCTCTCCTCTCCTCTCCTCTCCTCTCCTCTCCTCTCCTCTCCTCTCCTCTCCTCTCCTCTCCTGTACCCTCTCTTTTCCTCTACACTCTGCTCTCCTCTCTTCTCCCTCTCATCTCCTCTGTCCTCTCCTCTCTCCTCTCCTCTATCCTCCCTCCTCTGTCCTCTGTGTCCTTGTTAAATGCACCTATGAGCATTGTTGTTGTTGTGGCTTTCTTGAAGGTGGATATTTTCCTTTGGTTGAGTGTCAGAAACAGTGACAACCACTCTGGGGGTTTTCACACTTATGAAAACACACACACACATACAATGAATGACTCTCTCACACAAACATGCACATCAGAGTGTGTGACGGAGCTGTCTGCTCCCTCCTGTCGCCTCATTTGTTTCTGCATCAGGCTGCTCTCAGAGGAGGCCTCTCTTCTGCCCTTGTCAGCAAACATCAGCTCGCTCTTTCTACTCCACTCATTCTCCCTCCGCCTCCTCCTCTCACTTTCACTTTCTTCTCCCTCGTTTCTTTATTTCTTTGCTCTCCATCTTTTTGCCCATCGTCGCTTATTTCCCCTATCTCGCCTCACATCCTCCTTGCTCCCTTCAGTCCGTGTTCTTGCTGTTCCAATACAGTAAATCTCTCCTTTATTAATCTCTTTGCTCTCACTATCTCTCCTTCTGTTCTTGTCTTTGTGTTTGAAGGTGTCAAATTCGGTGACAGACGAAGCTACGGGCAAACCTCGAGTGTGTCTGAGGGCATCAAAGCAGCCGACAGATTTTTCTTTTCTGAGTAAATGACAGAAACCCACTGCTGCTTGTTTTGGTCTGAGGGCTGTAGTGTGTGCTTGTTGGTGTGCTATTTGTGCATGTTTGAATGAGTGCTGTAGGTTCTTTCTCCACAGCAGAGCAGTTCAAGTGTGAAGGAGGGTCAAGCCAGAGCAGAGCAGTAAGATATGAGCCCAAGTCTGTGTATGTGTACGTGTGTGTCTGTGTGCGTGTCTAGGATGGAGCGATTGCTGGGGGAAACATACAGGCAAGAAGTAGAAGTGAAATTTACCGCTTCATCCAGTCGTTCAGTCTACACCTCACATGCAATCACACACACATGCACACACTCACAGGGCACATACACTACCTGCCCTAACTATCCATCTAAGTACTTTATTTTATAGCTTTTACCAAGAGTACTGCTCCTACACATTTCCAGCCCTCCCTAGTTTCCTGCTCCACCATGCACAGAGTGGAAAGACAGGTCAGCCATATCTCTTTCCCTCTAAGAAGTCATTCTTCATCATTATTATGTTTCAAAGTTGATTTATCATCATAGCTCACTTTTTTACCAGTTGGTCATCCATATTGTAAGAGAGGAGCTGGCATTTACTACTTTACAAGTCTTTTGTTGAATTCTGTTCTGTTTTTGTTCCGTAAAGGAGGATAAGGATGTGTGATTTTGGAGAATGTATGAAAGTGCACGGGGCAGAGTGGAGGCTGAAACAGTGAAATCAGTATGTTAGCAGAGCAGCATTAGCAGCTTCAGTCCTCTCTGAGTGTCAAGACAGGATGACTTCAGTACTGAGTGTAAGCCACCCATGTTTTGGCAGCCCTGAAAACCCATTAAACAATAAAATACTGATGTATGTAAACCACAAGAAAATACACCTAAACTGAAAAAATATGGATTTCTGCACAGATGGCCCAAATATAATAGTGAGCTGTTACACTGCCTCTGTAGAGACCAGGACTGAGTAAAATAAAAATGTACTTGTTCTGTCAGTCAGAACAGATATACTTGAGACTGACAACTAAAAAACATGGCTGAAATGTAAACACTTTCTGACTTTCTAAAAAAAATAAGATCCTCTCCTGTAGTTGTGCCAGGTTAGACTGACAAAAAGTAGCTCAATCAATCTTAAAACCCACCAAACTGTCAGAAAAACCGTTGTCAAAAACCCTCTCAGAGCTATGACAGAATAATAACTGGTGTAGGAACAGCTTCACCTGTGCAAGGTGTGTTAGTTTGACAGTCATTCACTCAAGCTGAGTCTACTGAACTCACTGTCCTGTCAGTCTCCACAGGGGAGATGATTTTATCAAATGTAGTAACTTAATGCTGGTGGAAAAAGTCCAAATGATTCAAAGAGTAACCCAGCTTATAAAAATCACTCAGTCTGGCAACAGTGCCAACCCATAGTGATGTTCAGATTTTATTAGAGCCCACCCATCTCCAGGGTATCAGGAAAAACTATTTAATAACTTAAGAGAACAGAACAGAACTTCCCCTTTTAAGTTGTGCACAAGTGAAAATTGCATGAATTCTGCATCTTATCTATTTTTCAATCTCTCCCCTCTGGATTGAACTGACCATCATAATATCTTTGCCTCATCTCCAGATTTCAAATAAACCTTGTCCCTATTCTTATAGCCAGAGCAACAACACAAGCAACACACCAACAGTGTCTGTCGACGTGTACATAGGTGGGAGGTCCACTGTTTTGATTTTGATATAATCAAGTGCATATCAAGCTGCTGCAGAATTACCCAACACACATCAGCACAGATGAGACTGGTTTGTCATAAATTCAAATCTTGTCAGTTTATTTTCAAGACACAAAATCATGTATGGTTGTAAATAAATTTCTCAGTAAGAATAACCTGGATGAAGGTTCTTCACCAGGGAATGTGAGCAGTGCAACGTGTGAGCAGAAGATGAATGATGAAGTTCCATCCACACCCACAATAGGTCTGTGACAAGAGTCACCTACTTCATGTTTCCTCTTGGTTGTGTAGTTACAGCAGCGTATCAAAATACAGTAGATAAAAACGTGTGAAGTGTGTATACTTTCAGATAGCCTGACACAGCAGGCAGATGTGTGTGTGTGTATGGGCGGTGTGGGGGTGGGGGTGGTGGGTGGAGACATTAGTATTTCTTAAAAAGATGTTTCCCTGAAGCAAAGTGCAGCATAGCTGTGTGTGTGTGTGTGTGTGTGTGTGTGTAAAATGCTTTCAGCATTTTTAGGTAACTATCAGACTCTGTGCCCGATGTCATACAGATGCTGAAGTGATTCTGCCGCTCCAGTAGCAGCTTGTGAAATTTTCCCTGTTTTTTTCTTTTATCCTCAGAAGACAGAATCGCTGTTGCTGGAGGGTGGCAGCTTGTGAAAAAACACATGACTCCGTGTTCAATGTTTTGCTGTTCTTTCTCAGATGTGTCTCGATGGTGTTATTTCTGATATCACCAGGTGCCTTCTGATATCACAATAACTTTTTTTTTCTCATGGCTTCAGCTGTAGAATGTTAGAAAATTTGACTCTGACAAAACAATTTATATTAAGGCAAATAGCCTGAGTCTATTAAAGCTTTCCAGATAAACTTCAATGACTTATGACTATGTGAAATTGAAACTTGTGCTCAATAGACATCGTCTTTCTGGAGCTGCATTTCCAAAGCTTTACAGATGAGTGCAAAGTCAGTATGACAGAGCAAATGCAATGAGTAAGACCAAGAATGATATTTCCATTTAGGTTTTCACTTTTGTCTTTTTTAGATTGTGTTTTGGGCGTTTTTACTTCACTGGATAGATGACAATACAGAGAAACACTGGACAAACAAGTAGAGAGAGACAGGAGTGACCTGCAGCAAAGGTTCTCAAAATGGGGACTTTGTAGGTACATGGTGCATACCTTACACACTGGGTTGCCAGGTGCTGCTCACTTTGATCTCTCATTCAAACATTGTCCCTGTCACCACCAGCTAGTATACTCCCTACCTCCTATTATATTTACCATGATTGTTGTATGATTTTGATATCTATTGATCACAAGTGGAGATGACACCTGCCATTCCAGATATCTGAATCCTATTCCCTTCCTGAGAGGCTCTGAGCTGTCTGAAGGTCACAGTCTGGATATATGGAGGGATGTCAGGGCCAGTGCAGCAAATGATCAGTGAATTCAGTCCTGTATGTATGTGAATGTGCATGGATAAGCGAGAAATAGGGAGGGAGGAGACAGGGGAAGGGGTAGAGAGACAGTGAGGTGGGGGGGTATTTCCATAATGCCACATTATGTGAGAGAGAAAGTATGGTACAACCTCTCTTACTCTCTCTTGGCCAGTCTCTCTCTGTGACGCTCACTCTCCAGGATAGATAGAGGGCATTCATTATCTGCCGGCCCGTTGGGACTTCCCTCCTCTTTAGGATGCAACCAGCAATTTAAACCAGGCCAATCAGAATGGGGGAGGGGGGACAGGGTTAGAGTAGGAGGACATATGTGTGCAGTATGTGCGTTGAGGGAGATCTCACACAGTTAACCTGCCATCCACTCGTCTACTGTAACCATGGCGATTCACACATGATGGGATGGCACAGTGGTGCACTGTATTTATGGTAGGCTTCTGCTTCTGCATGGACGCATTGCAGAGGAGAGACTAGCTGAAACAACACATCACAGCCAGTTTGTGGACAGTTAGTTTTTAAGCTGGATTTTTAGCTTAGAGTAAATTTAGAGCATGCTTTCTTCTTGTTATCCTTATCATATCTTGTCATATTGTCTGCTTTTACTCACAGTTGCCACTTCTGCTTGTTGTAAGTGGCGTTTTAATTCTGAAAAGTCACTTATAACTAGTGATGGTTGTGGGTTGCATTTTATCTGCTTGTTAGTCAAGTCTAAATTCTACAAGTCCTTTGAGCTCTGCTGTAGTATTACATAGACGATTCCTTCATTTGGTGTTTAGATGATGGAGGTGAGGGCTGCTGTCACAAGGATGTATACACAAAAAATTAAATGTGGTTGAAATTACTTTTTTAACTTAAGGGCTAATAACACACACATACACACACACATTAGTCTCTAATCATTCACTTGTCCAACTACATCTCCCTGCTGAATAAGACACTGATCAAGACTCTCGTTTGCCACATGCGGTGTTGAATGTAAGTGTGTGTCTGTTTGCGTGTGTACATGTGCTCGTTATTTACCTGCTTGTGCATTGGTGGTGTCACTCTAATGTTAACAACACATTTATTCTGATTGTACACAGTAATGACTGACTAATTATTCCCAGCTCCAATTATCTTTCCATTAGTGGCAAACACACACACACACACCCACAAATATAGAAAACACTTCCACATCATCAGGAATAAGTGCCAACAATGTTTCTGTGCTGCTTTCTGAGGCTAATTGAGGTTAATGAATGTAACTGGTAAGTAAAAACACATTAACTAGAATAATTAAGAGTATCATTGATGTGAACATAAGTTTGTTGGGAACACCACAGGAAATGACACAACCAATCAGACATGATTTTTCTCCCAGAGGTTGAAATATGTTTCTTGATTGAAAATTTATAAGGCATCATGAAAAAACAAAAAACAACAACAAAAAAAAACACCTTTCAGTTTATGTATTTGTTTTAGCACCTGACAAATAATGAGGTTTGGTCCTAGCAGTGAATGAGCTGCCTGCATGAATCAGCCAAATAAAGAGACGGACAGCAGGAAAAAAAAAACAGAAAACAGGTGAAAACAAGACAGAGAAACAGAAAGTTAGATAAATGACAAGGAGACATAGGTTAGAGAGAGGAAATCCTGCAGAAGGAATCCTAAACTTGGCACACAGACACACACGCACACACAGACTTGCACACACACGGAACGCTTGGCCTGAAGACAGACACTGAGAGATAGATAAAGAGAGGCTGACAACACATCCATTCAGATCAGAGAGCGCTGGGGGAGATAATAAGCTGGCTTGGTGAGATAGACTGCGGTCCTCAGATCAACATGATCCAACTCTGAAAAGGGGGAAGTGGAGGTTAGAAATGAGAAGAAAAATGTTTCTTCTAATGTTTTACTGTCTCCATGTAAGTTTCATTTGAATTATTCTAAAAGAAACATCTGTTTACAAAAATCACATTTGTTACTCTAAAAGTTAAAAATAAAGAAATCATGTAGTACACTTTCGAAAATTATGCACTTTTTCTTTATAATCTTCCCTGTTGCTTCAAGGAAGGTTCTCCTGTCTATGAGTTATTCCTCTTCCCAGCTCCTCCAGTACGGGGGAGTATGATGGGAAGCTACTGGGGAAAGGGATGTTAGAAAATAACCCTCCTAACAACTTCTCACCAAATTGATTACAATTTACCCTTAGCAGCATGTCTGTGGCAAATTTTATGGTCGTCTAATAGCTTTCAAGACATTTCGTGCAAAACCACAAACCTCATGGTGGCACTAGAGGAAAGGTCAGGGCACCAGCATGACAAAAAATATGATGATGTGTTAGTGACATTTGCAAAGCAGTAAAACAAACCAGGGTCCGGCAAAGAGCCTATACTGGATCTACTACCTAGATGTATTATGAAAACTGGATTTCAATGGAAATTCTTCAGCACCTCTAAAAGGTCACAGGGGGGATTTTTTTTTCTTCAGCTTCTTCCTCAGCTGAAACAGTTCTGTAAGGAAGAATGGTTTAAAGTTCCAGGTCGGACCCATACATACTGAAAATGCTATTTTGAGGTCACTGCTGCCAAAGAAGTTTCGATAAAGGGTTTGCTTACTTTTTCCCACAAGAACTAAATATTTAATCAGTGCTCATTAAGGATATAAAAAATTTGATTAGATGTCATTTTCTGACAAATTAATGCAGAAACTTACATAATCTTCTAATTAATTCAGTATGAACAAAAACTACCACTTTAACGGTAAACGTTTATAGTGAAAATTTAAATAGGATATTTGAATATACTGGATGTATTTATCACATTTCATGGTGATGCAGAAACAGCACAGTATGGGTCAACAGACTGTATTTAATCCATTACTTCCATTGATCAAGATATTGTCATACTGGTGTGCCTCTGTGTTTGTGCATCTGTATATTTATGTGTGTAGCATGTGTGTAGCGTCTGTGTTGGAGACCTCCCGGCTGCTCTTCCATTGACTTTCACTTTGGCTGATACAGGATGTCAGTTTATCAGTCGATTGAATATCTACCAGCCTTTTATTTATGACATGCTGGATGAAATGTTGCTGCTTGCTTTTCTTCTTCTCTGAAGAGATATGAAGAGAGACAAGTTACCTGTGTGTGTGTGTGTGTGTGTGTGTGTGTGTGAAGGAAAGGGTGGGTGGGGGGGGGGGGGGGGGGCAAGAAAGGACAAGAGAGGCAGAAATCAATATATTTTTTACTGAAAGTCCTTGTGTAGCAGGAACAGAGACAAGAAAGAAGGAAGGAGGACAGAGCAATGACAGGAAGGGATTCAGGGTAAGGGAAGAAGTGAGAGAGGAAGGAGGGATGGAAATTAGGGAGCAGAGGTGTTTCTCTTGTCCATCATTTCTCAGCTGTCCTACTGCTCAGTTCACTGTGCCGGTGTGGGTATGGGCGGCTGAAAACACTGCCAATGAGCCAACTGCACATCTTACAGCTTAATTTTCTGCGGATGTGTTAGTGTCATGTGTATACAGACGTTTAAAAAGTTGATGATTAAATAATAATTAGGTGAAAAAATGGATATGCTGATTTGAAACCATATCTTACAAAGTACTGTTAAATAGTGTTACAGCTATTTTCATTTAAGGCTTGTGTTTTGCTGAGCTTGGCCTTACTTCCTTAATGTCAGAAGTCCCATGAACATTGTTTTACTCATCTTCTTTGCTTCAAACTGAGCTTGCTTAGTTACTGAAAGTGACAACATAGGGTTGGTTTACATGTTGTTTACAGTGTACACCATACATGCGTCAAGTTTAGGGTAAAGGCTGGGTTCAAAGTGCAGACAAATCACGGGCAAGACATGGGGTAAGGCAAAGCAAGGCAATGCATGATTTATTTAACCAATCCAAGTGTCCCAGGAACCTAAGAAATCTGCGATCAATGTAAAAATTAAACCTACAACCTGGTAAAAACAGAAATCAATAACAATCCACAACTACGAAGAAGAAGGAGAAATTGCAGGGATACACAGGGAACTAACAGGAAGAAACCAAAGTTAAGCTGACAACAACAAAAACAATAACCACAATAAGGATCTGGCAGACAACAAAGGGATGAGATATGTAGGATATATACACCACACACAGAGACTAACTAGACACAGGTGAAAACAATCAAACACTAATGAGAAACATAAAGCAGGGGGAAAAAACTAAGGCAACACAGGAAATATTAACAAAATAAGAGTTCAAACCAGGAAGTCCATGTGAGTCCTGACAACATGAACGCATATATTGGCTGTGTCTGAATGTCCACCCTAGTCCCTAACCCCTCAGTCACTATGTAGGACAATACTATATAGTGGACTATACAGTGTCCTCAATTAGCTAACGATTTCAGACACTTACCTACTACTTTTTCCTGTTAGCACATGTTGTTGGCACATGTAGACGTCGTTTGGTGGACTTCCTGTTTCAAACTCAAATAATTTTTATTATTTTAATAATTTAGTGGTGAAAATTAATTGATCTCACTCTGAATATGTTCTTAAAAGCTGCAACTTAATATTAATTCGATCACTTATAAGTCATGTCAAAGTGACTTTTGAATAACTCTTTACAATGCATTGTCGGAAATGTCGAGGGAACTACTTTTCAGTTACTAGAGATTCGGACCGGAATACAAAATGGCGTACTCACTCTATAGGACCCTACATAGTGATTACGGAGGACATTCAGACAGTGTCTTTGTTTCCCAAAAGGTCATAAGGTCATTCACAGACAAAAAATTACATTATCCCATGTAGTGCACAGTAGTGATGTTCTTAATCAATTAGATCCCAGTTCCAAAAATATTAAAGGTATTATAAAATATAAATCATATGGTGCAGTTTTTGAGCTTTTAAAAAAGGCCTGGGTTCTCCAGGAACTCAAACAGGACATATCAGTAAGAAACTTTTCATCACATATTAATGTATGTAAATATTTGAATATATATATATATATATATATATATATTATATAAAGAAAGATGTGATAATCACAAATACTTTCTGTTGTCTTCAGGGAAATAATATCAAGCAGAGGGTTAAAAAACAAATATGAAGAGAATGACAATTGAAAATGAACAAAAATAAAGGAGTTATCTTGGAAACTGCATTACAATATTTTTTTATGAAGGCACACGTGAGCTCAAAGTAGACTAAAGTTCATAGAGACATTGTTTCAGTGTTTGTGTGCTGCAGGATGTCACTGCACCTTGAAATGTTGCTCGAGTGTAAAAACTATTAGATTCACTTCATTAAAATTCAGATAGAAATCGGATGTTGATCACACATCTTGTCCTACAACATAATGCATGATGTCTCTTGGCTGCTGCAAGGGTGTCTCTGCTTTTCTTGTGCAGTCAGTGATGTGGCACAGCATGTGTTTTGTTCATGTGAGTGTTATTTAGCTGCACAGATTTTGTGTATGAAGATAATTGCTACCATAACACACACATATACACACTGAACACACACTGGTCCTGATGCTTCTTCCGGTATATCACCAAACTACTGAACTACTGAATTTGCTTCTATTATTGAATAAAAGTATATTACTGTCATTTTTCATTCCACAGTAAAAAGTTCGTTTCCCATTAATTTCCCTTTGCAGAATCTGCTCTGCTTTCCCCTGAGAAATGGGCAAATAAGACCGATAAACAATTTGGACAGATGCTCCATCAGAGCATAGCAAAGGAACTCCCGCTTCTTATTCAGATCAGCTTTTTATTTGCAACACTAAGGTCGATGTGGAAGAATTTGATGATAGGACATGTGTACATGTTATAAATCTCCCTGAGCTCTGTCCTCCACGTGGGCTTCTTACCAAGAGGGCACAGGCATCATCCAAGGACTTAGGGTCAAGAGGAGACATGCTGTTTAGAGCAAATATATTAAAGTTACTAGCTTTTAATCAACCCATTTAACATGTTGTAACTGTTTATTTGCTTTATTTTGTTTATTTGTTTATCTGTGTTCATTTTTGGATTAACGTGTGGCTCCACCAGCATGATTCTGTGGCATCATGAAAGAAAATGGTGGTCCATAACATATTATATATAATTATATATAATATTAGTACAGTATATATTTAAAAGATTAAGTTGGTTGTAATTTCCAAAAAACAAAAAGCACATATGACACAGTGCAGTCATCAGTTTTAACTTTTCAGCCTGAGGTTGTGTACTGAAACTGTCAGTACACAACCTCCACAGAGTCAGTTTAGTGCTTTTCCCTGTTTGGGGGGGAGGAAGGAAAGAGAAAGGGATATGATCCATAGAATTAAAGGAGATTGGATGAGAAAGAAAAAAAGACAGACAGAGTCACCAGAATGAGAGAAAGAGAGTTTGAGGCTGAACGTGGGGAAAAAGGAGCCTTTCCTTCTTTAAAGAGCCACGTCAGCCAGTGATGATGAATGTGGTCAAACATCAATACAGGGTGAATGATGAGGCCAGGCATCACAACGTCTCACACATACACACACACAGGCCTACATTCACAGTCATACACACTCACACAGCACTTTACAAAAGTACCACCTTCTTTTTTGATCCCTATAACCTCTATTTCAATTTCTATATTAAAATGTCTCCAACTGTTTTATGTGAGTTGGCACTTTGCTCCTTGCTCTCCACTGTCAGCAGGCTGATAAATAAATCGATGTACCTTAAAGGGCAGTGTTATCATATGCCATGATGTGCTCTGCAGCAGTCCTCAGTCCGAGCCTCAGTCAGTTTGCCCTAAAGGAGCTCAGAGAGAAGCTGACCTGCCCATGTATATATGATCTTCTGTCTTTAGGAAGGATGTTTTGAATATTTCTGAACACAAATACTCAGGTTCCAGCAGAGCAGGGTATAGGTGTTGAGCTGTAGGGTGAACCATGTATGTCATTGTCATAACCCAGGTAAGATTTTAATTTATAAATAATAACATGAATAATTTGGGAAAAGGATGCAATATAAATATTAATCATCTTCCCTTTAAATAAAAACACAATTTGTTTGATGCTGTTGCTCTTATGCTAACGCCCTCCTGCCATTCTGATCATAGATTTTTATATTTATCAATTAACTTACAATTAACTTACAACTTTTCCATCTGTCAGGACAGCTGTTCAACCCACACCTTAACTGTGCACCCTGTACAAACCCTTTCAAAATAACTTCTGAAAACTTTCAGGTAGCAATTCTTTTTTTTTTCTTTTCTTAATGACCCAACACTGAATTTGGGAGGATTTAATTTAATGCCCAGGTGGTTTGTTGGTTCTTGATAGTTTTGTTATAAGGGTGGATTTGTTAATGATTTACAGTATGTGTCCCCACACATCCACAAAGTGCTGTAAGTAATGCAAAGTGTATACTGAAGATTGATGAAATAAGGCCTTCATTTTGTACAGTTTTGCATTTAACTTCGACATTTTAACTTTGGCATAATTTATATGTTGATTTGAGCGTCTATAATGACTTTCTTTTATGGTGTTTTTTCCTACATTACTTATCAAAAGTTTGATTTGAAAATTTGTTACACAACTGACAAAGATGATTGATAATGATTGATAATCAGTCAATGATTGATTGACTGATAATGAATTATAGTTGTGCTTAAAATCAAACCAACTCCTACTTCAGCAGGAGTTTGAATTAGTATTAATAGTAGCTATGAAAGGATCAACCACAGTAGTAAAGTTTCCTGAGGTCAAGAAAATCACCAACTCATCCTCCACAACTTCCATCAACACTAGAGAAATAGTAGTAGTTTTTAAAACTATGTCCCTGTTCCTGTTCACATCATCAGGTCTCATGTATAATACTTTTCCAGTATCATTGTGTCCTTTGCATTTTTAGAGAATATGCATTGTGCTTAACTCCCTGGTTCACAGGATGTAGCATGATGCTTTGATGGATATCTTCTGCCTTTTTTCTTGTTTTTTTTTTTCTTCACTTGCTTTGAAAACACAGAAAGTATGTAATGCCGCTGACTTTCAATAATCCTACAGATTTAACGGGTTATAAACACACTGAGGTTTAATCAAAATCGCTGTCTGTATGTTTGTTTATTTGCAAGTTTATTTGTAATGTGAATGTTCTGCTTGATTTCTCCATTTCTGCAGCAGCACTCACAGTCCTGACAAGCACTGTTTCATTCCAGTGTAATTGCAACCGCACCCCTCCCATCCTATAATTACTCACTTGCTCATCACACCCGGGACATGAAAAACAGAAAATGACCACATCCACCATTTCCAGCTGGTGTGTCATCTTCATCGTGTGCCCCTCCTCCCTCCACCTCCTCAGCCTCTAAAATGCCTCTGCTCTCATTCGTTAGCTTAGCATCTCCTTTCCGCGCAGCCTCGGCCTCCCATCTATCAGAGTGGACCAAGGCAAATGGAGCTTTCAGCTGAGTGGTGATAAGGAATCGCAGCCACATTAAAACATCTGTCACTCCTCCAGCGCCACGCACAGCGGGTGACAGGTTAGCTGGGGAGGGTGAAGTGGAGGAGAGGAGGATTGAGGAGCAAAGAGTGGGAGGTGGAGTGTGGCCCCTGTGTGAAAGTATTGAAACTAACAGACATTTAGGAAGGCTTAAATTGCTGCTTGAGCTCCCTTCATAGACTTTTCTATTTTTGTCTGCCCCTCCCTTAATCATCACTCTTATTACACACTGCCTGGGTCCAAACAGACACAACGATGGATTAACCTAACTAGTGCTGATGGCTAAAACTGTTTTGACCCTGTTATTTTACATATACACATAGTGAAATGTGTTGCTCTATGGGTTTGATCTGTTACAATTCTCCAGAAGAAAAGGAAATTCTAATAATCTTACTTTTCCAGATTGTAACATGCTTAAGCTTAACACTAATATAAGATTCTGATGATTTTCTCAAACTTCTGAATTGTAGCTCCTAAGAAATAATGTCTTCTTTTCTCACACTGACCCTCTTCTCAGCTATTTTCGTTTATTGCACCAGAGCCTGACTAAAACAGATGTCACAGAGTGATGGGATTTATTACCAACGTGAGGTGAAAAGCCTACAAAAACCTGTAAGCTGGTCCTAGCAAACCTACAAACACTTTCATCAGCTCCTCACACAGAGCAGGTCATATAAAGACACAGACACAACCCACTCAGGTGGTTGTGATCTGCATGATTGAAAGAGAAGATGGTCTGAAATTGGACTAATCAGGGAAGAGCTGGGTAACAATGGCTTGTCCTCCCACACAAAGAAAAAGCAGATTTTAAAGTGGAACACACAGATATTCACGCTTACACACCCATATTGGAAAGAAAAATATTTTAGCATTTTACTTGACTCTATTAGTATTACTATTAGTAGCAGTGATTTAGGGATCAAAAAGCAGGCAGCTGTGGCTCAGATGATCAGCAGGCTGTCCACTAATCTGGGATTTTGAGTCCCAGATGCGCCTCTCCACATGCTGGAGTGTCCTTGGGTGAGACACTGAAGCCCAGTTGCTCCCAGTGGGCAGGTCAGTAACTGTAAAGCACTTAGTCTGTTAAAAGCACTATATCAGTTTACCGTTTTACTTTAGACTTAGATGATATCAAGGTATCTGATAATACTCAAGATCTAAGTAGAATATCATGTTTCTTAAGTGCATCTCAATTTTGACTCTCAAAGTTTTCTTGTTTCTCAAATAATTCCTCTTCTGCTTCTCCAGTTCTAGGGTCATTTTCCCCAGTGATTCTAGTTGCTCCATATTTCTCCTAAGATGAGGGGTGTTTAGGAGAAAAAGTCCCAATTTCAGTTCAAAGGAAACAAACAAAAAAACAACTGAGAAGCACAGTTTTATTCTACTTATTTTTAAGATACATGTAATTTAGTAACTAAAGCTCCAAAACAAGCTGCCAAAACAAACCATTACTGGGTAAAGTTTGCTAAAACTCATGTCAATGTGATATTGATCCTTTTGACCTTTTGTAGCCAAATATGGTGACCCATACTCGGAATTTGTGCTCTGCGTTTAACCCATCCCAAAGCGCTTTCTCCACCTTCAAGACCACGCCTGAGGTGATTCCCTTGAACAAGGCAACTGCTTCCCCAACTGCTGTGTGTGTTCACAGTGTGCGTGTGCACTTGGGTGGATTAAAATGCAGAGGGGAATTTCCTAGTTTGGGATCAATAAAGTAGTATCCAAAATATTTAACCCAGTGGTATTTTGTGTGTACTTCCTTCCTCCTACTAACCCACCACCACATTATATGTTTTGCCACCTATAAGTAAGACCACATTTGAAAGCAAAGACCACTTCAGCAGTTTATGTGAACTTCAGGATGAGGCTTTATTGATCAGATATACATAGGCACAGACATACCTGCACACATACCAGAATTTTCTTATACCTTGTCTGTTCTAACTCTTCTAACTGTTCTAGCTTTTCAATCTCACATACACACACACACATACACACACACACACACAGCAATTCATCCAATTCTGCAAAACATAAATACAAATCTGCCAAGAACAATAAAAAGTCTCTAAAGAATAATGCAATTATACCAGTACACAACAAAACCATCAATTCACCAAGATACAGTATCTATAATTACTTACCTTCCTTGTTTTATTCTGATTTAGCAAATTACTTCAGTGTCTTTTGGGTAATCTGAGGGATAGAGATAAATCCACACAGTAAGTGGCGCATGCTGTGTATTTATCCATGGATGAGTTTTGTGTCTCAGTCCAATTGTTTCTGTGATGAAACTAATGTAGCTTCAGTTTTAGATTTTAAAGCTGTTTTCCAGTGAATTAGCTTGAGTCTTTTCAGTGTTTTTCTGTCCATTCCCTTGTCCCTCTGCACGTGTGTGTTTGAGGTGATCAATGCACAGCTACAGCTGGTTGAAGGGGACCAAATCCATTGAACAGTTGATTTGGTTCCATTTTACCAGCTTTAGCAAAGCATTTTAGGTGTGAGACTGATCCAAAAGGCATCAGAGTGGAGAAGGTGGAGGAGGTTGAAAGAGTGAAGAGACAAATCAGGATGGAAACCTGAAAGAGACAGAGCAAGAAGTATGCGAAGATAAGAAAATTACTTCACTTACATGTAGCATCAAAAAGCACCTATTGGTACTTGTATACACAAAACACGCACACACACACACACACACACACACACAGACACATGCAGACTCATATTGCATAAAAAACAGTCATTGATTATCAGAGGAGATGTTGCCCTTGAAAGAGCGCATTTTACTATGTAGAATCAAAAGCATACAAAAACCAATGGACCTAAAAAAGAAGAAATGGGGAAAAAAGATGAAGAAGGGCAAAAAGGAGTGCAAGGGAGAAGGCGAGATAGAGAAAAGAAAACAAGCAATGTAAGTGATGAAAAAGAGATGAGAAAAACAGGGAGCAGGGCCCTAAGAGATAAGAGAGGAGTGCATATAAACGATGGTTGCAGACAAACTTGAGAAAACAATGAATTCATCACCTAGCTGCCAATACTGCTAATGAAGCCAGCGGATAGGACAGCAGGAGAATTAACTCTCATTGACCTCTAGTGCTATGTGGAACATCTCTTTTCACTCTCTCATACACATACTAATGCTCACAAACTTTCACCCAGTCTCTCGTCTCAGCTCTTTCTTTTCTTACTTATGTCTCCGTTTTTTTGGCCTGGTCAGCCCTGCTGCCTAGCTGAGCGTGGTGGCACGGAGATGATGCACTCAGCACTCCTGCTAGCTGCACTGCTCTACTTGTCCTTGGAGCAAGTCAGTCATTTCCTGGTTCAATTAGCCCATCTAATCATTTAATCATTAGGAAATAAACTGTTTAAGCAGAGTCTTGACCATGTAATCCAAGCCATTGATATTTTCCGCCTGGATATTTTTTTTTTTTCACATCTAACAGATATGATCTCATAATTATTTTATGCATATCCAATCTGACATGATGTCTTCCCTTATAGTACTAAATTTTTTTCTATAGTAACTATTTTTATATTAATGGGTAAGTGAGACGAGTCAGAATAATCTCTGATCACACAGAACCCACTGTACCCTAGGGTCATGCAGCAGACCAACGCACCAGGACCCGGTGCAGCTGAAGAGTCAAATATTTGCAAACCAGAGACAAAAATGAGACTGAATGAATTGCATTTATCAGATAGGAAAGAAACTGTGACAACAGATGAATGGTCATGTCCGGTGTGCTCAAGGAAAAAAAAAAAAAAAAGCAACAGTTATCGAACATGTTTGTCATTTCATTTGTTTAAGATGATTATACAGTATTTCATTGCTGTGTTTACTGCTTGTTTCTGCTGCCCTCAAGTGTCTAAACAGTCAGCGCAGTTTTAAAGGCTGATTTATATATCCATATCAAATCCAATGAAAATAAAAGGATTGTGTCTGACATCTTATTCTCATCAGTGAGCCACTCAATCCCACATACACTTTCCTACTACCAGAAAGACTCACCACAGAACTAAATGCATGTTAATCCACAGCTGAAACCATTTGATTAAAACTATAAAAAGGAAATACTGTGGGGTTTTTTGTTTTAAATGGAACTATATATATCTGTGAGTTTTGCAGGAGCAAATGGACTTGTGCCTGAGTGAGTAGTGAAACATAAATATCTGTTTTGGAATTTGCCAAATATCACAAGAATTGATTTATAACTGATTTCTCTGTCTGTGTATACACACTGCTTAAACAAAAAAGATAACACTTCTAAAACTGCCTTCATGAATATCACTTGACTTACTCCTAAGCATTTAAACCAGCATTTAACAGCTACAGCCAATAACTCTACTGGGTTTTGCCTCTTAAAACTGGTGAGTGTGTGTGTGTGTGTGTGAGAGAGAGAGAGAGAAAGAGAGTGAGCGAGAGAGAGAGAGAGAGAGAGGGAGCGAGAGATTACACTGTCAGTCCTGTTTCAAAGCTGTCCACCCCTCTCCAGATAACAAATACATCAGCATCACTGCACACAAATCACATTAAAAAATAAACACTTAAATACTGACAGTGCATGTAAGGAGCTCGGGAGCAAGACAGGGCCTGTTCACACTTTTTTTCACTCTCATCTCTCTCTTTCTCTCACTTGTGTTTAATAAACTTGTCAACGAAGAGACCGACAAATTGATGAGAGGGGTGCATCCTTGACTGGAAAGACAGGGGAGGATGGTGGAAGGAAGAAATCAGGAAGTAGCACACAGGGAAGAAGAGGACGAGCTCGTGTGGCCTGAATTTTCTACCTTTCCCAGAGCTGCTGCTGTTCTACCTCTGCAACATGCAGCACTGCAGTGTGTGTGTGTGTGTGTGTGTGTGTCTGTGTATACACGTCTTTCCATGGTTATGTGGACATTTTACTCTGATACCATTCTTGTGAGAATATTTTAGGCGGGCCTCACAACTTCAAATGGTTTTTTTGAAGGTTAAGACTTAGTTTTAGGGTAAGGGTTAGACTTAGGGTTAGGGTTAGGCATTTATTTGTGATAGTGTTAGGGTTAGGGTCTAGTGGATGCATTATGTCTATGGCTGTCTTCACAACTATAGTGAGATATGACTGTGTGTGTGTATTCTGTGCTCCCACGCATATAACCTGTATAGAAGCTCATATTTAATTTTGATCTCTAAATGTACCATTTTTCTGGACAATGATCTATCAATAAGACAGACATAAGTGTGTGAGTGAGTGTGTATGTTCTGCGTTCTGCTCAGCAAGCTTCTGTGTGTATTCAAGCACGAAAATCAACTTCAGAGAAGAAAGCACTACACCTGAAATCCTACTATGAAAAGGATCTTCAGTAGATTAGGGAGAGAATCCTTTTGCTACGCTGTCTGCGCTTTATTCTGGCAATCTGTGGCCCACACATTCATCAAACAGGCAACCCTTCTTCACCCTGCACACCTCTACTCAGATCTAACATCAAACAGAATCATTACACCCATAGCGTTTTATCATTAACCTCACTCAGATGCCTGCTGAAAGCCTCACCGGTGAGTGCTCTTTCAACATTAAACTCTAAGGCAGTTTCGTCAAGATCAAACCTACAATGTATAAAGGTGTTGTGTATTCATACGTTAAGCAGCACATGTGGCTTGTATGTGGGTTGGTGTGCTGAATGTGTGTACTCTTGCTGTAGGCGCCCTCTATCAGCTGGCTGGCATGGTTGAAGATAGGCTGGCTACTTGTCTATTCTGGGACTGTGCTGTCCACTGCATTCCTGCCCTTATATTGGAGAGATGGGGAGGAGGGGATGAAGAGTGATGAGGGTTAGGGACAGCTGGACACTGGCAGAGAGGGAGGGAGAGACGTGGCGGTAACGGCAGTCAGGGAGTCATGTGGGAAGGTCAGTGGGGGAGTGAGGCGTCCCTGGGGACACTGACACAGTACAGGTGGTGTTACGGAGCAGCTGCCAGCTCTTGCAGGAGGACTGACACTTTGAACCACTCCTGCAGCAGGCTCTGTCACTCCCGCTCGCCATGATATTTTCATTTCAGATGTATGGCCTGACACCGGGGCTGTACTAATACACGTTGCTGTACGCCACCTCTCCCATCATTCACTAAGCCTCTTCACTCACTGACCATGTCACATGCTCTGTGGCTCAGTCTCTGACTCTGGTATTCTTCCCACCTCTCTCTCTCTCCTTATCAGGACAAGTGGCTCTCAGTGAGTGAGTGACTGTCAGACCATGGTTCGCCATCTGGTGCTGCACCACAGGAGGCCAAGGCCCAGAAACCTTGCAGAACATCACTTCCTGTCACATCAACACATTGTCACTTACTCCTGACAGTCATGAGGGAAAATAACCATTAAAATCAATTTAAAAGTGAAATAATCTTCTGTAAGACAGCATTTAAATGAAAGCCGATTTCGGCAATCCTCCTAATGTGCATGTCATGAAGATGTTTGGCATTTGGTAATTAGCTTAATGCAAGGCACACCATAGTAATGAAACAAGTTGACCTGTGGTCGGGCTGTAAACTTTATCTTCTGTGGCTGACTGTATTTATTTCTGCTAATTACCCACTGACTAAAGTGAGAGGGAAAAGTGGGATGTATATATTAAGCTGAGTGGGGACATTTAGTGAGGATCTAATATGTATTGGATTCTGATGAACATTGCTGAAGTGGTGTAAAATAAAAGTCCATCAGGAGGCTCAGTGCCCGGGGGCTGGTGTTTGGCCACCCCTCTACTGAAGGCCCCTTGTTATGACGTTAGCAGTGCTAATGCTGCTGCAGTCCACTGCAGACAGCGGCTGGCTGGCTCCTCTTCCACCACCAACCCCTCCTCCCCCTGCATTCAGACGTGAGCAGCGCCCAGCGGCTGACTCAGCACTATTCCTGCACCTGATTGGTTGATCAGAGAAGAGCCAGGAGCGCAACAGGACCCTTTATCCTCTGCTCAGCCACTTCCTCCCTTATTCTCCCTGAAGATAAAACACGTCTGTCGGATAAAAACGCTTCCTGACCTTGTGCGGCTACTCGGCTCAGGTGCCATACTGTGGCTGTACACTTCAGTATGCAGGGTTTACTGTGGCCTGTAATGATGGTATCTCCAACTGCAGTTTGTAAAGTGGAACAATTTTGACAGGATCTCCAGAGAAATAACCAAAAGGGGCCCTGCTTGACCTTGTGTCAACCTAAACTCTCTCTCTAATAGATATGTTTAAAATACCATGACCAGTTTTGGTTATGGTCTTTAAATGTATCTGGACAGAATCTTTAATGTCTCTATAGGATATCATTAAGTGCGCCTGCAGCGCTCATACATTGTGATTATTGCAGCGTTTATCTTCAGCTGCTCTTGATTTTACCTCACAATGATTTAATCCCCAAAGCGGTTTTATTCTTTAACCTTTTAATCTAACGGCAACACCCTTAAGACGATCAATACCTATTTAGATGATATATTTAATTATATCCTCTCGTCCTCTTTCACACTCTCTCCCCTCCATACTTTTCTTGTAGGCTACAACAACATGTAAACAGGGTTGGATTATTTTTTAAAGTCTTATTTAGCTTTTTTTTAAAAAGGCGCAGGGTCGGTATACTCCATTAATGCAACCTTACAGGACTCTTGGGGATTTTGTCTTTTCTTAGACTTTGCAAAGGTGGAATTCTTCACATTAATGTAAGAAGGATGACACTGTAAGTGTCCTTAATGAGCCACTTTATTTAGTAATTTCCACAAATATATATCCCAAGACTCTGCAAGCTGGAACAGTGTTTAGAAGGCAGACCTCCTCTCCATACATGAGCGTGAGTCACCTAACCAGCCTTAACTGTCCCTTGGATGTGTCCCCGCCACAGCAACACATCATCAATAACCGTAATGAGATTATTAAAACATGTCAACAAGCACAAGAAGTCAACAGTGCTGTATGTAAATGTATATGTTTAAAAATTATGAGATATAGCTTCAAACATAAAATTGAAGTGTCTAAAGATGCAGAGGGCATCCAAAATCTATAATTATCTGCTCATGGGCTTGCATAACGATATAAAAAATGCCAGCAGCTAAGTCCTGCAGCTAGGTCCTGTCACTAAACTTGGTGAAGCAGAACAAAGAGAGATAAACGGAGACAGGTTGGATTGAAAGAGATGATGGGAAAAGCTTCAGTTTCTCAAGCGAATGGAGACTGGATTACGAGACTGAAGGGCACTGAAGAAGTTTAACAGTTTAACGTGCAGGTTGCTCAGTTTTTTTCAAAAAACAATATCAAAGCAGCGAAGACGTCATCTTGTTTTGTCGAGGAATGATGTCATAATCCATATGCAGCGGCTGCCAAACCGCAGCAGACTTCTCCTCTATCTTCACCTATCTTTCTGCCTCTCTCTCTACCTATGCAGGCTGATTCTCACTCTGAGCACGCTCTAATGCCCTCCCCCTCCCACCTTCCTCCAACCCACCCCGCCTCTTACCCCACTCACTCTATTCCGTCCCTTAACGAACCACCACCACCACTTAGGTATTTTAGCCATGCATTCATTACAGGCCGCAGCAGGACCACAAAGGCGCACTTGATATACACTCTGTCGTGAAACAAAAAAAAAAAAAATCCAAGGCAGTTTAAGTCAGAAAGGAGCTTGGGTGTAAAGATAAACCCAGTATGCTTTCTATTGTGAGAGAGTGGGACACATGCTCGTTTTAAGTCTGAAAAGTGTGCAGAGAGTGAGAGGCTTTATTACAAAATGTTCTGTTTTAACTTGGGACAATGAGGGCTGAAAGAGGCCTGAGCTAGTTAGAGTCATCTAGATTAGAATCTGAGACAGTCCAGCATCTTGGCTGCTTGTAACTGTGATTAAAGTGAGTCAACAAAGCCTCTGGCCAAAAGGCTAAATACAGCTTACTATGGATAAAATACACTGTGGATTTTCTTATCTTGTGTTCGTCAGAAATTATTCATTGCTCATATTAAATGTGTTGAACTACCAGTTCGCTTCTTCAGTGTAGAAAGGAAATTAAGTACATTTGCAGCATTTAAAGCTGCACTAATCAATATTCTAACATTAACAATGGATCACATGACTACTTATATGTGCAAGAGGTTTTCTCGTAGTGATTATGAGCCAATTATCACCCTTATCTGCAGTTCCTCTCAGCTAAATGGAATGTTTTAGCATTGTGTAGATTCCTGTTTTGTTTGTTGGGTTTTTTCTTTTTTTGTAAAGTGCCTTGAGGTGATTGAATTGTGATTTGGCGCTATAAAAATAAAATTGAAATGTTAACATTTAGTTAAATCTCTAGTGACAAGGTGGAAATTACATACGTTTTTTTGTACTAGAACTTTTAAAGCAGTTTTTAAAATATGTAAATTTACTTTGTTTAAAGTATTGTGCTTTGTACATTTTAAAAAAACATTTTACTGAAAAAAAAATTGAATTACACAAGCAAAAGAGAGATTATTAACTAACAAGGAGAACATTAGAAGCCAAACAATGAAATACTTTTTTCTGGTGTTGCTTGTTGCACAGCAATCCCAATAATGTAGCTAAAACATCAACTTTAAACTTGAGATAAAATGACCAAAATTGACTTACTGTAAATTTCAGTGTTTGCAGTACTTGTACTTTATTAAGCATATGCATTTTGTGCTACTTTATCCTTCCACTACTGCATTTCAGAGGCAAATATTGTACTGTTTTATGCCACAGCACAGCTCTAAAATTGTTAAATAGTAGCTTTTACTAGTACATTCTGATATTACTAATTGTACTGATCTGAATACATTTTCCATCACTGTGCTCTTCAGACTTCAAAAGAGAATTTTTCTCAACATTCCACTCGTTCTCTCCTGCACATCCACTATCTCCTCTCCTCTCCTCCTTTAGGGACCTTGTGTCTGGACCAGAACGCCATGCTGCCCTGCAGCTTTATTGTTCTCATAACAAACCACAAGAGCCCAGGAGTCTCTCTTTCCTTCCTCGCTCTTTATGCGTGTCTCTCAATCTCTCCCTGCCATCACCATGACCTGGCCTTGTGAAGTTTAGAGTAGCCGTCTAAGCTGTGTGTCCAGCCACAAAGTGACCACTGGAGACACATTAAAGGAGCTCAGATCTGACAGGCATACTGCATTAATGGGATATGGAAATGTGGTATATAGTCTGCAATACACAACCTCCTGGTTAATGCAAGAAATTATAAGCGTTTCGACCACAAGTAACACTGCCTTTTACACCTGTGTAACATGACTAAACATGACAAAACTTGTGTCAAAGCACAATGACATCGCGTCAAACATACTGCAACGTTAATAATTCTAACAAAATAAAATGTGATTATCTCATGATATTCAGTATTTTTCTCGTTATTAACAAATCCCATGAAAATATCAGAATCAACAATGCATGCATGCAACCTGCAAATATTTTGTATATCTTATTCCCCTGTGCCATAGAGCTCCACTATTGTTCAAAACATAATAAACACGCATGCACACACACACACACCATTGCACAGGGTGACATTACCAGGAACACACACCCTGTAGTTTATTTTGCCCAAACCCACATTAACTGTTATACACCTGGTGTTGTAAATGCTAGTCCTCCAAATGTGCATTAATGAGGCTGAAAATAGTCCCCAGTAAATACTGTATTTCCTCCTGTTTGTGTCCAGCTGTTTCAGGAAATTACTGAACCTTTTTTCAAAAAAAAAAAAACTGAAAGTGTTTTATTACTATTACTATTTTGAAATATTTAAGGTCTTTAGTAGGGTTTAGACACAATCAGGAAATAAAAAGGATTAAGAGACAAACTAGCATGTTGTTGGTTTTAATACAGATCTTCTGACAGGCTTTTGTGACCATTCCCTACTTTCATTTTTAAGAACATACAAGCAAAAATCAGACTAAAAATTACTCTACACAATTAACAGCCTGATTCTGGAGTCACTTGGCCACGCTACTGGAACTTTTCAGACCAGTGCTGAGATTTGAGCTCATCAAAGTGATGTGCTGATGTCGCTGGATCCAACAGAGAAAAAGGTTTGCACTCCAGCAGTTGGAGTCCTACGAAAGGAGACCAAACTACTACAATAGCCTTAGGCCAATACACAACCCACTCATGCTGTTCACTAAACCTATAGCTACTACAGTAGCCCTGCTGCTGATACAGCACTACTGCTGCTGTGTAAAGCCCACTGTTACAGATGGTAATCCGGCTATCATATACTGTAATAGTCTCTGTGCAACAAAATGGAAGCAATTATCTCAAAGCACACAACGATCGGTGGAACAGATCACAATGCATAACTCTTTATGGGTTTGGGAGATTTACTTTCAGCAACTGACTGTGTGTGTGTGTGTAATTCATGTTCTTTACGATCCCACCCTTTCTCTTTGTTTTTCTTTTCTTTTTTTCTATTGATCATTGGCTTCTTGGCTCCCACCACACCTTGCCATACACATCTTGGACTTCTCACGTAACCTTTATTGCCACAACCGCTTTTTTTCATCTTTTCATACTTCTGTCCTAACTCCAACCTCAGTTTCTGTCTCACTCCTTTTTTCCTTCAATACAAATTCTGATTGGTGAGGCAGATGACAGAGGAATGCCAACTAGCCTTGTCCTGACACTGCACTCTTCTCCACTTAGATATATATGTGCACTTACAGCAGGAGTAGGGGGTGGTGATCATAGCCCATTGCTGCCTGACTCAGTACTCTGTTCTTTGATTGACAGACTCTGACAGGCCCTGACTGACGCAATGCTTTTGCTGCTTTGCTGGCTGCTCCACTCATCTTCCTCCCCTATCTTCTTATATCACTGCCTATAGCAGGCTGCCTGGCTGACTCCCTGACACTCTGCACTTCTGCATGCTGCTCCCAATTACACTTCTGCTCTGGTAAACCAAAGGGAGATGGATGCCCGAGGCCTCACACACAGACAGAAGACATGTTAGCATACGCAAGTAAATGAAGGTACAAACACAAAAACCATGCACAGCCACATAAAAGCTGCTTCTGCTGGAGTCAAACCGACTTGATGTACATCACTGATGCTAATACCAAGCAGCAGGAATCATTTACTTTAAACTTCAGAAATAACTAGCGAATTATGCATCCAATGACATCGGCCTAGAGTCATTGTTGTGCTTCACTAATATACTTCTTAAAACACAAAAGCTGCAAAAATAAAAAGAAAAGAATATGCAGCTGTTTAACTTTTTCAAGCAGCTACAGCAAGGGCCCTATTTTAAGTCCGAAGCGCTACGTCCTGTGTGTACAAACTGTGAGGGCTCTCCAGGGACCCCAGAGAAGAACAAATACACTTTCAGCAAGTCACATCACTGGTCCCGTGCAGCTCACAGTGATGCCTGATGACAACAGCTCAACAAATTAAAAGAGCCTTCTTCGGGGAATCCTATTGTGTGGTTGGTGCAGAGAAGTACAATGTGAATGTAGAGCACCACAAATCTGCTACCAGAGGCAGCTGGTGGGGCTTTTTGTTTACTTTGTACAACTGTGAGAGAAATAAATAAATAAAAAATGTTGATGAAGACGTTTTTATGACCTTAACAAACTAACATAATGAAATGCATTACAAGAACAAATTATAAAACACTTCTTTTGCTAATAAGAAAAAAAAAATGGACTCATGACTCATGAGGTTGATGAACCAATAGTGAACCAATGTAATCCAATAGAATCTGGAGATGCGGCGTGTGTGGTTATTTTGTTGCAGCCTGGTGTCATACACAAGTGTAATGAAGGTAAACACAGTGGAACGACAGTTTTACGTAGCAGCACTGTCGCTTAAGCAGCACTTCTTAAATCTAAGGCTGCAGATTTATCAATATACATGTCCTGCTGCCTTCAGATGACCTTGGTTTACTAAAAACCACAAATGTCAGCTTAACGGTGGTGCTAAAGGAAATGTCAGGGTAACACTAAACTCACTAAGATCTGCCCATTGAGGACTATGAGTGTTTGCACAACATTTCACAGCCACCCGTTCAATAGTGAGATATTTCAGGCAGGATTAACTGATGTGCAGTTATGAAGGACAACCAAAAAGAATTTGCAACGAAATCAGATGACAAAGGGGTTTAACCTTACGTTGTTAACCCGATTCACACATTTCTATTCTTAAACACAAGAATTAGCTTGAACTTGTTTCTTATTAAGTTGTGAAGATTTAACTTTACACAGAAATACTCAAGATTTGAAACCAAATTTTCACTACTCAGATCCTCGTGTTCTGCTTCATGAGCCCACTTCCCAAAAATGACTCTACACTACATGAACCACTTTCTCACACAGTCCTTATTCACTATTCCCATAACTAGTAATGGAAATAACAACGCGCCCAGGAATGCATTATATTGTGAGTTATACCAAGTTATGAGATATATAACTGAAACTCTCCTTCATATTTTCCCTGAGATGCCACTCCAGCCAATATATTTTCCAAATACTGCAGGAGATGGATGCATGGGCTTTGAGGTGGGGGCTGCATTATGAAAGATTTGGGAAACATCCTGGATATTCTATAACCCAAATGTATTTCAAACTAATTAAAAAAAATTAGTGTTTATTCTGGAGCAAGTGATTGTGAACAATATCGGTTGTAATGAGAAACAACAATTAGAGGCGGAAATGCCTTTTTCCAATTTTTTGGTCAACTGACAATTACTGTGTCATAAAATTGTAAATGTTACGACCTTATAAACACAGAGAGAGTGTAATTAGAATATTAGGATGACTGTAAACTCTGGCAGTAATTATGAGGATGTCAATGTAAGGGGAACCTGCTTGTGAAAATGTGTGTGTGTGTGTAATCTCCAGCGAGTGGGGTGGTGGGGGGACAGGAGCAGTAGGGATGTAGAGGAGAAGGATGTGGCCCACCACCACAGTGCCCTTGTTCCTTTAATTACTTCCCTCTGCTTCACAGCTTCACTGCATAACAATTATCCTGCGTGTTCATTTGAAAGGAGCAGACCCTCTCTCCTCATATCATACAGCAATGGACAAGCTCTGGTGTCAGCACCATCAGTTGATGTAAAGAGAACACTAGTGGGAGCCATTAAATTACACTAAGGCTAATATAACAGTCTTTTACCTCTTTTTTTATTCCTCTGCACCATAAACAATAAACAAGCCATGAAGTTGCCTGTGGCATTGCTCATTCCAGATGTGAAGCTTTTCTTTTCCTTCGCTGCATTGCATCTCAGACTTAAACGTGTTTGGCAAAAAGTATAATAGAAGGAAATGAGGAAATAAACTGCAAAGTGATGTAATAATTTAAAAATCTAGTTGATCTCCTACAACTGCTGTAATCAGTAATGCACGGTTGGACTGTTACCTTCACCTTTTAGCAATTTGTTTGTGTCTGGTGTGTGCTCAGTGTTTGTGTGCATGCAAAGGACACACACACATGCATATACATGCACATGTGCACAGGCGAATGGGGTGGGATTGGGCCTTTTGCAGACTATTGGAGTCTAATTCAAGCAGATGTCTGTTTAATTGATCGAAACAAATTACCTCAACATTGATCTCTGTCCTGGCGAGGCACTGATCGGCTTTTTGGAGGTTTGCTGCATGAGTGTATGTGCTGTGTGAATGTGTGTGTGTAGGAGAGGTTGATGCTCTTTGGCTCTGACCCCCTCGCAGAGAATGTATGACTTAATTGCTAAATGATAAATCGTCATTTGGTTTCTGATTATACTGTGTGTTTTTGTAATCGATTTTCCCATTTGAAAATTTCCCATTGAACCGATGCACCATCATTCTCACATTTAAAATGCTGGGCCAATTAACTAATTGACTTTTAAGACTCATAATTATGAGTAAGTCACTAGGTCTCTGAAGCCATTTATTATCAGGGCCTTATCTTTTTTCTTTCATCTGTTGTCTTTTTTCTTTTTCTTGAGAGTAATTTGTCTCCCATGATTTCAGTGACACATCTACTGTACCAGATCTAATAAGCCCAGACTCTATTGTAACACACTTCTGTAAGGACTGGAGTGTATTTGCCAGTGTAAATGGTGAAATTACACACTTCCCTGGGCTTTAGCTCATCACTGATACAACAAACAATAGCTGAGACTACAGTATTTAATAAATCAGACAGCCACCTCATTCAGTACAGACACATTATAATCATGTAATGTGTATATATTAGAAAAAAGAACATAAACACCTGGATAAATCAATAGCGGCGCTGCTGTTGATAGTATAACATGTTTGTTCTCTGGCAACTTACAGAGTGTCTGTGGGTCTGTATACACAATTAATTTACATTACACCAGTACATGTGACCGCATCTGTGTGTATTTTATGTGGGTGCCTATTGTTTGAGAAATGACTTTGGGGGGGTTCAGATGTACGACCCCCCACCTCCACCCCCCAGGATTCACTTTAGAGACATAAACATAGAAGGGGATATAATAGGCTGTGTCTGTGTCCTTGTATCAGGGCGAGACGACACATACATTACCACCCCACCGCATCTGGTTCAACTTCCATTACTCTTTACCCCTATTATATTCCGTGGATTGCTGCCGATGCACACTTACTATAAACATGATTAAAAGAGAAAAAAAATCCTGGCAATAAACTCTGACACTTAATATAAAAAGCCTGACTTTACAATCTCATCTGTCCTCTCTGCACACACCTTCTCTCTCTCCTCCATCATGCACATATAATACAGGTATTCACTTCATGCAAACTAACAATCCCTGAGAGAATCTGTCCCAACCAAACGCCATTACAGAGCCTAATTTTCACGTATTTCTTTTTCCACTGCTACACGACCAGCCGCATGAAGCCCAGGAAACAATGACTGGCTTGTGTATTGTGTTGCTTCTGTATTGTAATAAAAATTAGACCACAAATATGATAATTAAACACTGAACAAAGAGTAAAAAAATGTGTAGCACATTTCTTGTTTTAGGCATGTTAGCTATTGTTAAGTCACTATACAATAGTCACTTCTTCTGTTGATTTTACACCCTCCTAAAGTTTTAAACAGGTGTTCTTCAGAGCTGTACACACTATGCAGCAAACACACACTCTATCCCAGATCCATACTGAAAAAAAAACCAAAAAGGGATTGTTTGATGAGTATGAACTTAATTTCACTCACTTTTTTTTACTAGCATCGGTGAGTTTTCATTTTATCCTGTATTGTGGAGCTCTTTGTAAAGTCTGTTTCATGAGCAGAGTGAGCAAACTCAATTTCATTTTTGATATGTAATGATGTGACACCACTGGTACAGTAACAAGTGATTTATAACAATATTAAGGCCATAACCAGTTACAACTGTGCATTATAGTTAAATGTAAGGGCGCCTGCTTTGGCGTCACTGATGTGACAAAACTGCAGTGAAATTGAACTTCTTCTCTGATGTTCTTTTCATTGTGAGCTTTGTTGTGCAGTGGTGGGGCAGGCAGGAGTGTGTTGATATGAAAACATGTCATTTAAGGCGCAACTTAACTGTGAGAGAGGAAATAAGGTTTGTGCACAATCCACACAGTTTACAGTTTGAGATTTTTAAGAGGTGTTTCATATATGCACAGTTTCAGGTATAGTCAGAAAGAAGTTTATACATCTACATCTCTTTTACTGATTTTGGACCAGCAAATCTAACATTGTTTATTAACCCAGCGAGGTTGACACAGAGGACTGAATAAAGCATTCAGTCACATACGTAGTCAGTTGCACTGTAGATTTTGCATTAAATTTCATATTCACAGAAGCAGATTTCTTTCAGTTGTTACTGTCACTGTTCCACATGACTTATCTATAGGTAACTACTGCTAATCCCTCGCTGGGCCCATGGATTACTAGGTTTGCCTTTGCGGTCAGCCGGTAAGTCGGCCGGCTTTACCAGTTGACTACCCACCCAGCCAGCCAAGAAGAGCAGGGAGGGAGGGTCAGAAGCCGGAGGTCTCAGGATGTATGTGTGTGTGGGTGTGTGTGTGTGTGTGTGTGAGTGTGTGGATGGATGGCTGTCAAGCATGGAGCAAGGCAAAGCGGTGCTGTTGGTTTACTTTTAGTGGGGCCCCCCAGTCGTCCTGCTTTGGCTGTCTCAGCACGATGCCGCAGTCAGCATTGTTGCATATTTAATGTCCTGATGAGAGCTTCCACCTGCTGACACAGGCAAAGTGACAGAACAATACCCGCCCAGCCCCCTCACACCACCCCCAACACACACATACACACGCACACATGCACCAGCTCCAAACACCATCATCAATCCAGTGGCTCTCTCTTTCTGCCTCTTTCGCCTCGCCTCATCTCACACGCTCACTCGCCACAACTCCCTCCGCTCCGATCCCACTTCAGTCTACACTGCTCTCTCGTTTCCCTTTTGTCACCCCCCCCATCCACATACATACACGGTCTCCCTCCCCCCTCAGCACTGTGCCCTTCTATCTTTGAATTCTCCCACAGTACAATGACCTTTCCCTCTGGTTCTTACAAATCACTGCAATAAATCCCTCCAACATAAAAACACACTCACACACACATGCACTGGTACTTACTCACACTTTATGTTTAGGGGGCTTTATGAATATGTTCTTTGCTGAAGTGTGTTTTGTGCATTTTTGGACCCAGTTTATCTCAGTGGCCTCTTCTCTCATCTGCGGCTGTTAAGATTAGAACTGTCGCTCATTTTGATACTTAATTAGTTTTGAAAAACGCTGTGTGGCTGTGTGTACTGCAATGTTAAACAATTCTTCATGGCACAAAGCATTCTACTCATTTATTGTTCCCTAGTTAACATTTTTTTCTCATGAAATAAGATTGGCAGGAAGTATAATCCAGCTGCAGATGCCTGTCAGCTCAGCATCTCCCACACAGGCACAACGCCTCGGGGTGTACACCTGATCAGGGCCAAATTACCGCACTGAAACTGGCCCAAATAACCTAAACAGGGACAGGTAAGCCCTATCTAGGTCACATACGGTATTTATATACAAAGTAGGCCAAAATACATACACTAAAACCTGACATTATTGTTATACCTTTTTCCAAACCACACCCAGATTAGTTACTGTTCCAGCACACATATATCCCATCCATACCTAATCAGAGATAAAGAATTATCACACAACAGTCTGGGAAAATGAAGTGGCACCTACGTGTTCTGCTGCCTCAGCAGGCTGAGACAGATATCCTGTAACCTGACATTGTGGGTTTCACTCAGAACAGTCATCGTAAGTCATTTTCTTGTCCTTTCTTGATTTTTTTCCTGTCACTCTGCCTTCTTTCAGGTAAATGGCATAAGACAGACAATTTGTGAAGACATTGCTCTGAAGATTTTTCAAGTGTCACATCATGCCATCCAAAGTTAAAGAACACACAGTGCAAGGTCTAATCAAGCAGTGATTTAAGTGATGCAAAAAAATTTTGACTTCACATTTAATCAAAAAACACTAGTCCCTTTGTTCACAATCACAACATTAAACATGTAGTGTTCATAACCAGGCCAAAAGTTGAGCTAGATGCAGACAGTGTGACTACAGCGAGGCGTCTGAGCCTGGTAATCTGTTAGAGTCCTGCAGCCAGTCTCTGCTTCTTCCTCCTTCTGACCATTCTCTCGGACCATGCTATCCATTAGCAAGCATTTAATCACTGCACCATTTACTGGAAACTGCTGTCTGTGGTGTGTGTATGTGTGTTTGTAATGTGTGCGTGTATTTTTATAGCATTAGCAAGTCACACTATCTAATCCAAAAGCCTGATAAATGACTGAAAGGTATTCCAAAAAAAAAGCGAAACTAAGGTGTTCCTAAAATCATTGCCATTAGAGTGTAGAAAATATGTTCACTTTTTTTTTTTTGCAAATCAACTCAAAAGAACAGAGTGAAAGAGATATCCAAAAATCTATTGCAGGCAAGCGGAAACTGCTGACTGGAGTTGCAGCTGCATCTACCATTTATACTGTATGCATCTCTATGCAGCACCAAGCTGACTGGACTCAAGTGGGCCATGTCTGGGCAGAAAGGTGCACACATACATGAATCCTGCGTTCAGAATACCTGGGACTATTAAGTGGAAGTAAAACACAAAGAACATCTTCTCCAATAAATTTCCATATGGCAGATTCAGTTTACGGACTGAGTTAAGTTTAATTATCTGAGTTTCATTTAGATGCTGCGCGGTAATTTTTCCCAACCTGGGATACATACTTCTTTACATTCCATAGTTGCTCTTGTTCATATGGGCATATAAAGAAGTATGTCCCCCAAGCAGGCCACTGTCCTTGGTGGCGCATCAGGCCCCCCCTCCCGCTTTCTATCTTGCTCCACCCCAGCTTCTCCTCCTCCCAACACACACCCACTCAAAGGGGAAGAAAAAATGTTGAATCAGGAACTACACATATCACTGAACGTGCATAACCCCCCTCTGATCCAACACGGCACCACCTTCAGGATCCCTAAAGACATGTCTGACCAAGACGGGGGATTAAGTACACACAAACACTGTGGAAAAAAACAGAAGTTCATACAAATGCACACTAAAGCCCAGTTTGTAAGCTCAAACAACTTTTTCCATTGCTTTAAAAATGCCCCAGCATGTTCTTCTGACCTGTCACACAGTCCTTTACCCATGCTTGTTACACCAGTTACACAAGAAACAGAACTTAAACATTTAAATTTAAAGCTTACATCACACATCACATCACAAAATAACAAGATCACACAGACTAATTTACACTCAAGTTCACAAAAACACCAAGAAGGAAGAATGAACTTTTAAAAGTCATATTTCAATCACCAGAATCCAACTGCCCGTTTTCCTCTGAGAACACATTTTGTTCAAAGGCTACTACAGAGTAACTACACTTTCTGGTGACCATGTGTCCGCTCTGCTTTGACATCTTGTACACAGTAAAGCTGTTTCTCACACAAACACACACAGACACCTGGCATGCGATTCACCTTGAGTGTCACGCTTAGAGGTTCAGCTGCAGCGGTGGAGTGAGGGAGAGGGGTGAGATGGGAAGGGGAGTTATGTGTGTGAAGGGGGGATGAAGGGAAATGAGGGAGATGTTGCACTTACCTACAGGCAGATGTTGGGTAGAAGTCATCCCCCCCATCCACCCCTCCCTCACCCCTTCCCTGCTTCAGCTGGACCGATGCACCAAAGACAGATGCAATAAAGCAACTACAGAGAGGAAAAGGAGACTGGGAAGAAGAAGTGCTTTGCTCTCTCTTCTCTCAGTCTGTGTCCCAGGTGCTGCCTCTGCAGTCTCTCTCTCTCTCTCTCTCTCAGTGTTGAGCCACTCTCTCTCCCTTTCTCTAACATCCTCTCTCTGATCCTCTCTCTCTCTCCTCTCCTTAATCTCTTCCTCTTCCTCGCACTGAAAACTTTTAGTCCAGCACACAGCCGCTTATCCCACTGGTCCTCCACCTCAGAGAGCAATTCCTCTTTTTTCCTCCCTCTCTTTGCTTCTGTGCCATTCATCTCTTGCCCTCCTCTCCTCTCTCTCACACACACACTGTCCCATGCAGTCTATAGGTTACCATGCTATGCAGTCTCCCCTTGACTGCCCACTCCCCTCTATAAAGCATGTGCTCTCATTGTCTCTCCCTCTCTCATTTTCTCTCCTGCACACACCGTCTCTCACCCTCCTGCCTCTCTTTCAGTGAAACTACAGTGGTGTTACCGTTCCATGCTGAGCAGGCAGTGGTAAGGATAAGGTTGAATGACATATGTGGTGCGGCACATGGAGAGGCTTAAGGGGAAAAGCAGCCAGAGCAGACTGAAAGAATGCCAAAGTATATGTGTGTGTGTCTGTGGTTGTGTGACCTACTGTGCATATCTGTCAATCTCTAAATGTATCAGTGTGTAAGTGTGTGTGTACTTATGTATACGTGTGTCTTCAATTGCCCTTGTTGCTTGAGCGAACCCCATTCACCTGAGACCCACTGCCCCCTCCCATTAGCTTCAGTCCCTGATCCACAAGCAACCACCCCCCATCCATACACACACCTACCCACCCTCCTCTGCTCTCTTCCCTCCTCCCCCCTCCCTGTCCCCTCAGAGATCAATACCAATTTATAGGCAAATGCACAAAGGCTGAGTCGCGCTTTTAATGAATTGAACCATTGCTAACGTCAGGGATCTAATGAAGGCTCTGAGAGAGGCGTTAAGAAAACCTATGGTCGGAGCAGCAGAAAGCATATCAGGGTTATTGAGAGTGTTTGTCTTTGCGCAGCTGTGTGTGTTTGAATTATGGGTGAACAACTGTTACTGTGTCGCAGTTTTCCAACTGGGCATCCTCTTCAAATATTTGCGACTACAATTGTGTGGCCAGTTATGATACAGAGGATAAACTGGGATTCAGAAGGAAAAAGAGAGAAGCATTGGAAGGAAGCATTGCAAACTGCATTATCAGAGAGTTTCTTTCATATGTGTCTGTCAGGCTTTCACTTTAAATGACAATTACGGCTAATCAAATCGCCATGTTGAAGCTTGAATGGTAACACAGCATAATAATCTCCCCAGAACTATTTAAATTTTATATTTTCTCTTTATGGACAAAAGGTACATCTTTTTATATGTGGATACCTCCACAGTGAAGTGGAAAATTGATATTTTGAAAGAAGCCGCAATATGAAATGTTTCTACTTGTGTTTGTGCGTGTCCACTTAAGTCCACTGCACAGGTACTGTATATTGCTTTTCTATGCTACATAATTTGACTCTTGTGTCCTGTCCTGCACGTTAAACACACAAATTGCCTGAGTGCATCAACTGCAGCAAAACCTATATGAATATGTCATCCTCTGTAGCCCCCCAGTAGACCCTTTGTGTGTTCCTACTTCTGTGTAACCAGTGCCATGGGGGCTGCGCACATCAGCACTGCCCACCCAGTAATTAAACTAAAAGTCTCTTCCATAAATCACACTCGTCTGCTCCACTCTCTTCATCTCTCTCATTCGTCCCCTCTTTTCTCTCCCAGCAATGGAACGATGGTTTTGTAAATCACTGGCCAGGGCTGGTAAACGAGGGGGTTTGCACGCATGCACACTGGCTAACATACAGACACACTCCAGAACAGCACTAGACATAGACACATTAGAAGAATTAAGGTGGCTATCCACTCTGCCGGCTACATCGCCACCATCACAATATTCCAGGCAGGAATTAACATTTCTCCAGGGAAAAATAGCCAACTGCTGTAGATAGCAAGATAAGGGTGGTGTGTAATATGCACCCGCACTGCACAGTGATATGCAGCTTCACAGGAAAAGGATGGCATTTGCCAACATCTGGCAAGACATCTGTAATCCTTACAATACAGTGTAATATAGAAAACATTTTTCATTCCAATAAACCAGTCGGAAACACATAACAATTTAAATCCTCATCCTGTCCGTCTCATAAACTTTGTTCCTTTTTGTATACTCTCAACATTCATTGCCACTGCAGTTAAGCTAATGCTATATAAAGCCACATTTCACACCCACTGGGAGATTGCTCACTAGACAGAAATATAGATTCTCTTCAAACAGCTGTGTGCCTACTATAACAACTACAACCAAGCAGGCTGTCTCCAATAGAGCCAGCCTGGGATACCCGACACCTCGTCACCACCAGCAATTCACTGTGAAGCCTGTCAGTGCTCCGGACGCTTGACAGACAGCTGACCACTGCTGATCTCCCTGGTATCTGCTAACTGGGTAAAATTAGCCTGGACAGCTAGAGAGAGAAAGGGAAACAGAGCCAGAGCGATGGGAGCATATGCATGACACTTTTAGAACCTTGCTTCCACTTTAAACCTCTTCCTCTCTCTCTCTGGAGAGTGACATGTGTGTGTCCTGTCTATAGATAGACCTGAGGCCCTGCTGGGATGGCCACACCGACACTGAGCTTAACACCGGGGCACATTAGAACAAACTCATGTGGTGTTTCTACTGATAAACCACACCTGTCCTGCAGCCAAATATAGCACACACTGAGCTGGACTGTGATGGTTCAACACCATGCATTTTTCCACCATGTTCTGCTGTTGCCATATGGCAGGATTTTCGGTTTTCTGGCTCATATGCTGCCAAAAAGGGAGTGAAATATTTACAAAGAAATATTTACAAAGAAAAATATACAAATGCTTCTGAAAAAAATAATCTGTCAAAGTGAATAAGGAGACATATTTCATGTGGATTTTATGGATGCTATCACTATATGTGTGTGTGCCATGTATTTATTCATACATTAAAAACAAAAACAAATAAATTCAGCTTGTACATAAATAAATGGCAACAACTTAAGTTTGTTAGCTCTGACCACTTACTGCACGTACACCCAAGCACTGCGTAAACCAATACTTTACAGAGATATTGCATAGTTTCACATAATCTGGATATCACTTTTATGAATATTAAAATGGCTTAATTAGCTCATTAGAAAACACTCCAGAGTGTAACAGCTCAGAGATAACCCTTGACCTTTTAGCTCCATGTGGATGTGCGGCGATGGTCCTTGAATTACAAGCTGCAGCTGTAAAGCGCTCACTGCTACACCAGTTCTAACAAGAAGTGGAGTGATAAATAAATAAGACTCTTTCCAGCTCCCTGATTCTCAGTCTGTCTGTTTTCCAACAGAGCAGCTTAGAAAAAAACTGTACAATGTATGAAGGTGGTCAGATTGAAGAAGGAACAGAAGCAAACATTTTGCAAATATACACAGTGAGTAAGCACACTCAGAAAAGCACTTATTTTCCAAACATTTTCTAGGCAGGCACTTCCACACCTACCGTAGTAAAGGTGATTCAGAGAGGGATGGTGGCCCATGCAGAGTGAAGCCGTCGCTGCAGGCGGAGTCTCTCCTCCCTGGGAGCTGAATCAGCGATGGAGAGTTTAAGGATGCGGAGAGGAAAAGAGGAGGAGGAGAAGAGGAGGAGTGAAAAGAGGGGAGAGGAAGAAAAGAAGAGGGTTACTTGTCTTGCCTCTCTTGCTGGATGGGGTGAGAAAGGAGGAGGGAAAAAAACAGGCAGACCAAGAAAGAAAAAAAAAAACATAGGACCCAGTGCAGGTAGAAAAGAGAGCAAAAATAGTGGTCATTGAAAAAAGCATAGAGGTTTGTGTAAGAGGATTTGATTTGAAGTGGTGACTGGGCAATAAAATGCGTCAGCCGGCAGCTGCCCATTCCTCCACACCACACCAGGCCATGTAAAGTTAGAAGGAAGACAGCTGATCAGACTGCCAGACAAGGAGATGGAGCGAGATAGTGAGTGCTGACAGAGCTGAAGGACAAATCGGGAAGAGGGACGCAGTGAGGGAGGGGTTGAGAGGATGAAAGAGTGACTACGAAGAGAAGGTGTGTGAGGAAAATGGTAAAAATAATGTAGAATAAAGAATACAAACAAATAGAGAGAATGAAGGAAGAATGGGTAGGAAGGGGAAGAAAGACGAGAATTAAAGGTGGAAATAAAAAAATGCTTTAGAGGAAAAGAAAGACAAAGAAGGGAAAGAACAAAAAGTGAAAGGTAAGAAAAGTAAGGAACAAAAGGGAAAAGGAAGGAATAAAGGATGGTGGGAAGTAAAAATGGGAGGTATAAAGTTTGGATGGATTAAATGTGAGGATAAAAACAAAAAACAGAAAGGTAAGTAACAACAAGCAGCAGAATTGGGAGTTTTAAAAAGTAAAATCAATTATCTCTTACTCTTTTCTGACTTTCTTGTCCTTTTCCCCCATATTCCACTTTCAGGATATGTCGTCCAGCAGTCGGTGAAAAACACTTCCTCCAAAATAAAGAACAAGTACAAAAATAGACATCAGATTGTTAGCTTCAAAAGAAGGATTCTGGAATAAAAGGTCAGCTGATACCGCTCACAGGTAGTGTTTGTACATTGATTTTTGTGTTTTCAATTTGAGTGTCAAAAGCAGACAAAAGCTAGTTAGAATGAGAGCACTGCGAGGGTGGAGCAGGCGAAAGTTTCATCGTGATCACAGGAAACCCCCTCCATCCCAGGGTTTTTATACCAAGGTAAGAGCCAGAGATGCGCACCCGTCCAACAGCCCACCCGTGCTGCCATGCTCCACGGCCTTATTTAGTGAAGCATGGCAAAAAATAGCCTCCCAAGTGCTGGTGGGAGCCGTCTGGGTTAAAGTGGGTAGGTGGGAAAGTGGGAGGGACAGGGCGGGGAAGAGGGAGGTGAGGCAGGGGGTGTCAGAACGCTGGGGGTGGTAGTGGTGATGATAGAGTCACTTTAATCATTGTATCTGCCATTTCGCTAGACTGTGCTTGATTTACCCTTCTGTTTCATGTGTCTGTTTTCTGTTGTCACCAGTTGGTGTGTCCCAGTACCGTCCTATATCCTCCTCCGTTCAGGATATTTTCTCTACCGTACTTAAAGTCTGCAACATCCCTCACCTCCACCTTGCTTTTTGACTGTGCTCAGCTCTTTAACAGCACTCCTAGATTAGTCTTTTTGATACATATTTTGGGATATAAATAAGTAGTCCCTGTGCCTAAAAAATTCAACATATTACCATTATAAAGCTCATTCTGAAAACTGAATATTTTTGCAATGCATATTTCAGAAAATATGACAAACTACTTTCTCAGCACTTGCTGCTCCTTGCCAAATGCATAGATCACCAGTTCACACGGGGGTCCTGACCTAACATGGGGTTGTCAACATGGTCCCATCAGCATTAGATGTAATATAATTGGTTATCAGTCATTTTGTATCTAGTGCCATCAGGTCAAAATTCAGTTTTTACGACCAAATATCTGATTTGTGTGTAAGGCTATTCAGCAAATATTGGCATGTTAACATAACCTGGTGAACATGATCAATCTTACCTGTTAAACTTTGGAATATAATGTGGTAGTAAGCTTGCTAACATGTTAATATCGGTATTGAGCTCAGAGCTTCAAAGAGCTGCTTCTGTACCTGAAACAAAAGAACAGAGCCTTCCACCAGTGAAGTGCTGCATAGCTGGTTGTCTATGCTTCCTGTCGTTAAAACAAAGTGCCGACTGCACAATGGCCAAGCATTAGGAAAAAGAGAGTTTTGTATGTGCCGGAAAAGGGGGATTTACCAGGATGGGTGTGTTGGTCATGGCTTTGTAGACATAAAGAGATGGAAGACTTGACAGTTTTCCAAACGCAAAGCATTCGTAAGTTGTTCGCCCCCTGCTGGCTGAGTGCGGTATAGCTCATAAAGGACAATTCCCTGTTAAATTAAACAGTTCACCCAAACTAAAAATATTTTTTCCCAAATGTGATTTCTGTGATTTTAGGTAGATATTATCACAGTGACCTGTGCACAAATGTCATCTTTCAGATAAGTTTGTTTTTATTACGTTATTTGATGAAGAGGGGTGCATTTTGGATGATTGATGGCTTTGATTATCAGCCCGGTACTACAGCTGCACCTCTGGTCAGTACTGTGCAGAATCTGCAGTAGGCTTCACAAAAGGAAATGGCGGCACATTGTCCATTTTTACATACAGTCTACAGACTGCAGACTACATCATGCCTAATATGCACTAAAGCAGAATGACAGTGTCGAATTTTAGAACTCCATTGCTGATTTTTTCAGACAATTATCCATTCCAAATTATCTACTAGCAGTTATTCAGTTCCCTATTTGGGTTCAGGATAATATTATTAACAGTTGTTTATTGTTGTTTGTATTCCAATATACTGTATACTGTATATAATTCATATATATCTATAGAAATGTGTCAAGAAGTGTTTTCCCTCAATCACGTGCCATTGGGTAAGTGGTGATGTGTTTTTGCCTTAGTTTAAAATGTTTATTGTGTTTGTTAATGATGTGAAAGTCCATATTTTTAATACATGACACTGATTGCAAAATAAACAATTCAGTTAACTAGTTCCCATGTCACTTCACCTTCACCAAGTCTTGTCCTTTAAAACTTTGAAATCGGCACTGTAGTTGAAGCCTGCTTAGGCCTGAGCACCCCCATGTTCCTACCCTGTTGCTGCCCCCTGCTGAATCTCCCCACTGTATTTTTAGACTTGCCAAATAAAGTGGTGTGAGGCTTTCCTCTACCAAATACCTGCTCAAACATCCACAAACCCTCCCACAAACTGTCTCTCCACCAGTTGTAGTCCCAGCACACTGCTCAATCCTGCATCACATTTAGTGACACCATGGTGGTGCTCCAAACAGCATGACGGAGAGAGAGACAAACGGGGTGGGAGCTGTTCACTTTGTGTGTGTGTGTGTCTCTGAGACTCAGGTGAGGTGAACGTGTCTGTGGAGGAAGCGACCAAGGGACACGGTGAGATGGCGAGAGCAAGGACACGGGAATTGAGAGGACAGGAGGAAGGGAGGAGAGATGGGGAAAGAAAGGATATTGATTTTCACCTTAAAGAGGCAATCTCCGCTTCTCTGTGCTTATGTGTACGGATCACAGCAGAGACTTGAGACACCACCGCAGACATTAAGCACACACATGTACACAGACACAGTTTTGGAATCTTAATGATCTTTGAAACAATAAAACAGAGCTGAGCAAAAGACATAAGAACACCTTTAACTCTGGTTCCTTAACAGGTGTCCCACTGCTCCAATTACTTCTATTACCCTTAATCTTTTCCCCTTTAACATGCATTTATATAATTTTATTCCTTTTTCTTCTCACACTTCTCAGCCATTTTTTAAATTCTTTGCTTACACCAAAGATTTATAATACTCTGCTTGGTGGGTCAGACAACATCAGAGTGTAGATAAACACAAGTATATGGAGACACATTAGCAGCAATAGCAGACACAAAAGGACTAAAAATAAGATTTAAAATGTGTATGACAGTGAATAAATGTTGGCATTAATATATTCATTAGGAATTTGTATGTGAGATTGATTTCATAATTTTTCTAAACATAGAGCAGCACAACAGTATCTGATAAGATCATTTATTATCCTCAAAAGGGATGTGTAAGTGATCAACTCTGCAATGCGTGTGTGTGTGTGTGTGTGTGTGCGCACATCAACATACTTACAGAAGCAGAGTCAGTGTTCTGGCTGTAGAGGAAGTAAGTAGTGTGGCCTTTTGTTCTGCATTAAGTCTTTGACACTGATATCTTTATACATATACAAGATTTTACACAAGCATAAATACAAAAGTTATAAAATCAGCTGTATTTTTTCAAGACCCTGACCATGACCATGTCATTACTACTTTACGCAAATTTCTCCTTGTAGAAAAATGCAAAGAGCAACGCAATAGTGCAAATATAAATAAAACTCTTAACAAGATCTTTTATTTTGCAGGGGCTTTCACTGGAATTTACGAGGCAAAGGGCTTCTCCACTGTGACGTACATATCTTTGTGATTTAGTCGTTGTGAAAGCCTGTGTTGAGCAAGATTACATCTTTAATTTCTGAATCCGCAAATGCTTAGTGAGTGGGCTGGCTGCCTACCATGTGTGTTTTTAATTTATGCTTGAGTGTGTGCGTATGTGTGTATGTGAGATAGAGAGAGAGAAAGAGATAGTGTGTGTACCATGTTTTGCTACATTCTGGGGACTGAACCTGTTTGCACAGTGATGTGGGCACTAGGTTTCGTCATGGGGAGAAAATCCAGGTCCATATAAATTATCATATAAATTAGAGAATTTTTAAGGAATGACTTGGTTTAAGGTCAGGGTGAGTTTAGTTTTGGGTTAAGGTTTGGGCAAGTCCCCAGGAAATGACTCTAAGTCCATATAATGTCCCCATGAGGAATGGAAACACATTTGCATGTATCTATGTATGTTTATGTAAGCATTCCTGCTTCCTTGTTCCAGTCATACCTGCAGTGCTGCATGTTTGAGTCCCACAGTGTTACCAACGGGCACTTTAGAGTCTGTACACTCATCTGGCTGCAGACACTAGACAGAATAATATGATTGTGTTGCAGGAGAAAAAAACAATAAGCATCTTCAAACTCTGTCTCTCTATGTTGGGGCAGTCCCATGGGAGACAAACTGCAACCACAAGACCAAACACCAAAATATTTTCTTATTTTTCACGCCCTGTTTCCCTGTCCCTCCCCCTCCCTACGATGCAGTTAAAGTTCCTGGGGGACCATTACTTTAGCTGGCGTGTGAAATGGCCTAGTAGATGAATGTTTTTTCTGCATTACCTGGTGGCAAGGGAAAAGCGATGGATACAGTGCACAGATCCCCCTGACACTTTTTAATCTGGGAGAGAGAGCATTTTGATCCGAGCCAGCAGCAGGGCTGAGAAAAGTAAATGTGAAAATAGAAGGGAGGGGCCAGAAGACAAAGACGACAAAGCAACAAGGGAGGAAGAATGATGGACTGATGTAAAGAATGAGATGTGTGATTGTATTTTTAATTAGCACCAATGTTGAGGAAAGTTAAATATATGACTTTGGGTGATGCTTCACCGCAGGAGAAGTTTTTAATCTAATGAAAAGACTTTGACTTTCGATTTGGCTCCAACACTAATTGTGCTGGACTGCCTCGACTGGCCACCCATTCCCTATGTACCTCAGGAACAAGGAGACCAGCTGTGGATGACGGGCCCCTTCCAATAAACAGCAGCCTCTGTCCATGCTAAGGAGCTGGTGCCAGAGGAAGCAGATGCTCTTAGAGGTCAATGACCAACTCAATTGGTTAAGTGGCAAAATGCAAATAAAATTTAAAAAAAGACACATATTCAAAGACTCATATTGTCCATTGTGCATTTTGACCACTAATGCTCTTTTACAAAACTTTTGTTTTTACATGTTTACTGGGTGTAGATCAGAGTGTTTGCTTAATAATCAATTTCTGCAGCGTAACCATGGTTCACAGGTAAATAAAAAACAGACTCATGGATTAGAAACAGAAATGAAATATAATATGAAATGCAGTATTCATAAATATGTTGTCATTAGTGTGTAATCACTGGAAAATACCAACCATTGCATTTTCTTAATCTTAGAATATGGTTTTTAAATCTACATTGGGAGCAGGTCTCCTTTCATGGAGCCAGCCATGTTGAGCCCCCATGTTTCCACAGTAGCCCAGAATGAACAAACCAAACACTGGTTCCAGACAGAGAATCATGTTTTAAATGTTATAAATTTATTTATGTCAGCATTTCACCCCCAGAATGTGTAACTCTGCAGCTACTGATGTGCCATCCATAGCTTTGTAGAAACATTGTTATATCAGTGACCAAACAGGTGATGCCCCTGTTTTGTGGATCAACCTAGTGAACAGGGAAGTGCAGAATGGATGGAGTGCAGTGAGTCTGTGTGTGTGTGTGTGTGTGTGAGAATGTAAGAATATAAGTGTACCAGGGATGTAGAGGAACCAAGTGTGCACCCTTGACTGGCTGGGTAAAGAGTGTTTTGGGATGTGTAATGTGGAGCTGGCATGAAGGGGAATGAGGAAATGTTTGGTTAGTGTGTGTGTGTGTGTGTGTGTGTGTGTGTGTGTGTGCGCAGCCTGCAGCATGTGAATGCACGATATGTGTGCATGTGTGCACAGCCGCAGGAGCACAGCGTGTGTGGCATGTTTACTGACATTCTTATTATTTGGAAAGGAATTAGTTACTTAAGGTTAAATTAAATATCGGATCCAATTATTTTGTGTCATTCAAAGCAAGACTGAGTTGTTCTCTCTGTAATCAAATAACAAAATGAGTCAGATCTGAACAGCTCCCTCTGTTAGTTGCACTTCTGTACATTTGGACTGTGTAGAATCTCCACTTGTCCCTGTGATCCAGAGGTTTATGTCTGATATATTGTATGGAATGCCCCCCATCTGTCCCTGTGTCAGTTTTATGTTTATGGACCTCTGATGAACCTACTATAAAAGTTCAGTGAATGTGCCAGTAGGGCGAGGGTGAGCTGAGAATGGACATTACGGACAGTTTCTGCTTTAAAGTTAAGGTCTGAAATGTTATTCACAGATTAGCTGTACTGCACAGTGACCACATTCATGACGTATATATAGTTGACATAGATACATGCTGCATAAGGAAGTCGTTTACTTTTGAAAAATTAAATAATTATTCCTTAAGATTGTTGCACTGAAGCCACAATTTAAATGCAGGAATGTGTTTAGTAATTGTGTATTTTTTATAGTGATGTACTTTCTCAAGTAGCGGATCAAAATACTTATTCCACTACTGATAAATTCAGTAGTGGGCAATAAAAATATGTTCAGAATAAGTCTTACCCTCACTCCACCTCTTCCCCTCCCAGCCATTTAGAAGCAACACTTCAGTTTCCTGCAGGTGACATCACTTCTGACCACGTAAAGTATCAAATACACCTCAAGTATCTGAAATAAACCATTCAGAATTCACAGGCCTGTCTGTGTCTTCTTGTTACCGTTGTCCTGCTGTATGATTTAGTAGAGGCAGGATTTGGCCAATCTCTGTGGCACGGGCTGAGTTATGGGCCTCAGACAGCTCCAGTGTACTGTGTCAGCTGCAAATCGATGAACACATCTAAATATAAACTTGTCTCATGTAACACTGACAAAATCATCCCCATTTTATTTTTCAATAAAAATCCAGGCATCAGATGGTGGCGTCTATGTGGGTGTGCACAATTGTGTGTGTGTGTGTGTGAGATTGTTGAGGAAACAATCAGTGTTACTGTACTATTCAGATTTGAGTAAGGCATCAGTCAAAGGTAGAACTAAAATGAATACACACACACACACACATACACACAGTAGAAACATGGTTTGAGCAGCTGAGGGCAGAGTAAGGTGACAGTAAGTGCTGCGCAGGAAACATAGGATGAAAGGTAGGAGGTTCACGTCTTTGGACCAGATTGTTTTATTTTTTTTCTCCACATGGACTTTTTCCTTAGGCTGAGAATAGCATTGACTTGCCCTTTGTTTCACACAGATACATAACTGTGTCAATGGCAAGGTCATGTGACTGCTTCACATTATCTTTCTCCCTCTTTGTTTCAGTCAGGCCAACTCTCACTTAATCTTAGATACGATGTGGCATTGCAGCAGGACAACAACCAGTAAAAACAAGTAAAACAGTAAGACACATGCAAATGTGTTTCCAGTAAAAACAGTAGCTGGCTACTGTTCTCTGCCATGCTAATGCTTCGCCAGTTAGTTGGCCGGAGGAGGGCCAGAGGAGCAAGCTAGTGAGGGGGTGGGCCAGGCCCTCAGAGGGGAGTTGGGGAACAAGCTGATGACACATTGATGGATCTGACTCCTGTTTCGCATAATCATTCTCCTGGCCACTCGAGGACAGAAAAAGGGAGGAAGAGAGACAGAGGAAAGGAGGCAGAGACAAAGAGAGACAGAGAAGAGGGAAAACTCTATGAATGGAGAACCAGAATGCCAAGCAGTGCATTATTCCAAGAAAGGAAAAGAACAGAGAGAAGGACAATGCAAAACACTTGTATGCAGAAATGGAAAGAGGGAAAAAGGCAAGAAAGGATGGAGTCAGAGGGTGATGGGGAAGAGGTGTTGTAATGGGGGCTGGGGGAGCTGAGCATGTTGAGGGCTGGGAGATCAGAGCTGCAGCTGCGGCTCGTGATAGCACTGTGTGTGTTAACACGCTACCTCACTCCCCTTGTACATCTGTTCATTCATTCCCCTTCATTCGGCACCGGGCGCCGCCAGGTGATCATTTTCTCTGTGAATTAGGACTCCCGGCAGAGTACAGTCCATTAGGGCGGATCGCTGTGTATCAGTGTCTCACGCAGCCAATTGAGCATGAGAGAGCAAGCACACAAAAGTAGCGGCTGCCGCCAAGAACCTGCAGAGCATTGTACAAATGGGACATTTGTTTTATCATGTGTTGTTGCTTCAATACAATTGCAACTGTTGCAGTTTTATACTGATTTAAAATGCATATACTGCAGTTTTTCTACATTTTGTTTGCCATGTACTTTTTGCCTCTGTTTGCGCTATTGCCCTTATCTACATGCTCTTTTAAATTTTCTAATTTAATATCAAGTGACTTGGAAAAAAAAAACACTTGTAGATGAACTAATAACACAAAACCCTAATTTTCCTTATAGCTGCCTGTCTCAACCAGTGCTATTCTGTTGTGCAGAGGTATTTTTAATCTTGTTCTTAAACACTGAAGCAAGGATTTTAAACAGAAAAAAAACATGACTTAATAGTAACATAGCACTGAATCTACTTTTTTATTAAATTGTGTGTTGAAATGGTGCTCTCTGCATAGCTGTGCACAGACATGTAGGAGATAAGGCAATTGTTCATTGGAAATCAGGCCCTGCACAGTGTCAACACTTATGGGAACCTTATTCAGTAGCTTTTAGCCAAGTGACTCTCATCAGGTATTTCACAGTAAATTACATGTGCATTGACTTTATTAGACTATATACCAGTCACACTTCTATTGTGTGGCTTTTATTACAAAAGGCAAGACTCCTACCTGTAGAAAAAAATCCAGTAATTCTCTTTGTTTTAATGCATTGTTGTAGCTTGCTTGCTTGTTCAAGTTAAAATGTAAGTACGTGGCTGCTGAACATGAAATTTCTGTTGTTTTTGAACATGTAGATCTGTTCACTGGGTCCACACCAAAGAAAATAAATGATATCTTGTCAACAGGAGTAAACATTAATTAATATAGAATGACAGGTAATTCACTGATTGGATAGTTCTGTTTTATCACATGGACCAGTGAGGAAAATCAAATTGAAGACTGTCAGTTGGTTATGTTGCAGTTTACTGGAATTTGGGGGTTTATTTATCTTCTCTTTTGTCACAAACCATTGGAAATAATTAATAACTGATGGACCTTGTATATCAAAATGACAAAGAGAGAAATAAGACAAAAGCGTGGTGCTTAGTATAAGAAAATAAGGAGCCAGGTATTGTTACTGTGTAGTGTAGAAAGTAGGATTTACCAGGATGACCAAAGGGTCGTGCATAAATGAAGGATAACACTACCTACACTCTCTTTTTCAGGTGGTCTCAATCCAGTTGTTTATTTAGTACCAGGGTTTGACTGAGCGATTTGGGACTAGCCTAAACAAACCAAAACAAACAGACAATAGGTGCCAATTGGTGTGAAGGTCTCCTACATAAAAATAATGCATGGAAATGGACTAAAACTGGTCTTCTGGTTTTACTGGTGTGCAGGTATATCTCATATCTACCACATTTTAGCATAGCACATTGGATCAAGGTTGCTTTAGGTTGTTGATGTCAATGCTGTGTTAATGTTGACCAAGTCAATTTAGGCAACTTGTGAAAGGACAGATATCGTAACTTAATGTGAAATTTGGTTATTTTCAACCTGGGTTTTAATTTCCTAGTTTTTGCTGTCATGATGATTGATTGTGTTCACTTACTTTTCTGCAGCGCCTGACACACCTCCACTTTGTCTGCAGTTGCTGCTCTCCAGTTTATAGCCAGAGGGCAAACCCATTCTCCAACAACTGAACCCAAAAAGCAATCAAAAACATTTGCTTTCAAGTTCTGTTTTCACATCCAGTGTCTCATTGACTCACAGACCTACTGTAAGTACAGCTAAGGTTGGGAATTGTGGAGGTTATGTCAACCCACACGTACATGGTCTATTAAAGGCATTAGGTAGTGTGCATCTGAATTAATTACAATAAAATAAAAAAGATCAAATTTAGTGTGGCAGAAGTAGATGTAAGTTTTTAAAGAAATCTAAATTTTCTTCATTTTCTTTGTCAAAAATTGGTACCTACATTTCCCACAATGCAACTGCAGACATTTGGTTATACACATTAGGCAGAGATGAGCCACTAGCCAGAAATGAGGAGTGGGCTACACGGGCCTGTGTCAGAGGAACCATACTGTTGTTTGTGATGTGCAGCAGCTCAAACACTGAATTCACATTAGGACACATAATCCATCCATCCATTGCCTATACCCGCTTATTCCTTAACCAGGGTCACGGGGATCTGCTGGAGACTATCCCAGCTCACTTTCGGGTGGAAGGCAGGGGTACACCCTGGACAGGTTAGGACACATAATATAAGATCTTATTGTCATCTTGTTTTCCACACATAGTAAAAGCACAATTTGTCATCACAATGATTCATACATGATTCTTGAAGTGTAAGATTCTTGAAATTCTGACTCCTCAGTAGTAAAGCAAATCAAGGAAAATGGGTGTTGGGAAGTCAGATGTGCTTAATAAAAGAGACAGTGTGGGAGAAAGTGTGAGACTAATTACATACATGTGTCTGTGTGTGTGTTGGTGTGAGGAAGAGAGACAAAAAAGGTGAGATGAATAAAAGTGGAGCGCTAATCCAGTGATGAATCTGTGTGTATTTTGGTGCTGGCAGCTCTGATTTATCACTAACACTTTATTCAAGGTCCTGAAATTAGTAAGTCTCTCCACGAGATGGAAACACCCAACTCCAGAGATGGTGACAAACTGGGCGTCCGCAGCTGTGTGTATCTGCGCGTTAAGGTAAAGCTGCCTTAACCCTCTGGGGTCGACGCACGCGCCGGCGCGTTTTGACGCATCTTTTTCTGATAAGGCCGAAACAAACTTAAATTACGCCGTCAATTCTGATCGTTTTCTCAAAAACACAATAATGTATAAACTTGAAGCTCACATATTATTGTAGCCAATTTTGTGCTGATTACAGTGTTATTAGACTTTAGACATTAATATGTTTAAAAAACACTGAAAAAAGCACAAATGTCAGGACATGTCAAAATTTGTCCAGGCCCCAAAAACCCCCTCAGACCCCAGAGAGTTAAGTTACAGTAAACTTGCTTGTATTTAACACATCAGTTGCTCAGGTCTGCAACTGATAATGTGTTAAGTTTGCATCTGTTTGCTTTGTGTGCACCTGGTGCTACACTGTGGGTACAGAAACCTGTTTGAACACTCACACTATGGGGACTCGGCTTCCTCTTGGGGATGAAATGCAGGTCCTTACCATGTAAATCACATAATTTTATGGTGATGACTCGGTATAAGGTCAGTGAAAGTTTAAGGTTAGGTTAGGGCAAGTCTCCAGGAAATTATTGTATTATTAAATCCACACAAAGAATGTAAACATAAGTGTGTGTGTGTGTGTGTGAGGGTGTGTGTGTGTGTGTGTGTGTGTGTGTGTGTGTGTGTGTGTGTGTGTGTGTGTGTGTGTGTGTGTGTGAGTGAAAAAGAGAGTGAGACAGTGGACAATTTAGCGCCCACACTAAGAGTGTAGTCAGACTAACAGTGCCTATCATGAACAGACCTAATAGAAACACCTTTACCTCTGGGACAAAAGTTTCTTCAAGGTGCACATCCACTTCCCAGAAGATGAACAAAACATTAGTCCAATGATAGAGCGAAGCCAACAGAGGCTATTATAAAGGAAAAACGTGGGGCAGCCGGGGGGTAGGGGTGCACCTCAGGACATTATGAGAAGCGGTACGCTGGCTGATGATGAAAAGGCTGCAGGGTCTGGCTGAGAGAATGTGTTGAGATATAGGTGCGATACAGCTGGCCCAGGGCTCAGGGAGGCTGCTGCAGGGGCTGAGGGAGTGAGATAATATAAAGTGCCTTTCCACAACCTTAACGCCTTCCTCTTTCCTGCTTCCTCCATTCTCTGTGTCTCTCCCTCATCTGTTGGACAATAAAGCTTACATCTCAGTCCTCCGGCACTAATCTGACTCCTGTGTCTCTAATAGTCGTTTATCCAGTTCTAATGGAGGCTTTGTTTTTCATTAAAAAAATCTATGCAAATTGGTTGTTGAGCCAACCGCTCCCTCCCAGAGAACAGCCATGCCTCTGCCTGTTCAAGTCCACTTTACTAACAGCATGCTTGACATCACAGTTTTATATTTGCAAACACTCTTGCTATGGATATCATTTCAGCACAATATGAAAACCTATTTGGACGAGATGAGGTACTTGTACTTTACCTGAGCAATATATTTTTTCTACTTTATACTTCTACTCCACTGCATTTCAAAATCAAATAGTGTACTTTTTATTTTGCTGTATTTATTTGAAAGATTTAGTTCTTCTCTGCTTTTATTATGGGAAATTTTAAATTCAATTTCCAGATAATACTAATACGTTTTTAATTTGAGATACATTTTAATGCTTTTACTTGTTCTACTCATTTACAGTTTATGGCATGCAAGGTCAAGCTGCAGTCTCTGCTAATAAGACTCAGTGAATTCTTTGTGACACCAGAGGACATAAACACTCAGTTTTAGTAAAGCTGAATAGACCAAATAAACCAAAATATAGGTTTAAAATCTTTGAAATTCTTAATCTAAAATTAAACTTTTTTACGTTTTATTATTTATTTATTTATTTTTTCACTTTCTCACTTCTATTCAGAGGTTCATACTGGGAGTTGGTCATTTAGTTGAATCTGGGCCTCAGTGATGTTGTGCTTCCAGAGCCGGAGATGGACGTGTGCTTGGCAGCAAAGGGATATCTACTATCTTGCTCGACTGTGAAGGAATAGTCAACAAAGAAGTCACAGGGAGAGATAGTAATGGATTAGAGATGGGAGAAGTGATGAGTAGCAGTAGAAGTGGTACAGAGTGAGGAAGGTGTAATGAGGAACGGCTGGACGACTGGTGGAGGTATAAGCGAAGGAGCATGATGGGAAGGGGGGAGGCTTGGAATAAGTCAGGATATCAGAAATTGCAGTGCTGTGTTGAGATGGATTGGCGCTGGCCAGCCTTAAGTGTACCTGCTATCAGTCGTATGAGAGACAGAGAAAAAAAAGGTGAAAGGTGGTGGACGATTGGAAAGACAATGAAAGTAGAGCAGATTCGTGTTAGAGGACAAGGCGAGGAATAGGAGGGTCTAATCCAGGGTGATGACTGAGAGGTGGAAATGGAAGGGAAGAAAAGGGAAACTAAGAAAAGGGAGAGTGAAAAGGAAAGAAGGATGTGGGATATGAAAAAAGTAGAAGATGGGGGAGGTTTGACACAGTAGCTAGCCAAGTGCGCCTCAGCATATCCGCCACTGCTCTCTCTCTCTAGTTCAGTATGATTTATGAGCACAAAGCTCCAAAATACTCTCAGACACCGTCTTCCAGAGCACTGTTGATGATGGGGATATTTATACACACACACAAAGCCGTATCCTGCTTTCCTGCATGCAACGCAAGTTTGTGTGTGTGTGAGTAGGTGTTTGTTTGTCTCAGTGCGTCATAGATTTCTCCTTACTTAACCCAATTTCTTTGTCCTCAAAATGCTGTCCGATGACTTTGACAAGCAGCCCATGCACACACACACAAACACACACACACACACAGACACACACAGACACAGGATTACTGTGAATGTTCTGTATTTATCCTGAGGTCGTAATGGTTTTGGCTTGCTACTTGACAGCCTTAAACACACAGGCTTAGCAGTGGGACAGTATCAGTGGAGGAGGAAAACAACATTCATTAACAACCTTTGACCTATACATAGACTCTCTGTATCTACCATGGAGCACACAAAGTCCTCTTTGCCGTACACTCTGTCTTGTGAGCAGTACACCCAGGAGACAAGAAAGAATAGTGGAGTGAAGAAACTGAAAAAAAAAGTCATACCTTTCTCATTATCTTTTTTACAGTAATATGTAATTCCTTCATAAAAGTATAAATAGAAAACAGAGAGACAGATGATTAGAGACAATGCTAACATAATACATGACTTTATTCTGCCTTTATTTTTTTCATTTACAGGAAACGGTTGTAGTCTCTTTGACTGCAGTCACTTTTTTCCACCCTTCACATATAGAAGGTAAAGCTTTATTAATATGTGCGGTGTCTCTCCCACACATCTCATTCATTATAGATAACCTTACACAGGACTGCTTGAATGGGAGATGAGACAGCACCGAGGGAAGGGAGGAGACGATGGCTTGGGTGTTAACTGAGCAGGTCTGAGTGCAGCTCTTTAAAAGGAAACGATCAATTTCCAGCGCTGAGGTTCTTTTTGTTTCACCATACACTTAAGCTTTGTGTTTATGAGGTACAGTAGGGCGAGTGTCACTCCGCTGCTCCGTGGACAGGGGAACAATCCAAAACCCAATAATCTTCTTACCAATGCCTCATCTGTGGTTTGGGCAAACTTCTGAAAATCATCTTTTTGTTTTTTGTTAAGCTCTGCTCCACCTAATGTTCTATACTGTGGCCATTTTTCAACTGATGGTGTGTTCATTTCAATTTCTAGCCAAACATCTTTTAATTTGTGCTGAGCATTGTGAATTTCACACTGTAATCTCTGTCCATGAAATATACACATATTGTTGCCATCCTTCCACTCCTGCTTGTGCATTGTCTCTGTGCCTTGTCGCCTCCAACTTTAATTCGAGTTTAACAGGCCATCTCAGTATAGAGCATTTGTAATGTGTGTTAAGTAAATTGTGGTAAAATGATTAACACACATAATGCTATGTTGCATGTCAGTGGAACCAATGTCATGAAAGACAAAACAGGGCCTACATGGATCCACAAGCCCAAACTAAACGTCCGGTGAAATTCAAAACTACCCTTAGTTAAAAGTACCTGTAGAGTGATAGAAAGTCATACAAGAGCCATGACATTTGATAAGTGACCTGGTATGAGCAGGGACGTGTAGCTGCATCAGTTTTCTGCTATTGCAGGATTGTTAAACTATTACAATATTTATGGGTTTGCATATGTTGGAGTAAATCCACAAAAAACAGTCTGATTCCATTCAGCTGTACCTTGTTAATAAAATGTCATCTTTTGACTTCATGTATTTAATTTGAATTTGTGATTTAAACCAACAGAAAATTACAGCAAGGAAAGTAAAGTGGATATAAAAGCGAATGCTGCGGTGGATAAAAGACTTCCATGAGACCATAACTCAGTGTCAGGACCACAGGTCTGCAGAGGAGACGCTGCTGAGCTTTTTAAAGGAAAGCTATGGAACATTTGAGACGGTAAAGTTCGAATCAGCAGCATTTGGCGGCTTGAAGGATCTGGATATATGGGCGTAATAAAGCCTGTACGAGTTACAGAGCGCACCTGTACTGTACAAAATTCCCTCGAGATGCAGGGTTGCTTTGAGAGCTTCAGTATGTTGGGGGGGCCTGAAGAAGCTTTAGAGTTCAGGGGTCAGATGTTGCAGACATGGTCCTGTTAAACGGGAAAACAACCTATTTATCTTGTTGTCTTCTTGGCATTTATGCTACTTTAGGGCTTTTTTATCTCTTTTTTTCAAGGAGAACAGTTTAAAACAGTAGAACCATGAAGGCTGCATCATGACTGACAGTGAAATGTTGTGTTATCACAGTAAAAAAATGTAACTAAGGTTTAACACTAACCTCTCGCCTTTTCATGTGCTCACTTTATTTAAACCTTGACTTGTGATTAGATAAAATATTACACAATCCAACAGCCAACACACATACACACACACACACACGTGTCAGGACTTCTACAGTGATCTGTGAAGTTAATTAATTGCAGTGACCTGCACGCCAGGTGTCTTGGCTGATGTTGGAAATTACACTATCATCCAGTCACCCCTCATCATTGCCTCCCTCACCGCCACTTGCTCTGTCTCTCCCACTCCCTCATCCTTCCCCCTGTGTGTGTGTGCGGCCGGTGCTGAAATGTGATGCTGTCAGCCGCTGTAAGCAGAGCTCTGTCAGGCTTGTAACAGCCGTATGGTGGCTATTTTAGCGTGGACTCTGACGGTTGTGGCTGTCACTTCTGATGGTGAGGGCAGCGCTGATCTCTGGTAGCAGGTGGACGAGGAGGTGGATTGTTAGTCCGGCCTCCCGTTTGACTGTACAGTGCCCGCTGCTAGTTTACGGCTTCAAACACACACACACACACACACACACACCCTCACACACACACACACGTATGACCTTATGTACACAGATCCACACACATATGTATGCATTACTGCACTGCACATGCATACACATCCATATACTGTATAGTACACACATAATAACCTCCAACAGAGAGAAAAATGCACATAAAGTAACACATATGTAAACAGGGATATACACTAACGTGCACACCAGCAGAGCCAGGCTGAGTGGGGCAGCACCGCAGTAAGGCCGCTCAGCTGCCATTACTTACAACACTGAACACTCACTTCTCTTCCTCTCCCTGTTCCTCCCCCTTACTTCGCCTCCTCACTTATTTTCTTTTCTATCGGGGTGACCCTTTTTCTTCCCTACACATTCTGTTCTCTCTCACCTTCCCATTTTTCATTCATTCCCTTGTTCATTTAGCTCAGTGATTTATTCTTTATGACTTCTGGTTCTCTCTCTCTACCTTCTTGTTCTTATTGCATGCTCTCTCGCCCGTGTTCTCGTTCTCCTCACGCTCACTGACTCGTCTTTTCCTTTCTCTGTCGCTCACATTCACACCAGAGTGGCTCTCTTCTGCTGAGAGGCTCACATAACCCTTACACAGTATTTGAAGTGTTGCTGCCCTCCCTGCTCCACTCCCAGTGGGTCAAGTCGAGCTTTCTGGCCAACAGAGAGTTGCTGGGTCTGAAAGCTACATCGGCGAGGCCTCTACTCATTTCTCCAACCCCGAGGCTTCAGCGGATCAGAGGATAGACAGCCCCAGTGCCCTTCTCACTTTCAGTCAACTGCTTCAGCTGTTCACCTGAATACTGAAATGTTAACAGTATTGACTCACTCACACACACTGGTCTGCATTTGAAAGACGTTATATGTGTACTCCTGGTTGGGTTATTGTACATTTGACATGTAATGTTGATGTCATTTCAGGAATCAGGACAAACATCAACATATCTGTTGAAAAGTGGCAAAGCACAGGAATAAAAACAAACTTATCATAACCCATAAAGCCAGAAATACACTTAGAGGATCAGTCACATGCTTTCCAAATATACAGAGGTATTGCAACTATACTCAAGGTTGCAAATGTCAAATTTGGACTTTGAATATATAAAGTTCTGATTTTATATTATATTGTCTGAAACACTTCTTAGTTCTTTTTGCATGTAAAAAGGACAAGCTGCTAGTTACAATTCATGGTTAATTATACAACCATGTTTACCAGCACAAAGCTATGAAGTTTACAGTGATATTGGTGGCAGGTTTACTTTCAAAATTTTTAAGTTTTCAATTTCATACATATTTAGACTAAAACAGGCTCAGGGTTATGGTTGGCCAATGTCAGGCCGTCAGTGAGCGCTCTAGTTTTTTAGTCAACATGTTGAATAGTTGGCAGATCTTGTTGGTTGTTGGCCGTCAGCTGTAGTCTGTGTGGTCTGTGTGGTGTGTTTAAGTGTAAATGTTTGACACGGAAGTCGACATTCAGCAACACAAATATTGGCCTTCATCACCACTACTTCTTTGACGTTGGCGGGATGGACAGATTGTCAGAAACGACAAGCATTAGTAGATTTATTCATCTGCATTTAGCTAAATAAATAAGGTTAACATCACGGTTGACTGAAAACTTGTCCTTTAACTAACATTTGAATATTTACATTGGTCTCCTAATGCACGTGTGAAAGAGCACTGAAAGAAACAGAAGTGTATAGTATATGTAGTATACATATTCACACATGGCTGTCATGTTACTGCTTAGATTAAAAAGTCAGAGAAAGGTCTTCATCTGACCACAGCTGCAGTGGTAGCCTTTGAAACTCTTCAAACTCAACAGGGTGATTAAATGAATGTGTGTTGTGTGTGTGTGTGTGTGTGTGTGTGTTCTTCATGTCTGCTTTTTTGTTTTTCAAAGAATTATATCTATGGCTGTGTGTAGGTAGAAGTGTGTAGGTGGGCATGTTGAGTGGCTGGTCATCACCTCCTCACACACACATGCACACCATTAGAGCCAGTCAACCATGTGTGTTACACCTCTGTCCATGACCTAGTCCCTGCACATGATTAATTCCACTTTATTCCACTTTATGCATTAAAGTCCATTTCAGAAAGGTCAGCAAAGGGGTGGTACAGGCAGGAATTGAGCAGCCCTCGCCCCTCCTTTTAAGATCAGTTTGTGGACTCAAGGCCAGTTTCCTCTTAGTAAGCTCACATTAAATTCACACATCTTTCTTTTTACCCCCTGCCTTTCTTAGCATAAGAAAAATTATGCAGAGTAGTACTACTCATTCAATTACCGTTAAGCCCTACTTACCCAGCAAAGAGAAAAGGGGATTCTAATTCATTAGGTGGGATTAAATGGCGGTTTAAAAGGCATTTGGGTGTCTGGGAGTGTGGTGACTGGGCTAAGGAGTGGTAAGCAGCGAAGCAGTGAGGGGTGTAATTTCAGTCCTCTGCATTTTCTGTCCCCGAATGTCTTCCTTCACATTTCATGCCTGTTGGGCTGCCTCAGATAGACTTTTTATATGTCTGTTAAAAACGAACGTGTCTAAGACGCCTTAAGACTGACAACATATTTTTACATGAGTTTTAGTTTTGAATGCATACACACAGACACTACCTCCCCATAAAGCTCCTATAATCAATATTTTTCTATTAAAAATAGACCAGATAGCTACATGTAATATGTAGCGATTTGTTGTGAAAAAATGATCACCTGACTCTGCTGCTCCAATCAGCTCAGCATTTTACTGATTTTCAGCTCACTGTTTCGGTTTTATAGCCCACAGCTTCACTGGCTCACACTCACTGCTCTCATCAGCATTGTTATCAGCCGCCACAGACAGCACTACTTGTCCAACACCATAGTTAGTACCAATCTGGAAAATGTACTGAAAGAGCTGCATGTGTCCACCTGGATTTGGTAGAAAGCAAACCAGCCGCCTTACATGGTTTAAACACTTAGTCAGCTAAAATCAAATGCTGATTTTGGCAGACTTGGCTAACACCTTCATTATATCAACTTAGTATAGTTGTAATATGTCAGTCGCCCTGAAGTCTCCAAAACCAGTATTTTACACATGTTTAAGTGAATGGGACCATAGACATTTTAGAATCAAAAACTATAAAATTTAAATGATGATAGTGATATGGCATTATGATACATTCTTTGAGAATGTGGTTTCACTCAGGTGGTTTGTTTTGGCCTCAGAATCTCAGATTCTATTTTCAGTCATGGCAAAGTGCATAAATCATAGATAAAGAATACTGTGCAGCACTCCAATTTAAGTTTTTATTGCTGTGTAGATGATTCGGGCAAGATGCCATCTTTCAGCATGCATTTCAGGCAATAATAGTGTCAAACCTCAATTAATATTCATAAATCGACAATACAGCCATGTACACATCTGTGTCAAGAATACCATCCCTTCTGCACTGATTCACTCCCACACCCTGAGACAGTAGCTTGAAGAAGAGCTAGAGGCTCTGCAAACTGTTTTTGGGGTAATAATTTCTTCTTAGAGCTGAAAAGACAAAAAAAAAAAAAAACATAGATTCATAATAATTTTATAACCTGCACAAACAGGGAACAGTTGGGCCTCCAGCTACAAAATATCTGAAAAACTCATGTAGAAATGTATTTGATGCTACAGTATATTCAGGCGTGTGGAAGGAAGAAGGAGCAGGGCAGATGGGACTGAAGGAGAAACTGAGTGATGATTGCATGAGACAGAACATGGGACACTAACCGGGTTAGACAAGTGGCACTCCCTGGCAATGCCACAATTGCAGTATTTTTAAAATTTCAGCAGGACAAAAAAATATTTTATGGCTGTTTATTCATGGTTGAACTCAAGGTCTTACAGTTATGTGTGTGGATGAGTGTAATTTACTGTCTTCCTTGTGTGTTTAAATGTGGGGTAGGCAAAACAACACGTTAGAAACACCTTTTAGCATAATGCAGTCTAATAAAACAGCTCCAATGGTCCAACAAATCTAAAGACGTGCATAGTTGAAAAACAGGTGTGAAATGCACAGGCAGATCTGTCTATAAAACGCTGGGTGTGTGCACAGGTGGCTGTGTTCACATTTTTGGCAGGTCTGGTCTGCACGCCTGCTAGCTTTATATAGCATATTGCCCAGCAGAAACCTTTGGGGTTGTGATATTTGCATGTGTTTGTAAACCAAAAGACTGAACTTTTTTGTTTTGTTTTTTTTCATTGAATGCAGACAGTCTGTCTTTATCTGGATCAATCACAAAGGCAGCACGGAGTAAAAGGGTTCAGACATTTACATTTACTTGTACTTTAACTGTACACACAAAAATACTACATGTTTCAAATGGGTAAATGTAAGAACATGTTCTGACAACTGACTGGCAAAACAAAGAATATACCTAATAAGGAGAGGACGTCTTCAAAGGTCCCAGAGTTTGATATCAATCTGTGTTTCTTACCACTCCTGTCATATGCTGTGCTGCTCTCTGACATTTTAAAGTGGTTTGTCAACTTTAATAACAGAGCTGTTCAGAAATCCAGCTGAAAAAGCCTCCTTTAATAATGGAGTCCAAAATCTGTTGAGAGTTTATATTTGTGTGGAATGTGTATGTATGTGACTATTCCCTCTAAAACGAGAAGAGTTTCATGTGTGTTAATGTTTTCTATTTTGTGCACATAAAAAAATGAATGAATGTGAAATAAAGCACAGATCAACTATGCCTGAAAGCCACTTACACTGATGTAAAGAATATTTCCTTAGCCCCGTGGGGGTTCCAGATGGCTCCTAAAAAACTAATTAGAAGTTTTACATCTCACCTCTTTCTGCAGGGTAATACCAATGCTACTGTAGGTAGCCTGATAAGCCTAATTTCCTGTTGGGGGACTGGGTTATTTTGTTTTGTCCTAACTAGTCAGTTTAATGTGCAATATCCATCCTGTCAATATCAATTTCTTTTGACCCAAAAACTGTATCAGTCCTTGCCAGGAGCAGTACACTTCATGTTTTTTTATTTACACCAATCAATAAATATTAGTAAATATAAATTTCAATTTAAAAGTTGTTTCTGTGTTATTATTTGTGTATATGGAATATATGTGCTCCTCAGCAGGAACTTATACCCACAGGTTCGCTGCTGGTAAAAATCACAGTGGTTTATACATGATTTTAGGATGATATAAAGCATGGCCCACTACTATTAGATACAAGTGCACTCACACACACGCCTTATCAGTTTGGTAGACAACCTGATCTGCTAATAAACTCCTGTGACCAGCTTCATCCACTTCATTCTCAGCTATTACTTCTTTCTATCAATTAACCTTTCGGCTCTCTCTCCCTTCACAGACGCATTAATAGAAGATTGAAGAACGGGTGTGTGAAACCAAAGAAGTGCGGAGGGCCAGTCTCCATTTCCTGAGCTGAAATAATCAATAGTCTATGAATATTCTGATCAGCATCCTCAGGGCTGAGGAAAATGTCCTTTAGTCTACAGAAGCTCCCAACTGAAGAGACAGAAAAAAACAGAGACCCAGATCACCAGAGTTAGAAGAGAGTGAGGAAAAGGGGAAATGCAGAACTTGAGAAGGAGAAAAAGACAAGAGAACCTACCTGCAGACAAGATGGCGGACTGCAGGTCTTGTAGGGAAGTAGTCGATATCGCTGGAACCTGCTGACCTTGGCAGGTACAGGATCAAGGTTAAGGGTTAGGGTAAACTTTTAACCCTGATCCGAAAATTCACAATTTCTGGCCAAGACTGACAGTCCGCAATCTTCACTGCAGTCCGCCATCTTTGTCTGCAGCCACATCCCTCTCAGGATCTTTTCCTCCCATCTCACTGCTACTTCTCTTAACTTTGGTGTGGTTTCTGCTCAAACCCTGTTTTAATTTCATTTATTTTTGGATGTGTTAAAGGAATAGAATCCACAAAAAGCAGCTAAATTTCATTTTGTTCAGGAAATATATTTGCTGTATCATACAACCAAAAAAAAAAAAGAAAACAAAATCCCTTATCTATAGTACACGACTGTGTATAGCAGCTTCTATCCATATGCTTTCAAAATATGCTATAGTCATGTGTAGAGTTCAAAAAAAGAAACTAAAATTCAATAATCACTGTAGCACAAGAGGCCAGTGCTAGTGTTGTGGATGGTTCCTCAAATATAAGATGACCTAACATAATTTCCAGGAAAAAATATGTTTTCCACAAACAACATTAATTTATGCCGACAGCATAGTACAGAGAGGACAGGAAGACACCACTTCATTTTTCATCTAAACACATGTACAGCCATGTAAAGGTTCTTATAAGACTCTGTAAAATTCAATTGCTGGCATCATGTTCCCAGTGATAGATTGCCTTTGTTGAATGATTCCACGGTTGCTGTTGCTGTTTGGAATCGATTAGGGCTGAATCTTCCCAAGAGGTTTAGCATGTGTTGATGCATACTTACAGTTAAAAACCTCCTTGAAAAAGGGATTAATCTGATGTTAAATTAAATTCAACTAAATAAAATACCATGTCTGTGTTTCACATCAACTCAAGATTTTTATAATTTATTACTTTGCAAATTCAGATTCTCCACACCTCAATTATATAACAAATTCAGAGAAGATAATTTGTAAAGATAAATTATTTAAACCACTTTAATTTGATTTGCTAATTATTAGTGCTTACAGCTTGAAATGTCCCAGATCCAATTACTTTTTGCACTGGCTGAATAATTTCCAATGTAGACAGATGTACTTGATATTGTTCCAAATAATTGCTTCTAACCGTTTCCACTGGTTGGTCCACATTGTGAGAAAAATATATAAATAAATCAATAAAAACATACTATACAGTACATCAAGGAAAAAAAAAACCTTAAAATGGAACATTAATAAAAGTAAATGGAAACTATTTTAGCCAGAGTTAAAAGCCAAAGAGAATAAGATTTAGGGAGGATTTCAAAGTCGCCAGAGTTGGTGCAGACCTGATGCGGAGTGGCAGACATTTCCACAATTTAGGAGCCGTTTCCTCAAAGACACTGTCCCTCTTGAGCTTCAGTCTAGACCTCAGGACAACCAAAAGCAATCTGGTCGGTAGATGTAAGTGCTCTAGATAGGGCACGTGGATTAAAGAGCTTAAGGGGGTAGAACGGCGCCAACCCACAAAGTGATGTAAAAACAAACAATAACACCTTAAAATCAATCCTCTAGCAAACTGAGAGCCAGTGAATGGATGCTAGTATGGGGAAAGTATGGTCATATTTACATGCACCTGTAAAAAGCCTTTTAGAGCTGCAGCATTTTTTTTTTTTTTTGGTTTTCTGTGTGAAGTCCCTTGAGATGATTTTATTGTGATTTGGCACCATACACATACATTTAATTGAACTGAAACGAGTTGCATCACATTACTATTATCTATCACACCTGGTCAAGGTCTGACCTACTAATCAAATGTCACCACAAGTTCAAATTCTCTTTTAATTCCCTTTTTTATATGGCAATTATCATTTATATTAAGGAACTGAATTGTGCTTATGACTAACAAAATTGATTAGAAAATTGACACACGTCTGCTGTTACACGGCCATCAATCACACTGATGTCGACACTTGTCCAGGGGGCAGGGGTTTGGCAACAGGTTTAACCTGACTAAACTCTCACTACAACACAACATAAACACACATTATCTGGAAAACCTGTCATCTCTCAAGAAGAAGGTTCTGGGTTTGGAGTTTGCATGTTCTCCCCATTTCAGTATGGGTTCTCACAAGTACTCTGACTTCCTCCCACAGTCCATAGACATGCAGGGTAACGGTTCGCTAATTTGTGACTCTAAATTGCCTGTTGGTGTAGGTGATTGTCTTTGCGTGTCAGCCCTATGACAGATTGGCGATCTATCCAGGGTGTACCCTGCTACTCACCCATCCTCCGCTGAGATTGGCTCCAGCCAATCTAATGGTTTAGATAATGGATAGATGGAATTACTGCACTTTGGGTCAGGGTTCAGGTTAACACACACTCAACACAAAACTCTCATTTCAAGTCTATCTACTACTATCACACCTTGCCCAAAATCATCAGAAGTACATCAGTGTAGCATGCCTGCCTGAAGACATTGTGCATGTAGTTACAACAATCAGGATAATCTGAATATACACCAGTACTAGTAAATTGCTAGGAGTCATTGGGTATAATGGGGATTAGATACTATTGATTTATATAGGTAAAGGTAATGCATGATCCCATCTGTATTAAAATGCAATCTGGAATCTAATAGTGGGCTCATTTACACATCTCTACAGGCCCCAGAATTCTGGCTCACATCAATGTTGGTTTTCAGCCAGAGTAAGCTGTGTGCTACAGGAGGAACATCATGACTCTGGGCTTTGCCAGACTTAAGGACATCATCTGTCGTTGATCTACATCATCATTGATGAGCAACATTGACAGCAGCCTCAGTTAATAAGTACAGATGATCACTGTATCATGTCTTGGCAGAAGTACATAAGGATGATCTTTTCTCTACTTTTCTGTGATGCCAAAATGTTTTACAGCCACAAATTTTCATGCCATTGTATCTGACTGATGGCCTTTCTTGTTTGATTCTGTTGTTCAACCAACTGCCTCACCATAATGCCTCACCATAATCTTTGGTCTTTCAATAGATTTAACTAAAGGGGTCCAACTCTTATCTCCTACTTTCTCCAACCTATGTGACATCTGTGACCATCTGAGAGGTAATGTTTGGAAGCATTTAAAAGTGCAGAATATATTTTCAGTTGCTTCAGTTGGGTCCAGTGAGACAGTTAGAGATAAACTGCTCCTAACTCCCTGTCCTGTTTCCAGGAACTATGATGTGAATGGATGCAAGGGCACATTTTTCTTTGGCTGGTTTCATTTCCTAAGTGGTGTTACCCCCCCTCCCATCCAGTTAGTCTCTCCTTTTACATCTCTATCCCCCCTTTTTTCCCCTCTATCTCCCTCTGAAGCCAACACCTTCAACACACCAAATATCACCTCTTATCACAAAAAAAAACTGTCATAAGGTGAGTGGGGGATAATATCAGAGTATTTCTTTCTCATACACATCGTTCTTTATCTCCTCTTCTTTCTGTTATCTTAGTCATAGACTCATCTATCTTCTTGGCTTTTTCTTGCTTCATAAAGCTCATTTTATCTATCTTGTTTTTTCAATTCACTCCTCCTTTTGTCTTTTTTCCCCCTTTAAAAGGCTGTTTCGTTGACTTATATCATTACACCTCTCCTAGTGTTTCTCTTCTCTTTGACCCCCAAGTGGGTTCTCCTGATTTCATAGTGTCAGATAAACATGGGTTAACTGATTTCTTGGTAAAACAAACAAAAAAACAAACACAAATATTGAGTATTTTATTTACTAAAAACTTGAGGAAACAAAACTTCCATCTTGCTCTAACCATTCTGCCCTCGCGAGTCTTCACAGCCAGTGGCTTATAAATGCTAAGCCCCGCCCTTCAGGCAATTACATGAGTTAGGAGAATAATCATTCAATTATCATCATATGCATATATATATATATATATATATATGCATATATATATATATATATATATATATATAGAGAGAGAGAGAGAGAGAGAGATAATTATCTATATTTCTATCCCTCTACACAGTTTTACTGCCAACTTACTCTTACACATTCACACAAAAATCTGTGCTCATACTCTTTGTTTTCAGACAAATAATTCAAAACCAAATAAGTCACTCATGGTACCTTCCAGTATTAACACACCTGTTGAGGGCAGGTGAGCCTTCCATATAAGGAAAGGCTGCAGTTCAGGTATGATCACACATAGAGGAAGAGCTCCAGGCAGCAGCAGTATCTGCTCCCCACACACACACACACAGAATCTCACACTGACACTGACACTGACACTGACACTCACAATCTTAAACCCTGTGATGTCTATGTTGTTTCCCTGATGCTTTTTATTTATATTTTCTGAGGGGGCATAGGTGGGGTTGAAGTGCCAATCCCACAGTTCTTCAGTCTGGGGGTTGCAAATGGAGAGTTCATCATTGGCAGACTGCCCTTCAAGAATCACTTCCTCCTTCTCAGAACCTGAGTCAGCACCTGATCACCTTTAGATAGAAAGGTGTTAATGGTTTCAGGCCACTCCATACTGATGAGCCAGAACTGGAGAGTGGGGGCGACACATAAAGACGTGCATAAACATGTACGTTCACACACACACACAAACAGCACTCTACTAAAGCATATGGTACAGCACATACATTGATCACTCACAGTTTGTCAAAGACACCAAGGACAAGCAGCACATGAATCAAACATGTCAACACTCACAATGAAGCCCAACCATTAAGAACAAAATCATTATCAAACAGGCAATTCCCTGATTTGGTACATCCAAGGATATTTACCTAATTTGGCCATGCCTTCCCCTGGTAGAAGATTCTGAAGCAGTTGCCATTATCTTAATCACTTTTGTTGTAACTTTTCAGGAAAAAGGGACAGGTTCATGAAAAAAAACATAAAGTAGGAAACATGTAGGGCAAGTTTAATTAAAAAGGATGATGACAAGTTTGTAATAATTTAGCACAAGTCTCAAAACAAGCAATTAGTGTTTTAACACTTTGTTTTAACACTTCCATATCTTTTAGCCATGATGATTGTAACAGGAATGAGAGTCTGTGGGCCCATAGCTTTGGTCCTTTTTGTCATTTGTGATCGCCAGAGGATATATCCCAGCTTTTCTACTATCATCAGCAACCCTAAGACATATATCTCCATATCTGGACTAGCATTTTTCTACTTATGAGAACAGTGACATTGTGAAGAAAACAGGACAGTGTGTCAAAGCAGGAGTAGTTTTTCCTCACATTAACCTATGCCTTTCCGTTCCTGCAAAATATTGAACTATTCTGGCGTTTTCAGTGTACCCTGTATACATTTTGATCACTCACTCGCTATATATAGTCACATTCTGCCTGATTAGCCTAAAACACTCCTGAACAAAATCTTAAGACAAAACTGGGGGAAACATCACAAATATTCACATTTTGCACTGGTGGATCATAACTAGGTTGTAACTAGTACTTAAAAATGCCGAAAGAAGAAACTGGAGCAAGAGACAAATAGACAGTAGGCAATTTATTGAAAACTGCATTTAAACTAGAACAGGCTGTTCATCAGCTGATCAAACGTTTAGGATATTTTCCATATCCTTAAAAAGTTAAAATCTGCGCAAAAATCTGTCTTTCATGACATTTTCCTTCAGGCATTCACTCTGTCATGACCTCCTGATGGCAAAGGCAAAAAGGCCTTCTGTCTTTGAACGTGGCAGGATTGTTGAGCTACACAAGCAAGGCCTCTCGAAATGCCCCATTGCTGCCAAGGTTGCACACAGTAAGACAGTCATTTAAAATTTCTTAAAAGACCCTGAGGGTTATGGGACACAGGCGATCCTCGACCCAAATTAAGGCCCTTACCATAAGATGGAACCTGCGAAAGAAGGGCTTGAAAAACAAAAATGTCTTCAAAGGCTACGTCTCCTCCCAAACCTGTGCATTTGGACTTTGTAAGGGAGCATCAAACATTGGACACTGAAAGGTGAAAGAAAGTTTTATTCTCTGGCAAGAACAAAATTCAACCTGGATGGTCCTGATGACTTCCAATGTTACTGGCACGACAAAGAGATCCTACGTGGCACATTGGAGGAGGCTCCATCATGATCTGGTGTGCTTTTTCCTTCAATGGGAAAATGTAGCTCCAGGTTGTGCAGTGGGATTAACTGGCGGAGAGCTATGTGGAGATGTTGCAGTGGGCATCTCTCTTGACTGAGGGCCCTCATCTGTGCGGTAATGACTGGATAACGCTGCAGTTCACAATGCCCACCTGACAAAGGACTTCTTCCAGGAGAACAACATCGCTCTTTATGACCTTCCGGCATGTTTCCCTGAGAAAGTTTGGGGATTGATGACAAGGGAAGTTTACAAAAACGAACGCTAGTTCCAGACCGTGGATGCCCCTTAACTTCACCACGTGGAGCAACGTTCTCGCCAGCCTCCTGGAAACAGTCACATCAAGCATGCCGAAACAAATGTTTGAAGTGATCAGTGGGGCTACACACACAACTGTCCTTTTTTAACACTTTTATTTCTGTTTTGGGGTTTTTTGGGAGGTTATGGTCTTAAACTTTTGATCAGCTGATAAATAGCTTGTTGTAGTTTAAATACAATTGTGGTGTTCTTTGAGCCACTTGTGCTGGACCCTCTTGCTGTCCCAGTTGTGTGTGTGTGTGTGTACACACACATGCGTGTGTGTGTTTTACACTATTCAACTACATTATAGTATATTTTTGCAGCATGTGTATCTGCTGCTGTTCTTGTACTCCCATCTGTATTTGTTTGAACTATGTATGTCAGTCTGCTACACATCATCTCAGCATTGTTTGTTATTGACAACCTGTCTGACCTGCAGGGCCCTGCGTGCATGCATCCGATAGTTATGTAAATCCAGGATGGTGTGGTGTCTCTGTAATAGTGTCTTCCTCTCCTTTAAATAGGAGGGCAGATCATTCCATCCTGGAGCTGTCACATTGCCTGATAGATTGTTACTTGTTCTAGTTTTAATGGAGAGTTTTAGGAACACTTCACCAAAGGTAGACTGACAGCAAAATGCAAAATCAAAAAGTTGAAGGGTAGTTGCACATTTAATTTTGGTTTGTCCTTGAGCATCAGCAGTATAACAACTGGGTAAACTCTATCTGCTAAGTAACATTGTGTACCAATCCTAAGCCCAGTTTTCACCTTGTAGCATTAAAAATCTCATCACCTTGTTAGGATTGATTTATTGATTGATAAATCTTGATTGATTTATTGATGGATTCTTGAACTATTCTTCAAATAATATTAAGGAGTCTGTTAAGTGGCAGTGACTTGTAATGTCTTATAAGTTTCAAATTAACGTTATGTAAAATCTCCATATGGTTGTGGATTGCATGAGTCTGATTCACCATGTGCCCACCCACTGCCCTCCAACCTCCAAACCTTTATTTTCTGCATTGCTCTGAAAAGGCTATACTGCTTCTTTCATTGAATGTTGGCATTGGACATAAATCGTGAGGAGTGGAATTGTTCAGTATGGATGTAGTTCCTGCGGATACTGAAATGTGTGATACAATAAAGCAGTGAGATTGCTGTGTCAACACCGGTAAGGTTAAATCAGAGACATGTTAAAGAAATGACCATTCATAGTCAATGGGTAATGACAGCTTACCTCATTTAAGACATATATAAACATTATTTAAATCTGCAATATTAGAAGAAGTAGATGGCAATAGCATGAATGTATTAGCAAAGTAATAGTATCAGGTTATAATGGCTATATCGTACACCTGCACTGTACTTCATTGATATTTAACTATTTAGATTTCTAAAATTCATTGTTCTCTCAGGCATGACCAGATAGTAGATGACTGAAACTGATGCCTTCAAGAAATAAATCTTCATAAAACATGTTACAGAGTTTGAACAATGAACATCAATTTATTATATCAATTTATTATACATTGGGTGTTGACTTTTCCCACAGTGGAACATGCAGTTTACATTTGAACTGTTCAGCCCTCCAAACATTGCTCTGACAGAGCGATGGCATTACCTTCACCTTTGCCCACTATGGGGGAATGAAGAAGATGTGAACAAAGCTTCTCAGCAAGGTGCTGGGCTCCATTGATTTTTAATCTTCTAAAGCACTGTGTCATTATTGTGATAAAAACAACTGTCCCCTGCTTTTCCTTGATGATCTCTCTAATGTTTATTGACAATAAGCGCAGATTGAGTTTGTGTGGATTTCAGCGTGCCCTCTGCCCATCACACTGTGTCCCTAAGTGTTACTCTATTAAATAGACAAATGGTGTATCACTTACAGTATATACACATAAACACACATTCACATCTCCCCTGCTGCACATACTCACAACAAACGACACGCCGCTGTATCTCTATGACCAACCTTTGCTTTGCTCCCCAGCTTCTCAGCACTGAGCTCAGCTCCTGCCAGCAGCAGCACTTTAGGGTTAATAAATGAAGCCCAAATGGTTTTGACCTCCAGAAGAGAGACAAAGCCATGAAAAATAGCACTTTGACACAGCACGGCTACAGGGCCTATCACCGTATGCTGACCTTGATATTTTAAACCAAGTGCTTTGTGAGCCGTAATTGACTTTCCCCTCTAAAAATCCATCCACTCCTAACAATCAAATCTTTCATATGCTTCCTATCTCTCTGTGTCCTTTCATCCATATGTTATAAGGGATCACTGCCCATGTTGGAGAGGCCAGATTGATGTTATTGTTCATACTGATGTTGTCATGCACTATACAGCTCACTACATATATGTATGTGCACAATGTGAGGTAGCTTTCACTTCACCATTTAGCTTTTTGTGCTCCAGATGATGAGAGTATCAAATGCTGAAGGTCATCTAAAAACTGAACTTTTAACACAGAACTTCAAACACCAGGCACTACGGTGAAGCATGTTGGTGGCAGGAGTGTATAACATGCGTCTCATGCAAGACAGTCTCTGCAAAATCCTGAATCAAGGATCTTAATACTTAAGATGGTTAAGAACTTTCTGTTGACTTTTAATAAATTAAAAACAATCTAAAAGCATTTTCACTCTGTCATTAAGGGTCCCCGAATTGAGACTGATGGGCAAAAACAACTTTTTCCATTTAAAATTAAATCTATAACACAAGGAATTTGCCAAAAATTAGCAGCGGTCTAACTCCTTTCTAAAATGACTGAATATGTATATACAGCATTGCAGAATAGCAGTGCAGCACTGAGAGCAGCAAGGCTGATCAGTAATGAGTGAGTAATGAACTGTTATTCGTTTTATCCCATTAACAAAGCAATGCTGGGAGTCACTGTAACTACACAAGCATGACACTGTGTTTCCACTGTCCTTTAAAATCCAGATAACTTCATCTCACGTTACTCTATTGGTTTATTTAGGAGTAATTAAAGTCAGAAACAACCTTATAAAAGTTAGATACTTCTAAACTCAACATGAGCTATTTAGATAAAATTTAATTCCTCTCATGCAAACATCCACTGGGCCAGAACAGTGGCTGTAAGGCTCCTAATGGGCTTTGTTATCGAGGCAGGATGGATGGTGATGGCTACCGTTGCACACTAGAACACAGCTAGAGCATGGAGGGGCCTATAATTCTCATGATAATTGGGTTAATACCTGTCATGATATCCCCTATTACCACAGCATTAAATAGAGGAGAGGTAGGAATTATCGTTTTTAATTAGAAAACATGTAGATCAGCAGCATGAAGAGGAACTGTATATCTCAGCTTAATGCAGAGCAGAGATCACCTTTATTGCTATGGGCACAGAGCAGTGTGCCTGGCTTTTGTGTGTGTGTGTGTGTGCGTGTGTGTCCTGCCAAGTCTGTGCAGTATATTCTGGGTGTTGCTATTTTTTGTATGTTTGTATGCATTTAATATTCCTATTCTTAGTGTGTCCACGCTAGATTAGCTGTGTGCATATGAGCTGTACTGTGGTTCAGAGTGTGTACCAGTGCACTGCAGATTGTGTATAACATGCACTCAGCCATGTACGTGTGTGTAGGGGGGGTGTGTACATGTGTTACTGAGCAGGTGTGTGTGAGAATGTGACACAGTGTCTGTCCCCTGTCCTCTTCCCTTTTCTGGGCTGGTTACTCAGGGTGCAGCTATAAAAGGAAAGTTCTCTGTCAGCCTGTGATGTAGCTGGCTGTGTGCTACACACACACACACACACACACACACGCACACACACACACACACACACACATATGAAAGCTAAGGATAAGGCAGCAAGAGGATATGCGCCAAACGACCAGCTGAGTTTACTAAACTTTCACAAGAGACCAAAATAGGTCCTGCCAATTTGTAGAGTTTATAGCATATCTGTGTATAAGGATGAGCAACAGACCTACTTTAATGACTGGAAAGAAAGTAAAGTAGAAAAAGAGAGACATTTGAAAAGAGCAGAATAAACAAAAAGTGAAGGGGTGAGTGGATGGATGTGTTAAAGTCAGGAAATAAGAAAAACAGGGTAGCAGTCTGTGGAGACAGCCAGCAAGGAAGGAGACAAACGAAGGGAGGGAGGGAGGGATGAGATGGAGTCATTGAGGGAGTAACAGGTTACAGGGTGGCTGTTATCAGCCAAGTGATTGCTGTTAAATTGACTTTCGTCCCCCCGGCTGTGATGAGACAGAGTGTTTGTCCCTACCCTCGATTCCTTCTTCTTGTCTTCACCTCTCTCATTTCTTGTCCTCGTCATCCACCCGTTTCCACCCTCCTGTTCGTACACCACATTAGGCCTTTGCCGGAGCCAATTACTCATGCATGAAGAAAACAGTTTAACTGATACCAGACCTTCAGCAGACTCCCCCCTACTCACACAAACACACACACACACACACACACACACACACACATTCTCCTCAGAATGTTAATGCGAGCGACGATCTCGCCGTCGAAGTTTGCATGTGCCAGAGAGAAAGTGGGTTGAAAGGGTCCAACACAAAGCAAATTACTGCTTAATAACGTTTGTAGAACCTGGTGATTTTACACACTGAAAGTAAGATTTCATCCATTTCATCCATCCATATTATTTCAGCATACAATCTGAAAAAATGTGATTCCTATGGTGTGCGTATATCACGTCAAAACAAAACCTAAAAATGTTATAATAGTAAAGATCCAGGCCAACAGCAATCATGAAACATGCTTCATATGATTGATGGCAGGATATTTATATGAACGATCTAAGCCGGTTAATAACCTAATGCAAGTTTTATATTACAACTAGTTTTATGATATAATCCAATGTTTTATTATGATGAATAGTATAATAGACTATAACAATAATGAGATATACCACTGTAGCATTAAAAATGATCGTTATATATGTTTTAACAATGTCAGCATGAAGGTGTGTAGCCTATTTATACTTAAACACAAAATTAAAATACAGAGGATAAATCAATATATGCAATCAAAGAGAACTTTCTACAGCTGTATGAATATGTGCATTAACTGACCGCGTACAGTCAGCACTGAGACAAACAGCAACAAAGGCAGAAGAAATGCTGAGTGAGAAAAAAAAAGTTTGCCAGTTGGACCTGTCACACCCATCATCACTCTATGAATGTGCAACTGATTTATAATTTCAGCTCCTCTGCTAATAATCGCTGAGGTGTGACGAGAGCTGTAATGTTTCGTAAGGCACAAAGCAGATTCTGATGTCTGTGTTTTCCATGAGATGAGGTGCTCACACTGGGAAGCTGTAACCCCGCCAGTTGGGACAGATCTCCTGCAATGCAGTAAACAGCCAATGCAGATATACAGTATACTGCTCCAGTGGTACATGCACACACACAAGTGCAAGCACATGCATACAGCAGCATACACTTAATCATGCATATGACTCCATTCATGCATCACTGACATAGAGACATCATTCTATGCTCCTACTCACTCCTGAAATAAAAACACACATGCTCATCAATATTTTAATAAAATAAAAGTTGTAAATGCAAACTATTGCTAATGACCAACTGGTTCACAGCTGCATTAAGGAGATCACAGCAGCTTCTGCCTGCCTCCACCACACTTCTCTGTATTAGTTCAGCTCACTGAGCTGAGTTCATCCCAAGATATGATCAGAATATTATATCAAACTTCAATGCATTCTGCTTTTTCCTGTGTTCTTTAATTATTGTGGGGGAAAATGGAAATAAACTGTTGAAATATATCTCATGCAGTATTATTTTTCTGGCACACACATTACGCACACATTCACACATTACTTTAGTATGTGTGTTTTTTTTATGTTTCCTATATAACCTTTAATTCACAAATTGTTTCTGATTTCCATGCAGATTCAGTGACTGCGAAGACAGAGTGTTTGGCTCACCGAGAGTGAGTGAACGAGAGAGAGGGAGGTGGCGGAGGAAAGACCTTGGTGGAAAGCAGAGGGCGTCCAGGAAAACATCAATGAAACTCAAATGATGAGGGCTAAAACTGAGAGAGAGTGAAAAACCTTGACTTTGACGAAGAGTTGGGTAAAGATGGGGAGGACTTCAAGAGAGTGAGTAGGGTGAGCAAGTGATGGAGTGAGTCAGAGAGGAGAGAGATGAGGAGATAGAGTGGTAAATACAGAGATACATAGGTGACAGGCAGAAAGCATAAATGGACAGGCAGACTTGCAGAGAGAGATTGGCAGAGATGGATAGCTGACATGGAGAGAGAGATGTTCATTTGGACAGGGTGTATGTCAGCACTAGAGCCGCTGGCTGTCATTACTGGCCACAGCCCAATGTCAAAGTCAGGCACAGTACCTGAGTTTCTTAGCATGGCCATTACATTTATGTGTGTGTGTTTGTGTTTTGCATGTGCAGATACCCATCAGTGTAAGCCATTTCCACAGGCAGCTCTATATCTGCACTGGTGCATAGCGGACTCTTACTGCACAGTCACATGTTCACACATAGCAAAGTTCACACACATCCACAATATTTTCAGCTGTGGGTGTGTATACAAACATGCATGGAGTACAGGATGGAGACATTTGTCACAAAGGAGACAGAAATGAAGGAGTTCCATTGTGAAACCTCTGTTAGTCAACAGGAACAGTTAGTTTTTTTTTTTTATATAAGGGTCTAATTTTTCTTTTTCTTTTTAAAAAGTACTGAGCTGATTGTTGAAAAGGATCAAAGTTGAGATATTGTTCTTTATATACAGTCTTCTTCCTACATTAACCAATAGTATCTTGATTGTCGGATTGGATACACATTTATAACTGCAGTTATAAATATGAATTTTTTTTTTGCAAAACAGAGACACATGACTTCATCCACAATTCACCAAAATTTCATTCATTTTTGTACATTATGAAAGTCCATTAGCACACCCTTGAAACTTGAGCTACAGTTATGTGATAACACAGTGCAGACTTTTCAAATATGTGCTTACACTGCTGTAATATTAATGTAACACTGACAAAGATTTATGCAGGTTCATTGTAATGGAATACACAACTCAAGAAAGGTTGAAGAATCTGCTAATGGATTTTTATAATGTACAAAAATGCATGGAAGCCAATGACTGTGTGCAACGGCAGGAAGAAGCTGTAGACGCTGCAACTGAAAATAGGTTATAGTTAAGGAGATGAAGCTGACATTCACTCTTGTTACCAAATTAGTAACTGAATTTATTTAATACATAATGAGGAATTTCTTGATTATCAGATGTTTCAGAATTGAACTAAGACCATCTAAAAATAGAAACATCCTCTGAAGAGTTATTTCTTACTCAGCACTCAACTGCACTGTTTATGGAAAAAGCTGACCAATTACACATTTTCACTGGGTAAAAACATATCATAGTGACATACATTAGACTGCCATTTTTCAAAGTCTGGGCTGGGGTCCAGGCCTGAGTCACAGAAAGATTTAAAACCATGCTCAAATTATTGTAAAATTACAAAGCTATTGCCAAATCCTTCTTAAGACTTTCCAACAAATAACAGGACAGAAAAAACCCTGTGACACAGTAGGTCACTTCTCTGAAAAACAGCAGTGCAATATTTTATTACATTAGCTTATAATGTAGAATCTAAACCACAGTCAGCAAAAGCAGCAGAGGGGAAACTTGGAGAGAAAAATACAGTCCCCCTGAGAAAACAAGTTTGTAACACACTGTAATAAAACGCAGGGGATGAGTTGATGGGGAGATGGAGAGGTGAGAGGGAGTGGTGCAGGGTGCATGAATAGCAGAGAATGATTATATTCAATATCTTATCACTCATATTCCTCAGTAGCTGTATTCCCACCCCCAGTCCTGTCCTAACACAGAGGTCTATCCTTCATCACCAAGCAGCCGCAGCATGTTTGCATTTTAGTGGATGCATGTGTGTTCCGCACCTGGGTGCATAAATGTTCTAATTCAGAGAGTGAATGCTTCTCTGAGTGTGTGTGTGTGTGTGTGTGTGTGTGTGTGTGTGTGTGTGCGTGTGTGTGTGTGTGTGTGTCATTGTGTGCACATGATTTGAGAGGTCTGTCAGTGATATGGACCGTCCTGAAAATCACTTCATTAATCAAAAGCGCTGTGCATTCATCTCCTGGTTCCCAGCTCCTGTTTAATACTCGGAGTGTGTGCAGGCTGTCGGGCTGCAGAGGCACACTGCCCTGCTTTAACAGGGAGGCCACAACCAGCAAGGGAGAGAGAGAAAGAGAGAGAGAAAGAATGAGAGCAAAGGTCAAAGAAAAAGCGTGTATGTTAGACAAGCAGGGAAAGAAGAAAACAAGAGGAGAGAGAAGTGAGTCAAGCAGACAGATGGATAAACAGACAAATTAGAGTAGACAACTTAAAGAGACTGAACTTAGTGAGATGACAGATAACACAGACAGTCTACAAAGGTGAAGGAAAAACAATGAGAGCACCGGTCAAGAGTAGAGAGACAGATGAGCCGAGCTGAGAAAAGAGATGACATACTGCTGGATATAAAGTTGGCAACAGCTGGCATAGTCTGCTGTTGTCAGGGCCTTTGCGAAGCTGGAACAGTAAAGTTTCCTGCCAGTGCATCCTTGAATAGCCAGGTCTAAAGATACGGTGCCAATATAGCCTGCTGAATGGCCAGGGCTAAAGAAAGACCCAAACACTTGAGCCATGCAGGGACACAGCCATGGATTTTAAAGAGGAAGGCAGCTGGGATGGCAGTGGTGGGGAGAGGCCTCTGGGACATCCCACAAGTGACAATGTCACCTTAATGTTAGGTAAGAGCGGGACGGCAGCCTGTCACTGTACTCCACTCACCTGTCACTCTCCCTCTGTTATTCCATGGTTATATACTCTATGACTTTGTGTTTATAATGTTATTAGGTTGTGATTTAAACACACTTCATTTAAAATAACTTTTAAATTCTGGGTCAGTTTTGATCAAATCCAGAAGCATCACACCATCACATTTCTATCTGTTCCTAACTGAAACAATGAAGCGTCTTGAATTTCTACCTTTCCAATTCACACCTATGACTCATATCTTTATAATAGCAACAGCTCCTCGGGCTCATGGGTACTGTAGTATTTAGGCCCATTGATCATGACAGACTCGCACACGAAACATGATTTTTTAGTAACAACGGTGTAATTCTTAAATCTGCTGGCAATAAAAACTTGGGGAGAGTCCCATGTTTCTGATTGATGTAAAGGATGAAGCATACTCATAAACTTTAAAAGGGACTATTTCTGCTTCATTATTGTCTAACCTCAATCATCCACACTGTTGCACTGGGTGAGATATTCATGAACACATACATTGCAGTTCATTTTGCCAAAATCCCACATATATACATTGTCTTTCTACAAGAAACACTTGTTAGGGGACCATATATATATGTATAAATATTCATCCACAGCTGAAAATAGTATCCATGGGTTGCACTTTTTCCTCCTGTTCAGGTAATGTTTGCTGAAATGGACGTTCCCAGAAATCTGGTGGCAAGTTGGTAATTACGTTTTAAAATTTAACTCCTTGAAAGAAACCAATGTGCTTAGTCAGATCTACTAAGAGATGGACCAATACATGGCAGATTTTATACTTTTAATGGGATGTGTTGATTATAAGAACATTTTAGAATATCACTGACTTTATCATCTAAGATAGACCATTGTATTCTATTTTTGTTATCAAGTGTTCTCTTCAAGTTCTGATTACGTTAAACCATACAGCGACCCCCATCTCCACTTTAATCTCCAGTGACTCAGACCAGCTGTGCTGACAGCAATGCAACCATGGTAATTAATGTGACTAATTTGGAGAGATAATCAGGCCAGGCACTGGATGAGCTTGACCTGTATACTCTCTGATTAATAAAAAAATATCTACTCTCACTTAGCTTCAAAATGCTCGACGTGAGGCTACATAAGAGTACAAAAGAAAACTATGCACTCAGCATCACTAGTTTTCACTCCACTAACTTCTACCTTCGAGACTATATAAAGAAGTAATAAGGCTGATACACCCTTGTGCAAGCATCTTATAATGTCTGCTCACACTTGTACATGAAACACAAGACTGCTGATCAGGGTAATTTTTCCCACAACTTCCTGAGAGCTTCTACATCAAAGGAAGGTCCAGATTTATGATTGGATTTCCTCCTGATAATAATGGTTTCTAAGTAAGATGGAAATTTTGAGACTGGACCACTGCATCTTTCATTTCTGATGACCTTTCTCCTACATGTGTGGAAGATCTCCATGTTGAAAAATTAAAACTGGTGACCACAATACCAACTCTTAAGGGTTGTCCCATTTTCCAGGAGAGTCCCTTGTTTCTGTGTGCATTGAGTATAGTCTTTAGGAGAAATGTGGGATGGGAATAGAGAAAAAATACTTCAGACCCAGTGATCTCTCCCACTTCAGTTTTTCTTAAATACTTCCCACTGTTCCAGGTCAGAATCATCCATTTATAATGCTAATTTGTTTTTTTCAGTAACCCATTGGTGCAGGTCTTTATAAATAAAAGACCTTGTGGCCTCAGTTAATTACCTTAACTATCTAATTCTGCCAATATTACACCTTAAATCCAACATATTTAAGTCCTGTGGCTCCAGAGGGCAGGCTGTGTAAAATCGAATAAATAGCCTCCAGCAATTCAGAGTCGGTTTGGGCTGAAGATAAAGGGTTTGAAAAGCATGAGGTTGTGACAAGGAAGAAGACGGCACGGAATAAAAACAACATTATGATCCTGTTGCTTAAACTGTCCACTGTGGGTTCCAAAATGTTATCAAATAAATCAACTAGTATGATTTGGAAGTAGCTTTAAAAGAGCTTTACTCTCCTCACGTAGCCTGCACCGGCCAGGAACTTAAACATCAGTGGGAATTCACGTGCTCTTGATAAATGAGTATTGAGGATTCCCATGGGCATATTTTATTACACTGCTGCGTGTTGTAATGACTGCAAATGCACTGTGATTCAGGCAGTGTTTCACATGATGCAACACTTTCTACAAAGCAAAACGCTGGCAGGGATGGCTCACACACATCGGTCTTTCTAAAGTTTGGGAGAACACTCATTGACATAATGCATTCCTTAGTCCTTTACCTCTAACCTTAACCATCGTGACTAAATGGCTAACCCTGATTCTGACCCTAACCAAGTCTAAACTCTCAAACAACCTTTTCAAGTTTGTGAGGACTTCCCAAAATGCCCTTACAAACTAGAGGTTGTACATACAACTGTAGAAATACGTGTACACACCGACACACACAAGAACAGACCTGTTGAATATGTGTATCATTTAGGTTGTGTCCAAAAGTTCTCCCTAAACACTACATAGGGTCGTATATAGTATATAGTCTTTCAGCATATAAAATAGTTATTTTATATTATATTTTATATTTGAGTTTGAAACCGGAACTCTGCCAAATGAGGAGTTAGAAAAAAAAGTAGTGGGTTTGTGTCGGAAACTATTAGCTAATTGAGATTGAGGGGTTAGGGACTTGTGTGGACATTCAGACACAGACCTAGTTCTACTAGGCCTTTCAAAAAGCTCATCATATATCCAGCATTCCCCACTACAACCAAACATGCTGGGTAAAAATGGCAGAAGACTGTGTAACTCATCTGCAAAATGTTTGAGTGAGCAGAAGAACAATACACAAACAAACAAACAGCTCCTAGTACCTGGGATTTGTAGTCAACTGGTTTTCTGAAAAGCACATAATTTACAGTTGATATAGAAGCATCATATGGCTAACTCAAATACTTCTAACACTATCCATATTAAGTCTGTGATGTTGTCCCAGTGAGTGCTCTAACCAACCTCACAACCTCACATTCTGAGAACACCCCACAATTAAAAAGCACCATGCCACCACTTTCCTGTTAGTTTTTGTTCCACCATGTTTTCTTCTTCTCTTTCTCTCTGTCCTTTTTCTCTCCTTCACATTAATTATTTTCCTGCCACAGATCCCTATAGCCAGCTATCAGATTAAATGGGACATGTTGAGGAGAATGGGTGTGACATGTTCAGCAGGATGAGAGCGTGTGTGTGTGTGTGTGTGTGTGTGGCTGCACCTGCCCATGTGTCTGTACCTGTATGTATTGATGCATATTGTGTACGTGCTTCTGTGAGTGTGTCTCTCTGTGTGCACTCACACAAGGGGCGTCCCAGTGCTCCAGCTGAGAATGATGAACATATCATTTTATCACCATTTTCTGAATATAACAGAATATAGCAGTGCACTGAGGGGCTCTCATGGTGTGTATACAGAGAGCTAGTAAACAGTTGTGAAGGCTGATCTCTGCAGGTACTGGATGCATGTGTGTACTTTTGATGAAAACAACATGGATGAGCTGTCATGTGTTTGGTCAAACTTGTTTGTCTGGTTTTAGAAAGAAGCTTCAGTGAGATGCTTCTTACAGTAAAAGCTGCAGAGCTGCATGGAAGATATACATCATCTTCTATATTTGCCTACTTTGAGGAAGATTATTATTAGAAAGTCTATTTTCCATGTATTTGAGAATCTTCAAAGCACACATGCTGCTCCCCAACCTTCATAAATAAAGTGCAGTTGCTGTCCACTTTCTCTTGGCATCTCATACCAAATGCCAATATTGCTGAATCAAGCAGTAAGAGCCGCTTTACATTGCCTAATGAGCATCAGCAGTGCAGCTCCTCCCATCCATAAAACCACTCACACACAAAAGAAATGCAAACACAAACACATGACTGTTAAAGAGGTGAGCATATTGACTGATTAATTCCTGCCTGTGTGACCCTGGGGTGTGAGTCAATATGCAGCTGATCGTCAGGACCCATAAACCTCCAGTGGAAACATCAGACCCTCAGACACGAGCAAATCATTTAAACGCCGTCCTACCCGCTAGTTCCATTTTCATGGGGTCATTATCTTTAAGATTTGTCACTTTAAAATAGAGGGGCTACATCATTTAATTCAAATGTTTCACTCTTCAGTAAAACCCTCTAACAGTTGCTGAGAGTGAGTGCGTTAAATTAATATTAATAAACTGGAACTTTGCTAATATAACATGTACATTACAATATGATTAGGACTTAAAGTCACAGCCTGTGTCTGTGTACATTAACATAGAGTTTTGAAACATTACACAGGCTTTACTGTAATTGAAATTATAGCTGATAATTCAAAATCATGGCTGATGATATCAACATTTTAAATATTAAATCTAATTTTAACCAGAATGCGTTTTTGTCAGAAAATGATGATATAAGTGTGTAATTATGTGTGTGCATCTGTGTGAGTTCCAAGCAATGATGAGATTGTCACATATGAATACAACACCCTGTGTGAGCAGGACAGGAGGGTGAGGATGAAGACAAAGGGCTGAGGCCTGGCTCCACGTTGTAAAGACCAGTTTGAGTTTTATACCATGAGAGTGAGGAAAGTGAGGACATTTTGGGTAGACCTTTGGGTTTCTCACACACCTTTAAAGGCCTGTTTGAGGAGTTGAGGAGTTAGAACTAGGGTTACGGTTAAGCTTAAGCATTTAGTTGTGATGGTTAAAGTTAGGGTAAGGGTTTACAGAATGCATAACTATACACAACTGTAATGACTGTGTGTGTGTGTGTGTGTGTAGACTAGGGGCTGCAGGTTGGGTGGCAGGGGCTGGTTATGAGAGCAGAGGAGGAAAGTGTTGGTGGTGAAGCTCTCATATCTGAACAGCTGTCAGTAATTTGGCTCCACCACTCGTCCAGCTTTGAACAAATCTACTTCAGCTGCTGAAATGCAAAGTGTATTTGTCAGTGGAGGGTGTGAGTGTGCATGTGCATGGCAACAGAATTATTAAACCATGTCCAAAAGTGAATTCAAGGTCAGCATGTATTTGAATATGGTGTGTCTTTGAACACATCTGTCAATATTGTGTTAATGGTATTATGTTATGGATAACAAACTTGTAATTGTAATGCTACTATCTGACCTTCCTGACTACTTTCGGAAAGAAACAGGTCATCAAGTTCTTTGTCCTGAACAAGAAAATAATCGATCATTTTCCTATAATATTCATTGCAGAAACTGTATCTGTATTCTTATGTGAAGTTAAAATGATCAACTCTATTTTTTTAAGTCAATAATGGTGTTCCTCTTCATAAAATTTAACCTCATTTTGTCAGAACTATAAAAATATCTCCTCTGCAATATAATACAAATATGTGGTAATTTAGTTACATTAGATAGTACCTTCGGAAGTTCAGTATAATTTATATAAACTAGATTCTACACCTCACAGTTTATTTTAAGCACCAGTGCAGGAAATAGTATGCATTTTACAGTATGATGACATAACCATAGTTTCCCTAAGTTCACTAGGCTTAATCTAATTGTAACCAGTGATGGAAAAAATATTCTGACTTTTTATGTAGATAAACAAAAATATACTGCAGTGTACACCAAACAAAATATACCTACTGCAAAGTACCTAATTTTGTGTGTGTGTGTGTGTGTGTATGTTGTCTCTGTTTAAACACACATCTCCATATAAATGCAATGCTCCTGCATTAAGAACAGATTTCTATCTGTCCCAAAACAAAGAACATCAACCAGAGGTCCAGAGCGACCGATGAGAGAATCTTTAACTTCTAAATTGGTATGGCA